>NC_080632.1:9984542-10617042 GCF_027887145.1 Ammospiza caudacuta
CTGATGTGTCCTCTTAGGAAATGCTTGGTTGTGGGAGAATGTGGAATACTAAGGATATGACGAACACCCCAATCTTTAAAAATGTGGCCAATTTTTGAGATATATATGCAGGATCATTGTCAGTTTTTTTCTTCTTGGGGCACACCCAGTGAAGCAAAAACTCTGCTAAAAATGTTGACAGGCATGATTACCTGCTTCCCATGTGTGAAGAGAAGCAAAAACTCCACCAGAGAATGTGTCCACTGAAACATGAGTATTGGTAAATTTACCAAAGGAAGGCTATTTATTTAGTGACATCCATTTGCCATAAGTGCAGGCTTTGCAAACCCCGTGGGTTGAACAACTCTTTCTAGAAACAGGAGGCTGCACAAGCTGACAGTCAGGGCAAGTACTAATGATAGCTTTAGCTTGACTTTTGGAAATTTGAAACATTTGCACAAGTGCTTGTGCATTTTGGTGAAAAAAGGCCTGACTCAGTTTTGCTTGTTCCAAAATGTTTGGCAAAGTGTTGGAAATAAGCACTGTCAGTTTGTCCACTCTCGTGTTTCGTTCCACTAAAAATCTAGGAAGCGAAGAATGAGCCCTGATGTGAGAAGCAAACTGTGGATTAGCTGGTTATTGTAAAGTTGTAAAAAGCCGTGAAAGCCAATGATATCAAGTGTCATTACTAGGATTCTTTAGAACTGATCCTTCTATTCTTTTAACCACATTAGCAACAAACGCAGAATGTGTGAATAAATTAAAAGGTTGTGGGAAGAACTGAGAAGCCTGAACCACAGCAGCAAGCTCAACAATCTGACCAGATCCCTCTTCTATTTGAATATCTGATTCCCAAGTTTTAGTTGGGAACTTGGTTTGGTTCAACCAAGTAATGACTGATTTGTGACCTCTGCCAGATTCCATCAGTGAAGAGAGTTATTGTGTTTAAAGGTTCTTTACTTAACAAAGGTTTCTCTCTAAAACTCAATTTTGCTGCAATAATTTGTGAGCCGGGTAATGAAGAGAAGCAATATCTGCAAAATTAAATAATTCTTGTTGCAAATCATCAGAATTTACAGAATATTGCATTGCCCAATCAAGATAGTTTTTTTCAGTGGTAAATAGAGAACTGCAAATTCTTCACCTGCTAAACTTAATAACCTTGTTCTGGCCTTAATCAGAATTTGTGTTATCCTCTCTAAGACTGTGAAAATAGTCTTTGGAAACCTTGAGGGAAGAAAACCCCATTCTATTATCAACAAAGGATCTCTCGCAGAAGGGTCTGATTGAAAAATGACAGAACAAAGTTGCATCTTTCCTCCTAAAATTGCAATCTCTGGGACAAAACATGTGAAAGATTACAGTGACATCTGCACCAGTATCCGGCATGCCTGTAATGTAAATTGCTTTACTACAGTGAGTCCGGCAGCAAGTCAATTTTGCTTGCTTGCGGTCCAAAAATTGCATCCAAAAGACCTCAGGACCTTAGCTTCCAAATGGCACAGACAGCATTGAATTCTCTGGAAAGTTGTTTTGCTTGGCTGTACTCATGGGTAGAAGAAATGCAATACCTATAGGTGTTTTTGGTGGAGTCGCTATAGGAACGTTACATGCAAGATTTAAATATATTTGTTTATTGTTAAAATCTATTGAAACAACCGCTGGAAGGAATGCAAGTCTGAAAATTTTGGTGCTAGCTCTGCCTAGAATCAAAAGCTCTTGTCTTTGCTGAAAAAACCTGATAATTCCAGTAGAAATACTTTCATACCAGAAATTATTTAAAAGGTGTATCAATTTTTGAGGGAGCCAATTCAAACCTTGTATGTGAGGGTATTGACCTGGGACCATTTGAGGGATGGTTGACTGAAGGATAAATGACTGAGGTACCAATGCCATGTGACTGGGTACTTGACTGTAAGGAGGTCACTACTTGTGTCCAGGTGCGGTGATAATCCGCGCTCTTTTTCCAGTTTAACGACAAAGCTTTGCCATCGATGTCCAATTGAGAACGACAGTACTTAGCAAGATGCTTCCCTTTCCTACACTGAGGGCAAATAGAAAGTGGTTTGATTGTTGTTGTAGGACAATCTCTTTTCATGTGTCCTGCTTTACCACAAGCAAAGCCACAAGCCTTTTTATCAGAGTCCAACTGTACAGTACCAACAGATTTTTAGAAAATATTTCTTTGTGCTTCAAGGGCCTTTTCAAGCTTTTCCATATTTTGTCCCAAATTTTCTCCCAAAGCCTTTCCCAAATTATCTCCCATTGGATTCCTAACTTTTCTTAAGAATCTGCCATCTGCTTTCCAAAAGCACTGACTTGCACATTAGCAAGATATTTTGAAGAGATGAGCTTACTGCAAGCTGTTAGCATCTCTGTTACACTTGGAGGCTGATCAGGTAAAGTTATGATAGTTTTTTTTGCATTCTTCCTATAAGTTCTTTGATCTCATGGTGAGAAGGAATTATGTATTGTGCATTTACATTGTTATGAGCATATCTTACAGGTAAGGCAAGGAAGTGTTTATTTGAATCCAAATTTTTTTCTAAATTTTGAATAATATTTGAATAATATGTAAGACCACTTAGGTAGTTGCAATGGAAGGTCTACTGTCGATTTAGACCGTGTTTTTTTTCCTTTTCATCACTCCTGTATCTGATCCAGAAGAACAGGTAGTGTTGTCACAGCAATCAGCTGTTCCATGAACCCTGCCAAAAAGCTCCAAGTTCCAAGGTTTGTTTTTACCCCAGCTGGCTTCAGCAATGGCATTGAAACAATTAGATTGGTTTGGATATTGGCTGAGTAAACAAACTAATGGCACATCCACAGCAATCAGTGACATGTTGACCGATGTTAATAGTGTTAGACATTCTACCCTTCCAAATAGACCAGCAATTGATTTTTTTTAACTGGCACAAGGACAAGGTTGTGAGGAATTTGAAGGATTGTGTTGCATGAACCCGTCTGATCACTCTGAATCCATCCTCAAAAGCACACAAAAACTGAAATTAAAGAAGATGGTGGGTCCTGGTCAGATAATTTGTCCTAAGAATGGAGCTTTGCACCTTGGCTAAGGGAACTTTGCAAAATCGGTCTCAGTGTATTGGGTGTTTTGGTAGTGATATTAATAGTAATACCTTGCATCCTTCAGTGTGTGCAACGAGAGATGAACAAAACTGTCCAAGAAGTTTTTATCGCACAAGAGAGAGAGGTAGGAAATGGATTCACAGACAGTGCTCAAAATGTCACGGAGATGGTGGATGAAGGTATAGAAATGGAGGAAGGTTTTGAGTTAAGACCCTGGAATCGACAAGAGATTTTTGAACAATGACTTGTAACTATTGTCAGGCATAATTTATGGCCTTTCCACTGACTGGACCTTCACAGCATTTAATTGCTGTGTTGTAATACAGCAATTTAATGCTTAGTGCCAACAAAAACATGCTTTAGGCAGATAAGAAACAAAAATATTATAGTAAGGCCACAAAACGCAAGTAATAAATGACACAATTGGTAAGGTTTCTTTTTGGGTGAAGAGAGAGGGGGAATTGAGGGAATCCATAAAATTAGAGGGTTTTGGGAAAGCTGCAAAAGGCAGGCCTCAGACACAGCAGAATTGTGAGTAGATCTAAAGCAACAGTCATGAGATAGGTCAGCAGAAAAAATTATTTAAACTGTAGAAAAAGCAAGGGCAAATAGAACAATAAGCCTGTGTATTAATGCTTGTCTGAATAGCTCTCTAAGCTGCACAAAATTTATCTAGCAAGATATTAGGAAGGTTGACGTTTAATAGTGGAGCTCTGTGCATTGTGTTTTAAGGCTTACAAACAGGTACTGTATTTGAAATAAGCAAGCATTGTTTTAACCAAAGCTACGTGTGCTTATGGTGATTGGATAGAACTAGTGTCAATATGTTTTGCTTTGTGTGATTTGTTAAGAAGATTATATAGTAAGTTGTAACCTTCTGATTTTTGGCCTGCTGCCTGGATTGTGAGCTGCTAGCATCTTCCCATTATCATAATCATGTAATTAGACTGATGCTGAAAAATAAACAGCTCTAGGCACTTTCCATAGCAGCCCTGTCTTGTTTGAAGTCTGTAAATAGCCCCCGGGCGGCGTCACTTGGCAGCAGTGTTGCCGCAGCAACTTTCCTGGGAACCCTGCTAGGAAGGGCTGGGGAGGAGAGCTCCAAGTTCTTGGTGACAGGAAGAAAGCCAGAGCCTGCTAACTCACATCTGGATTCACTAAATTGGATCTTTTTAGATTCATACAAATTGGGCTGCTCTCCAGCTGCAGACCCTGAATTTGTATTTGCGACACTTTCAAATGAACTGTTACAGGTACCACACCATATTCCTGCTTGCAGGGATACAGCTGGAAAACTCTCAGGTCCAAGAGCAATCTCAGCATGCCTTCCCCCATGACCCCAGCAGCCAATGAGACAGGCTTCAAGGCTTCTGAATGAACTGTCTCTGCCTCCACAGCAACTTTCCTGAGCTCTCCCACCTCCACCCCATCCACCTCTCTGGGCAGAGCCATCCCTGCCCTGCTCAAGCCCTGGCTGCCCCCTGCCACCTCTGTCCTCTCCCCTGCCCGCTCCCCTGCAGGCAGAGCCAAATCCAAAGCCCACCCACCCGCTGTAACCGGAGGCTGGGGAGCCAAAAGTGGTGAAAATCCCGGAAAGTTTTGGCAGAGGAATCTGTATGAAAAGAGTCCTCAGAGCTCCAAAGCCAACTGCCAGCCTGAGCCCGATCCGAGGGGGTGACTTCCTGGGAAGGGCAAACAGTGACAGGAGCGACCCTGCAGCCCCTCGGCCAGGCAGAGCGGGTCCAGAGCCCCCCCTTGGCTGACCCCACCTGCACAACTTCAGAATAAGATCCGGCCGCATCTTTTTCAGAAGAGCAGCAGAGAACAGAAACAGCAGCTCCTCTTTTGCAAAGCTTCCCCAAACATTAATCTCCTGGACCCGTTTGGTTCCCAGCCTCCATAGAAAATGTCCCATGACCCCCCCAAACTCTTGGAATGCAAGAAAAATCAGAAACACTTTTTTGGGCATTCTGGGGGTGGATGATTTCTCGGAGGAGTTGGGACAATGCCTGGTTGCAGCGTCAATGACTCAGGGAATCCTGGAAAAAGCAGAAAACACAACCAAAGCTGGAAGCTGATCTGATTCCCCTTTTCCGGGCTTCGGGGTGCTGTCCACACTGCCTGGAGAAACCCTGGACATGCCAGGACACCCTGAATAAAATCCGAGATCCCCCCAGAGAAGGATGAAGGTCCAGCGCCACTCAGAATTAAAGTCTCAGAGCCAGGTGTTCTGTTCTGATATTTGAGAAAGTCTCTGTTACAATCATTCTGACCAAAGCTCTCCATTAAAGCTCTGGAGACAGGCATAAGGTGGACCAAAGACTCTTCCTTTTTGAGAGAGACTAGATTGTGAATTTTCCACTTTATCTGGTCCCAGAAATCAAAGGTAAAATCAGACTTCAAGTCTATATTTTGAGTATTCACTTTTTCCCAGATTAATAAGTCTTTTAGTTCACGTTTTGAGATGTCTGAAAATCTTTTGCCCTGTAAAATTGCCTCAATCTGGTAAAAGACACCCCATTCTGGTTTAGAGAGCTGGTTTCCCATCTCGTTGCCCCTGGAGTTGCTACTTATTACTGACAGGGGTATCAGCTACAGGCGGCGAAGGGGACGATCCATTCCTCCTTTGAACAGCCTGGGCCTCTGGCAATGGCACTGTCCATGATCTTCTTTTTATTTTTATATTCCTCTAGCCTAGAAATTTTCTTCACTGAGGAGCAGCTTTCCCAATACCCTCTGATTTTAGGGATTCCTACAATACACTACATAATATATATTTTAATATATGTACTGTAATAAATAGAATATATAATATGTATATATAAAATGGGTGGGATTTCCTAATTTCCAGACACTCATTGTCAAATTCATTGACCCTGAAAACAGCAGAGATGCGCCCATTATACCTGATCAATCCATTTGGGGAAGTTTTAGGTTCAGATTCTTGAGGCTTTACATTTTTACATCTCTAGACAATGCTTCCAGGAATCCAAACAGATTTCAGAAATTAAACTTTTCTCCTTTTTTCCTCAGTCTTTGCGCTCCTGTGCACCAGACATCTTCAGTGAATGAGTTCCACTCTAATCCGTCTCCAAGATGAATCTCCCAGCTGTGTTCACACTGGTGGTTCGTGTGTCTCCTCTGCATAGTGCAATTTTAAAATCTTCGTTCTTTATTATCTCTGCCCTTCTTTTTCTGTTTTAACTTGCAAATGAATGCAGATGTATCAGAAATGCATAATTTCATTTCTGACGCGTCATTTCCTGTGTAGTAATTTGATTGCATCCTGTTCTGATGTTATGCTAGCCTTATAGGTTTTATTCTAAGTGGACTCCTGTTTTCTTGAATATGGAAGTTCTATAATGCAATGCTCTCATTCACCTGCTTTCATGAAACCCTTCATTATTATTAGCACAAGGAGCTGTGTGGTTCCCTTCTGCTTTGTAGAAGACTTAGGAAACTCAAGTCCTGCTGAGCTACAAAAGAACATACATGGTGCTTGGTAATTCCCCAATGAGCTTAAATTAATGGTTAAACAACTGCAGCTTATTCACTTCACAGAAATTGGGAGAAAAGACACTGCAAATATTGAGGAATGCACTGCAAGGTGGATGGGCATCCCTCATTTATCCAGACAGACTGATCTCACTGGCAAAATTCCCTCTTTTCCAAAGGTTTTCATTTGCTTTGCCTGTACTTCGTATGGCTGCAGGTCACTTTTCCCTTGATTTAAGGAAGTATGTTGGCAGGTATTCTTGGTGATATATCTTGCTAATTCTGCCCTTGGAGGAATTTCTCAGTTCTGCAGTCCTTATTACACGCCCTGTTCTAAAAGACTTTTATGGTATTTTCCCTCTCTCTGTTTTCACACATGTTTAACAAAGTTTTCTTTCTAAGGATATTAATCACAATATCCCAAAAGATTAAAAAATGCTTAGTTATTTTTTTCCCTAAGTATTTACAAAAGAACAGTCCAAAAAAAAAAAAAAATCTGTATACCTGCTGGATGTAAAATGCAAATAGAAATAAACTTGAAAGATCTCCCAAAAGCCTTAAGAAAAAAAACCATGCATTCTATAAAACCCAGGGTATTCATCTACAGTATACAAAAATGGGCACGTTCTAGAGGAGAAAATTTGTGCAACGGTTCTGCACAGAATTCTATGCTTTCAAGCTTTTTGCCCTTCAGGAGCAGTGCCATTCTCTGAACTGGAATGTTCTGAGCATGTTCTGCTCACCACGGCAGCTTTCTGCTCTCCCCTGGTACAGATCATCCTGCCAGCAAAGAGGGAGTGCAGCCACCACAACTCGCAGCTCCTTCCCACACAACAGGAACCTGAAGGACAGAGATGGCTTTCACCAGCTCCTGTGGGTTCTAACAGTGCCACCTCTCGGCTGCTGAAACCCTGAATTTCTGTGTTGCAGTGCGTTAGTTTCCGAGTCAAATGTTCTGTTAGCTTGCGGTATGTTCAAGTGTTCCCCGACTTCTTGCAGTTAGTTTCTCCCCTGTGTTATGCCCTCCTACCCAAGTGTCCCTCAAGGAATCCCCTCCCTCCTCACCGGATTTTTCCCTGTCTGTCAAGACAACCCGGCCCCTTGGGCCCATCCATCAGCCCAAAGCCTACCCTTTGTTCCAGAAAGTTCCCTGTCCCTCACCCCAAGATCCAATCCCTATCCCAACTCTTCCTCCTCCCCTTGTTCTGATTTGTTGTAGCTCTCAAATCCACACCCCGAGAGTCGCTTATTGGTTACTATATGGTGTCCACCCCCGTTTTGAAAGATTTTAAATGCCCGAGCAGAAGGGTACTTGGGGTTCTTTGAACCTCTGTTCCTCCTTGGGGGAGTTTTCCTGCCAACCTTTCCCCTGCCTCTCTTGATAAATTAGCTGCACTTTACACCGTAGAAGAGTTGTTTCTGCCTCCTTCACTCGGTCCTCCTGGGGTCTCTACTGTTGGGCAGCTGACCTAGAGGTTCTGGCTCAGGCAAAATCCCAACCTAACCAGCTCCTTATTCCTGCCACTGTCCCTGGAACATCACAGAGCTAGCCAGGGCTCCGGAGGGCAGTGACAGTGACCCACGCCTTGGTATGTCACAGCCCCCAGAGCCACACCTGCCAGGCCACAAGCCCCAGCCCTGGTCCCCACTGCCGGCCTCAGGAGCTCCTGGGCATCCTCAGCCTGGGTGCAAAGGCAGCCACAGGAGCCCCCCAGGGCGCTCTGGATCCAGGCTGCAGACACCCTAAAGCCAGCACTGAAAGGGACATGGATGGGGACTGCAGCTGGATCTTCCAGTGCTCACCAGCCCTGGCTGCCCTCTGAGTGAGCCCAAACCTCACCTGCAGTGCCTTAAGCACAATTACCCTGCTGGCCCGTTCTGGAACGTGATGTTCCCACATCCTACACCAGCCCTTTGCAGGGAGTGACCAGCTCCCAGCTGCTCTGCTGCCCTGGCATTACTTTCTCTTTTGCTGCAATGAAGTTAACGGGTACAATCGTGGAAATCCCAGCAAAACATTTGCTTTTCAGGAGCTCTTAGGCAAAAAACCTCCACTGCTCACCAGTTTTTGCCCAGAAAAGGAGATCTTGACAAAGCATAAGGCACAGGCAGGGCTCTGGCATAAGTATTCCTGAGCCACAGGATTTTACCCATTGCTGTTGTCAGCTGCTTTGCTTATATTTTAGAGCCAGTTCTGAACAGGGGCTGCTGTTGACAGGGTAGGAAAATTTGGAGAAGTAAAGGTGCAGGAAACAAAAACAACAACAAGAAAAAAACAAAACCCACAACAAAAATCTCAAGTGGTATAACAATTAAAAATACAGAGCCCAGTAGAAGTCCATGGAGATGGTTCAATAGAAAATGCCACCAGCAGTGAGCAGAGCCCGAGGCTGCTCACTGCCACCACAGGGGCTCCTCAGTTCCCTGCTGCTTTGTGTTTATCTCTGCTGGGCTCCCTCTGTTCCTTCAGCAGATGCAGCCCTGCCTGGAAAGGGCTCCATGCTCTGGTGTTCCCAGCTTGCTCCAGGCTGCATTCTTAGCAACAGTGAAAGAAGAGGTGAAACAGAGAGGCATTTTCTCTCCTGCCTGCAAACTCTTCTCCTTCAGTTCCAGTGCCAGAGATCATTCCTCTGTCAGGTTGGCACTGTGCCTGCTGCATCTTCATCCCCGTTCCTTGCATCAGCTCCTGCACATCAGCACTCGCTGTGCCACATCATGAACAGAGAGCTGTGTCAGAAGAGCAAGGCTTGCGTTTTCTTGGTTTTTCTAACAGAAGAAGCATGAGTCCAAATAAATTTGTTGTTGGTTCTTGGCCTCCTTTTAGATAACTCTTTTCTGCTTTAATGCAAAAGGCTTTTCTACCACATGGATGGAATTACCTGTAATTGGCAGTTGCTTCAGGCTGTCAGGCACCATGGGAGTTTTTTCTTGTCTCTGATGAGGATTTGGTGAATTTTCCATGGGTCACTTGGTGGTGTCACCATGGGCTGAGCTCAGCGGCCGACTCTGCTGTCCCCAGGGGATGCATTGCGACGCCAAGCCCCTCAGGGCTGGAATTCAGGGTTGGGCCGGATCGGAGCGCCAGGAGCCTGGGCCCGTGAGGAGCTGCTGCTGGCGCTGGCTGCGCTCAGCCCGTTCTGCCGAGCAGCCGCGGCCATGGAGACACGGGCGGGAACTGTGGCCGAGGCCGGCGGGCGGCCCAGGCCGGCTCGCAGCTGCGAGGACGCCGACAGCCTGTGCCCTGAGGCCGAGGCGGTGGCGGGCGCTTTGCGGGCAGGGCTTTTCCGAGCCGGCCGCAGTGTGCTGCCTCCCGTGTGGGCCGCGGCAGAGGCAGGCGGGAGCGCGGCGGGGCCGGCAGCGGCGGGCAGAGGCCGCAGAGAGCAGCAGCCCGGCCGGGCCCGCTGCGGAGCGGCACGGAGCTGCCGTGCAGCCCTCGGCCGTGTCTGTGCGCACAGGGCAGGAGCAGAGGCCGGAGCAGAGGCAGGAGCCGCGGCAGCTCGCCGGCCATAGCGGCAGCTCGCCGTGCCCGGGGCCGCAGCCGCAGCTCTCCCCTGCCGGCCACAGCAGCAGCCGCTTTCCTCCGAGGCTCCGGCGCTTCCCGAAGACGATGGGCCCGGCCCCCCAGCACGGCCTAGAGCCCCGCAGCGAGAGGAGCCGCCGGCGCCGCAAAGGGCAGCGCCGAGGTCGCAGGTTGAGGAGGAGGACATGAGGCTCTCTCTCTGGGCCGCGGTGGGGCAGCTCTGCCCTCTTGGCCTTCGCCTTGAGCCCTTTGCTTCTTTTCCATGAGCCCTGATCACCCCATCCTCAGCCAAGGGCCCCCACAGCCCTTTCCAGGGCTGCAGGAAAAGCTCCCTCAGTGACAGAATCACAGAATCAGTGGCTTGGAAGACATGCTTTTAAGATGATCGAGTCCAACCCATGCCTTAACTCCTCAACTAAAGTACGGCACCCAGTACCACATTCAGTGTTTTTTCAAAGGCTTGCAGGGATGGTGAGTCCACCAGCTCTATGGAGGGGTCACACCACAATACTCTGTACCTGTAAGTGCCCGCTGTGGTTGGTGCTGTCTTTAGTGCAAGGCAGAGGTGCAAGTTTCTGAGTTGCCAGCACTTGCTGTGTCTGGCTGAGGATGCTGAGCGCTGGAGTCCTGCAGGACGTGGCCTTTTCCTGCAGGCAGTGACAGCTGGAAATTGGCCTATGACCTGTCATGTTGGGTTCCTGTCTCTCCTGCAGCCAAAGAGATTGCATTTAGGGATCCAAATCCAAGTGGCAGGAACCCAAATGCTCTTGAGTCACAGCTGCAGGCTTGAATCCACACAGGATGTCAGGGCTGCCCCACTCCTCTTTTGGCTTTTCCTGCAAATGCCACTGCCTTTTTTGCCTCAACTAGAAATACCGCAGCTGTGCCAAAACCAGCTAGTGGGTGGTATTCCAAAGGCAGTGTGCTCTGGGTAGGATGAATGAAGAAGAACCTTCCCCACTTTTGAACCATTCAAAAGAAACCATAAGTGTGTCTTAGCACCAATAGAAAAACAACTGCTAACTGAGGAGGAAATGTTAGTTTTCGGAGGGAGTCAGAAAGGGATCTTTCAAACCATCTTCCAAATGAGTTGATATTTCAGAAACTTTAATTACTTTATTTAATAATCCTAGTCTAGAACCATATCCTACAAAACTCTACAACAATCCTACTCTAGAATCTGACTCTACAATTCTACTCAAAATTGGCTATGGAGGTAACATCTTGACATGATATGTTCTTGTCTCTTACTTCTTCTGGACTGAGTTGATGAGTGGTGCCAGGATGGATGCTGGCTTGGCTGTTGTTACAAATGGATGCTGTCCACAGGAAAAAAAAAGGAAAGAAAACAACAAACAACAGTGAAACATGATTTTCCAAGCTCAGTGCTTCACAGGCTTGATGAGGATTCCTCTAGTTGCTAGAAACACCCAGAAAGTAGAACAATGGGACCATCTATTCCCCAATTGTCATGTGCAGGACCTGGCCATCCCAGGCAAATGTGGCCCAGAGTCCCAGGCATCTGTTGATTGTGATGTCTTCATCTTGCTGGGATTTTTGCCCTGCCAGTGCTGTAGAAATGGTGCTTTCTGTCCCTGGGGTTTCTCCCTTTCAGGAAACTCCAATGACTCACATAGGTCCCTGCTTTGCAAGAAAAGCACTGTGCTGATTTTTACAGGGAGACAGAGCAGTGTCTGCCTTTCCATGCCCTGGCCCTCGTGTGCTGGATGCACCTTCCTTCCCAGCAGGGCCAGCCCAGTGGCACCGGGTCCTGCAGTTCCCTCTCTGCCACATAACTTGGCAGTAACCCTGGTGCATTCCCGTCACATTTTACCTGCAGGAGCTCCCTGGCAGACCAGTGCTGCTCCTCATCTCTCTGCAGGCAGCAGCTCAGGAAGTCACGCAGGCAAGGCGAGAATCGGTTGGGCTGCTGCAGCCGTGGGGTCCCTACTGTGGCTATCAGTTGTGTAGCCTGGAGAAAAAGGAGACACCAGGCTCCACTTGCTGCTTTCACATCTCTAAGTGCTCTCCCACTCTGTTTAACCTCTTTTCTTCAGTGGCAGTTTCGGCCCTGGCAGAGACCCAGAGATCATTTCCCTTTACCAACCAGAAAACCCAAACCCGACGGCAGCCACAGCTTTTCCACCATCCCACAGATCTTGCCTTGACAGCTGATTTGATTGACTGACCTAGTTAGTGGGAGCTACATTGGGAAAAGCACATTTGCTTCTCTGAGGGTTCACACCAGCTTGAGAGGCTTTTTGGAAGAGGGACTTTGCTATACAAACTAATTTCAAGGGTTAGTACATGAAAGGCATGTCTGCAGTGCTTTTTGGTTCTTTAAGTGCACGTGCCCTAGCACAAGACTGAACAAGGTTTTTTTGCTGTTCTTGAAAACAATGGTAATTGGAAGGAAGGAAAGGAAATCCATCAGTTAATCCCCAGGTAAGGAAATAAACATTTACAATCTCAGCTTCAAGACAGACACATTAAGATGGCTGCACAAATGTACAGGGTTGAAAACACCTGCTTGGGCACACAGGAGCCACCTGCAGCTCTGTCTCTCAGCAGACTGAAAATTGCAGCTTCCCATTTTGCAGCAAAAGAAAAATTGTCATGGTCAGAAGAAGGAGAGGTGCCATCCCTGTGGTCACCGTCTGCTCATTTGGCTACTCAAGTCAATGCATTAATGGTAGGTGCATCCCAGAAAGAGCCAGGAAACAATGGGAGGTTTTGGCAGGCTCTCCGCATCACCAGGCTCTGGCTTGGTCACATGGACAACGTGGCTTGGGCTATGAAGGAAACACGGTGACTGAGTGTTTCAGCAACACTGCGCAAGAAGCAGAAGAGACTCAGTGGCCTTTACACTCTCATGCCCAGGTTTCAGGCATGTTTCCCAGTGAGAAGAAACTGCACAGGGAGTTAGGTTCATCTCTAAAGACCACAGTTTTAGAAACCTTGTTGGGTTTCTTTCCAGAAACCTTCATTTCTGGAAAGATAACAGCAGTTGTCAGATTCTTGTTTCCCGCTATTAAGGCCATCTCCACAGAAAAAAGAACTGGAACCACTGAAAAGCCAAAAGAAAGTGTTGCCTGAGAAGAGAGTTTGTTTGGAGTTTGTTTGCATGTGGTAAGGCTTGAGTTGCCCCACTGCTGAAACCAAAACTACAGCAGATGCTGATGTGCTGCAGGCACATTTTTAGGAGGGGACCTTGGTGGAAGTAGTTCAGGCAGATGGCAATGGGCTTTTGTCCAATGGCACGCAGGACAAGGGACAGGTGAGAAAGACAGTGGGATCAGTGAGTATTTGCTCCTTACCGTGATGGGACTTTGGTTCCAGTAGGGAGGTTCTTGTTCGATCATTTCAATCCCCACGATTCCAAAAGACCATATGTCCACTTTGGAACCATATGGTTGACTTGTCAGCACTTCTGGCGCCAGCCACCAAGGAGTCCCGACTACCGAGCACCGTCTGCTCTGCTCAGGGCTGAGCTGAGTAGAGAGGCCAAAACCAGCTGAGGAGAAAGCAAAACACTGTTTCTATTTGAATTCTGTGCAATTAGGAAAGCAAGCAAAAGAGTTCCACAGTACAACTTTGAAAATGTGCTGTTGAATTTCCTGGCATTGGTGACTTAAAACATCCCCCCATTTTTTGCATTCTCTCCGTGGTGTCTTTTGTTCTTTGGAAGCTTTAGACTTGTAACTCCCTCCCTCTGGAAGGGACACACACAGAGCAAGGCCACTCTTGACTGCTTGTTCCTTGTCCTACCTCTGTGCACGTTGCAACTGTGCCCTCAGCTCACAGCGGGTGTCCCTGTGCTGCCACCAGCACCATTTTTGAGGAGCTGGCTGTCACTCCAAGCAGCCCCACACCCACATCCCTGGAATGCTGCTCCTGACCAAGAATACACTGACCCAGCTTGACAGAACCATCGGTTCTGAGAAGGATGTTGTCACTCTTCACATCTCGATGGATCACATGGTTTGAATGACGAAAATGCAGTCCTTCCAGGCACTGAGAGAAGAAACAGAAAGCGGAGGGCAAGAATGAGTGATGTGATTTCATCCCACAAGAAAGGCAACAAAGAATCTAAAAGATTCCCTCTGCAGGGGAATGGGCAGTAATGGCAGAACACAGTGCCACTGAGAGGAAGAGCTTGCTGCTCCAGCACTTGAAGAGCAGGACCTTTCTGAGGAAAGGCATGTCAGCTTCTGAAAGAGCAACAGCACCTGCTGTTATAGACTGTGCCCTGCAAACCAGCCAGGATGACTGCTGCTGCAGTGCATGTGCTCAGAAGCAAAGAGCCTTTTGGCTGCACTCCTGTCCTTGTATGCTGAGGCCTGAGAGAAACGAGTCTCTCTCTTTTTTCTTTGCTGATCATTTCAAATCCTGCCACCAGCACCTTTGCTTTCACAGGCAAGGAATGCAGTGAAGACAGACTCCAGGCAAACATTTAGAGAGGCAAGGTGGAGAACAGCAAATACAAATACATGAGCCCGAGCGAGAATACAACAGCAGGAGAGAAGAGTACTGGCACTGAGTACAGGGAGTGCAGGAGCACTGGCAGGCCTTTCACTTGAGATGCTTTTTCTTGCCCATAGCACACCAGCAACACAGAACCAAAGCTTGGCACAGGAAATCACTGCAGGTCTGAGCCCCTGTTTCCCAGACAATCCTGCCCAAGCCCTTGGAAACACAGATGGGATTGCTGACCTCCCGACTGATGGCTGCTGCCTCATCTTCATACAGAGCGGTCGTGCTGAGGATATCGTTCAGGGTGCCTCCGTCCATGTACTCCAGCACCAGCCAGAGTTCCTGCCCCCGAAAGTAGCTGAAAGAAGGAAACAAGGGTGTGGAGATGAACATGCATGGCTACTTTGCTGGGCAGATGGCTGGTACAGAGACTGATTTAGTACAGTCCTTGGAAGAGTTCTCTTGACAGGAAACAAAGCACGGGGAGATGCATTTCAGGAGAGGAGGACATCTTCCCCACCTTTCAGCAGTTTGACAAAAGAATTCTTTTCCATTTGTAAACCAGAGAAACTCAAGCCTATAACCAATCCCTAAAGGGGCTTTCAGCAGCAGGACTCTGACCTGTTTATGAGCAGGCTGAGCTCCAAGATGCCCCTCTCCCAGCTAAGGAAGGCTCCAGCCTCTGCAGTCCCTGCAGCCCTCAGGGGCAGGGCAGTGACCACAACCAGGCTGGCAAAGGCCAAGCATGAGCACTGACAGGCGCTGATGGGAAGAAGTCCCAGCCAGCCTGAGCCCTTAAAAGCTGTTGCCCCCATTTAGGACACAACAGGATGGGCCTTGAGATCAGCCACACCGAGGTGCGGATCAGTGCCCTTTTTGTCCCAACAGGAGATGGTAGACACAGAATCCCCTGGGCTCTGCTCTCAGCCCCACCACTTCTTATCTGAGAGCACTGGCAGCTGTTAAGGGCAAGAGGCAGATTTATTGGGTTGTGCTGCAGAATCACAAAGGACTTTGTGTTTTCCTAGAGACTAGTCTGAGCAGCGCTGCGCGAGGACGTATGTGGCCCTGAGGTCCGGCTAGCTTAGGAGAGGCGGCCGACGCCTCTGCGCATCTGAGGACCAACCCCCCTCAGCGTCCTGGCCTCGGGCTGGGCTGGATTGCGGACGTGGATAGAAGCGCGCCGATGAGTTGAGGAAAGGAGGCGACCACTTGCTGGGGTGAAAACGTTGGTTTATTGAAGATGGACGGAACCAACCACAAGGAGGGCACCGACCAGCAAATGGCCACAAACAGGGGGAGCAACAAGGTTTTAAAGAAGAGGGGTGGAAAAAAGAGGGACGCCCAGCTAGCCAATAACAGAAGAACAAGGGAGGTACAAAACTTAATGGGCATACAAGAACAACCAATAAATACAAAGTAGAGGAGGGGCCCCGGGACCACAGCCAACCACAACCCCCAGAAAGAAGAAGCTTCTAGAACAGAGGGAGGAGTGGGGGTGATTGACTGGGCCCAGGGAGGAGGAAAACTTGACTTATAAGGATAAGAAGGGGGAGGAGAAGTTACATGACCTAAGAGCTTAGTAACTAAGGGGGAGGGGGTAACCATGGAAACTCAACGGGCAAGGGAACAGTGGCGGGAAAACTGTGAGGGGAAGAACCATTTACAGGAACATAGGGGAAGATACACAAAATGGGGGAGCAAACAGGGAAACTTAAAAACACATTACAACACAGGGCTTGGCCCAATGGCTAGGATTCTAACAGTCATGGGAAAGAGTGGGAATCGGGTATGGAAAAGCGCCATGGATCTGAGGAATATACCATGGCTGGGCTGGAGGCTCTCTCCTGAGAAACGCCTGCAGTACAGTTTTATCTGACCACGCCACTTGGATGTGTCTCTTGGACGCATCTTGATATGCACAAAACTAGAAGATTAAATAAAAGTTGTTATAAAGATACTGCTTTTTTCTTTTGGAGCACATGAAAAACACCTCATGCTCTCTATTTGTCCTGTAACCTGATGTACTTTCAAAGGAGTTCTTATTGGCAAAAAGATAGCATTTTCTTATTGACAAAATATAGCATTCTCATGAAAATAAACTGCAAATGTAGTAGTAGTACCAGGACCAGTCATAAAAATGACAGCAGCAAGACATGTGAGGCAGAAGGGCTCCCTTCAGGATGGAGAAAAACAAACTCCACCAAAAATACCCCACAAAACAACAGAAAAAAAAAATGCAAAAAGAAAACCAAACACAAACCCCCACAAAAAAGTAAAAAAACCCCAAACCAAAACAAAACAAAGAAACAAAAAAAAAAAAAAAACCCAATGAAAAATCCCCAACCAAAAAGACAAAAGTCCGAAGCCAGTGCATTTCTGTGAAGGTATTTTTCTCTGATGACTGGTTGGAAGTCAGGAGTCGAAGAAGAATTTAGGAAGCTATAAATTCTGTTCATTTTGGCCACGAGCACACAGGACTCGCCTAGATCATTTGCAAGGTCACATCCTTCTGCTGATGCAAGAACAATCCCTGCTTCAGCCTTTAGCAGAGAGGGAAGCTCAGGCAAACCCAAGCCAGTCCGAGGTGCCCTCAGAGGCAGCAGGAACAGCCAGAGCGCTCTCTCGCTGCCTCGGAGCACAGCGCTTCCTCTGGGGAGTCCTAAATGGCCCTGTGGCACCAAACTCAGAAGGAACATTTGGTACAGCTCTGCTGGCAGCTGCACACAACACACTGTCCCTCAGACAAGAAACAGCCCAGACGTACCTAGCATCTCCAGGTACTTCTCCTCAGTCTGCTGTTCCAGGGAGATGAGCAAACTGCCCGAGCTCAAGTTCCCAGGTTTTAACGGAGAGCTTCCTTGAGGTGACGCTGCTGTGGCAGCAGGTTCAGAGCCCATGATGTGCTGGACCTGGAACATTTCTGGTGGGCACTGTTCCTGTGCCTCATGCCAACCTTGGGGTTCTTCATTGCCAGACATTCGCTGGAAGTCTTCACAGGCTGCCCGGTGAGAAGTCAGCACTTGCAGCTCAAGTGAAACAGAACAAAGCAGTCAGACACTACAGCTTGTCCCTGTCAGCCAGGAGTCATTGACTGTGAGGAAAGGGAAAGAACAGATTGACAGGGGATACAGACAGCTTCTTTCAGTCTTCCATCTGGATCACCACGTTCCACTGTGAAAACACCTCCAGAAACAAGGGGAGCAGGAACAGGCCAGCAGGAATCAATTTGGATGACTGCTGGCCCAAAGGCCAAAGGACAAGTTTCACTGTCCAAGGCAGCAGTTGAGATTCAGCACACCAGGAAATGTTCCTCAGAGTGACTGTGATACACACTAGAGCAGGATGGCACTCAGAGGCATGGCCCCACTCCCTGCTGCTTTGCACTGGAAAGGAAAGGAGGGCCGAAACCACCAGTTTGGTGACTGCAGTGACTGCATCCCTCTTTCATTCACTTGCTTTTCTAGAGCCTGAGGGAGGCAGATAGCTTTCTCTCTGATGATTTTCATGTCTTCCTCAAGCCTCTTCTCCAGAGCCTTGATCGTGGCATCAGTTTTCTGCAGCTGTGCCTGCAGGTATTCCTTGATGTTCTGTAACCAAGGAGGAAGAGGACGCCTTTTGAGTGGAGTGGCTGCCATTCTTTCACTCACCTGGTTGTGTTGATCGCCCCTCTGCTGATGGAGATTCTCCTCTTGAATTCTTCCCATGTCTTCCTTGTTCCTCCTCTTCAGTGGCATGATGGCGCTCTGAGCTTCAAGCAGCTCTGCTTGTGGCTCTGCCTTGATGTTCTGTGCACACAAATGCAGAGCAAGTGACTGGGAGCTGCCACCAGGCTCAGCGTTTTTCCTCTTGCAGCCTCAGAATCACATTGATTCAGCTCCTTCTTTCTGCTTCCCTCCCCACCTCTGCCTCCATTGCAAACCTCCTGTCCCAGGGCTGATCTCTGCAGATTCCAAGGCTCTGTGCTTCCAGTGCCTGTGGGATTCCTGGCCTCCTCAGCCCCAAGAGCTGTGGTTTATGCCCTTCTTCCTGCCCTTCCCTCTTTGCCCTGGCCAGTCAGGCTTACCTGGCCTTTCTCCTTTCTCCACCTGCTGCCCGAGCTGCTCTTCCTGCTCTCGGGCTGGGAACAGCTCTCCCTGAGTCTGGCATGGCATCTCTGATGAAGCAGTCTGCTCCTGCTCTCTCTCTAGAAGCACCTGCACAGAAAGCAAGAGAAGATGGGTTTCAGCTTCACATATGACCTTTGTGGGCCAAGACTCCAAGACTGCTGGGCTCACACGTTCCCAAAGCACTGTGCTGCTGCTCTGCTGGGTCATTCTCTGTTTGAGGGGAGGCACAGATTCCAAAGTGACCCTGGCCCTACAATCAGGGGCCATCTGGGACTGAAGCTGCAAGAGCCTCTCAGGCAGCTGACAGGGAAGGTGTGGCATTTCTCAAGGGTGTGGTGAGGGCCTCCCTCTGCTTGTGCCATGTCCTGTTTGTCTTTCAGTAGTGACTGACACCCTGCCCTGTCCCACAGCTCCATCCTGGCTTTGCAGGTGGCTTCCTGGGTGAGCTCACTCCTTGTGAGTGAAACTTCTGGAGTTCTCTTCAGGCCTGCACCAGCATTCCTGCCTTTCTGACATCCACACTCTTGTTAGAAAACCTGGTCATTCAGGAGATGAGGATGCATGTAAAGATTTCTGATGGAGGTCACAGAGCCTCTATGGCCACCACAATGGAGGAGGACCAAGGTGTTTCTTCTTCCTCTTTTGTCAACTGAGGATTCTGAGCAGCAGAAACAGAGGCTCCCCTAAGGCCCCATGAACGAATGCACTTACACAGCCCTGGGGATGCCAGTGAAGGAAACCATGTGTCATGTAATGCATGGCACGTATGAGCAGAGTCACCAAACACCACCTAAACATGGAATTGTTCCACCTCTCTAGGAGAGGTGGAAATTTAAAGAATTAACTGGGGACTTCAGGGCACAAGAGGCTGGAGGATGGAAACAACTCTGTGGGAAATACCACAGAGGGGGAAACATCTCTTCCTGCTCAGAACTGGTCGAGGGAACATGTCTCTAATCCTCTCCTGAGAGGGATGCTGCTTTACGTGAGCTTTGCACCTCCAACTGCCTTGGACCAGAGCCAGGAAGATTCAATTATGTAAATGTTACATAGATAGATAGATAGATAGATAGATAGATAGATAGATAGAAAGAAAGATAGAGAGATAGATGTCCCTACTATGATCTGTCTTTATTGTTCTCTCTGTTGCTGCCCCACATCAACACTTGGTGGCCATTGCCATGATCAGCAGCAATCCTGAGATTGCTTTCCTGTTGCTCAATGAACCACACTCTTGGAGAATGTGGAGCGTGTAGATCCTTATGGAATGCAATCAGACCCAGAGCACTGCACTGGGAACTGCACTCTTTGTGCCTCTGTGCTCGGCCGAGTTCTTCTCTTGGACAGGACCACACTGATGGTGCTAAAGTGCCTGGAATCCAAACTGCAACCCAGCCCCTCCCAGCTCCTGTGATTGCTGAGGAGCAGCTGGAATGCAAAGCATTGATCTCCTGCTTAATTCCCAAACACAACACACACTGATTGCCTGGGCTGCAGAAAGGCATGGGCACTGCTAATTTTAAGGTGATCTGTAAGGCCATAGTGGCTGGCCTAGAAACACAACAGCTCCTTCTGTACCAAAGTCCCTGAACAGAATGATGTGTTTTCATGCAAAAATACTGCGTTCCCCAGAAGTGACACCTTGGAATAAAAACTTCAAGCAGAACCATTCCCAGTGCTGTGTAAGGGCAGGAAATAATTTCAAAAAGAACCTGCGTTGGGAAAAAGAGAAAATGAATTGGGTCTTCTCCTCCAAGTAAAGCAAAAAATAACAACAAAAAAGGGAGAGGAAGTCCAGTCCAAAAGTAGATAAATATTTCAATGCATTGCAGAGATGCTGAAGGTGCCTCAAGAGCCTCCCACTGTCGAGGCTAAAGCTCCCTTGGCACCTCCTCCCTGGCCTTGTGCTGCACCCCCTTGCCCAGCTGCCCTGTCCTTCTGTGCACACGCTGCAGCCCCTCCATGACTTTCTGCTCCCCAGGGCCCACAAGTGCACACAGCACTCCAGCTGTGGCCGCAGCGCTGCCCAGCACAGGGCCACACTCACTGCCCTGCTCCTGCTGCCCCACTGCTGCTGGCACAGCCACCATGCCCTTGGCCTTCTTGGCCCCCTGGCCACACTCTGCCACATCTTCAGCTGCTCAAAACCGCCAGCCCTGTGTCCTTTTGGCCACGCAGCTCCTCAGCCACAAAGGTTGCAGCTTCAGTTGCAGCATCCACCATTTCAAGAGCTTCTTCCTTTTCTGCAACCACATCTTTTATGTAGATATTAAAAGTTTTGGTAGGAATAGAATTCTATGGTACTCTGACTAAACTTCAATGGTGTAATTCAGCTATATAGGAATTTGCTCTTAGTTAAATGCAAGTTAAGACAACGTGGCAACCATGCCCTTAGGGAAATATTCCACCCTATATTGCTGTAGGAAACAGCGTTCTCTCTGCAAAACTGGATTGGTAGTTCTTCAAAGCTCTGGCATGGAAATTAATAAATTACCATTTCTGCCTTTGATTTTTTTTTTGCATGAAAATGGATTTTCTGTCAGCTTTCCTAGCTCGCCCTCTATATTCTACTGCCACTGGCCAAGCTCACAGCTTCCTCTACAATGCTTAAACACCAGGAGCATGAAATGTTCTTTTCTCACTCACCTCAGGATCAGTTCCGCTGAATACACGCCTCAGGTGACCTGTAGTGGGCAGGGAAAATGAATCAGATGCTGTGAGAAAACTGCCTGGGCTGCTGAATCCCACAGAAGAAGTCAACCCAAACAGAGATGATTTCCCATTTCATAACATCCCTCCAGGAGACACATTTCATTCACACAGACAGAAAGAGATCAGGTCAATATCCTTGGTTTTGCCTACACTTTGGCCTGTTTTGCCAGTAAATGACTACAAACATGACCAAGAAAATGCAGATTTTTCTTTAACTCTCAATGCTCCTGTTCTGCTAAACACATTAACAGCTTCTGAAATCGTCTCCTTCTGGTACGTTTTTTAAGAAATCAGTTGCATGCACCAGTTCTCGTTAACTTGCTGGAAATGCTTGCCCAGAAAAGCTTCCCCAAAATCCCCCTGAGCTGTGGCAGTTCTTTGTGAAACAGCAGAGCAGCAGCTCCAGGGTTCAATAGCAGACACTCACTGCTTTGGAATTTGAATTTCATTGCATTGGGAAGATCACAATTTTTGCACTCAGTAAAGGGTCAAGTTAGACAGTCAGATCCTTTCAAGAGAAACTGTGGAAAGAAAGAAGCTTTCCCTGAATTCTGGGGCAAATTTCAGAGTTTTAAGAAGGCCTTCCAAGAAGGTCTGCCAGTCTACATTTACAAAGGTGTCTTGCTTGTCCCAGCAAACTGAGGAAATGGCAGAGACTGCTGCCACAGGCTCTCCCGTGGAGGGAACAGAACCCCTGCAGGTTCCCTTGCAAATGCTGCCCATGTGGCTACAGTTCAGTTCCTTTTTAGATTAAGGACTCGACAGAAGCTTAACCAAAGCAATGGCATCCTAATGCTCTTTCTGTTTCAAAATCAGGCACTCAGTCACTAATGAAGAGTAGGAAGACATACGAAAGCCAGGTTAGGATACACCCTAACCTAAGCAGAAGGGAAACCTCTACTTATGGGCAAAATTCATAAAGTAATAAATGGAATATGTAATGCGATATGCAGCAAAAGCTGCAGTGGCCAGATGGTTCATTATTGGCATTTCTGCAACTTTTCTAAAAGCTACAAAACTCTTGTCAGTGGGCAGGTGCCTACAGAGAGATGCATTGACCAGGAAGATTCTCCTGATCAGAGCAAGGCCTTGGGCTGCTCTGACACTCAGGCCTTCTGTGCACCAAGGCAATGTTCTGATGTCACTATGTCAATGTGACAACCATGCCCGGACATGACAAAGCAAACGCTCCATGTTGGTCTGTGAGTTTATGCAAAGCAATACCCAACCTTCTCTACATCAAACACAAAAGAGCCTGGGAAGTTCTCCTCTGTCACAGAGCAGCACAAATTCCCCTCATGGACCAAACCCTGTTGTTCAGGGCATCCAAGAGGAACTCCAGGAGTGCCCCAAGCACCTACAGCCTGTGCCCCAACTGAGCACTCAGATGGGACACAAGCAAAGGAAACTAGACCAAGAAAATGGCCCAAGCATTGCACATTTAAGAAATTACTCTAACTTTCAAAATTTAAAGGTTTATCAAAGCTTAACAAAGAACTGAATAAGAAAACTTACAGCATTGGGAGTCTCTGTGACTAGCAGCCATGTGCTCATCTACAAAAAGGATGCTCTGCCTTTTATACCCTTACCTCCTCCAGAAGTTTTGTCAGTCAGCTCTTTCTCTGCTGTCCATTGGTGGAGATTACTTTCTTGCACCTTGACTGGAGGTCAGGTGTTGTTTCCCCCTGCCTGCTGGTCACAAGCCAGCCCTCCCCAAATGCCCTGACTACCAAGGCGATTACAAAGGGGAGGGGAAAGAGGGTGGGAGGATATATTACAATATCATCACTACACATTTGAACATCCACATAACATCTACTTCTTAACTGACAGCGCCAACCATGGCACTACTCATCTAGAACACACAGAACCAGGAGAGAAGGCACTGTTGGCATCACAGCTGAAATCTTTCCTAACAAATCTCCCCACCTATTTGCCCCTTTCTTGGACATGCCCAGGGCTCTGGTGCATGGACATCTGTGCCTTTCTTGCCCTTTGGAAGCAGTGGAACTGGCAGCATCTGCCCGCCAGCAGCAGCTGCTCCAAGCTGGGAACGCTGCTGGCGGTGCTGATTTCCAGAGGCTTCTGTGTGCCAGGGGAAGCCAAGGCAGGAGCGGGCTGAACGGTGCTGGCGCTGCTGCTGCTCTGTGCCAGAGAGCCCCGGCTGGGCAGGGCACGGTGCCCACTGCGCTGTGGGCTCTTTCTCCTGCCAGAGCTGGGCACACCTGGCAACAAGGCATGACAACTGGTGTGCAAGCCAAGGGCTTTCTGGGGCTGCTCTGCTCTGCACACACCCAGGACACCTGCAGCACAGAATCTTAACCCTCAAACAGGTGAACCAAAGGGAAACAGCTGGAAACGTTTTCATTTGGTCCATTTTTACCTGCTGAACAGAAGTCTTCAAAATAAATGTTGCCAAGCAGGGCCTGATCCCTGCTGCCAGCTCAGGGTTAGAAGAGAGGCAATACTTGATCTCAGCACTGGGTGTGTGGGGAATCACTTCCCTGATATGTGCACACCCAGCAATCTCACTTAGTAGTGTGTATCCATGGATCCAAGACATTCTCCTTACTTTTCTGAAACTCACAGGCTAAATATTCCCCCAAATTATTTGATTTACTGACTGATACTTATTGACTTATTGATACCTAAATCACTTCTCAGAATTTACTGACATGAGAATAGGAGTGTCCTGCAGGTCCATTCCAGTTTTTCTCACAGGTTCAGGAGGAGACCCATGCCCAAAATGACCCAGGACAAAACTGAACTTCCAAAGCAAATTGATTCTATTAGTTGTGGTAGCAAATAATACACAGCAACCCCTGGGTTCCTAAAAATCTGTGCAGCAGCAGCAGGAGGTGGAGCGTGGTTCTCTGCAGCAGTGGCAGGTAGGCTGTGCACTTCCAGGACATCCCCTGGATCAAAACCATGTGCATTTCATCCTTCTCACCATTCCAGCTCAGAACCAGGCTTTATACCTCCTGCTCAGGAGTGGAATATCGCAGTTACAGTATCAGCTCACACATGGCTGGCATGTGATATGAGGCCATTAAATCAAGGATTTAAAAGAACTGGAAGTGTTAAAATTTTAGCAAGATTTAGTTAGGGGGAAAGAGTATAACAAGAAGAGTAGAAATAATGAGGAATAGTTAATGTTTTGCAGGTAAGGTAGTTAAGGCTAGGGTAATATATCACTTGCTATCACTGTCTTTACTATGTTTAAAGAAGCAGGATGGGATGCGGATTTCTTTGTGACAAAGAAGAGGACCAGAGCCTGCACCTGGGCCCCGAAACTTCAGCTATAGCTAAGAAGTGCAAAAGCCTGCCATCAGGTCATAAGTAAAGAGGTCAACTTGAGGAAGACGTCTTGGCCTTCATCAGAAGGACACCATTCCCCAGTTTAAAACCTACCAGCCCATTTAAAGTGAAAGACTGCAGAAATGTGAAAGAACTTTGGACTGAATTATAATACATTTTAATACAGAGGGGGGCACACAGTGTTACCTAATGAATACGTGTTAGGTTTTTTGGGAATTATATGAATGTGTACTCATTTTAGATGAGTAGAGAGCCAGTGATTCTTCACACATGTCTTTAGGAGACAACTCCTCCTGTGCCTGGCGCTGTAATAAACACACCACCTTCTAACTTCAACTGTGGTGAGTTCTATTCCACACTTCATTTGGTGACCGCAGCAGGAACGCTTCTCTGCTCCAGCGAGAACAACCGCGCTGTGGACGTCTCTGGGCACTGCCAGGACATTCCTTTCCTGGAGGCACCTCTGCTCTTGGCTGTTCCTCGTGGCGGGCAGACAAGACTGCTGGGACTGTGGAGAAAGTATATATATAACCCTGTATAAAGTAACCCGTAAGGTGAACACAGGGGAAGGGCTGTTCCTAAGTCACACAGAGATGTCCTGCGCACAACGTACGCCTGTACAGTTTGGGTTTGGGTCTTGCTACCGGCAGAAAGGATTTGCTGTGTCAATAAGGACCTGCTAGAAATTCTGGGGGTGAATTGAGCAAATGCTGTTTTATTGCTGCAATTTTTCCTGTGTGTTGTAATTGTGGTTGTGTTTTCAGTGGGTGTGTTTTGAGGAAGATGATGTGGGTGGATGCTGATGTGGTAGATGGTGAGTTGTGTTGAGAAAAGCGAGCACTCTGTCCCCTCATAAAGAGAGACTCCTTTCCCGGTGAGCTTGTGTGTGTGGACTTTATAATTGCAGGGGTTGGTACTCCCTGTGACACCTGGTGCCTGGGTATATAGGGGGGTTGAGTGTTTTTTTCCCCACATTGTGATCATTTGGGACTGAATGGTTGTGTTTGGGGAAATTTTAGGATTTGGTTTGCAACAAGTGCAGCAATTTATGCAGAAAACTACAGTGTGGTGATTTACGTATGTTGACCTATGGTAGTTCCTTTCTACCACCCCCCCTTCCCCAGGGTTACAAATCTCCTGCCACGAGCTGGACACTCTCTTTCCTCTCCTGGAAATCCTCTTTTCTCTCCTGGATGCTCCCTTTCTCTCCTGGAGTGGTTCTCCATTAAAGCTGTGGGACTTTGGTCCCAAGAAGAAAGACCCCCTCTCGTCTTTTCCTTTGTCCTTGTCACTGGGGTCCAGATTGAGACAGAGTAGAGATCCATTCTGAATTAGGTGAAGTGTCTAGGAGAGATGAAAAGTCTGTGAGGCCAAAGCTGAAGGAAAAACTCACATGCCGGAGACAGTGAGGAGACAGAGAAAGAAAAACATAAACGACCACGAGGTCAATTTGCCCCCGACCTAGGAATTCCTTTGATAATGAAGAACTGGTG
The DNA here is from genome assembly GCF_027887145.1 of Ammospiza caudacuta. NCBI lineage: Eukaryota > Metazoa > Chordata > Aves > Passeriformes > Passerellidae > Ammospiza > Ammospiza caudacuta. The sequence goes on from NC_080632.1 coordinate 10,010,729, forward strand.
ATAAATGTCACGCTGAATGAATATTTATGAACCTATTGTGAAACTGTATGCATATGCATTTGGAAGGATGAATAAAAGGAGATCTGAGGTCTTCAGGGGTACGCAGGCCTGTTGAGGAGGATTTCCTCTGCATGCGTCCGACGCGTGCCATAATAAAAACATACCAAGCTTTACAACTTTTATGAAGTTGTGAGGTTTCTTCTTTTCTCCACAAAACACAGAGCTCACCAAACTGATCCCCCACGAGGCAAAAACCGACGAATGGCCCCACATGCAGAGCTCAAAAATTGGCCACATTTTTGATGGACTGGACTGTTTGCCACACTTTTGGAATTCCCTATTCCCACAGAGTCAGGCAATTTTTGAAAGGACGCACCACACTCTAAAACCCATTCTAGATCAACAAAAGGGGGAATGGCCCAAGCAACACCTCTGATAAGGTAGAGCAAAGCTTTAGATGTCTTTATGTTTTCAATAGCTCATTTGCAATACCTAATCCTCCAATTTTTAGGCACTTTTCAAACAGCACACAGGCAAAATTGAAAGAAAATCTTGCCATTTTGATCAGAAACCTTGAGTTAGGACAAATTGAAGGACCATTTGCACTAATCACTTGGGGCAAAGGGTATGCTTGTATTTATTTGCACAGGTGCCAGACCTAAGTGGGTCCCTGCGAAGAACGTGAAACCGTCTCATACACAAGAGCGCACCGACAATTCCACCAGCAGGGAAATGAGCACGCAGACGTGAGCCACACGGAGAAACTACAGTTCATGCCAGACATTCCCTGTTCAACCTGTGAAAGCTACAAATCTTGAGTTTGATTGTTGATTTTTGGACTGTGAAAATGGTTTGTATCATAGAGCTCTTTCAGCAAAAGCATGGTGTCCGTTTTGTTCAAAAGAATTCTAAGATACCCAAATTTGTAGAAATTGAAGGTTAGAGGGACAGTTTAGTGCCCTATAGTTGGCCAGTCCCTGAACAAGTGCTAAAAGATTTGCTTGAGAACTGAAATAGGGAAGCTTTTGCCAAAAAGCAGCTGAACAGGAACATGAAGCTTGATCAAATGATATACTGGCGTTTGTTGGTTTTGCTTGCTTGCTTTTGCTGTGCATATATGCCTGTAGATCAACCAAAAATGAATGTTTACCTTGCTTTAGCCAAGTCAGCAGGCTCAGACACTGTATGTTTGCCCAATTCAAGCCCAGACAAACCCTTGTTGACCTGTTTGATCAGTGTGCCAGTGCCAGCCAAGGAATGCCCAATACCCAACTTTGTAGAATACATCTTTGTAGAATAGGTCTCTATGCATTGGGTGTTTTGGCAGTGATACTAGTAGTAATACCTTGCATACATCAGTGTGTGTGACAAATGATGGGTAAAACTATCAAAGAAATTTTTATCACACAAGAGAGAGAGAGGTAGGAAATGGATTCACAGAGAGTTCTTGAAATCTCACACAGAAGGTGAATGAAGGTATCGAAATGGAGGAAGGTTTTGAATTAGGACCTTGGAACAGACGAGAATTTTTTGGAACAATGACATGTAATTGCTGTCAGACTTGACTTAGCCCTTTGAACTGACTGGACTTTCACAGCATTAAAATTGCTATGTTGGAATATAGCAAGGCTTAATGTGAGCAAAAAGGATGCTTTAAGCAAGTAATAAGCAGGTATACTACAGTAAAGCTATGAAATTCAAGGTAGTTAATAAACAACACAGATACAAAGGTTTCTTTTCACTTGTACCGAGAGGGCTAATGTGGGAATCCTTCAAATCAGAGGGTTTTGGGAAAGCTGCAAAAGGCAAGCATCAGAGACAGCAGAACTGCATTAGAGCTAAGCAGCAGCCATAAGATTTGTCAGCAGAAAAATTTTAGAAGTAGAAAACTAAGGACAAAAAGAACAATGGTCTGTGTATTAGTGCTTGACTAGAATAACTTCCCTAAGCTTCAAAAAAGTATCTCTAGCAAGATATTAAGAACTTCTCAGCTTAATAATGGAGCTCAGTGCATTGTGTTTTAAGGCTTACAAGCAGGTATTGTATTCAAAAGAAGCAAGCACTGTTTCAACAAAAGGTACGTGTGCTTATAGTGGTTGGATAGAACTACTGTCAGTATGCTTCTGCTTTGTGTGATTGGTCAAAAAAATTTCAAGGAAGTTGTACCATTAAGTTGTTTGCCTTGCTGCCACAGATGTGAGCCGCTGGCATCTTCCCATAGTCAGACCCAAGTAATGAGACTGATGCTGGAAAACAAACAGCTCGAGGCGCGTTCCTCAGCAGTCCCGTCCGTTCGTGATTTGTACAGGGACCCCCGGCTGGCAATAGTGTATAGATGTTAAATTACATCCATGATAAATTAATAGGTATTGTTTCATACATTTTCATATCTTTTAATTTCATAGAGATTTATATTTTTTCATTTCATATAGATTTCGTTTCTTCCTCCAGCTGGGGAGAGTGAAGAATTACAACATTGCAAAACCTTCTGCCCACACAGCAGTCAGTCCCCAGGCGTGTGCATGCACACCCACCCACTGCGCTTGCTCTTCTCAGCATCTCGGGGCTGCTGTTTGCACAAAATTGGGATGAATTTAACTCAACAGAGCCACGGCTGGTGTGTCCAGCTTGTCATGAACACTCATGTGACAACAAACAACACAGTGCTCTCAGATAACATTATGACAGGTCATTTCAATTTTGCTGGGCACTGAGGAAGTCTTAAAAGCCCCAAAGACACAAAAAACGGGGTGGAAAACATTGGCATCAAGGTACTGCTGGTATCCTCCTGGAGGAAAATCTCTCGGGTTTCTAAAGGTCATAGCTTTCCAAAAAGTAGGAAAATTGCTCAGCACTGGCAGTCCAATTGTGAATGGTTTTCTTGACTTGGCAAAGCTGGGTGTTAACAACGGACTCCGTCCTTGGTTCAAATCACCTGCCCTCACTGCAGATAAAGGACCACCACCAGCAGCAGAAGCTACTTCAGTCAATTTCACTCAAAAAGCTCTGTTAAATTTGGGAGAAGACAAGAAAACACATCAGATACTGTGGATTAATGACAAGACTCTGAGGAACAGTTCCAAAGCAAAGGGCAGCAGCTTCTCTCTGGGCCACTCCTTTTGCTCCAAGGCAGCCGGGCTGCCCTGGCTGCCCAGGACCCTGCGCCCCGCGGGCTCTGCAGAGCTGCACAGCGGGGAGGCAGCTTCGGGCACCTCAGCCCTGGGCAGGAGTGGCTGCTTGCCCTGCAGGGCTGCCGGTGGGCAAAAGCAGGGTGCTGGCCTTCTGCTCTTGGCCCTAGCCTGGCCTTGCAGGGCTAATCCTGTTCCCTGTCTCAAATGTGCTAAAGACAGACTTGTTTGTTTCCAGCTCTTCACAGCATTGATGTGCACTGCAAAATACCAAAGAACTAAGGCCTGAACAACAGACCCTGACTTGAAGCCTCCACAACAGGACCTGAGCCAAAGCTGCTCTCTAGATGACCCTTCCAACCCAATGTTCTATGTATCTGCTCCTTTGCCAAGTGTTACTATCAAAATTATTGTTGCATCCATTCACGGTGAAACACATCTTCACCCTTCGGCATGAGGTAAACAGACAAGGCCACACCTGGCCTTGGTTCTTCCTTGAGCCCTGGGCAGGCTCGAGGAGAAAACCAAGAGGAGAATGAAACCAGCTGTGCCCCAGCAGAAGCTCTGGCACATTGCTCGTCCAGCACTGTCAGAGCCGGGCTACTCTCACAGCGCACTCGGGAGCCTCGTGGCCAGCAAAGGTGGAGGCACCGCAGCATTTCCCGGATCCCGGCCGTGGCTCTGCACAGCTTGGCTGGGACAGCTTCCCCCAGCTGATGTGCAGCTCTGGATGAAGGGGAAAGCATTGTGGTACCTGGTGATGTGTCTTCCTTAATCACCAGAGGCACCCTTTTGTAATAATGCTGAGGTGCTTTGCTTAGCTTATTCTTTCCTGACTCTTTTTTGCACTTTGGCATTACAGTAAATTACACTGTTCCTTCAGATGGTGTCTGTGTCTGCATCTCTGACCCTCCCCACCATCAAAACAAACACACAGCCAGTTTAGCACGAGACCTGCCTCTCTGCCAGCCCATCTCTTGGCAAACACCCCTGGCAGCCATCTCCACAAATGAAATTCCCACTTCGCAACTTCCTTTTCTGCAGGCAAGTGAGAAAAGGAGCCACTCCCAGTTCTGGACACCTCCAGAGACCACCTGCTTTCAGCAGTCACAACCCTGAAATATCAACCTCCTTCCTTAATGTCCTAGTTTAGGGCAAATTTCGTAGAGAGTCTCCAAAGGAGGGCCCCTCCAGAAAGCAAACCCACACGACCCCTCCCCCCAATCGGTTTGGGAAGAATTCCTCAGAGAGAAGTGGAAAGAACCTGATGTGGAAAGAAGTGGAAAATACCAGATGACACCACTCTGAAAAAGATGACAAAATCAGAAAGTCTCTTTCGGGGGTGATTGCTCTGTTAGTCCCTCCGGCGCTGGGGCAGCTGCTGCAGCCAAATGGTGCAAACCCTCGGTGTTCCCAGGCCCCAGTCCAGAGCAGGTTTGAGATGGTCGAAGAAAAAGGAGAGGAGAAACAGTCCAGGAAGGAATTTGGACTGTTTAGCTAGAACTAGCTAATGAGCAGAAGCAAAAGTAAGCAGAAGCGAGAGCAGTGAGAGAGAGAGAGAGAGCAAAGCAGAAAGCCTAAAGCAAAAAGCCAAAACAGCCCTATGTACTGCCCGTCTCTGTGTCCCTGATAAGAGAAAGCCAAACAAAACTTTCACTCTTCCGAGACAGTCTTAAAGGCACAGAACATATGAATGGGGATACAAGCATCATAATGTCAACCCAGGACATTCCACCCCTTGTCCCCTTATCATCATATCATCATACTACCACACATCATGCATTATTCATACAAAATTTCCATCTGTTCCCCCAAAATTTACAAGCAATACCCATCATGCCCTCATGACATCCCCACATTGGACCACTGAATCCAGGCCCTATACTATCATTCTTACCCCACAATCAGATCTCCCTGAGGTACACATCGTGTTGTTCCATCTCTTTGCAATATCCACCATGCGCAACCTGGTCCCTGAGCAAAGACAACCCCACAACTGGGCTTGTCTGTACTCGAGGCAGAATTGATCCACACAGTCTTCTCTAACAAACCTCTGATATGTACCACTGGGACTTTGTCTCCTTCTATTATATTCAGGGACTCAGACTGCGCAGGATCTGCTCGGTTGGTGGAACCTCGGGTGTTAACTAACCAGGTGGCCTTTGCTAAATGCTGCTCTTAATTTTTGAAAGATCTCCCACCCAAAGCTTTCAACTGGGTTTTTAGTAGTCCATTGTACCTCTACCTTTCCTGCAGCTGGTGCATGGTAGGGGATATGATACACCCACTCAATGCCATGTTCCCTAGCCCAGGTGTTGATAAGGCTGTTCTTGAAATGAGTCCCGTTGTCTGACTCGATCCTCTCAGGGGTGCCATGTCTGCACAGAACTTGCTTTTCAAGGCTCAGGATGGTGTTCCGGGCTGTAGTATGAGACACAGGGTAGGTTTCCAACCATCCAGTGGTGGCTTCCACCATGGTCAGCACGTAGCATTTGCCCTGGCGTGTCTGGGGCAGTGTGATGTAGTCAATCTGCCAGGCCTCCCCATACTTGTACTTGGACCACCGCCCACCGTACCACAGGGGCTTCACTCGCTTGGCCTGCTTGATGGCAGCACACGTCTCACAGTCATGGATAACCTGAGAAATACTGTCCATGGTTAGATCCACCCCTCCGTCTCGTGCCCATTTATAGGTGGCATCTCTGCCCTGGTGGCCTGAGGCATCATGGGCCCATCGAGCTAGGAATAACTCTCCCTTATGTTCCCAATCTAGGTCTATTTTGGACACCCCTATCTTTGCAGCTTGGTCTACCTGCTCATTGTTCTGGTGCTCCTCATTGGCCCTACTCTTGGGTACATGGGCATCTACATGGCGGACTTTCACAGGTAGCCTCCCTACCCTGGTAGCAATGTCTTTCCACTCATCAGCAGCCCAAATTAGTTTCCCTCTACCTTGCCAGTTAGCCTTTTTCCACCTCTCCAGCCATCCCCACAGAGCATTGGCTACCATCCATGAGTCAGCGTAGAGGTAGAGCTTTGGCCACTTCTCTCTCTCAGCAATGTCCAGGGCCAGTTGAACAGCTTTGAGTTCAGCAAGTTGGCTTGATCCACCTTCTCCTTTGGTAGCTTGTGCAGCCTCTCGTGTGGGGCTCCATACGGCTGCTTTCCACTTCCGGTTCATCCCTACGATTCGACAGGAGCCGTCAGTGAAAAGAGCGTAGCGTGTTTCCTCCGGGGGCAGTTGGTTATAGGGAGGAGCCTCTTCAGCACGTGTCACTGGTTCTTGTTCCTCTTCATCTGTGACACCAAAATTCTCACCTTGGGGCCAATTTGTAATGACCTCCAAAATCCCAGGGCGATTCAGTTTACCTATATGGGTGCACTGAGTGATGAGAGCAATCCACTTGCTCCATGTAGCACTGGTGGCATGGTGAGTGGAAGGAACCTTGCCTTTGAACATCCACCCCAGCACTGGTAGTCGGGGTGCCAGGAGGAGTTGTGCTTCAGTGCCTATTACCTCCGAGGCAGCCTGGACTCCTTCATATGCAGCCAGGATTTCTTTCTCTGTTGGAGTGTAGTTGACTTCAGAGCCTCTGTAGCTTTGACTCCAAAATCCCAGTGGTCGACCCCGAGTCTCCTCAGGCACCTTCTGCCAAAGGCTCCAGGACAAGCCATGGTTCCCGGCTGCAGAGTAGAGCATGTTCTTTACCTTTGGTCCTGTCCTGACCGGGCCAAGGGCTACTGCATGGGCAATCTCCTGCTTGATCTGGACAAAGGCTTGTTGCTGCTCAGGGCCCCACTGGAAATTGTTCTTCTTGCGGGTGACCAGGTAAAGAGGGCTCACGATCTGACTGTGCTCAGGAATATGCATCCTCCAAAAACCTATTGCACCCAAGAAAGCTTGTGTCTCTTTCTTGTTGGTGGGTGGAGACATTGCTGTGATCTTGTTGATGACATCTGCAGGAATCTGATGCCGTCCATCTTGCCACTTCACTCCCAGGAATTGAATCTCACGAGCTGGTCCCTTTACTTTGCTCTTTTTAATGGCGAAACCAGCTCCCAGGAGGATCTGGATGATTTCCTTCCCTTTCTCAAATACTTCCGCAGCTGTGTTCCCCCACACAATGATGTCATCAATATACTGCAGATGTTCTGGAGCCTCTCCCCTTTCTAGTGCAGTCTGGATCAGTCCATGGCAGATGGTGGGGCTCTGCTTCCACCCCTGGGGCAGTCGGTTCCAGGTGTACTGCACTCCCCTCCATGTGAAGGCAAACTGAGGCCTGCTGCCAGAGGAATGGAGAAAAATGCATTGGCAATGTCTATAGTGGCATACCACTTTGCTGCCTTGGACTCAAGCTCATACTGGAGCTCTAATATGTCTGGCACAGCAGCACTCAGTGGTGGAGTCACTTCATTCAATGCACGGTAGTCCACAGTCAATCTCCATTCTCCTTCAGATTTTTGCACAGGCCAAATGGGGCTGTTGAAGGGTGAGTGGGTCTTGCTGACCACCCCTTGGCTCTCCCCATCTTATGGATGGGGATCACAGCATCTCAATTGGTCCTATCCTGCCGTCAATGCACTATGGAAGTGGCAATTGGCACTCGTTGCTCTTCTCCCGTCAGGCATCCTACTGCAGATGGATTCTCAGACAACCCAGGCAAGGTGTTCAATTGCTGGATGCCCTCTGTCTCTACAGCAGCTATTCCAAATACCCATCTGAGTCCTTTTGGGTCTTTGAAGTACCCACTCCGAAGGTAGTCTATGCCCAAAATACATGGGGCCTCTGGGCCAGTCACAATAGGATGCTTCTTCCACTCATTTCCCGTTAGGCTCACATCAGCTTCCACCAAAGTGAAATCCTGGGATCCCCCTGTCACACCAGCAATAGAAACAGACTCTGTCCCCACATGTCTTGATGGGATTAGGGTGCATTGCACACCAGTATCGACCAAAGCTTTGTACTCTTGTGGCTCCGATGTGCCAGGCCAACGAATCCACACAGACCAGAAAACACGATTTTCCCTGGCCTCTACCTGGCTAGAGGCAGGGCCCCTCTAAGCCTGGTTATCCTTCTTTCCCTGGGCGTATGTTTTGGATGTTCCTTCGAGGGGATCAGACATGTCATCATCATCATACCTGGCCATTCGGCTACGGGCAACTGGAGCTGCTTTCCTCCTGGTGGCTTCCTTCAGTTCACGCACCCGTCGTGCCAGAACAGCAGTAGGTTTCCTACCCCACCTTCTCATGTTTTCCCCACAATCACGCAGGTAAAACCACAGCTTAGCTTGTGGGGTGTACCTTCTGTCACCATCTGGGAAACGTCTGCCTTGGAGACCAGAACCTCAGATCTTTACTGCTGAAATTTGGAGAAGGTCTTCTTTAATCTCCTCTCTAAGCTTCTAATGGTTCTCCTCTATCTTATCCTCTAAGTTCTGCAGACGTGTTTCTACTGCTGCGATTCTGGCATGTGTTGGGCCATGGTACAGCATCTGCATATGCTCTGAGCTTCCTTGCCATGTCAAGCACAGTCTCATCCCTCTCATCCCTCTTCATGATGGCTAAGGCAGAAGCATATTCGTGTGGCCCAAGTCATACAAGTTTTCGCCACATCACAGATGTGCATGGTACTAAGTCTGGGTTCCTAGTTGTTACATCATCTGAGAAGATAATCTGCCACCGCCATTTCTCTCAGGCATTGGATGCCTTGCTCTATTGTCTTCCACTGTGTTTGCTGCATATAGAGATCATCCGCACACAGGTATCTTTCTGCTACGCTTCTTAGGACCTGTTCCCACAGGCTGTGAGGGTGTTTGGAAGGGTTTCTTCCTTTCTGTTTCTCTTTCAAGGGCAATATTATTGTTGCCCCTGAGTCTTCAGGAGGGGAGCCTGTGGGCAGAGCTGCAGCAGAGGGAGCTTTGCCTGGCACCGAGAGCCGCAGGAACAATTCCCAGGAGCCCGAGGAGCTTGGTAGGGACAGAGCCCCCACTGGTTTCGAGAGGGGTGAGATGGCTGCTCTGAGCCTGCCTCTGGCAGTGAGGGAGATGAGAAGGGTTGAGTTCCTGTCTGCAGGCTTGGTGCTTCCTGGTGCCTTGAGTTCAAATCCTGCACGGGCACAACCTGCCTGAGCCCTGCCCTCCACGCTTCTCCAGAGGCTCTGACACTGAGTCCTCTGCTGGGGCAAGAGAGCAGGGAATAAACCTGACCTTGTGGCAGTTGTGTCACCAAGCCAGGTGTCCCAGTTTTGTGCTGATGTCCGTGGATAAGTTTGCTGCAGGATGTCAGTGCTCTGGAGGCAACCCGGAGTGACTCTTGAAGCAAGAGAGGAAAAGCCCAGCAAAAGGTCAGTGTAGAAGTCTGAGCTTTTTGTCTCCAAGCATTAAATCCATGTAGTGGCCAGTCTGCCGATAGCTGTAGTGAGATACATTAAAAATATAAGGAGCAGAAGCTCTGAGGCCAAGGAAATCATTAGTCACAGATCCAGGAGTGTCGACGGAAGGAGACCCAGACATCCGTTGATCATCATAGGCCCAATTTTATTGATCAGTACGGCGGGTTAAATACAGTTAATAATAAGCTTCATACATATTGCAAAAGTTGAGCTCAGGATTGGTCAGCTTACATATCAGCATCTACGCCTACTTCTACATTCCTATGGTTCTACTTTTGATACTTTCTACATATTCTCAGGATATATTCAGGAATATCTCTACTCCCTTTCCTCATGTTGCAGCAAGGTCACTGCTGACCTTTCCTTTTAGCTTGCTGACTGCTGGCTTTTCTCTTTCAGCTTAACCAGCGGCATTATTTCAGCGTGGTCTTTCTCAGCTAACCAATTATTAATAAATCTCTCCACATTTCCCCCATTTTCTTCTTGCACAAGGAGATTAGTTTGCCATGTTTTTGCTATTGTACGGCTAACCATGTTTTGAATACAGTTAAAGATACAAGGCAAAATAAGCAAAAACAGTAAGATTACACCCAGCAGGCCTATAGCATAGATCACAAGGTTCCTCAGCCACGGTCCAAGTCCTAAGCCTTTAAGCCATTCGTCAATTCCTAAACCGTCCTCTTCCTTAAGTTTGTGAAGTCCCTGTTGCAATTCTTTTATCTTTGTGTGAATGGACACCGAATGATCAGACAGATTCATGCAACACATTCCCTCAAACTCTTCACATCCATGCCCTTGTGCTAAGAGCAAAAAATCTACAGCAGCTCTATTCTGCAAAACAGCATGGTTAACACTTTGCACATCTGCAGTTAACATGTCTAAAATTTGTGATGTCTTGTTCAACTCATCCCTTGCCCAGCATCCTAATTGTTTTGCTAAATTCATAGCTTTATTGGCAGATCCTCCTGGCATGATAGTTGAAACCACCACCTGTTTGAATGTGCCCCAAAACCGTGGATCTCCTATCTTGCTGCAGTCTAAATCATGTATGCTACGTTTTTTCCTGTTTGAATTTTAACTCAGCTGCATTAGCAAGGACACATTAGGGTGAAACAGTGACAATTTTCCCAAATAACAGGGTCCACCCTGTGGTTTAGCTGGTATGCCATTCCACGCCCTGTCTCCACAAATCAAAAATATTCCTGTGGGTAATTTCATTGGTGCTGTGATATTTGTGCCGTTACACTGATTGTAATGCTGTGGAGAGAATTCACTCACATTCAGGGATGAATCTAGGGTGGCCCATGTTTCTTTAGGTTGGTTTAAATTCTGAGCACCCAAAAGTCTGAATCTAAACCATCCACCAGCTGTAGTGTTAGATACGCTGGCATTTGTACTTTCAAAAAGATCCAATTCCTCAGGAGGAGAATGCAAAGAGGTGTTAAGTGATTGGATTAGTAAGCATTGACGATAGCCATCACTCTGACCTGCAGTATACCCTTGTTGCACCGGCAATGTGATGTTTGACATGTTAGACATACATAAGGTTTGGTTGTTTATCAAACTGCAAAATTCTCCAGGAGACCACACCGGAAGTCCCACCAGGCATGTTCGAAATGGGTTAGTGACTCCTCCAAGACTAAGACAAAGTGATGATTGGTTAGTTTGATTAGCAAGTGTCACCCATAAATTTTCCCTTGGTTGACTAAAGTGTGTTATTCCTACTGCTTCACTTGCTACAGCATTGAGCAGTATAACAAGAATAAACCTCATTTTTCTTTCTGCTTGCTTTGCTTCTCCCTTTCTTCCCTCTGCTTGCGTTGTTTTTCCTTTCTTCGCTGTCTTTTCCCTGGTTTGTTAGATTGTCTATTGTAGGGCTGAGTTAATTTTTGAATGTACTGATCTAATTCTAAATCAGCATCCTTGCTTACAAGTATAGCATGAGATAAGTTTAAAGGCAAATCAGCTTTACAGCGAGCTGCTATGATGCGTGAGGCTTTATTAATTTCAAATATTCTAAGGTTTTCCTGCAACTTCCACCTAAGATATGCTATAATCACTTGTCCTGCACTCTCAAAGAGCTGTAATCCTGTCCGTCCTGGCAGGCCAGTACTTTGTTCAAGAGCTCTAACCCAGAAATAATTTCGAATCTACCTTCCAGAACAAGGGTTACACCATAAATAATCTACTGACCTCTGTGAATACCAATAAACCTGATTACAATCTACACAATGCAAAGCTACCCATGCATAGCATTTATCATTATCCCTTTTGCAAACATAACAAGGAAGTGAATATAAGTAAGGACCAGTATGAAATTGTGGTTCTTCAATCCAAAGCAACCAATTCAATGGTGGTGATCGCAAAGCCTCTTCTGCCTTTTTACTGTATGAGGCTAACAGCTCAAGGTCTCTCTTTAACACAAGGTGTATCTTATTTCGTAATCGTAGTTCTTGTTCGTTATCCTCCTCAACAACTATATCTTTCCGAGGGTCCCACAACTGTAAAAGTGTTCTAATAATAGAAAATTAATTAGCAATCACTGATACCCTTATTCAAATGAGACCCTTCCCCTTTTTCCTTCTTTTTCTTATCTGTCTTTAATCTTGCTGCTCCTGATCTCACTGGTCCTGCCACTTGCAAACTCAATTTTTGCAATTTGTCAATGCAGCAATCTAATGCTCTATCAGGATCCCCTTTGAAGGGTCCTACAATTGAATGCTGTGTTAAAGGCACTAATTTCCTACACCTTATAGAAACTATACGTGATTTACTTTGAACCTTAATTCTATTCACAATACATTGTAGTTCCCATCGATAATAAGCAAGAATTTTCTGTTCAGGAGACTCATAAAGATTTAAAGCTATATATGCATTTTGCCCTGTTTGTCTCCTTAATTCATCTTGCCAACTTTTACCCCACGTGTGCTCTTGTTCACAAGTATGACACCACAAATCCCACAATAGCGATTGTTCTATCCAAAAAGTTCTTTCACAACCCCCACAACGTAGAGCTATCCAGACAGCACAATGTGGATTGTGACAGTCAAGGCAATGTAGTTTCGCTGGATTCGTTAAATGAAAAGTTGATAATGAGTCAATAAAACCAATCAGCTCCTGGGCTGTCCGATAGTGACGTGTCAGTGCTCTGTCCAACGCTTCCGAGTACCCCTTCAATTGTAACAGTAGTGGTTGTAGGACTAGAAGCAGTTTCTTCCCCAGTCGCTCCCTGTCCTCCTCCGTGAGGCGATCCACCAGAGGCTGCATCAAAAACAGGTTTAGTCCACTTAGCAGGCACCCACAAAGGCCCTGTAGGTGAGGAAACACAAAGATACCCCCGACCCCAATATAATACTTTTGCAGGTTTTTCCCATAGTCCTGTATTCGGGTTCTTATACTTAACCCAGACCTCTGTTTCCTTAGTATTTTCCTGACCTGACCTCGGATGATGTTTCATTGCAGGGGGGGTATCATCTTCCCCAAAAATGCATAAATGGTTAATCACATACAAAACCTTAGCCAAACATGCTTGTGGATCTGCCAAATCTTGATGTTTTTCAATATACTGCTTAAGGGTACCGTTTGCTCTTTCCACTATTGCCTGTCCAGTAGGAGAGTGTGGAATACCTGTCACATGCTTAACAGACCACTGATTCAAAAATTTCTGGACCCTAGCACTTACATAAGCTGGACCATTATCGGTTTTAATACTCTTTGGAACTCCCATAACAGCGAAACAACTTAACAGGTGTCTGATAACATGTGTAGCTTTCTCTCCTGCCTGAGCCGTAGCCCATATGTAATGACTATATGTATCTATGGTGACGTGCACATGCTTGACTTTACCAAATCTGGCTATGTGTGTAACATCCATTTGCCATTTCTCATTTATTTCTAAACCTCGAGGATTTACCCCGATGCCTAGACCTATCCCACCATTATGATAACTACATGTTGGACATGCTCTGACAATGGCCTTGGCTTCTGACAAACTCAGCTCAAAGTGTTTTGCTAAACCTCTTGCATTTTGATGATATCTACTATGTGCTTCTCTGGCCAATGTGTGCTTGTCAATAGGACAAGAATTATCAATGGGTAGGGTAACCAATTTATCTGCACGTTCATTCCCTTCTCCTAAACCTTCAGACCACTTATGACTCCTAATATGAATCACAGAATATGCTGCATTTCTTTCTCGTACAGCCTTCCTTAACTGTATCAGTAACTCATACAATCGTTTATTATTCACTTCCTTAATTGCTGCTTCCTCTATTCGTTTGGCTACTCCTGCAACATACATAGAGTCTGTGACCACATTTAAAGGCTCCTGTAAGTTGGATACCGCCCATACTACTGCTAACAATTCCAAAGTTTGTAAGCTATCTGCAGGGTCTGCTGTGAGGAGTTGATGCTTCCATTGTCCCTTTTCTTGCCAGGTAACAGCAGCACGCCTTGATTTCTTTCCTGCATCTGTAAAAGCTGTAATAGCTCCTTCTATGGGGCGTTCTTCTCTCAAAGGTCGAGTAATCCAGTTCCATTCTGTCATCCATTGCAAAACTCTAGGCACTAATTTACTAGTCTCTACTTTAGCAGGTGACATCAATAATGCTTCTTGTAAATTCTTCGAATTAATCAAGTACCAGTCCAAGGTTTCTTTTTCCATAGGCAATCTAATAGTAGCAGGTTCTCTACCATCCACTTCAAGAATTCTGAGACGCCCCTTTTTGATTAATGCAGCCAATTGTTCAATTTTTGAAGATATTGTTTTCTTATGCTGTAGTGGTGGTGATAACCATTCCAACACCCGTATCTCCCCCGTTTTCTTTTGCAACTGAGAGAGAGCACCAAGCAAGTGGCAAGGGCTATTCCAGATAGTAAGGTCAATGGGGTGGTCGAGTTGTCGACGAGACACATACCCTTGCTGTACACAGTTACTAATTTGCTGCAAAGCAAGATGATGCTCCTTTGTCAGGTGTACAGGAGTAGTAGGGTCCACGCCTTTTAACAAAGGCCGCAGGGTTTCTAATAAATGATTTGGTATTCCCACAATAGGCTTCAGCCACTGTAAGTCTCCCAGCAACTTCTGTGCATCATGTAAAGTTTTAATGTCCAATTGTAATTCCAATTTTTGTGGTATTACTATTTGATCCATCAGAGTCCATCCCAAATATTTCCAGGGCTTTGTAGCCTGAATTTTCTCTGCAGTAATAACAAGTGAATATGCAGCAAGAGTATTTTTAATGGTTTCAATCTGTAAAGAGGAGAATGGCTGTTGCTGTGCAAACAAAATATCGTCCATGTAATGATATATTATAGTTGCTGGCCATTTGCGACGTAGTGGCTGTAAAGCAGCATCAACATAAAGCTGACATAAAGTGGGAGAGTTGCGCATGCCCTGCGGAAGAGATGTCCATTCAAATCTTTTATCCGGTTCTCCACGATTTATTGCTGGTAAAGTGAAAGCAAATCTCTTCATGTCATCAGGATGTAGGCCAATAGTGAAAAAACAATCCTTTAGGTCAATAATTAAAAGTGGCCAGTGTTCTGGAATCATAGCTGGATTTGGAAGACCAGGCTGTAAAGCTCCCATTGGTTCCATTTGGTCATTCACAGCCCTCAAATCGTGTATCAAACGATATTTCCCTGATTTCTTTTTGATTACAAAAATAGGTGTATTCCAAGGGCTTGTAGATAGTCATAGGTGCCCTTTTGTATATTGTTCCTGTACCAATTCATGGGCATGCATAAGACTCTCCCCTTTTAATGGCCATTGCTTAACCACCACCGGTGTATCTGTTTTCCAGGTGAGTGGAATGGGGAAAGTCCAAGCAATGGCAATTACCCCAAAGGGTGCTGATTAGTTAACACCACTCCCAATTGTGTTAAAATGTCCCTTCCAATTAAACAAGAAACTGTAGGAGGCAGTTGAACAATTGAAAACACAGCAGATATTTGTTGATTCTCAATACAAACATACAAAGACGGCGACCTGCTTGCCAGTGTAAATCCTCCCACTCCTGTGAGCATGTTTGATGAGGGAAATAGAGGCCAGTGTTGTGGCCATGCTTCTGGAGAAATGATGCTAGTATCTGCTCCTGTATCCAATAATCCATAAAGGGTAATGCTTTGATGCCCATAAGTAATTCCAACCTTTTGCTTTGGTCTATTTTGTAAATCCACAGTTAAAAGTGTAACACCAGTAGAGCCAAAACCTTTTTCATCCCGTGTTTGTCCAGTAAATGATTGTATTCCTGATGTCATTTGTGACAGTGGTACCAATTGTGCAATGCGTTGTCCTTTTGTAATTTTAATCGGAGGATAAAGGGTGTAAGCCATGATTTGTATTTCCCCAGTAAAGTCTGCATCGATAACACCAGGCAAAACAAATAATCCCAACATAGTTGTAGAAGAACGTCCCAGCAATAATGCTCCACGTTTGTCCATTTAATATAAGAGGGCCCTTTACTCCAGTGGGTATCCTCTCAGGCCGATTCGTCATTAGTGTGACGTCTACTGCTGCTGATAAGTCCAAGCCGAGGCTCCCTGTTGTTGCGGGTTGCAGACAGGAGGTAGCAGCGATGTTACGGCAGCAGCTGGTGTCTCTGATGACACGGTGGCAACTTGTGTCTGTCCCTCATTGCCGCATCGGTAACACTTGATGAATGGTCTCGAGCCTCCTTACGTGACCACCAGTGAGCCGCTTCGGAGAGGAGCAAGAGCAGCTAACACCTGATTTTGAGTAGACTATGCTTTTGCAACCCTAATCCTAATTCCTTTAAGGCTTCTACTATAAATGCCTGTGAAGCTGTTGGCATTAATGCCATTCACTCTAATGCTTCCTCAATAGCCCAATTTGCCCCTAAAGTAGCTAGCACTCTTTGGGTTGCTGGATTGCTATTTTGCAAGGCACACTACTTCAATAGGGCCCTGCAACACCAGCCCGATCTATAGCAGTAGCTGCTCTATCGATAAAATTTCCAAATGATTCTTCTCTACCTTGTTTAATGCCCATATAAACCGGTAACCCTCCTGGCTCTTTAACCATGTCAATTGCAGCACTCACTAACCACATAGACTCCCTAAGTTTATCTTCTCCCGATATCATCTGTGCCTCTGTACGTAAAAATGCCTCTAAGCCCATCAGCTCCTTTACTGTTACTCCATGTAATGGGTCATGTGCATTAAACAACAACTGCTGATACTGAGTGAATATCAACCGAACTATTCCTCTTAAATCATTAGGACATAAAACCTGAGTATTAAAAAGATAATCTAGCATTTGCTTAACAGGTTCACTTTTTACTCCAAACTGACTAACCGTAGAACGCAGCTGAGTTAACAGCTTCCAATCTAAGGGAGTATATTCTGCTATATTATGCGTAAGGTTCCCCTGTGCATCATAGTGTGGTGTGTATGTAACTGGGCATGCAAGACTAGAAGCTATTTCCACTGCCTCACCATCCCCCATTTGCATTACTTCTTTCGCCAAAGCAGCCCAAGCTTCCCTCCTCTGTTTAGCCATCTCCCCCCATGGATCACGGTGTGCCCCTGGGATGGGATCTGGCTCTTTAAGGGTGCTATGCTGCTGGCGCTTCGGTGCAGACACCAAGTTTTCGCACGGGGAAGGCAGTGAAGCAGAGGCTGGCTCGCACGGGGGAAGCAGGGGAAGCAGCCCCCCCGCTGGAGCTGACAGTGAAACCGGAGCCGGCTCAAGCTGAGACAGCCCGCGGGGGGCAATCAGCCCCCCCGCTGGAGCCGGCTTGCGCGGGGTATGCAGCCCCCCCGCCGAAGCTGTAATCGGAGCCGGCTCATTGAGGGGAAGCGGCGGAGGCAAGGCTGGCGGCGGAGGCGAAGCTGGCTTGCTCCCACTCCCACCGTCCGACCCGCCCGAAGCCGGTGGCGGAGGCAAAGCTGGTTTGCTCTTACCCCCACCATCCGACTCGCCCGAAGCCGGTAGCGGAGGCAAAGCTGGTTTGCTCTTACCCCCACCATCCGACTCGCTCTCCCCCTCAGACAGGAAAGGTGCAGACGGTTCCACTGCGCCTATAGGAAAATCTTCCACACTACTTTCCTGGGGACCCTTAGGCATAAGTATCTTAGTTACAGAAGGTGCCAGGGGATCATCCTCACGACCATACCCTATATTCCTCCTATGAGCTTCTGTTGCCCTTTCTGCTGCCTTTCTCTCAGAGACCTGCTGCAGTAACGTGTTATACACCACCCGCCATAACTTCCCGAATTTCTTTGCTGACTTATCATCGTCCAACACTGTATCCCACAATATTTCCCCAAACTTCTTCCACTCTGCTAGCTCATGAACTGTATGAGGGTTAGAAAAAATACCCTTAGCATGGCCATAGGCTAATAACCCTGGTAACTCCTTTTTTAAATCTATCCCTTTTATCCCACGCCGCTCTAAATAGGCGGTAAATAAATCATATGCTGCTTGCCTATCCATACCTATTAATCAGCGCGCGCTGTTGCAGCTCTCCAGGCTCCCGCGGCACGTATTGGCTTAAGTCCACCGTTGTGAACCTTAAGGTTGCTTCAAATTCCGGCACCGTCCCTGCTGCCGGGACCCAAACCCAACTTCCCGACCGTGGCGTAATCCCTTTTTCTTTTAATCGAGAAAAAGGGCAGAGATTCGGTTATGCCCGCATTCTCCACCATTTGTCGACGGAAGGAGACCCAGACATCCGTTGATCATCATAGGCCCAATTTTATTGATCAGTACGGCGGGTTAAATACAGTTAATAATAAGCTTCATACATATTGCAAAAGTTGAGCTCAGGATTGGTCAGCTTACATATCAGCATCTTCGCCTACTTCTACATTCCTATGGTTCTACTTTTGATACTTTCTACATATTCTCAGGATATATTCAGGAATATCTCTACTCCCTTTCCTCATGTTGCAGCAAGGTCACTGCTGACCTTTCCTTTTAGCTTGCTGACTGCTGGCTTTTCTCTTTCAGCTTAACCAGCGGCATTATTTCAGCGTGGTCTTTCTCAGCTAACCAATTATTAATAAATCTCTCCACACAGAAGCTCAAGGAAAATCTGAAATCAGCCCTTAAAGTTAATGAGAACTAAAGGAGAGAGAGAGCACTTTGGGTCTGCATCCTTGAGCAAAGCTGGTGCTGCCTGAAATCCTGTTAGGGAGCTCTTTCCTTCACAGCTGTGAGAAACAGAATTCACTGCTTAGAATTATAAAATGTATAATACTAATAGGATAAAAAAAGACAATATTTGCAGCACTGTGGTGCTCGGGGCTAACACCCAAACAACACCTGGTGCTAAGTGACAGTGTTAGCTTTATGGTGTTACATTGCTGAGAGGCAAGTATATTCATGTGTTTCATGAATTTTTCAAGCATTCTTGGGAATTTTCTGATGTTTTGGGAACTCCTTAGCTTGATTGCTTCGCACTCAGTTTTACTGCATGACATCCTTTGCATCAGGTCAACATATATTATTTCTGCTTGTGTCTCCTGATGTTTCACACCCTCTGATAAGGCTTTAGTAGGTTCTCCCTAAATTTCACATGGTATTCTCTAATTGTCCTCTGGTGCTCTGGTTTGTGTCATGGTTATTTTATCACTTGGACAGGTTGGGCAGTGGACAGCCTTACACTGATTTTAGTTACACACAAGCCTTTTTTCCAGTTATGTTTTGCTAGGGTCTATAACACAATACATTCATCACACAATTGTTTCCATAAGTGATGCATAGATATTATATTCATTACGCTACTGTTTCTATGAGCAACACAGTGCTGATAGATTCTATTATATTACAAGCAGCTACAAGAGTTCTAATTGATGCTATTTCTAAATACTTATAATCACTAACAATGCCCATAAGCTAATACATAAATTCCTAAGCCAAAATTACCCGGTCATTTGTCACGGAGCTGTTCATCCCAGAGCTGGCGGTTGTTTTGGAGGAGCTGTGGCTCACTGCAGAGGGCAGGTTGTAGATGGCAGGGAATGGTGCTAGTTGATAACTCAGCTCCCAGCACCTTCAGCTTCAGCCATTTCAGTGAGGACTGAGGTCTCTCTGTCAGCACAGAGAAAGAACCAGGCTGGGCTTCTTTGTGGCAGCTGGGTCTGTCTGTGTTTCAAGCTCTCATGGGGGCCTTGGCCCTGCGAAAGTATCCCAATACACTGAGGGCTTTCAGTGTATTGGGATACTTCAAAACTTCAGAAGTTATAAACTCTTGGAAGGAGTCTGGCTCTTTGAAGAGCAGGTTTCAAATTGCCAAGTGAGATTTTGCCTTTCGGCTCATCTTTTACAGACTTTGATAGAAGGACAGTTACTTCCAAGAGGACAAATGATGCAGAGAGGCCAATATTGACCCAGTGTTCCCTTTGCTTCCCAGACTTCCAGCTAATCTGCCTTGCCAGGAGGGCTGCCCTGCATGGGAAGAAGGACCAGAGGCAGAGCCTGTGAGCATCAGACGGGTGGAATCCCTTAGTGTACACACAGATTTATAGATTTCTACAATTCTCTTTCTATATCCATATAGTTGCATTTATAGATTTACAGAGGTGTGTTTATATGTGCATATATATACATCTATATAGTTAAATCGATCTCTATTGTTCTAGATGGGATAGAATTAGTTACATTTCTAGATTTTGAGATCTACATTTATACAGTTATTAGAGTTACATTTACATGCCTACATTTAGACACCTAAATTTAGATGCTTAAATTTAGATGCTTAGATATAGATCTAGAAATATGCTGAGTTATTTAGTTAGAGGTATGTGGAAGTTTAGATGCATAGATTGAGCTGTGTAATCCTAGGCTGCATTTTTACCTCTTTCCCCCCTCGGCTGCTTTTTCACCTCTTGCTTTTGCCCCTGTGCCCCCTGTGTCCCCTGTCCCTGTGCTGGGTCCAAGCTGGCGGCCGGTGCGGGCGGAGCAGCACTTCCAGCCCCAGCTGTCCCTGGAGCGGTGGGAGCTGCCGCTGGCCCCAGGCACTGTCCCCTGAGGAGCTGCTGAAGGACGGTGAGACAGAGGGGGCTGAGGGGGCTGAGCAGGCGGTGGCGCCGAAGGGACGCTGACCCTGAGCTGCTGCTGGGGCTGAGGGCTGTGGGGCAGCCGAGGGCCATGGTGGCACTGAGGGTACAGGGAAGTGGCACAGGCTGACAGACCAAAACTTCCCATGCATTTCTTCATCAATCTGCAGAAATGTTGGGTAAACAATTTGCTATTCCCTTTACTGATGCTTCTAGTATTGCGTGATCCTGTCCTGCCCGGTCAACGAGATGGCATTGGTTTAGGCATGGTGTTAGCCCTAGGGGTACTCAGCCCTTGCGGTTATGGCAAATGGATGTAACTCATGTAGAAGAATTTGGTCAGGAAAAATTTGTACATGTTTGCATTGATACCTATGCTTGTGTTTTATAGGGTACTCTCTTAACTGGTGAGACGTCACGTTGAGAAACATTTGTACAATTGCTTTCCTATATTAGGTATCCCCTTAGATATTAAGACTGACAATAGTCCTGCTTTGTGTTCCTTAAGATTCAATTTTCTGTAAGTTTGGGGTATTTGACGTGACACTGGTATTTCTCACAATCCTACTGGACAGGCAATTATTGAGCGTACCCATCAGATGTTCAAGGACATGCTGCAAAAACAAAAAGTGGGAACTCCAGGGTTATCCCCTGAGGAAAAAACAGCTAAGGCCAATTTTGTGCTTAATTAGCTCAGAACAACAGGAGATAGGGAAGATGCACCTATTCTTGTGCATCATGCCCTCACAGATAATCCAAGGGAGGAATTGCCTGACGGCATTCAGGTCATGTTCACAAGTCCAGGAACAGGGGTGTGGCAAGGACCAGCTACAGTCAAATGAAGAGGAAGAAGTTCTATGTGCTTGCTTACAGATAAAGGCGTTCGTTGGATTCCAGCCACGTGGACCTTCACTTCCCTCACAAGTTATAAATCAGATAGAAAATGCTTGATATCTGCATAGTTGTGCATGTAAGCCATGGCTTAAAGTTCATTGTATCAAGTGTAACTAAAAAACTTGGCAACGAGTTTGTCAAGAACATAATTGAGCAGTGGTCCGAGGGAAAAGCAAAAATTTCAGCCTATCAACCTAATATGCAATAACTGCTCTTACACACTTAACACTAGTACCCCAAGAATGGCATTAGCTAAATTTTTAAGGCATAACTCAAGAAGATATCAGAGTTTTCTCTAAGATGTATCTTTGATAGAAATATATAAGCAAAGATTGTTACTGCAATTGCAGTTTAGACTTGCTTTAATTGCTGTAGTAAATCAAATTGTGCTAGAGAGCAAGATAATAGCTACAGAATGTAGAGTAAGAATAGCAATAGCACAAACACATCTAAAGCAGTTTGGGCAAAGCGCAGGTGTGATGGACCACAAGGGCGACAATGGCACCAGTCTGGAAAATATTAACCATGTTGCTTAGTGGAGTGATTAAGGAAACGCAGGGGGTATACAAAATAGAGCAGCGAGCTAACGTGAGGGTTACATAGGCTAGCAGAACAAGGCAAGAATCTCTCTGCCTATCACTAGCTCCACCTTCGGATCCATTTGGCACCTGTTTAATTGGCATTCCTTCAGACTCAATGGAAGAATTGGGAAATTGGACCAGAGCTCAAATTTATGGCAACTTAAGTAAGGCCTGTTCAAATTGGTGCACTAATCAAAATGGGATGATCACAGAAATTTAGTGTGAAAAACAAAGCATCTCTAGAAATCCGTTAGGAATTCAGGCATTTACAATCGTTCAAGGTTTAAATACTACAAGTCAGTGACCACAGGAATTGGATATTTTGGGATCAGTGCCAGGAAATTACTGTTTGTTCTATGATTACCACCAGGTTAAAGAGCTGATTAGGGAGAAATCAGAAAAACTCGGCGATGACGGCACTTGGATATTTCCTGTTTCTTCCTGGTATTACAATACCATGGCATACTGAGCCAATTGGACATGGTTGTATCCCTAAAACCAAAATCTGCAAGGATGTCACCTCCTGGAGTTTTTCTCATTTGTGGAGATAAAGCTTAGCCTGAGACTCCTGAGAAAGCACGAGGAGGACTGTGCTATTTTGGGAAACTGACACTGTTTGCCCCTAGCATGCAACAGATGCTTGACATCAGGCACAAATTCCAATGTTCAAAACGTACTGTGCATCTATTAGGTTCAGACTGTAAGGATAATGTAGAATTGTAGAATATGCCTTTGGTTCTACTGGCATCACTTTTTACACCAGGAGTAGCTTCATCACAGGCCCTTACACAATTCAAACGATTGGCTTGTTGGACAAACAAACAAATTAACATTACATCTGCCATACTGAATGAGCTTACCACTGATGTGGGTAGCATACACCATGCTGTATTACAGGATAGGGCTGCAATAGTGTTTTTGTTGCTAGCACAGAGAGATGGGTGTGAAGATTTTGAAGGGATGTGTTGCATGAATCTCTCTGAGCACTCTGAATCTATGGACAAGCAAGTGTCATTGCTTAAGGAGAACATGATAAAAGATGACAGTTGTTTAGAATTCTTTTGATGAGTGGCTAAAATCCTGGGGAATAAGAGGCTGGCTCAAGGACTTAGTATGCTTTGGTATTAGGTATTCTTGGCTATGTAATGAATAAATAATTTTACGTATTATAGGCTTTGTATTTCATTCTTTTATCAGTTCTACTAATAGTGCCTTGCTTACTACGGTGTGTGCAAAAGGAAATTGACCGTGCTTTTAAATCAGTCTGGCTTCTGCAAAAACAAAAGCGGGGAACTGTTGAAGATATTTTGCAGGTGGAGGAGTTTTTGCAAGACAACGGCCGTATTCAGCCGATGCACAATCCAGCCTGCTTGTAATAATGGACACTGAACACGTTCAGTGGGGTCAATATATCCTTGAAGAAGATGAAAGAAAAAGAGTCATCAGGACTCAGGAAGTTTGTCAGCAAGCTTGAGAAAGTGAGCCATGGGTGGGCCATACAACCCCAGCAAGATGCGTGAAAACTTAGATAATCCAAGCAGCATTCTATTTTAGATGTGTGAACAGCTAGAATTAACCAATCATGTATTAGCTAGAGACGTGTGGACAGTAGAGATTTATTATAGATAGTCTTTTTAGGAATAATAAATTTAGCTTCACTGGATCATATGGTTATGGTGTGATGCCCATGAACCTCCGCACCCCGCACTTACGGGTGGATTGGTGTTGCCCAGAAAATGTACACATTTGGGGAAGTGCCCTTGGAAGAGAGGGGCTTGATTGCCAAGGAAACTGCTTCCCCAGGAGCCCCCAAAGAGACAGGTGCAAGTGTCTCCATTTGACTTCCTGTGTTTCCTTCAGTCCTTGCACTTGGCTGAGAGGCAGGGGAAGGATGTGAAGAGCAGCTTTGGCATCTACCTAAGCATGCAGAGAACAAGCCAAGCACCTGCGGCAGGGTTTGTTGCCCACCTTTAAGCACAGGTCTGAGCCGGATCCTGTTTGTCCAGCCGAGTGCCCCAAAGCTCTCTTGGGGAGCTGTGAATTCAAAGGCCTGATGCACACATTCACGCCACCTCCCCTATCTGGTGAGTTTTAACTCTTGGCAAGATGTGTTTGCACCGTGCTTGCTGGAAGCTGCTCTGCTCCAGAGCCACCAGGGAGCTGGGCTGTGCTGGCCTGGCACTGTGGAGAGTCCTCCCCTGAGCACTTGGCTGGGCTTGGTGTGTCCCAGGATGTCTTAGACACTTGGGGCAATGGATTTGTTCCAATCAGAGGCATTTGGGGCAGCGTTGGTGCAGCCCACTTGGCAGCGTGTCCAAGGGCCCTTGCTGACACGGCGCAGCATGGTTACCATGGAACGGAATGGAACAGGGCCCTTTGTGACACGTGGTGAAGTGGCTGCTGGCGGTGACGAAGCAACGCCACAGTGCTCGGTGCACGTGACAGGACAGGACGTGCCAGAGCTGTGCTGTGAGGAGCCCCACACAGCCGGCTCTTTCGTCACTGACCCACAGCGATTCCAAGGTGTTTTTCCTGCAGCTGGCCTTGCAGCCAGACTGCGGGACTTGCTACCTCCGAGCTTTTCCCAGGCATCTGTCTCAAAGGTGTCCTAGAGGCCAAAAAGCAGGATGGCAGGCAGAGTGATCAGGCTCTTCAGCCTGCTTCGGGGGAAGAAAACGAAAGGGCCTTCAGCCTCCCCAGCGCAGCAGCCTGCAGAGCCGGAGAAGTTGCAGCCAGTGCAGGACGGTGAGTGGCAGAGCTGGGCCGCAGGACTGGTGACTGCGGCCGGCCTGGCCCCATCCCATCCCCGCCCCTATGGATGTCCCCAAAAACAGGACGTAAGAGGGGCTGGGGCTGCCCCTGCTGGCCGTGCTCCGTCCCCTGGGCACCCAGGGGCTGTCCCTGCCTGGGCCGTGCAGGGCTGGGCCGTGTTCTCCGGCCTTTCCCGCAGCCCCTCAGCTCTGGCTGCACTCGCTCTTTGCCAGATGCGGGCAAGGATGGGACACTGGAGCAGGACCCCACTCACGGCTGCTTCCACAGACCAGTGCAGGTACCTGCAGCCATCCCGACCTGGGCTGGGCCTGCTGGCACTGTTCGGCCCAGCGCCGCTCTTGGAGCAGGCCACGGAATGTCCCTCTCTTCCTGCCCTTCCTTCTGTTGCAGATACTGCGGAGGTTCCTGGGCCTTGGGCGCAGAAACACCAGCGCCGCAACAACCGAGGGCACAGCTGAGCTGCAGGCAGAGGCTGATGTCACTTCAGCCTCCCCAGAGCGTGCAGCAGACTCTGTCAGGGCAGTGGCTGAGGGCAGGCCAGAGGCTGTCATGGCCCTGCAGGGTCTGCACTTGAACAAGCACAGTGCCAGTGCCCTGTCGGTTGTGTCCAGGCACCTGCTGAGCGAGTGCGGAGACAGGCTGCACCCAGAGCTCAGAGGCCACATGGAGCTCAGCAAGGAGCCCTCGCTGGTGAGAAGGGGCAGTGGCTGATATCTACTTGGAACATGAGGTGGTAGAACAGGAAGGCCATCTTGCAATGGTGCCTGCTGTATCTGAAGTTAAATAGGCACCTTTGTGGCTAGCGAGCTGCGTGGGCAAGAAGGATGGCAGGCTGGCGGCCTTGAGCAGCTGAAGATGCGGCAGCGTGTGGCCAGGGGGCCAAGAAGGCCAAGGGCTTGGTGGCTGTGCCAGCAGCAGTGGGGCAGCAGGAGCAGGGCAGTGAGCGTGGCCCTGTGCTGGGCAGCGCTGCGGCCACAGCTGGGGTGCTGTGTGCACTTGTGGGCCCTGGGGAGCAGAAAGTGATGGAGGGGCTGCAGCGTGTGCACAGAAGGACAGGGGAGCTGGGCAAGGGGGTGCAGCACAAGGCCAGGGAGAAGGTGCCGAGGGAGCTTTAGCCTGGACAATGGGGGGGCTCATGAGGCACCTTCAGGCGGACTTCCATAGATTACTGCCTTAGATCCATAGATCCAAAGCTCAGCACAAGGGCTGTTTCCCTTCCAGACATCCCCTCACTGCATCCAAGTGCTTTAGACACTGGTGTGAGTAACACTTTCTTATTTTGTTTATTTGTTTGTTTGATAGAAAGAAAACCCTTGTGCAATTTCTCCTTCTCCAGGGAGCAAGGGAGCTTTGTCTCAATCTTTCCTGCCCTTTTACAGCACTGGCAGAAATTCTGCTAGAATTTTAGTTTTCAAAGAGGCAGTTCTGGATAATGCAGTATTTATGCACAGGAACACATAGTTTGGGGCAGGGATGTTTGTGCGGAACAAGCTGTTCTGGTGCCCGACCAGCCAGTAGGGCTTGCTTATCATTTTCAAGTTAACGGCTCCCGTGTTTTTCGGCAGCCCAGGGAATCAGTGTGTTTTGTGTTTGGGACTTGATCAGGAAATCAATGCGCTTGCATTCCAGCTGGCCCTCAGAGATTAGAGAAGGTGGGAGGGGCTGGGCTACATTTCTGATTCCAGCCACTTTAGCACCATCAGTGTGGTCAAGTGCAAGAGAAGAACTTGCCCGAGCACAGATGCACAAAGAGTGCTGTTCCCTGTGCAGCGCTCTGGGTCTGATTGCATTCCAGAAGGACCCACATGCTCCAGAGACCCCAAGAGTGTGGGTTACCGAAGCAACAGGAGAGCAAGTTCAGGATGGCTTCTGATTGGGGCACTGCTACCAAGTGATGATGTGTGTAGCGACAGAAAGAACATTATTGATCCCGGGTGACCCCCACGTGGCGAAAAATGTGCTTTGACTCTGTGGTTTAGAAGTTTAAACAAATTCTTTATTAAGCTATGTTATATTACACTAGTACTATGTTAAAACTATACTATGGAAATACTATACTAAAAAGATACTAAAGCAAAACTAGTGACTGTCTCCACACAGTCTTTTATCTAATTAGCTAATCAATCCAAACAACTGTCACTAAAATGCAATAACAAATCACTTACAGTAAACAATCGCTATAACACATTCTTCATGGACTAAACAACAAGAACAGCAAGTAGAGATAATATTTGTTTTCTCTTCTTCTCTAAGTTTCTCACTACACTTCCTTAAACAAAAGCCTACGATAGAGAATTATATCTCTCTCCATTCAAAGAATGTAAATCCCACAGTACAGTAAAGAGAGATTATAAAAGTGAGATCTGTCTATCTATCTATCTATTTGAATCTTCCTGGCTCTGCTCCAAAGCAGTGGAAGATGCAATGCTCACCTAAACGCATCCCTTCAGGAGAGACAAACAGGACATGGTAGAAGCAGAGGGAGGCCCTCCCCAGACCCTTGAAAATGCCCCAACTTCCCTGTCCGCTGCCTGAGAGGCTCTTGCAGCTTCAGTCCCAGTTGGCCCCTAATTGTAGAGCCAGGGTCACTTTGGAATCTGTGCCTCCCCTCAAACAGAGAATGACCCAGCAGAGCAGCAGCACAGTGCTTTGGGAATGTGTGAGCCCAGCAGTCTTGGAGTCTTGGCCCACAAAGGTCATATGGGAAGCTGAAACCCATCTTCTCTCGCTTTCTGTGCAGGTGCTTCTTGAGAGAGAGCAGGAGCAGACTGCTTCATCAGAGATGCCATGCCAGACTCAGGGACAGCTGTTCCCAGCCAGACAGCAGGAAGAGCAGCTTGGGCAGCAGGTGGAAGAGCCACAGGAGAAAGGCCAGGTAAGCCTGACTGGCCAGGACACAGAGGGAAGGGCAGGAAGAAGGGCATAAACCACAGCTCTTGGGACTGAGGAGGCCAGGAATCCCACAGGCACTGGAAGCACAGAGCCTTGGAATCTGCAGAGATCAGTCCTGGGACAGGAGGGTTACAGTGGAAGCAGATGTGGGTAGGGAAGCAGAAAGAAGTGGCTGAATCCATGTGATTTTGAGGCAAAAAGAGGGAAAAGGTGAGCCTGATGACAGCTTCCAGTCACTTGCTCTGCTTTTGTGTGCACAGAACATCAAGGTAGAACCACAAGCAGAGCTGCCCGAATCTCAGAGTGACATGGCAGTGAAGAGGAGGAATGAAGACATCCAAGAAGAGAAGAATCTCCCTATGCAGAGGGACAGTCAACAAAAACAGGTGAATGAAAGAATGGCAGCCGCTCCACTCATGAAAGAGAGTCCTTTCCGTTGTTGTTTACAGAACATGGACAAACAGGTGCCGGCACAACTGCAGGAAACTGAGGCTAGGATCAAGGCAAGGAAGAAGAGGCCAGACGAAAAAATTGAAATCATCAAAGAGAAAATTAATCGCCTCCTTCAGGAGTAAAAGGATTTAGAAAAGCAAGTGAAATAGCAATAGGCACTGCAGTCACCCAAGGGGTGGTTTCTGCCCTCCTTGCCTTTGCAGTGCAGAGCAGCAGGGGGGTGGGGTGTTGCCTCTGAGTGCCATCCTGATGAGGCCTCTGTCAGAGCTGCTCTCAAGGACACTTCCTGCTCTGCTGAATCGCAGCTGATGCTCTAGACAGTGGCATTACTCCCTTGGCCATTTAGCCAGCAGTCATCCCAATGAGCTCCTGCTGGCTTCTTCCAGGTGACCTTGTTTCTTGAGGTGTTTTTGCAGGTGAACACAGTCACTCACATAGATTTGGAATACAGGCTACAAGCTGTCTGTAACCCTTGTGAATCTGCTCCTGTCCTTTACTTCTTCCCAGTCGATGACTCCTGGCTGACGGGGACAAGCTGTAGTCTCTGACTGCTTTGTTCTGTTTGACTTGAGGTGGAAGGTTCGCAATCCTACCTGGCAGCCTGCAGAGAGTTCCAGCAAGTGACGGGCAACCAAGAGCCCCGAGGCTGGCATGAGGCCCAGGAACTGTACCATCCAGAGATGCTGCAGGATAAGCACGTCCCGAGGAAGGTGCAGTAAAAGAGAATTTCATGGCAGGAGGTAGAACATTAGAATGAGGAGCTGCAAATGTATCTGCAGACCTAGGAGGGGGAAAGGAGTCTTTGAGAGGAAGTGGAGCAGTCGTTGCTGCAGTCATCCTTTAGAACAAGAAAGTGGCTATGAACATGAGTAAAATCAGTCTTTGGTTTTGACCATTTGGTTTCACAAGTGGACATCCAAAGCAATCCAGTTGAAGAGCTCTGCATGTGGCAGACAGCAGCTTCCTAAGGGCTTGCATTTCAAATGGCAATCTCTCTTGCATTTCAGGGCAATCTCTGCCACACCTTCCTGACATCAACTCATTTCTTCTCTCAGATCTACACCAACTCTGACACTGAAGCTGCTGCAGCAATGCCGCCCCAAGGAGCCTTTGCTCCCCAGCCAAAGACGTGGAGCCTGAGCACTTGGTTCACCTCCCATGCTGACCCAGCTGCTGCTCTGCAACAGGAGATGGCGGGTGACTCCCTGGAGCAACACAGTACGTCTGCTGTCTTTCTTATCTGAGGGACAGTGTATTGTGTGCACATGTCAGCACAGCTGTACCAAAGGGCTCTCCTCACTTCAGGGTCACAGAAGTGCTGGCATTGCTCCAAGGCAGCAAGAGAGAGCTCTGGGTGTTCCTGCTGCCTCAGAGGGCAGCTTAGGCTGGCTGGAGTTTGCCTGGGCTTCCCTCTCTGCCAAAGGCAGAAGCAGGAATTGTTCCTGCATCAGCAGAAGGCTGTGACTGCTTGAGTTCTAGCCACTGGTAGAAGCCCTGCTGAGATCAGTCTCTAAAAGAACAAATCAAGCCCTTTGTGATTCTGCAGCACAACCCAATGAATCTGCTTCTTGCCTGTAACAGCTGCCAGTGCTGTGCTCTCAGATAAGACCTGGTAGAGTTGAGAAGACAGCCCAGGGGATTCTGTGTCTACCATCACCTGTTGGGACAAAAAGGGCACTGATCCACACCTCGATGGGGCTGATCTCAAAGCCCATCCTGTTGTGTCCTGAATGGGGGCAAAAGCTTGTACAGGGCTCAGGCTCATTCTGGCTTCTTCCCATCAGTGCCTGTCAGTGCTCATGCTTGGCCTTTGCCAGCCTGGTTGTGGTCGCTGCCCCGGCCCTGAGGGCTGCAGGGACTGCAGAGGCTGGAGCCTTCCTTAGCTGGGAGGGTCCCGCTGCTGCCCGGCTGCTGCAGCGCGGAGCTGCCTGAGGCAGCAGCCCCTTCTCTGGGCCGGCTTCTGCCTCGCATGGCCTGGACTCACAAGAGGGTCAGCATCTCCTCTGGGCAGCTCTCTGTGTCACAGGGGTGCCTGAGGAGCACTGCTGTCCCTCTGTGCCCGTGCCCGCCGTGCTGAGTTGGGAAGATGGGGAGGTGTGCGGTGCCGAGAGGGCAAGTGCAATGGGAGCGACTGATCCGCGCTGTCAGGGTGAAGAGAAGCGGCGTGGTTCTTCATGCGGGGCACGGGCAAGGGCATCTTTGAGCTCAGCCTGCTCATAAAGGGTGAGGGTGCTGATGCTGAAAGCCCCGTCGCGATTGGTTCTGGCATGAGCTGCTCTGGTTTACAACTGGGAAGGCATTCTATTGGCAAACTGCTGCAAGGTGGAAAAGATGGGAACACTTGGCAATATTCCTCCTGTTCTGAACTTGACATCTGTTCAGAGGAATTGATTCGGGATGTGCAGGTGCATTTAATCTTAGCAAGTGGGAAACCTTTTCTAAATCTCGCAGTGTTTATTCCCAACAAAACAAAGGCACTCTTAGTTCCAGCTCTCCTCAATGTTTCTAGAGGACAAACTTACTTGCTTTGGTATGTATTCTCTTCTGGTCTCAGTGTAGTCTGAATCCATCTCCCTGTGCTTCCCTGTGTGTCTGCTGCCAAGAGGTCTCTCACTTCAAAGGATGCAAGAAATCAGTCTCTGTGCCAGCCAGACTTGTGCTGTGGACGTGCTGTTCTTTTGTTGTTGTTCCAGTTCCTGTTCCTGTTGTTGTTAGCCACCTCAGAGCTGGCTAACAAAGGGAGGGCTCAGAGCCCCAGACAGTGGGGCTGCCATTTGTATCTCCGAGAAGGTGGGATCTCTGCTTTAAAGTGAACATCTTGCATTTTGTTTCCCTCAGGCAGAATGGTGAAGACGGAAAATCCTATCATCAAATACATTGAACTGGAAAGTATTGGCAGTGGGTGAGTCCAAGCAATGCTAATTTTACAAAACTATGCATGAGGTGTTTTGCTGGTGGAATAGGTATCAAGCGTGAAGTCAGACAAGCTGCAAATGTGTTCAGGCACTGGGCTTAGATTGTCAATGCTGATCAGAATTTCTAATTGTGCTCAGAAGGCATTGTCCAGAACATCTCCATGCTTCCAGAGTCCTGCAGCTTTTAAGCATTTACAGCAGAGATCTCCTGTGTGGGCTGGCTTTCACTGCAAGATCTAAATGGCTTCTCCTTTCTCTGCTTCTCTTTTGTTTCTAGGAGTTTTGGAGATGTTTGTAAAGCACTCGACACTGCCACAGGAGGAGAGGTAAATGTCAACAGCCCCTGCAGACTCTGCTGCTCTTGAGGGGCTTTCCCCACAGCTCTCCTCTGGTGTGAGCTGTGGCTGGAGCTTGGCTAGAGCCGTGCTGAAAAGGAACAAGAAGCATAGACTGGTGCCAGCCTGCAAAATACATTTGGCACTTTGTCCTCCTCAGCTGCCGGAAGGAAGGCACGCAGGGCAGCGCTTCCTTTCAGACAAGGACGCGCTCACTCGCTCTCCATTGCTAAAACAAAGGTGGTGCCTTAGAGCACCTCCCTGCTCTTTGGGGCTACAGCTTCAGAGTTCTGAATTCTCAATTCTGGCTGCCAGCAAATCCATCGGAAAGTTACTGGTAGTTCCTTAGCCACCTGCAGTGCTGCACTTGGCAATTGCACATAGGGAGAGATCTGCAAGTGCCCTAAAAGCCCTAAGCCCTGCCCATTGCCCAAGATGGATCCACAGAGTATTAAGGCATGGATTACTTCTTCTGAATCCTAGAAAGAGTAGCAGAGAGTGTGGTCAGAGGTTTGTGGGTGATAGTTGAGACACCACTGTTACCAAGTGGACAAGGCAAAATGTCAGCGGCCCCACATGTTCTGTAACTGGCTCCCAAGGGAGCAGAGAAATGGGCTGTTGGAATGTCAGTTCCTAATTACTGCAGCGCCTAATCACAAGGCAGTTTGGCACAGCTCAGCTGTATCATTGCAAAATCACTCACTTCATGTGCGTTGTTGTCTCCTGCCACCAACTGCTGAAGATACTGATTTTCAATGTCATTTTAGGTGGCCATAAAGAAAATAAATCTTCAAGGACCGAGAAGGATGGAACGAAGCATTAATGAAATCCAAATCATGAAGAGGTACAGGAGTCCCAATGTTGTGAATTTTTTAGACAGGTGAGTGGTTCTGGTCTTATCCCATGTGTGCATTTACATACAGCAAACATAAGAGGTTAAAAACCCACTTTGGTCAGTGGCAGATAGTAAAGCTGTCAATTTTTATTTATTCATATCTCTCTACTCATCTCCAATGGATGAGAAGAGAGTGCATCCCTTCTGCATGAGTCTTCCCTGGCACACCTAGTTTGAAAATTATTCCAAAATTATTCAAAATCTGGATCAGCTGTATCTTCCTTAGTCATCAGCCTCGAAGTTTACTGCCTCCACATATTTTTGGGATTGATTTTTTCAAGTTTCTGAAGTGCTGATGAACCGTCCTAAAATGGATTTCCCTTGGATTGTTGCCACTCTTTGCCATTGCTGGGCATGCCAGGAAGACTAGGTGCTTATTTCCAGAAACACCATGCCTGACAGGTTTTTTATCTGGGCTGTTTCTAAACTGCATTTTTCACTCACTAGCCATCTAAGACATCTCCTTTTTCACAGCTGTGCTTTTCTCCTTGAGACTGCACAGATTGCAAACAATGCACAGCCAAGAGGGAATATCTATTGCTATGATTCCGTCCTTGTCACAAAGGCATTTGGAAGTAAGAAACCTGGAGGCAAAAATCAACGTAGCCATGCATGCTCATCTCCACGGCCTTCTTTCCTTCTTTCAGCTACCTTGTGGGTGAGGAACTCTGGCTGGTGCTGGAGTACATGGACGGAGGCACCCTGAACGATATCCTCAGCACGACCGCTCTGTATGAAGATGAGGCAGCAGCCATCAGTCGGGAGGTCAGCAATCCCATCTGTGTTTCCAAGGGCTTGGGCAGGATTGTCTGGGAAACAGGGGCTCAGACCTGCAGTGATTTCCCGTGCCAAGCTTTGGTTCTGTGTTGCTGGTGTGCTATGGGCAAGAAAAAGCATCTCAAGTGAAAGGCCTGCCAGTGCTCCTGCACTCCCTGTACTCAGTGCCAGTACTCTTCTCTCCTGCTGTTGTATTCTCGCTCTGGCTCATGTATTTGTATTTGCTGTTCTCCACCTTGCCTCTCTAAATGTTTGCCTGGAGTCTGTCTTCACTGCATTCCTTGCCTGTGAAAGCAAAGGTGCTGGTGGCAGGATTTGAAATGATCAGCAAAGAAAAAAGAGAGAGACTCGTTTCTCTCAGGCCTCAGCATACAAGGACAGGAGTGCAGCCAAAAGGCTCTTTGCTTCTGAGCACATGCACTGCAGCAGCAGTCATCCTGGCTGGTTTGCAGGGCACAGTTTATAACAGCAGGTGCTGTTGCTCTTTCAGAAGCTGACATGCCTTTCCTCAGAAAGGTCCTGCTCTTCAAGTGCTGGAGCAGCAAGCTCTTCCTCTCAGTGGCACTGTGTTCTGCCATTACTGCCCATTCCCCTGCAGAGGGAATCTTTTAGATTCTTTGTTGCCTTTCTTGTGGGATGAAATCACATCACTCATTTTTGCCCTCCTCTTTCTGTTTTCTCTCTCAGTGCCTGCAAGGACTGCATTTTCTTCACTCAAACCATGTGATCCATCGAGATGTGAAGAGTGACAACATCCTTCTCAGAACCGATGGTTCTGTCAAGCTGGGTCAGTGTATTCTTGGTCAGGAGCAGCATTCCAGGGATGTGGGTGTGGGGCTGCTTGGAGTGACAGCCAGCTCCCCTAAATGGGGCTGGTGGCAGCGCAGGGACACCCGCTGTGAGCTGAGGGCACAGTTGCAAGGTGCACAGAGGTAGGACAAGGAACAAGCAGTCAAGAGTGGCCTTGCTCTGTGTGTGTCCCTTCCAGAGGGAGGGAGTTACAAGTCTAAAGCTTCCAAAGAACAAAAGACACTACTGGCGACAGTGTAAAAAATGGGGGGAGTTTAAAAGTCGCCAATGCCAGGAATTCAACAGCACATTTTCCAACTTCTACTGGGCAATTCTTTGGCTTGCTTTCCTAATTGCACAGAATTCAAATAGAAACAGAGATTTGCTTTCTCCTCAGGTGATTTTGGCCTCTCTACTCAGCTCAGCCCTGAGCAGAGCAGACGGTGCTCGGTAGTCGGGACTCCATGGTGGCTGGCGCCAGAAGTGCTGACAAGTCAACCATATGGTCCCAAAGTGGACATATGGTCTTTTGGAATCGTGGGGATTGAAATGATCGAACAAGAACCTCCCTACTGGAACCAAAGTCCCATCACGGTAAGGAGCAAATACTCACTGATCCCACTGTCTTTCTCACCTGTCCCTTGTCCTGCGTGCCATTGGACAAAAGCCCATTGCCATCTGCCTGAACTACTTCCACCAAGGTCCCCTCCTAAAAATGTGCCTGCAACACATCAGCATCTGCTGTAGTTTTGGTTTCAGCAGTGGGGGAACTCAAGCCTTACCACATGCAAACAAACTCCAAAAAAACTCTATTCTCAGGCAACACTTTCCTTTGGCTTTTAAGTGGTTCCAGTCCTTTGGCTGTGGAGATGGCCTTAATAGCAGAAAAGAAGCATCTGACAACTGCTGTTATCTTTCCAGAAATGAAGGAAGGCAACACAAACCCAACAAAGTTTCTAAAACTGTGGTCTTTAGAGATGAACCTAACTCCCTGTACAGTTTCTTCTCACTGGGAAACATGCCTGAAACCTGGGCATGAGAGTGTAAAGGCCACTGAGTCTCTTCTGCTTCCTGTACAGTGCTGCTGAAACACTCAGTCACTGTGTTTCTCTCCTAGCCAAAGGCACATTCTCTGTGTCACCAAGCCAGAGCCTGGTGATGCAGAGAGCCTGCCCGTTTCTTTCCAGGCCCTTTCTGGCATGGGCCTATCATTAATGCATTGACTTGAGTAGCCAAATGAGCAGAGGGTGGCCATAGGGATGGCACCTCTCCTCCTTCTGACCATGACAATTTTTCTTTTGCTGCAAAATGGGAAGCTGCAATTTTCAGACTGCTGAGAGACAGAGCTGCAGGTGGCTCCTTTGTGCCCAAGCAGCAATTTTCATCCCAATACATTTGTGCAGGCATCTAAATGTGTCTCTGTTGAAGATGAGATTGCAAATGTTTATTTCCTTACCTGGGGATTAATTGATGGATTCCCTTTCTTTCCTTCCAATTACCATTGTTTTCAAAAAAAGCACAAAAGGTATGATGAGTTTTGTTCTTGGGCACGTGGGCTTAAAGGACCAACAAGCACTGCAGACATGCCTTTCATGTACTAACCCTTGAAATTAGTTTGTATAGCACAGTCCCTCTTCCAAAAAGCCTCTCAAGCTGGTGTGAATCCTTATGGAAGCAAATGTGCGTTTACTGATGTAGTTCCTATTAACTAGCACAGTCAATGAAATCAGCTGCCAAGGCAAGATCTGTGGGATGGTGGAAAAGCTGTGGCTGCATCGGGTTTGGGTTTTCTGGTTGGTAAAGGAAAATGATCTCTGGGTCTCTGCCAGGGCAGAAACTGCCACTGAAGAACAGAGGTTAAACAAAGGGAGGTGGGAGAGCACTTAGAGATGTGAAAGCAGCAAGTGGAGCCTGGTGTCTCCTTTTTCTCCAGGCTACACAACTGATAGCCACAGTAGGGACCCCACGGCTGCAGCAGCCCAACCGATTCTCGCCTTGCCTGCGTGACTTCCTGAGCTGCTGCCTGCAGACAGTCGAGGAGCAGCGCTGGTCTGCCAGGGAGCTCCTGCAGGTAAAATGGGAAGGGGCTGCAGGTGAAACAGGTTCTGAGGCATGGGCTCCTCCTCCACTCAAGTCCAAGGCATCAGATGAGCCCCCTTCCTCCTCACCTCCATTCTTGGTGCTCTTCAAATGAAAATGATGAGGAATCCTAGACTGGGCGGGGCTGCCAGGGCCCTGTAAAGGTCCTCTGGTGAAAGTATCCTGCAATGAGCAGGGACATCTTCAAAGAGATCAGGTTTCTCAGAGCCCTTTCCCACTGGAGCCGGAATGGTTGCAGGGATGGGGCACCTGTAAGCTCTTGCAGGCAACCTGTGCCAGAGTCACACCATGCTCTGAGTAAACAAGTTATGATTAGATCCTGTTTGTGTTTAAAAATATTCACCCACATCCTATTGTAACTGGCCCTGTTAAAAAATATGTCCCTCACTTTCTTCAAAGCCACTCTGAAGTCTTGGAAAGTGGCAATAAAGTCTCCCTGGGGCCTGTTCTTCACAAAACTGAGTAACTCCACCTCTCTCTGCATTTCCTGAGTCAGAGAGCTCCTCTGGCTGTTTCGGTCGCCCTCTTTTGTCATTTGGTGGGGTGCTCAGTTTTATCTAATGGCAAAAGAATTGAAGTAGAGCAATGCAGGGTACAGAGACATGAAATGGTGGTGCAGGAACCCAAGGAAGCCAGTCCCAGCCTAGGGGTCAGAGATTTGGCTGTGGGCAGGAGGGGTCCTGGGGTGCTCACTGTGAGCCTCCTGGGGGCCCTGGTTTGTGCCCCCCAGCCCACCCTTAGAGGTTTCTGCTACGCAAACAGGGACAGCTGGGAGGGACTTGTACCAGCCCCATCTGCTGCCTGCCATGCTCAAGCAGACAGGAACTGTGCCAGAGTTAGTGCCAGGTTGTGTGGCAGAGAGGGAACTGCAGGGCCCAGTGCCACTGGGCTGGCCCTGCTGGGAAGGAAGGTGCCATCCAGCACACGAGGGGCAGGGCATGGAAAGGTAGACACTGCTCTGTCTCCCTGTGTGAATCAGCACAGTGCCTGTCTTTCAAAGAGAGGGACCAGTGTGAGGCTTTAGAGATACCTGAAAAGAAGAAACTCCAAGGACAGAAAGCACCATTTCTAGAGCACTGGCAGGGCAAAAATCCTAGCAAGATGAAGACACCTGGATAAATGGATGAGTGGGATTCTGGGCCACATTTGCCTGTGATGGCTAAGTCTGGCGCATAAAGATGGAGGTCTAGATGGTCCCATTGGTCCTGTTCCTGCATCCTTCTATAAGACAGAGGAATCCTATGAAGCACTGAGCTTGTAAAGTCATGTTGTTGATTTGTTGATTTGTTTTTTTTTCCCTTTGGGCAGCATCCATTTGTAACATTTGCTGAGCCTGCGTCCAGCCTGGTGCCGCTGATTGTTTCAGTGAAGAAGAGGAGGGAGTCAAGAATGTGACAATCACATCAGGACCATTTTTTCGTCAACCACTTTAGAGTAGGATTGTAGGTTAGGATTAGGATTAGGATTAGGATTAGGATTAGGATTAGGATTAGGATTAGGATTAGGATTAGGATTAGGATTAAGATTAGGGTTAGGGTTAGAGTAGGATTGTCTAATAGGAGTGCAGAGTAGGATTGGAAATGAATACAGTTTCTGAAACCACAAGTCACCTTGAAGATTCCCTTCCTTCTCACTCTGCGAATACGCTCAAGAATTTCTTCTGAATTGTCTGTGGTTTCTTAAAGGTGGAAAGTGACACAATGTCTTTGACATGGTGTGAAAGTGGGGAAGAAGGATGTTCTTCATTCATCCTCTCCAGACCACACTGCCTTTGGAATCTGGCCCACTGGTCTGTTTTTGGCCAGCTTTGGTATTTCTATTTGAGGCAGAAAGGGCAATGGCATTTGAAGTCAAAACCAAAAGAAGAATGAGGCAGCCCAACACCCTGTGCAGATGCAGGCCTTCAGCTGTGAATGGAGAACATTGGGGCTCCTGCCACTTGGATTTGTATCCCAAAATGCAATAATCTCTTTGGCTGGAGGAGAGCCTTGCTCAAGTGAGAAAGCAGAAAGATCAGAGAGGGTGCTCGGGAAGGTCTCCTGTGGTGCAGAGCTGTCAGCGCCTGTGAGGTGAGAGCGGGCCCAGCCTTGGCTGGGGTGGAGCCCCAGCAGAGCCCCGGCAGAGGCCGGAGCAGGCTGAGCCCCGGCAGAGGCAGGCTGGAAGGAGGCCCTTGGAGCTGCAAGAGGCAGCAGCCGGGCCCTGGGTGCCTGTTCCCGGCAGTGGGCGAATCCTCCGCTCTCAGAGCCCAGGTGGCAGCTGGCTGCTGCCGAGGGGAAGCGCAGCCGTGCTGGGCACAGCCCAGCCTGGAGGCATTGGCCGTCTGGAGTGTGCCCAGGAGCAGAGAAAGTTCAAGGGCAGCCGAGGGTTGCTGGGCTGCCTGAGGATTCCTCCTCTTCTGCCGGCTGCCCTGCAACTCCTGGCAAAGGTCAGCAGTGTGTGCAGCACTCTGGGCACCGGGGCAGGGAGCCGGGCTGCTTGGCAGGCTGGAGCACAGGGCAGGCCTCCTTCAGGCCCAGCTCTTGTGCCAGGGGAAGCGAGGCCAGCGTGAGGCCGGGACAGCTTGGCAGGGCACATCTGCAGGAGCCAGCGCCTCACGCAGCTCTGGGAGGAAGCGCCCGCAATCCTGCAGTTCTGCACTGAGCCCGAGCAAAGGGGTGAGATGCAGAGTGTTTGGCAGGAATATTCAGGCCCACCAGGCCAGCCTGCTTTGTGCTCTCTGGCCCACAGCAAGCGCTGTTCAATGCAGCTCACACCTCTATTGCAGGGCTGTTCTTCTTCTCAGTAATCATCGCTCAGCTGTCTCTCACTGACATATTGCTGGCTGAAGATCTGTCTCTTCCATATCCCCTATAAAAAGACCTTACCTTAGATTCTCAAATTTAGCATGCATGCCTGTGTTAAAAACAACCCCCACAAATCTTTAGGAAAATCAAGACATTAAAGCAGATTTCATTTATCAAACCCACAGCAACTGCGTTGAAATGTGGGTGTATGAGCCTTTCTTCAAAATTTTCTTAAGAAGATCTCTAGAGTAATTTTTGAGAGATAAGTATGCTGCCCCTAAGAAGTCCAGATTACTTGGCAAGGGGTAATTAGTCATCCATTAAGCATTCCAGCAGTTGCGTAGCATTTTCTTCTGATAACTGATCCCTGGATATTGCAACCAGCTTCTGATTTGTGTCTGCCCACTTCTTTTCCATGTTCTGAGCCAAGAGCAATAGTATCCTTGTGAGTGCATCTGAACACACTGGACACTGACACCTCATCCTATTGCCTATGTTCTCCCATGGAAGATTCCTTGCTCTTTTTTCTCTGCCACCAAAGGGGATCTGCAGTCCCTGCCGGGCACTGCTCGCTGTGGGTTGTCCAGGCAGAGGCGATGCTCTGGTGCACCTGGCGCAGGTGAGCCTCGGGCCTGGGCAGGGAGCGATGCTCCGAGCTGCCGCGGATCCGGCGGCGAAGCCGAGCGGTGCTGTGGCCTGGCTGGGAAGCCGAGCGGCGCCCGTGGCGCTGCCTCCCCGGGCAGGGCTGTGCTCTCAGCGCCGCCGGGGCTGCCGAGCAGCGCTTTCCACTCGCCTCCGCCTCCGGAGCCAGCCCCGCAGCCGCGCTCTCCCGAACCGCACTGACCCGCGCCCGTTCTCGGCCTGGCTGCAGGACTCCGTGATTCCGGGCTCTCCGGGTTCCCAGTCCGCCTGCAGGAGCCTCCGCTCCTGGACCCCCGCCCTGGGCTTTCTTCTCCTACGTCTTTCCCAGGCCCTGTCCACTCTACTCCGGACCTCCCCCCCTTCACAAGTTGTCCTCTGTCTCCTGGGTTCTCCCTCCTTTCTCGGGTTTTCCCCAGTCCTAAGCTACCCCTTGTCCCAAGCTCCCTCCTTTCCCTAGCTGTAGCCACTGCTTTTATTCGTCTCCCTGGATCTCCCCTTCTCCCGATTACTCCTCCCTCTTCCAGGACCTCCCCCCTCTCCCAGGGCTCTCTACTGTCTTGGAAGGCTACCCACCCTTTCCCAGGGACCTCATCCCCCCTGTCCCGTGATCTCCCCTACTCCCGGGCTCGACCCCCTCTCCTGGGATTTTCTCCTTCCTCCCAGCATCTCTCCCCTCTCCCGCTCACTCCTCCCTCTGCCAGGTCTCTCTCCCCTCTGCCGGGATGTCCGCCCGTTCCCGGAGCGCCCCATGGCCCCGGCCCCTCGCCGCCCGTCCCTCGCCGCCTCGGCCGGGCCGCTCCGGGGCCGCGCTTGGAGCGCAGCGGGGCCGGGCCGGGGCCGCCGGGGCCGCGTCAGCTCCGCCCCGCGGGAGGAGCCGCGACAGCGCCCCGGCAGCGGCCCCGCACAGTCGGAGCGGCCCCGGCTGCGCCCGGAGCTGGGCCTGGGAGGGGCTGCGGCCTGTGAGAGCTGCTCCGGGCTCGCTCCGGACACGAGGAGCTGCGACCTGTGCTCGCTTTGTACCCTCAAGGCTGCCGGATGCCTTGCACTAAAGCTGGAGTGCCCGGGCTATTCCGGTCTCTTCTGGTCCTCAGCTGAGTATTGCTGGCCGCGGGTCTCTGTACTAATCACGAAAGGGACGGGACTGCTGAGGAACGCGCCTGGAGCTGTTTGTTTTCCAGCATCAGTCTCGTTACATGGTTGTTACAGTGGGAAGATGCCAGCAGCTCACATCCCTGGCAGCAGGCAATCAACTTACTTGAAAAGTTTTTTGACCACTCACACAAAGCAAGAGCATATTGACAGTAGTTCTGTGCAACCACTATAAGCACACGTAGCTTTTGTTAAAACACTGCTTGCTTATTTCAAACACTGTACCTGCTTTTGAGCCTTAAAACACAATGCACAGAGCTCCATTATTGTGATAAATAGGTATCATTCATGCTGATAAAATTTGAAAGAGTAATTGATACTGATACAGTAATTAATATTTGAGAATAATAAATAGTTAAAAAGTTGTAATGCCAAAGAAGAGAGGGAGAGGAGGGGCTCCACCCCCCTTCCCAGCAGCTGTTCTCAAGGACCACAGGAAAGAAGCTGAAGATACAGTTGCTAAAAATGAGCAAGAACCTGGTTCGGTCCCAACAAATCCTAATTATAAGGGATTTATTGCCTTGATATGTAGATGGAGTGATACGTTAGTCTTGGCTTACATTGGCTGTACTGGCTACGTGCTGGCTTGATGCGCATGTGTAACCCAAAGGTGAATTAAAGGACAACAAAGAAGACTACAGGGCCTTCATCAGTGACGACCCCCAAAGACTTGTGCGACCACCAAACCGAGTGGTGGCGCATGCGTGGTAAAGGTGGTGAGGAAGGCGGAGACAGAAAAGTGACGAACCGAAAATAGGAGGAGATGGTATTGACATATGGCATGCAAGGGGTGATTTTCACTTGGCAAGCTTGTACGTGAAGTGGCAAGGGTCAAGAACTCTGCCCTCCGTACCTCGCGGTATCTTTTGCTTATGTGCTATTATTTGAACCAAATAATCCCTTATTTATATATTTTCTAAACTATTCAATTAAAATTACTGCTACCTAAATATTGTTTGGTTTTTTTGTTTTTTTGATGGGATAATTGGGCAAATATAACAATTATTAAGCTTAGAAGTTCCTAATATCTTGCTAGAGATACTTTTCTGTAGCTTAGGGAGTCATTCCAGCCAAGCGTTAATACACTGGTGGGTCAGTATCAATCAAATTAGAATGAGGAGCCCAATTCAGCTCCACGGAGCAGCCTCTGGACTGACTGACAGAAGTTCCCAGGCAATGGGAGCTCTCCTAAGATACAGACATTGCATTGGTTCAGAGTCTGGGGGCACAGAGATAGACCAATGAGATGTCTCGGCCTGGGAGTTTTGACTGGGCTAAATGGACTGTGGGTGCTGAAGGCAATAAACGAAGCTGTTTGCTGATGACCAAAGGGAGTTCTGTTTTGTGTTACATCTCAGACATATGAATGTCCTGCATTCTACAGTAATAGACACAAACCATTGTTCTATATGTCCTTACTTTTCTACTACTTATAAAAATTTTCTGCTGACAAATCTACCGCTTAGCTCTAACCAAAGTTCTGCTTTCTCTGAGGTCTGCCTTTTGCAGCTGTCCCAGAACCCTCTGATTTCACATATTCCCACAATTCCCCCTCACGGTTTGGCTAAATAGAAGCCTTTGTAACCGTGTCGTTTATTAACTACCTTGCATTTCATAGCTTCACTGTAGTATACCTGCTTGTTACTTGCATAAAGCATCCTTCTTGCTCGCATTCAGCCTTGCTATATTCCAAGACAGCAATTTTAATGCTGTGAAAGTCCAGTCAGTTCAAAGGACAAAAGTCATGTCTGATAGCACTTACAAGTGATTGTTCCAAAACAGTCTCGCCTGTTCTAAGGTCTTAATTCAAAACCTTCCTCCATGTCCATACCTTCATCCACCATCTGTGTGAGATTTTGGGAATTCTGTGTGAATCCATTTCCTGCCTCTCTCTCTTGTGTGATAAAAACTTCTTAGATTGTTTGTCCATCATTTGTCACACACACCGACATATGCAAGGTATTACTACCAGTATCACTGCCAAAACACCCAACATATGGAGACCTATTCTACAAGGTCCCCTTAGCCAAGGTGCAAACCTCCATCCTTGGAACAAATCATCTAACCAGGAGCCACCATCTTCTTTAATTGGAGCTGTCAAATCTTTCAGCTTTTCTATGCTTTTGAGGATAAATACAGAGTGATCAGACAGGTTCATACAACACAATCCTTCAAATTCCTCACAACCATGTCCTTGTGCCAGTAAAAGAAAATCAATTGCTGCTCTATTTGGAAGGGCAGCATGTCTAACACTATTAACATCGGTCAACATGTCACTGATTGCAGTGGATGTGCCATTAGTTTGTTTACTCAGCCAATATGCAACCCGATCTAATTGTTTCAATGCCATTGCTGAAGGCAGCCGGGGTAAAAACAAACCTGCGGAAACCCTTTTTGCAGCCTTCCAAGGCGTGAAATCACTTCTACAGTTTTCACAATAATGACGAGCAGATCTTGTTCCCCTTTGTTTCTTCTTAATGACCGCTTTGGCAGTAGGCGCAATTACAGTGAGCATCCCATTGCTACATGGGCCACCTTCATGGGATGCCCTGCCAGGGCCTATCTACACAGGTGAACCAACATCCTTTTGGTAACTGTCGTGGATATTGGTCAGCTTTAGAAAGCAACTCTCAACATTCTTAATAATTACACCAAAACCTTGAGTTTCTGTATGCAAAACAATGGAGAGTAACATTGTGCTTTGGAGGATCACTTTCTCACTAATCATTAACTGTAAATGTAAGGCAAAAATCCATTGTTAAAGGACCAAGGATTTCTAATTCTTGGGGTGCAGGTACTGCTTTGGGAAGTTCTTTTTCCCAAATGTTACAATCCTATACAGAGCTCCTGCCATTGTCAATTTCACCAGGCTTACTATTGAATTGCTTTTTGACCAAGGGCAAATTCTTTACTGGCACACTGACTAGTCAGGTTGAGAAAGGCTTTTCTGTTCCGAATTAGACAAACACATGGTATCCGAGCCTGCTGCCTTGGCTAAGGTTACCCAGACATTTGGTTTTGGTTGTTCCACAGACAAATCTACACTACAAATTGACTAAAACTCTGCACTAGAAGAAGCAATCAATACTGACATTGTAGTAACATTTGATTTTGCAGCATCCTTTTTATAAGTTAATTGTTGGCTTAAGCTCCTCCCATATCCTTCTCAATTCAAAAACATGACTTTTGACCTTTAATAAAAATTAACC
The DNA here is from genome assembly GCF_027887145.1 of Ammospiza caudacuta. Lineage (NCBI taxonomy): Eukaryota > Metazoa > Chordata > Aves > Passeriformes > Passerellidae > Ammospiza > Ammospiza caudacuta. The sequence continues at coordinate 10,054,459 of NC_080632.1, forward strand.
AAACAAAACCTACACTTTCTCCACTAGAGCTCTATGAAACCAACAAGTGACACATTTATAAACCACATAAAATCAGAGTTTGCAGGTTCCACCGATGCACAAGGAACGTCAGGTGTGACCCGTGATCCCTCTGTTTGGCTCACACCTGTGTACTTGCTTCTACGGTCTTGAACTCGTCAAGTGTCCTGGGGTGCGTGTGGTAGATAGGGAAAAGGCGCTGCGGAAGATCACGCGATGTCACGGAAAGCCAGGACCCTTTGTTCCTCTAAGATAAGAGATTACCCTAGGAATGTGGCCCCCCTAACAGTACTGCCAGTAACTTTCCATTCCTTACCCAGTACTTTTCCATTCCCTACTAACCATAGATAAGAAGGACAAACCCCCTTTTGACGTAGAGACCCCTTAGACTATAAGGCCCCATGAGAAGAAGTAATAAACGCCTTTTGACCGTCCACCATATTGGTGTCTGCGTGTGTCATTGGCCCGAGTGGCCCTGGAGAGTGGGCCGCCGTGCTGATCCTTAGAACCAGGTCGCCTGCCTTGATCCAGAAGGCAACATTTGGTGCCCGAAACCCGGGAAGCGACTTGCGCCCGGGGAATGGGGATTCTCCTGCAAAGAGGACGGCGGCTGTGGCAGCAGGTCTAACCGCAGCGGGAGGGAGGCCTCCGGACCAGCGTGGACCATGGAAGCCATAGCGAAGGTCGTAACAGAGATGCATGCACAATGGGGTATAGAATGTAAACTTAGAGATTTAACTCTCGCATTGCCGAGATTGATTAAGCTTGGGGCTATTGAAAGCCCTGTGGACGTCCTACATTCGGACGTGTGGGATAATTGTACAAAAGCTCTGGTGGAGGACACTATGTCCTCGGGCTCAGGGAAAGCCCTAAAATCGTGGGGCAGAGTTGTTCAGGCTCTGCAAAAAGCTCGACAAGAGCAAGAAACCTGGATAGCCTCGCGAACTTATTAGCCGTGCCGCAGTTGGGGGTGGGCGCGGCGACACAAACCGCGGATGTGCTTGACCCAGGCGGGCGCACGGAGGCGCGAGCGCCGGATCCCCCTCAACGAGCGGACTCACCATCTGAGGGGGGGGGAACACGCGCGGGCGTTCTGGCGGGGGCTCGCGGAGGAGGCGCGGAATGCGGCCGGATTGTCGGACCCCATAGGGATCGATAAAAACGCCCCCCCACCATATGCGTTTGAAAATGGCGCTGGACCGCGTGGTCAGGGCGGAAAGGAGGAGGCGGGGGGCGGAAACGCAGTCAGCCCGCTTAACAACGCATACGCAGGCGAGCGGGGTAACGGGGCAGCCCCCGCGGAGGCGCGTAAGACCAATCAGAGCGCTTTATTCAAATTACGTCCTTGTAGGGCAAGGACCTCCCCCAGCAGGAGGCGGGGGGACCCCAGGGGGAGGGAACGGCCCGACCCCCGCAGGGAGGGGCGGGGTCGGAGCCCGAGGAAAAGGCAGAGGAGCCCGGAAGCGTCTAGCTACTCGACTTCCGGCTCGGACTCGGACTCGAGCTCTGAGCCCAAGAAAGGGTTGGAGGATTCCGACTCAGATTCTAGCTTTTACAGAGAGAGAGCAGCGGCACGTAAGGTCACTAGCCACAGCGCTCCCGCATGGGTGAAGGAGTTACCAGAGAAAAACCGAACCCCGCTTACAAACTGGCAGAAAATAAAAATGGCTTGCATGGAATGGGCTCCGTCTGCCACTCTGGTGTTCCCGGTCCGTGTGGGGGGGGCAGGCGGAAACCAAAGGACTTATTCACCAGTCAATCTGAAAGATGTGCAGGCAATTGTTAAAGCGATTGCGGAAAAGGGAATTAATTCTGCCATGGTTTGCACATTCATTGACGGCCTTTTCGGTGGGGACGATATGCTTCCCTTTGATGTTAAGCAGACGTGTGGAATGATATTTGATGGTGCAGGGATGATCGTTTTTAAACAAGAATGGGAGGACAATTGCATCAAACAGCTAGCCTTGGTAACAGGGGCAGACCATCCACTGCACGGCTCCAGCATACAGAGGCTAATGGGCACAGACCCCACTATGATCATCCCCCAGCTACAGGCTGAGGGCTTGCAGGCCCATGAGGTTATGACAACAACCCGTGCTGCCCGAGAAGCCATCCGTAATGCTTCCAAAGTGGTAGCCAGACCATCGCCGTGGTCTTCCATAAAGCAGGGTGAGAGTGAGAGCTTCACTCAGTTTGCGGACAGGCTTCAGGCAGCATTAGATTCCTCTGCGTTACCCTCAGAGGCGAAGGGTCCCGTGCTGGCAGAGTGCCTATGCCAGCAATGCAACTAAGCAACCAAGGACATTTTAAGGTCACTGCCACAGGGGTCTAATATAGCTGCCATGATCAGACACGTTGCAAAGGAGGAACATCTAGCTCCCATTCAAGCAGCAGTTCACACTGCAATAACCAGCGTGATGGCGTGCCTTAAGTGTGGCCAGGCAGGCCACTTGGCAGTAAACTGCCCCCAGCCAAGGCGCCTATCAGCAGCTGCTCCACCACGCCAAGGGGGAGGTAGGGGGCCATGCTGGGTGTGTGGAAGGAAGGAGCATTTAGCTAAGGAATGCAGATCCAAACCCCAGGGAAACAGGAAAGGGAGGGGGCACCTGGGCCGCATCCAGCCCCCTCCCACCTGGAATATGCAGCGGCCCAGCTACAGCAACCCCCAGTGGGGCAGGGGACCCTCATACCCTATGCCCCCACAGGGAGCAGTCACCTTTGCATCCCCCCCAGCAATACAATGGCAGAGTTGTGCAGCACCCTCAATACCTTCGCACCCCCCACCGCCACAACCGCGCCGGAGTCACAGGAACAGCAGGAGACGCCCCAGAGCGGGATCCCTGGGTGGCCTTGGTCATGAAAATAGGGAAGGAGCCCCTGATGGTGTGGGGGACATGCCGCCTTTACGGCAGCCAGGATCCCCACGTCATAGGGTTTCAGTTCTGGGCGGACACGGGATCAGACTGCACGATTTTTCCCCAAGCACATTGGCCCGGACATTGGCAATTCAAAGAAGTCCCCCCAGTGAACGGAGTGGGGGGGCAGTCCCGGGCATGGAAAAGCACCCAGCTGGTGGCTATAACACTTCACACGAAAAAGGGACCAGAACAGACAGTAGCAACCTACCCCTACATTTTGCAAAATTCTCCACCGCTGTAAGGAAGGGACGTCCTTTCCATGCTCGGATTTCGGATTACAAATTTATCATGAGGGCCACTGCTGTACACCCCCCGCTGCCAATCAAATTGACTTGGAAGTCATCAGACCCTGTATGGGTTGAGCAGTAGCCCTTGACAGAGCCTTGAATGGCAGCCTTGCTGGAACTGGTCGACCGCGAACTGCAAAAGGGTCACATAGAACCCTCCACCAGCCCATGGAACACCCCTGTATTCGTGATCCCCAAAAGGTCCGGACAAGGCTATCGTCTTGTCCACGACCTCAGAGAAGTGAACAAGATGATCCGACCCATGGGTCCAGTCCAGACACTGCTACCCGTGAACTCAGCCATCCCTGCAGGGCAGCCGTGCGCAGTACTGGATATCAAGGACTGTTTCTTTTCAATACCCCTGCACCCTGAGGACAAAGAACGATTTGCCTTTTCCGTGGCGTTTCGGAACGGCGAGCGGCCCAACCTTCGCTTCCAATGGAGAGTACTTCCACAAGGCCTGGTCGACAGCCCGACCATATGCCAAATCACCGTGGACAAAGCACTGATGCCGGTCCGACACTCCAATCCACCGCAACCATCATCCAGTACATGGACGACATCCTGGTTGCAGCACCATTGACAAGCCAAGTAGATCACCTGGTGTCCACAATCACGGAGACTCTTCAGGCCAACGGCTTTGAGATCGCGAGCACAAAGATCAAGAGAGGACCCTGCGTGACCTTCCTGGGAGTAGGGATTACAAGCTCCTACGTGACACCCCCCGAGATGAAGGTCAACCGAGACGTCAAGACGCTCCACGACGTGCAACGCCTGGTGGGATCGCTGCAGTGGCTTTGCAACATCGTCTTGATTCCTCCCAAGGTCATGGACCCTCTGTACGACCTCCTGAAAGGAAAGAACCCCTGGGAACCCAAGGAGCTGACGCCGCAAGCAACGAGCTCCCTCGACTTCATCTAAAACCAGATGTCCACTGGCACGCTTGCCAGGTGGAACCCAGCCATGCCACTGGACCTGTACGTCCACTTTACACCGAAGGGGGAGTGGGAGCACTGGCCCAAGGACTCGCTGAAAAGGCCCGACCGATCCAATGGGTGGTCCTCGGAAGACCCGCTCGTGCATTCTCCCCAGGAATCGAATGCATCACCAGCCTCATCATGAAAGGCAGGAGACTCGCCTTGAAACACCTAGGGACCCAGCCGACAAGCATCCACCTTCCGTTTCACAAGCAGCCGACCACGGAGTCAGCCACAATATTGGAGTGTCTGGCCCTTGCTCTCTCCGGCTTTGGAGGAGAAATCTCCTACTCCTCCAAGCCACCCTGGACTAAGCTGCTGACCGTAGTCGACACGGACATGCCACGGAAGGTCAAGGACAGACCGCAGCCAGGACCAACGGTCTTCACAGACGCTTCCTCCATGACTTCAACCGCAGCAGCAGTGTGGCAGGCAGGAGAGCAATGGCACTGCGTCAAAGCGTGTGACCCCACACTGTCAGTTCAACAATTGGAGGCAGCAGCAGTTGTTTTGGCGTGCGGATTCTTCCAAGACGAACACCTCAACATCGTAACGGACTCTATATTCGTGGCAAGGCTCTGCCTAGCAATGGCAGGACCAGGAGTGTCAACATCAGCAGCAGCCCTAATGCTGGAAGAAGCACTCTCCTCGCGACAGGGCACCGTGTCAGTCATCCACATCAACAGCCATGACCCAGTCAAAGGTTACTTCCAAATCGGCAACGACAAAGTGGACGCTGCAGCAAAAGGCGTTTGGACCTTGCAAAGAGCTCGTCAGCTGCATGAGTCACTCCACATCGGAGTCAAAGCACTGGCGAAGAGATGCGAAATCTCGACAGCGGACGCAAAACATGTGGTAGCCACCTGCCCTCATTACCAGAAGTCACCCCTTTGGACCTACGGGGTCAACCCGAGAGGTCTCAAGCTCTCAGAAATCTGGCAGTCGGACTTCACCTGGTGCGAACTGCTGAAGCCCCGAGCATGGCTTGCAGTGACAGTGGACACTTATAGCGGAACAATCATAGCCACACAGCACCCCAAAGCTAACTCCAAAACCACAATTCAGCTCTGGCTGACAGCCATGGCTTGGCTTGGTATCCCCAAGTAGATCAAAATGGACAATGGCTCCAATTTCACCTCCAAACAAGTACAGGAATTCGCCTCAAAATGGGGCATCACGTTAGTGCAAGGCATCCCATATAACAGTACCGGACAGGCCATAGTTGAGAGAGCAAACCAGACCCTGAAAACCAAGATAGAAGTGTTGGCAAAAGCAGAGGGCTTTGCCAATGCCATTCCCCCAGGAGATCAGGCACGTGTGCTGGCAACCGCTTTGCTGGCACTGAATCAATTCCCTAGGGGAGATGAAACAAACAGTCCCGTTCAAAAACACTGGGCCACTCGAATGCTAGAAGAGGGCCCACAGGTAGTAATTAGAAACGAGCTAGGTGAGTGGGAACAGGGTTGGAGGCTGATGCTCACGGGGCGAGGGTACGCAGCTGTCAAAAAGGACGGCAAAATCAGGTGGTGTCGGCTTAAGTCGATTAAACCGGACCTTCATAGCGAGCAGAATGAGACTGACGAGAATTGCGAGTCTTTGTTTACAGGACCTGCTCGTGGGACGTCCTTGTGACGCGTACATCCCGGTTCCAGACGAAAGTTACAGACCACCAAGCCGTCAGGCAGAACCCGAGAGACCCGCACGGGTGAGACCCAAGCACCAAGGGTGTTTCTGTGTGATTTTGCTGTTGGGGCTTGTTGCCAGAGGGCAAGCCAGCCCAGACCACTACCTCCATCGGCCCTTCAGGTGGGTCATGCGACACCTTAGTAGTGGCAAAGTACTCAGAGAAATCACCACACCAAACACCCCATCCTTCGTGCTCCGCATCACTGACCTGTTTCCAGGACAGCCAAGGGTAAACCCCTATTCCCCACACGTCACACACTCGTACCTATCCTACTGGTGCCCAGCTTCAAACCCTGGGAAAAGCTACTGCAATCACCCGGGATGGGGATACTGTGGGCACTGGGGCTGCGAAACCATAGTTACAGATGCCAGACCGTCGGGGCCTGGGTGGGATCCACAAGAACCAGAAAAATTCTTACAGTTCACCTGGGCACCCATCGTCTGCAAAACACCCTTCTTCTCTCATGGAAACTTCCATCGAAACCAACATAAAATCCCTAGATTTCGGGCATGCACTGATTACAACATGACGGTCTTGCAGCCAGATCACCCTAGCTGGGCCACAGGCAAATCGTGGACAGTGGTCTTTCAAGGGTCAAAAGAGAGGGTGAACGTGTAAATTATCAGGCTCCAGCCGTCGGCACCCCGAGCGGTCGGACCCAACAAAGCGATTAAAAGCGTGCCGAAAGGGAGAAACATAACCTACCCCAAAACCTGACCCACAGGGGTCAGCAATGTCCCGACCGGTCAAGCGGAAACCTTTCAGATGAGCCGCTTAACCGAGTCAGACTCAGACCCAATCCTTCGTATGTTAGAAGCTACCTTTGTATCCCTGAACGAATCCAACCCTAACCTAACCGAGTCCTGCTGGCTTTGTTACGATGTCAAACCCCCCTTTTACGAAGGAGTCGCTCTAAACACTCCCTTCAGTTATTCCTCAGCTGACGCCCCTCACCAGTGCAGATGGGATACCCCTCGCAAAGGAATCCCCCTGAGTCAAGTCACAGGCCGAGGCAGATGCTTTGGCAATGCAACCCTATCTAGGCGGAAAGGCAACGTCTGCACCAAAATTGTCAAGCCTAACAGGAGAAACAATAAGTGGGCAGTCCCATCCGCATCGGGGATGTGGGTTTGCCAGCGATCCAGAGTGAGTCCTTGTGTGTTCCTTCCCAAATTCAATGACTCTAACGACTTCTGTGTCCAAGTTCTGATTGTTCCTAGAGTCCTGTACCACTCAGATGAAGAGATGTACCATCTTCTTGAGGGACCCAGCCAGATCCACAAAAGAGAAATAATGACAGGTATAACAATCGCAATGCTGCTCGGCCTGGGAGCAGCCGGAACGGCCACGGGTGTCTCAGCCCTAGCGACCCAGCACCAAGGACTGTCCCAGCTGCAAGAGACCATTGATGGGACCTGCAAAGGATCGAGAAATCCATCTCCTTTCTAGAGAAGTCGGTCTCCTCACTCTCAGAAGTGGTCTTGCAGAACAGGCGAGGCCTGGACCTCCTGTTCATGCAGCAAGGAGGCCTGTGTGCCGCCTTGAAAGAGGAGTGTTGTTTCTATGCAGACCCCACGGGAGTAGTGAGAGACTCCATGGCAGAACTCCGGAACCGACTGGCTCAGAGACAGAAAGACAGGGAAGCCCAACAGGGCTGGTACGAGTCCTGGTTCAATCAATCACCTTGGCTAAGCACTCTGATTTCTGCCCTGATAGGTCCATTGGCAATGCTGTTTCTAACAGTTACCTTCGGACCATGCCTGCTGAACAAGCTGGTCTCGTTCGTTCAGAGCCGCCTGGAACGGACCAACATCCTGTTTGCAGGCCGATGACAGTTGCTGTGAATTCAACCAGGGAACACTGCCAGTCACAAGATTTTCTGAACTTGTCTGGCAAAAGCTTACTCACGTTTTCCAAAACCCCTTTCCCTTGTCAAGTTACAACCTTATACCTCATTTTAGTACCTATGTATATGACTACCTCATTCATTTGTGAAAAAGGGGGGGGAGATGTGGTAGATAGGGAAAAGGCGCTGCGGAAGATCACGCGATGTCACGGAAAGCCAGGACCCTTTGTTCCTCTAAGATAAGAGATTACCCTAGGAATGTAGCCCCACTAACAGTAGGAATGTGGCCCCACTAACAGTAATGCCAGTAACTTTCCATTCCTTACCCAGTACTTTTCCATTCCCTACTAACCATAGATAAGAAGGACAAACCCCCTTTTGACGTAGAGACCCCTTAGACTATAAGGCCCCATGAGAAGAAGTAATAAACGCCTTTTGACCATCCACCATATTTGTGTCTGCGTGTGTCATTGGCCCGAGCGGCCCTGGAGAGTGGGCCGCCATGCTGATCCTTAGAACCAGGTCGCCTGCCTTGATCCAGAAGGCAAAAGGTGCGATATGGTTTGACGTTTTTTGCTGGGACCCACTTAATTCCTGCACCTGTACAGACAGAAGCAAACCCTTTGTCCAAAGTGATAAATCAGAAAGGACCTTCAATTGGTCCTGTCCCAGGGTATCTAATTAAAACAGAGGGATTTTCTTTCACTTTTGCCTGTGTGTTATTGTAAAAATGCCTAGAAATCGGTGGATCAGGTTCTGCAACAGAGCTGTTGAAGAAATTAAAACATGGAAATCTTTGTTTAACCTCATCTGTGGTGTGACCTTGACTCCCCCCTCTCTTGATCAAGAATGCGTTTTAATGTCTGATGTGTCCTCTCAGCAAATGCTTGGTTGTGGGAGAATGTGGAATACCAAGGATATGATGAACACCCCAATCTTTAAAAATGTGGCCAATTTTTGAGATATATATGTGGGATCATTGTCAGTTTTTTTCTTCTTGGGGCACACCCAGTGAAGCAAAAGCTCTGCTAAAAATGTTGACAGGCATGATTACCTGCTTCCCCTGTGTGAAGAGAAGCAAAAACTCCACCAGAGAATGTGTCCACTGAAACATGAGTATTGGTAAATTTACCAAAGGAAGGCTATTTAGTGACATCCATTTGCCATAAGTGCAGGCTTTGCAAACCCTGTGGGTTGAACAACTCTTTCTAGAAACAGGAGGCTGCACAAGCTGACAGTCAGGGCAAGTACTAAAGATAGCTTTAGCTTGACTTTTGGAAATTTGAAACATTTGCACAAGTGCTTGTGCATTTTGGTGAAAAAAGGCCTGACTCAGTTTTGCTTGTTCCAAAATGTTTGGCAAAGTGTTGGAAATAAGCACTGTCAGTTTGTCCGCTCTCGTGTTTCCTTCCACTAAAAATCTAGGAAGCGAAGAATGAGCCCTGATGTGAGAAGCAAACTGTGGATTAGCTGGTTATTGTAAAGTTGTAAAAAGCCTTGAAAGCCAATGATATCGAGTGTCATTACTAGGATTCTTTAGAACTGATCCTTCTATTCTTTTAACCACATTAGCAACAAACGCAGAATGTGTGAATAAATTAAAAGGTTGTGGGAAGAACTGAGAAGCCTGAACCACAGCAGCAAGCTCAACAATCTGAGGAGATCGCTCTACTATTTGAATATCTGATTCCCAAGTTTTAGTTGGGAACTTGGTTTGGTTCAACCAAGTAATGACTGATTTGTGACTTCTGCCAGATTCCATCAGTGAAGAGAGTTATTGTGTTTAAAGGTTCTTTACTTAACAAAGGTTTCTCTCTAAAACTCAATTTTGCTGCAATAATTTGTGAGCAAATAATTTGTGAGCAATAATTTGTGCAATAATAATGAAGAGAAGCACTATCTGCAAAATTAAATAATTCTCGTTGCAAATCATCAGAATTTGCAGAATTTTGCATTGCCCAATCAAGATAATTCTTTTCAGTGGTAAATAGAGAACTGCAAATTCTTCACCTGCTAAACTTAATAACCTTGTTCTGGCCTTAATCAGAATTTGTGTTATCCTCTCTAAGACTGTAAACATAGTCTTTGGAAACCTTGAGGGAAGAAAACCCCATTCTATTATCAACAAAGGATCTCTCTCAGAAGGGTCTGATTGAAAAATGGCAGAACAAAGTTGCATCTTTCCTCCTAAAATTGCAGAAAAGAATGGCTTTTCTGGAATACAGCAATGAGCTTGTTGTCTTTGGAGAGCCTCCATGACCTTGTCATGCGCTGCACGAGCTTCAGGTATTAGAGTTCAGGAGAGTCGATGGCGCAGCTTCCTCTCAACAAATTAAAAAGTGGACCCAATTCATCGTTGCTGATTCCCAAAACAGGTCTGACCCAATTGATTTCTTCTAGAAGCTGTTGTAAGTCTTGCAGGGTGTTGACACTGGTCCGGAGCTGTATCTTCTGCAGTGTAATTGTTTTTTTCAGTCATCTTCCATCCCAGATACTTCCAAGGTGGAACTTCTTGAATTTTGGCTATGGAAATTTTAAGTCCAGCATTTTGGATTTCAGTAATAACACTACAACAAGCTTGCTCCATCTCTGGCTTCGTTGGAGCTCCAATGAGCAAATCATCCCTGTAGTGTGAAATCACGGATCTTGGATACTTCTGTTGAACTGGAGACAAAACTTGTGTGAAAAAATATTGGCAAATTATAGGCGAATTCTTCATTTATAGAGGCAGTGTTTTCCAGTGCTATCTCTGCATGGGTTCTCTTTGATTGATGAGTAGAACTGAAAAGGCAAATCTTGGAGCATCATTGGGATGAAGTGGGATGTGGAAAAAACAATCCTTTAAATGAATGACGATGAGAGGCCAGTGTTTTGGGATCATTGATAAAGAAGGAAGTCCAGGTTGAAGACGTCTCATGTCTTCAGTCACTACATTGATCTTCATGTCACGAAACAACCTCTAGGAGTCCAATGTCTTCCTGTGGATGACGAATACTGGTGAATTTCAGGGACTCTTTGTGGGTGTGATGTGACTTTCTTGTAATTGCTCCTTTACCAATCATTTAAGGCTATTTAATATTTTCTCTGTTAAAGGCCATTGATCAATCCATATAGGAGGATCAGTTTTCCAGTTCAGCTTTCAAGTGGCAGGTTTTGACGTGGTTTACATCGCAGGCCCACCTCCAGTTCTGTTCCACATTGGGACAGGACGTCTCTCCCCCAGACAGTGAGAAGCTTCTGAACAAGGAAAGGACGCACTATTGCTGTCTTTCCTTCAGGACCTGTAATGTTAATCATGGATGCACTTTGCAAACACACGGTAGCATCTCCAGTCCCTGTTAGGGAACCTGCACAAGCTACTAAATCCCAATCTCTGGGACAAAACATGTGAGAGATTACAGTGACATCTGCACCAGTATCCGGCATGCCTGTAATGTAAATTGCTTTACTACAGTGAGTCCGGCAGCAAGTCAATTTTGCTTGCTTGCGGTCCAAAAATTGCATCCAAAAGACCTCAGGACCTTAGCTTCCAAATGGCACAGACAGCATTGAATTCTCTGGAAAGTTGTTTTGCTTGGCTGTACTCATGGGTAGAAGAAATGCAATACCTATAGGTGTTTTTGGTGGAGTCGCTATAGGAACGTTACATGCAAGATTTAAATATATTGGTTTATTGTTAAAATCTATTGAAACAACCGCTGGAAGGACTGCAAGTCTGAAAATTTTGGTGCTAGCTCTGCCTAGAATCAAAAGCTCTTGTCTTTGCTGAAAAAAACCTGATAATTCCAGTAGAAATACTTTCATACCAGAAATTATTTCAAAGGTGTATCAATTTTTGAGGGGGCCAATTCAAACCTGGTATGTGAGGGTATTGACCTGGGACCATTTGAGGGATGGTTGACTGAGGGATAAATGACTGAGGTACCAATGCCATTTGACTGGGTACTTGACTGTAAGGAGGTCACTACTTGTGTCCAGGTGTGGTGGTAATCCGCGCTCTTATTTCAGTTTAATGACAAAGCTTTGCCATCGATGTCCAATTGAGAACGACAGTACTTAGCAAGATGCTTCCCTTTCCTACACTGAGGGCAAATAGAATGTGGTTTAGGTTTGATTGTTGTTGTAGGACAATCTCTTTTCATGTGTCCTGCTTTACCACAAGCAAAGCCACAAGCCTTTTTATCAGAGTCCAACTGTACAGTACCAACAGATTTTTAGAAAATATTTCTTTGTGCTTCAAGGGCCTTTTCAAGCATTTCCATTTTTTGTCCCAAATTTTCTCCCAAAGCCTTTCCCAAATTATCTCCCATTGGATTCCTAACTTTTCTTAAGAATCTGCAATCAGCTTTCCAAAAGCACTGATTTGCACATTAGCAAGATATTTTGAAGAGATGAGCTTACTGCAAGCTGTTAGCATCTCTGTTACACTTGGAGGCTGATCAGGTAAAGTTATGATAGTTTTTTTTGCATTCTTCCTATAAGTTCTTTGATCTCATGGTGAGAAGGAATTATGTATTGTGCATTTACATTGTTATGAGCATATCTTACAGGTAAGGCAAGGAAGTGTTTATTTGAATCCAAATTTTTTCTAAATTTTGAATAATATTTGAATAATATCTAAGACCACTTAGGTAGTTGCAATGGAAGGTCTACTGTCAATTTAGACCGTGTTGTTTTTCCTTTTCATCACTCCTGTATCTGATCCAGAAGAACAGGTAGTGTTGTCACAGCAATCAGCTGTTCCATGAACCCTGCCAAAAAGCTCCAAGTTCCAAGGTTTGTTTTTACCCCAGCTGGCTTCAGCAATGGCATTGAAACAATTAGATAGGTTTGGATATTGGCTGAGTAAACAAACTAATGGCACATCCACAGCAATCAGTGACATGTTGACCGATGTTAATAGTGTTAGACATTCTACCCTTCCAAATAGAGCAGCAATTGATTTTTTTTAACTGGCACAAGGACAAGGTTGTGAGGAATTTGAAGGATTGTGTTGCATGAACCTGTCTGATCACTCTGAATCCATCCTCAAAAGCACACAAAAACTGAAATTAAAGAAGATGGTGGGTCCTGGTCAGATAATTTGTCCTAAGAATGGAGCTTTGCACCTTGGCTAAGGGAACTTTGCAAAATCGGTCTCAGTGTATTGGGTGTTTTGATAGTGATATTAATAGTAATACCTTGCATCCTTCAGTGTGTGCAACGAGAGATGAAGAAAACTGTCCAAGAAATTTTTATCGCACAAGAGAGAGAGGTAGGAAATGTATGCACAGACATTGCTCAAAATGTCACGGAGATGGTGGATGAAGGTATAGAAATGGAGGAAGGTTTTGAGTTAAGACCCTGGAATCGACAAGAGATTTTTGAACAATGACTTGTAACTATTGTCAGGCATAATTTATGCCCTTTCCACTGACTGGACCTTCACAGCATTAAATTGCTGTGTTGTAATACAGCAATTTAATGCTTAGTGCCAACAAAAACATGCTTTAGGCAGATAAGAAACAAAAATATTATAGTAAGGCAACAAAACGCAAGTAATAAATGACACAATTGGTAAGGTTTCTTTTTGGGTGAAGAGAGAGGGGGAATTGAGGGAATCCATAAAATTAGAGGGTTTTGGGAAAGCTGCAAAAGGCAGGCCTCAGACACAGCAGAATTGTGAGTAGAGCTAAAGCAACAGTCATGAGATAGGTCAGCAGAAAAAATTATTTAAACTGTAGAAAAAGCAAGGGCAAATAGAACAATAAGCCTGTGTATTAATGCTTGTCTGAATAGCTCTCTAAGCTGCACAAAGTTTATCTAGCAAGATATTAGGAAGGTTGACATTTAATAGTGGAGCTCTGTGCATTGTGTTTTAAGGCTTACAAACAGGTACTGTATTTGAAATAAGCAAGCATTGTTTTAACCAAAGCTACGTGTGCTTATGGTGATTGAACTAGTGTCAATATGTTTTGCTTAGTGTGATTTGTTAAGAAGATTATATAGTAAGTTGTAACCTTCTGATTTTTGGCCTGCTGCCTGGATTGTGAGCTGCTAGCATCTTCCCATTATCATAATCATGTAATTAGACTGATGCTGAAAAATAAACAGCTCTAGGCACTTTCCATAGCAGCCCTGTCTTGTTTGAAGTCTGTAAATAGCCCCCGGGCGGCGTCAATTGGCAGTAGTGTTGCTGCAGCAACTTTCCTGGGAACCCTGCTAGGAAGGGCTGGGGAGGAGAGCTCCAAGTTCTTGGTGACAGGAAGAAAGCCAGAGCCTGCTAACTCACATCTGGATTCACTAAATTGGATCTTTTTAGATTCATACAAATCGGGCTGCTCTCCAGCTGTAGACCCCGACTTTGTGATGCTTTCCAATGGACTGTGAGAGGTTCCACACTGTATCCCTGCCCGCAGGCATACAGCTGGAAAACTCTCAGGTCCAAGAGCAATCTCAGCATGCCTTCCCCCATGAGCCCAGCAGCCAATGAGACAGGCTTCAAGGCTTCTGAATGAACTGTCTCTGCCTCCACAGCAACTTTCCTGAGCTCTCCCACCTCCACCCCATCCACCTCTCTGGGCAGAGCCATCCCTGCCCTGCTCAAGCCCTGGCTGCCCCCCTGCCACCTCTGTCCTCTCCCCTGCCCGCTCCCCTGCAGGCAGAGCCAAATCCAAAGCCCCCCCACCCGCTGTAACCGGAGGCTTGGGAGCCAAAAGTGGTGAAAATCCCAGAAAGTTTTGGCAGAGGAATCTGTATGAAAAGAGTCCTCAGAGCTCCAAAGCAAACTGCCAGCCTGAGCCCGATCCGAGGGGGTGACTTCCTGGGAAGGGCAAACAGTGACAGGAGCGACCCTGCAGCCCCTCGGCCAGGCAGAGCGGGTCCAGGCCCCCCCTTGGCTGACCCCACCTGCACAACTTCAGAATAAGATCCGGCCGCATCTTTTTCAGAAGAGCAGCAGAGCACAGAAACAGCAGCTCCTCTTTTGCAAAGCCTCCCCAAACATTAATCTCCTGGACCCGTTTGATTCCCAGCCTCCCTAGAACATGTTCCATGACTCCCCATGTTCCATGTTCCAATCTCTCGGAATGCAAGAAAAATCCCAAACACTTCTCTGGGAATTCTGGGGGTGGATGATTTCCCGGAGGAGTTGGGACAATGACAGGTTGCAGCGTCAGTGCCTCAAGGAATCCCGGAAAAAGCAGAGAACATGACCAAAGCTGGAAGCTGATCCGATTCCCCTTTTCCAGGTTTTGGGGTGCTGTCCACACTGCCTGGAGAAACCCTGGACATGCCAGGACACCCTGAATAAAATCCGAGATCCCCCCAGAGAAGGATGAAGGTCCAGCACCACTCAGAATTAAAGTCTCAGAGCTAGGTGTTCTGTTCTGATGTTTGAGAAAGTCTCTGTTAAATCATTCTGATCAAAGCTCTCCATTAAAGCTCTGGAGACAGGCGTAAGTTTGACCAAAGACTCTTCCTTTGTGAGAGAGACTAGATTGTGAATTTTCCACTTTATCTGGTCCCAGAAATCAAAGGTAAAATCAGACTTCAAGTCTGTATTTTGAGTATTCACTTTTTCCCAAATTAATAAGTCTTTTAGTTCACGTTTTGAGATGTCTGAACATCCTTTACCCTGTAAAATTGCCTCAAGCTATTAAACGACATCCCATTCTGGTTTAGAGAGATGGTTTCCCATCTCGTTGCCCCCAGAGTTGCTACTTATTACTGACAGGGTGTAGAAGTCCATCCAAAAATCCTTCATTTTTTGCCTCACAATTGTCATGAGAAAAGACTACCGAAGGGTTAAAACTGCTGAGCCGGTTGGGAAAGAAAGTCTCCTGCTTATCTAGTGCGTTCACAAGTGATGCTTGCAGAACACGCCATGCTGTACTCGAAGGGGGCATGCTGCCCTTTCCTGGACAATTGAACTGGAACTTTCTTCCAAACTCCTGACCTGGCTGGACTGAGCTCTGGGGTGGCTCTCCCCTGCTCCATGAGAAGACCCCTCTTGCCTGTCTTCAACCACCGTGACGGACCAACAGAGATGCGAATCCCCTCATCAAGGAACCAAGAACCCCTCTGGCGCCCCTTTGGCACCCCCATGGCAACCTCCTTCTAGAGACTGGGACTGTACTCCCTCCCAACTCAGGGAGGGGGAAAAACCTAACGTACCTGTGAGCATTCGGCCATGAAAACAATGGAACTGTCTCACCCCCTCCTCCTCCCCTCCTATTCTTCTCCCCTCCATGGAAACCTAATTTCAGCCACCCTTCCCCCAACCAAGAACAGTGTATATATTGGGGTTCGGTTCGACTGTCCTTCGAGTACTCCCCAAGACGTGTACCAGCGAGTTTCGGCGGCGGGACCCCGAAGACATCACGTTTTGGTAGCTATACCCCATTCCCTGACCTCCTTTCCTCCCTTTTTTCCTTGTCTTACCCTTCTCTTCCCCGGATCCCTTAACCAAACGCATATTTAGCTGTGGTTATAATCAATAAAATTGCACCTTGTTGATTTGTTACTGCAAAACCCCTGTGCCTTTTGTTGGTTATTTTTGCACCCAAAAATCATTCGTCACCCGTTCATTTCGGGCAGACTTTCACATAATTGTCATCACGGACAGGATTTCCAGTAGCCAGTGAGATTTTGCAGGTTTTGTGTAGTCTGTAACCTCTCGCAGACTGCACACACCAAAGCCAAATCTCATGCTCGATTGAGCACACAGGCTCCGGAATTGTCACAAATATTTTTCGGTGCAAAAGCAGGGGAAATTGTTACTGTCACTTCTGTTACTGGTCTTACTGGCAGGGACACTGACACTGATACTTCTCCTGATCCTGATATTGATGCTGTTACTGATATTGATATTGATATTGATACTGTTGTTGTTGTTGTATTTGATTTGAATCTGAATCTGTTACTGTTGTATTTGAGCTGAATCTGAACCTGTTACTGTTGTTACTGCTGTATTTGTGTACCTGGACTGTCTAAAAGGGAAGGGACAGACCGAGGAAATTAAGCTGTACCTTTTAGACAGATATTGTCCCTTCACCTACACAGGGGAGTGAGGGGCAGCCCAGCGAAGGCTGAGTGGCTTTCCCCCTGTTCTAGGTTCTGGTCCCCTCACAAAGAAAACATTTGTGTGTGTGTGTGTTCATGTGAGTGCGTATCTCTGCTGTCTGGGAAAGAAAGAGACAAATTTGAAGCAACCTCACAGAGCCTCCCAGACTGATTCTGTCTCTTCAACTACCCAGGGAAGCAAGGGGACAGTGAAAAGGCTGTGTTATTTATGTAACTTAAGTTAACTCCCTGGTGTAGCTTTGGTCCCCTCACAAAATGACTAAAGACTTCAGTGCAAAAGGAAAAGCTGAATTTTATGCTCTGCTTGCTAAATACAATGCCGCACCTTCTCCGGGGGGAGAAGAATGGGCAAACTGCAATTGGTTTAACTTAGAAAAAGTTATTGATAGAATATTTTCTTTGCAACATGAAACAAAATTTAAACTGGGCACAAATAAAACCATCCTCTGCTCAGTCTTGGGTGCCTGTCTCACAGCAGCCATAGAAACTCGCTTTAAGCGAAAAAGTGAGGAAAATGCTATCATAGACTCCCTCCAAAACCTAGTTGAAGTTTTGCAAAAACAATTGGATGAAGAAAGAAATGTAAATAACTTGTTACGGACTGCCCTGAGAGAGGAACATGTTAAAAATTCACAGAACTCTGATTCCTGAAAAGAAACACAGGAGAAGGAAACTCCTCACACTAGTCAAAATTGTTCTCAAACAGAATTAACCCTGATGAAAAATTGCGGGAAACACTGCTGTAACAACATAAAACCTCTAATTAAAACAGAATGCAACTATATCAATAATGAAGATCTTAACCCGCACAAAACCACTAAAGAAATCCCGTACACTGCTACTGAATTAACAAAACTTGCAAAGCAGTACGGGCTTCTCCCCCAAAAATCTGAAACAGAACACATTTGTCAAGTGTCTCTCACTGGGGGAGATCAGATTCTTTTGTCAGAACAAGGAGCCGGTGGGTGCTGGGGACATGGGGTGTTCTTAACAACAGCAGACAGACGCATCCCATGGTCCCTAACTCAGCACACAGCTCATTGGGCTGAGGGGCTTAACCCCTTGGGAAAAAGAGACCCTTTGGTCGGTACCCCCGACCAACTCCTGGAAAACATTCACAAATCCGGCTGCCTGCAATTGATTCATGAAAAGAAATTAATTCCTGGTTTTGAATCTCCAATCCAATCACCTGTAAAGCCTGAAATTATGACCTCTTTAACTCAAAGGCTTCCGGGAACACTTAAACCTACAGCAATTCTCCTTCAGAAAACCATAGTAGCTCTGTCTCCTCTAGAAAGACCAGATAAACTTCTTAGTAACCAGAATGACCCTTTTGTTCTCCTTTATGACTTGCTGAGAAAAAGAATAAAATGGGATTGGACTTCTTCTCAGAAGGAAACATTGCAATTGCTGATTCTTGAAGGGACAGCTCACCAAGCACTGGACCCTATCCATCCTAGAGACCCCTTTCAGGCGGAGTGGGGATTTGCCTCCTCACAACTTTCAATAAACATTTGGCAGCAGGGTCCCGAGGGTCTGACAAAGCCTGTTGGTTTTTATTCCTGTGGTTTCAAAGATGCTGAGAAAAGGTACACTACCTGGGAAGGGGTGTTTGTGGTTGGCTTGGCTCCCAGGGAGGTGAAGGAGAACTGGCCGATCCAAGAAACTGGGAGCTTGGGCAGCAGCCAAAATAAACCTGCCTCTGTGACTAAAGCAACCCCTCCCCTCTCCCCCGCTTCTGCTAACAGAGAGGAACAGGGCAATGCCCAGGCTGGGGAACTGTTTACTGTTTGGAGTATTTTCCAAAGTGAGGGACAGAATTACTTTCTTGTCTGTATTAACACCAAGTCCTAACCTATGTTTATATTTGGGTTGCTCCAGGCTGATGCTTTTAAAAGACCTATAGGTGATAACACTGTTAAAGCAATGCAAGGATGGTTTGGGATTTTCCTAAACCCACAGGAAATTCAATCTGGTAATGTTTCTCACTTTACTGTCAAAAGTGTACAGGATAGGGCAGAGGGTGAAAAGATTAAATGGACTTCTCATACCTCTTACTATAGAGGGGGGCTAAATGAGTGTTCCAAAATCACTGCTTTTTGCCAGACAGCTCCAAGCACAGTTCCTTCACTACAGGGACCAGATGATTTCAAGAACCCAGGGCATTACCCTGGACAACCTGTTTTTGGTGGACCCCCTGCTGCTGAAGGGGAAGTACCACTGCTGTTCAAAACCTCTCTGACAATTCCATTGTTCTAACCTTTTCTGCCTCTTTGTGGCAGAGTCTGTTGTGTTTACTTTTTCAGAAGAACTCCGAGGGACATGAAGACCTGATAAACCACGGTAACACTAGAGATGGACAACAGAAATAATGTTTTCCCTTCCCTTATGGTAACACCAGGTGATGATATTATACATAACATGTAAATTAATTGAACTTGAATAAATTGGCTGTCACAATTAGAGATTTGACCAAATTACAGCAACTACTGCAGTCATTCTTATTGGCTTTTGCGAACACACCAGTGGCTGCTATCAAGCATATTACCAAATTGGGAGAAGGTAAATGTAAATGATCACAAATTGGTAATTGATGCACTTAGTGCTACACAGAACAATGTTTCCTTAGCCCTCAGCTGTATCCAGGCACAATTGTGGATGCAATCTGTCTCTGCTGCAATTATAAGAGAGGGTGAGGAAGGCACCTTCCCCACAGAAATTCGGAAAATAATCTGGGACAGTGCCACTGAATTTGAAAGAGAATTCCAATCCTGGTGGAACCTGGTGAACTTTACCTATGATCCCATTTCAAACACAGCCACTGCTTTTGTCTTAACCATACGCAATGCCTCTGTACATTTGGTCTTCCCTGTTATTGCATTGGGATTAAACCATGACGGAGCTGTTCCCTATCCTACTGAACATAGGGGATGGGCCCGTCAGGTTGATGACAAATGGCAAATTGTTAACCTGGAAACTTGTATTGTCCGAGAACAGCAAGGGTTTATCTGTGAAAGCAATGCAATTAGAGCTCAGGATATCTGTTTGGACACAGAGCAGAACATCTGTCATTTCGAGATTCGTCCACATGAGGATACCCAGACAGTTCTTATATACATAGGCAATGGCTGTGCATGCTTTAGAACGACATGTGATTCTGTCTTTGTAGAAGATGTTGTGGTAGATACAAAGAATCATTCAAATTTTTGTGCTTGTAACTTTTCTAAGATAGTAGGATGTGATTTCTCTTATGAAGCTCCAGTCACTTCTCACCACCTACTGCAATCCAACTACACGCTGATCCAGAAGCTGATGCCCACTCCTATCGGAATGAACCTCACCCTCGTGAGACAACTATTGCTCCATCAGGACCTGATTGACATCCTCAAGAAAATCAAGGAGAGCGGACAGAAGACTCTGGTGACTGTTCATCACAACGTGAGACAAATACACCGGGTTACGGAGAGGGTAAAGCAGGATGCTGAGCATAGGTGGTGGGATACTCTTTTTGAATGATCACCTACTGCCACAGGTGTTCTGAACAATGTGTGCCATCCAATTGTTGTTCTTTTGATCCTAGTTACGCTTGGCTTTATCTTGGCAGCAGCCCTATTCATTTGGAATTGGAGAATGATGAAAAAGCTTAAGAGACTATCAACTGTAGTCAAAGCACACCACTTAGCTGATGTACTCTATACAATAGATGTCCCCAAAACATTTGATACGAAACAGTTATGAATCAAGCATATGTGCCTTAGAATAACTTCTTAAATATACAGTATGATTTACATAAAGTTATTTTAAGTTTTAGAAAATAATTTTAAAAGACGATGATAATATTATGATTTGTTTGTTGTTTTGATTATTTGTGATTTGTTTTAATCATTTTGAAATTGTTAAACAAAGGATATTGCTTTAACTGATTAATATTTTTTGAAATTGTTTAAATTAATCATTATTTTTGAAATTGTTATAGCAAATAACCACGTGTGAAGTTGTTATGCTGATCAATATTAA
The DNA here is from genome assembly GCF_027887145.1 of Ammospiza caudacuta. Taxonomy (NCBI): domain Eukaryota; kingdom Metazoa; phylum Chordata; class Aves; order Passeriformes; family Passerellidae; genus Ammospiza; species Ammospiza caudacuta. The sequence goes on from NC_080632.1 coordinate 10,075,272, forward strand.
TTATGTTTATGTTTGTTGGTTCCCTTTTTCCCTCTTTCTTTTCCTTCTCTTCCCCTTTTATCCCCTCTCCCCTGAGTTCCCTACTTTTCCGGGGTTATGCTACCGACGTGCAACGAGTTTTGAAGACACTCCAGAGCTCTGTTGATGAAGATTCCTCAAGACAATCGTGAGTCACGAGGTCGTGTAGAAGTCCATCCAAAAATCCTTCATTTTTTGCCTCACAATTGTCATGAGAAAAGACTACCGAAGGGTTAAAACTGCTGAGCCGGTTGGGAAAGAAAGTCTCCTGCTTATCTAGTGCGTTCACAAGTGATGCTTGCAGAACACGCCATGCTGTACTCGAAGGGGGCATGCTGCCCTTTTCTGGACAATTGAACTGGACTTTCTTCCAAACTCCTGACCTGGCTGGACTGAGCTCTGGGGTGGTTCCCCCCCCGCTCCATGAGAAGACCCCTCTTGCCTGTCTTCAACCACCGTGACGGACCAACAGAGATGCGAATCCCCTTATCAAGGAACCAAGAACCCCTCTGGCACCCCTTTGGCACCCCCATGGCAACCCATGGCACCCCCCTGGCAACCTCCTTCCAGAGACTGAGACTGTACTCCACTACAATATACAGATGTGAATACAGATTAAATGTTACCTATTACATTCAAGAAGCAGATGCACAAAACAAACCTATCTATAAATAGACAAACAGCAGTACCAATCTAAATATCTGTACAACTGCATCAATACAAATATACAGCAATATATCTGGATATATATGTAAATGTTATATATATAGAAATACATCAATGCACATCTAAAAAAATATAAAAATACACAAATACCAAAACAAATACCAATATAGCTATTTAAAAAGACCAAAACTACATCAATGGAAATAGATACCTACACAACCGTATACATACGGAAATCTAAACACAGATATTACAATACACATAAGAAACTGGATACATATACACACAAAGATGTGACTGAAAACCTGTATCTATACAGGTACCTATACGTACATAGATACACAATACATTCATAAATCTGATACCATATGTACAGAAATAGGCCTGAACAAATAGCTGGCTACTTATGTACAAATCCATATAATAATCCCTGTTCACATGCAAGTCCGTGTATCTTTAAACAGAGCTCCAAGCAGAGGGATCCCAGCTGCCCCATCTTCAAAGCCTCTCCCTCGGGCTCCTCCTCCCGTGCAGAGCAGTTCTCCTGGACAGCGACAGCAGATGGAGCATCCGGCAAGCAAAGGGAACACTGAGTGAGTATGGGGACCTTTCCCTTGGCAGCAGCTGCACTTCCATCAGGGAAGAGGAAATGTCAGAGCCTCCCCAGGAGGGTCAGAAGGAAAAGCAGCCGAGCGGGCCGGGCTGTGGTGAGCTGTTCACTTCTTTCAGGCATCCCAGTTGCTCTGAGGGAACTCCCTCATGTCACCTTACTGAACCACCTCTGCATTTACCAAGACTGTGGCTCCCAAATCAATCAGTATTTATGTCTCCAGCTGCTTGCACCAGTGACAGGCAACGTCCTCTAACAGAGCTGGGGCACAAAGTTACCTTCCACAGGTCATCTGACGGGGCCTTGTGCTTCCTGTGCTGCCTGTCTTTCTCCTCACCTTCCACTTGGAATTTTTACAGCATTTCTCTTTCTTTCCCCTTGATCAGCGCTAAAATGCACGTTTCTCTCCCAGGTTTGACTTTCTTCAGTGATCCTGTCAAGCCTTTTCCCAGAAGCTTTTACTGTGGAATTGAGTGTTAATTTCAGCAATTTTGGTGATTTTATGTGAGATTTATGCAAGTCTCCTGTTCATCAGGGCACCATTTAGGAAGGTACCAAGGGAAAAAGGATGTTTCTATATGTCAGTTCACTAGTGGAATATTCATGGATAGAGAGAGTGATTAGCTGAATTTTACATCTACTTGTAACCTGAGAGTGCAACAGGTGATTTGGGGAGAAATTAAAGCCAGATCCCTCCTTCTACCAGCCTCTTTTCAAATGTAAAGTAAATAGAGCAGGGTGAAGAACTTCAGAGTTCAGTTCCTGAAGTGCCTTATGAAGGTGCTCTTAAAGTAACTGAGATAAAATCTGGGCAGGCATTCCTAATTTCCAGACACTCATTGTCAATTTCATTGACTCTGAAAAGAGCAGAGATGTGCCCATCATACCTGATCAATCCATGTGGGGATGTTTTAGGTTCAGATTCTTTGAGGCTTTAGATTTTTAGGTCTCTAGACAATGCTACCAGGAATCTAAATAGCTTTCAGAAACTAAACTTTTCTCCTTTTTTCCTCAGTCTTTGCACTCATGTGCACCAGAAACGTTCAGTGAATGGGTTCCACTCTAATCCATCTCCAAGATGAATCTCCCAGCTGTGTTCACACTGGAGGTTCGTGTGTCTCTTCTGCACAGTGCAATTTTAAAATCTTTGTTCCTTGTTATCTCTGCCCTTCTTTTTCTGTTTTAGCTTGCAAATGCATGCAGATGTATCAGAAATGATACACTTAATTTCTAATGCATCACGTCCTGTCTAGTAATTTCATTTCATCCTGTTCTGATGTTATGCTAGCCTTATAGGTTTTATTCTAAGTGGACTCCTGTTTTCTTGAATGTGGAAGTTCTATAATGCAATGCTCTCATTCACCTGCTTTCATGAAACCCTTCATTAACATTAGCACAAGGAGCTGTGTGGTTCTCTTCTGTTTTGTAGAAGACTTGGGAAACTCAAGTCCTGCTGAGCTACAAAAAAACATACATGGTGCTTGGTAATTCCTCAATGAGCTTAAATTAATGGTTAAACAACTGCAGCTTATTCACTTCACAGAAATTGGGAGAAAAGACACTGCAAATATTGAGGAATGCCCTGCAATGTTGCTGGGCAACCCTCAGTTATCCAGACAGACTGATCTTGCTGGCAAAATTCCTTCTTTTCCAAACGTTTTCATTTGCTTTGCCTGTACTTCATACGGCTGCAGGTCACATTTCCCTCGATTTAAGGAAGTATCTTGGCAGGTATTCTTGGTGATATATCTTGCTAATTCTGCCCTTGGAGGAATTTCTCAGTTCTGCAGTCCTTATTACACGCCCTGTTCTAAAAGACTTTTATGCTATCTTCCCTCTCTCTATGTTTTCACACATATTCAACAAGTTTTGCTTTCTAAGGATATTAATGACAATATCCCAAAAGATTAAAAAATGCTTAGTTATTTTTTCCCTAAGTATTTACAAAAGAAAAAAAAATCTGTATACATGCTGGATGTAAAATGCAAATAGAAATAAACTTGAGAGTTCCCCCAAAAAACCTTAGAAAAAAACCCATGTATTCTCTAAAACCCAGGGTATTCATCTACAGTATACAAAAATGGGCATGTTCTAGAGGAGAAATTTTTTGCAATGGTTCTGCACAGAATTCTATGCTTTCAAGCTTTTTGCCCTTCAGGGGCAGTGCCATTCTCTGAACTGGAATGCTCTGAGCATGTTCTGCTCACCACGGCAGCTTTCTGCTCTCCCCTGGTACAGATCATCCTGCCAGCAAAGGGGGAGTGCAGCCACCACAACTCGCAGCTCCTTCCCACACAGCAGGAACCTGAAGGACAGAGATGGTTTTCACCAGCTCCTGTGGGTTCTAACAGCGCCACCTCTCGGCTGCTGAAACCCTGAATTTCTGTGTTGCAGTGCGTTAGTTTCCGAGTCAAATGTTCTGTTAGCTTGCAGTATGTTCAAGTGTTCCCCGACTTCTTGCAGTTAGTTTCTCCCCTGTGTTATGCCCTCCTACCCAAGTGTCCCTCAAGCAATTCCCTCCCTCCTCACCGGATTTTTCCTTGTCTGTCAAGACAACCCGGCCCCTTGGGCCCATCCATCAGCCCAAAGCCTACCCTTTGTTCCAGAAAGTTCCCTGTCCCTCACCCCAAGATCCAATCCCTATCCCAACCCTCTCTCCTCCCCTTGTTCTGATTTGTTGTAGCCCTTGAATCCACACCCCGAGAGTCGCTTATTGGTTACTATATGGTGTCCACCCCCCGTTTTGAAAGATGTTAAAAGCCTGTGCAGAAGGGCGCTGGGGATTGTTTTATTTTTTTTCCTGTCTGGGGAATTTTTTCTGTTAACCATTCCTCCACCTCTCCTGATAAATTAGCTGCACTTTACACTGTAGAAGAGTTGTTTCTGCCTCCTTCACTCGGTCCTCCAGGGCTCTCTACTGCTGGGCAGCTGGCCTGGAGGTTCTGGCTCAGGCAAAATCCCAACCTAACCCGTTCTTCATTCTTCCCGCTGTCCCTGGAACATCACAGAGCTAGCCAGGGCTCCGGGGGACAGTGACAGTGATCCACGCTCTGGCATGTCACAGCCCCCAGAGCCACACCTGCCAGGCCACATGCCCCAGCCCTGGTCCCCACTGCCGGCCTCAGGAGCTCCTGGGCATCCTCAGCCTGGGTGCAAAGGCAGCCACAGGAGCCTCCCAGGGCACTCTGGATCCAGGCTGCAGACACTCTAAAGCCAGCACTGAAAGGGACATGGATGGGGACTGCAGCTGGATCTTCCAGTGCTCACCAGCCCTGGCTGCCCTCTGAGTGAGCCCAAACCTCACCTCCAGTGCCTTAAGAACAATTACCCTTCTGCCCCATCCTGGAACGTGGTGTTCCCACATCCTACACCAGCTCTTTGCAGGGAGTGACCAGCTCCCAGCTGCTCTGCTACCCTGAGCATACTTTCTGTTGTGCTGCAATGAAGTTACCAGGTACACTCATGAGAATCGCAGCACAACATTTGCTTCTCAGGAGCCCTTGAAAAAAAACCTCCGCTAATCCCTAGTTTTTGCACAGAAAAAGAGGTCCTGACAAATCACAAGGCACTGGCAGGGTTCTGGCATAAGTATTCCTGAACCACATGATTCCACCTAGTGTTGTTGCCAGTTGCTTTGCTGATATTTTAGAGCCAGTTCTGAACAGGGGCTGCTGCTGACAGGTGTTGAAGTGAGGGGGAGAACGACCATCCTATAATGCATCGAACTCCAACTTTATTGATCGATCCGTCACTTTAAATAACAGTGTTAATTAACTTCATGCATATTCCAAAATACAGCTTTATGATAGGCTAACAGAGAAAACTCTAACCACTCCTTTTGTTTTACAATACCGTTGATTGTTTACATCAAACAAAATCAGTGTTCTCACTGTGATACGAACGGTTCCCAAAACTTCCATAACTGTTCCCAGGGTGCCATCTTTTCCCAGAGAGGATGTTACCTTTGTTATGGGAAGACTGCCTGAGAACTTTATTGCTTATACAAGGATGCCTGAGAGAGACTAATTGTTTATAGAAGTCAGGCTGGAAACTGCTTTGAAACTGCTTCACAGCTACCTGTTACTTTTCTCTCAGCTGCATGGCTTCGTGGCCTTTTTCTTTAAGCCATACTTGAACTAAACTCCCGACATTTCCCCCGTCTTTTTCTTTAAAAGAAAGGAGGTTAGTTTGCCACATTTTCTCTATCATCCTACTAACCATCTTTTGGATACAGCTACAGAAACAAGGTAATATAAGTAAAAGCAATAAGAGTACTCCTAATATCCCTATAGCATATGTTATAAGGTTTCTTAGCCAGGGTCCCAATCCGAAACTTTTAAGCCACCCATCAATACCTAATCCTTCTTCTTCCTTAAGCTTATTAAGTCCTAGCCGTAGCTCTTTTATCTTAGTATGAATAGATACAGAATGATCAGATAAATTCATGCAACACATTCCTTCAAACTCTTCACACCCATGGCCTTGAGCTAATAATAAGAAATCTATAGCAGCTCTATTTTGTAAATCAGTGTGGTTAACACTTTGTACATCTGAAGATAACATATCTAATATCTGTGAAGTTCTATTTAGTTCACCCTTAGCCCAACACCCTATTTGTTTTGCTAGAGTCAATGCTTTGCTTGCAGCACCCCAGGGTAGGAAAGCTGAAACCATCACTTGTTTAAATTTACTCCAGAACCATGGATCTCCTATTTGACTACAGTCTAAATTATGTAAGCTACGCTTTTGCCTGCTTACCTGATGACTTAATTGCATCAGCACAGATATATTAGGGTGAAATAGTGATAACTTGCCTAAATAACAAGGTCCACCCTGAGGTTGAGCAGGTATACCATTCCAGGCTCTATCTCCGCAAATTAGAAATATTCCTGTAGGTAATTTCTTAGGTGTCATGATGCTAGAGCCTTTACAATGGCTGTAGAGTTGTTTAGACACTATGTTTGGCTTTAGGGCTGAATCCAAAGTTGCCCATGTTTGTTTATATGGATTCATCTTTTGAGGATTAAAATAATCAAAGTTAAACCATCCACCATCAGAAGTGCTGGTCATGCTAGCATTTGCACTTCCAAAAAGCTCTAACTCCTCAGGTGGAGAATGCAAAGGAGTATTAAGAGATTGAACTAACAGGCATTGACGGTAGCCATCACTCTGACTGGCAGTATACCCTTTAGGCAATTTAATATTTACCATACTGTGCATACATAAGGCACGATTATTAATAAGACTGCAGAATTCTTGAGGAGACGATACTGGCAATGCTGAGACAAAGCGACGACTGATTAATCTGTCTAGCAAGAGTTATTCATACATTATCTCTAGGTTGATTAAACTGTATTACCCTTAATTCTTCAGCTACTACTACACCTAGCAATATAACAAAAGTAAACCTCATTTTTCTGTTTTTACTTTGACCTTTTTTTTTTTTCTTATCAGTTTTTAACCTTTAACCCTTTTCAAAATACACTGTACCTCCCACCGATAATAAGCCAAGATTTTCTGCTCATGTGACTCATAAAGACCTAAAGCTGAGGCAGTGTTGAGTCCTGTTGCATTCCGTAGAGCCCACTCCCAATTATATTCCCAGTTATGTCTATGATTACAGGTATCACACCATAAACGAAAAAGTGACAACTGATCCACCCAAAAGGTCTCATCACAACCTCCACAACACAGTGCAACCCAAGCAGCACAATGTGGGCTGTGACATTCAAGGCAGTTCTCTTTTGCCGATCCTTTTATATGGAAAGATGATAATGATTCAATAATGTCAATCAGTTCCCCGGTCGTCCGGCAACAGCGTTTTATCCCAAAGGGTTAAAACCACCCTCAGCTGAGCCACAATGTCTGGCCTTATCAGGCATTGCACGGTAGGTGGTAATTGGACTAAGAAAAGAAAGCTGTTAGCTGTTTTCATTCATGTGAACCTGGAGAGGAGGTGAATGACAAGTCTGAAAACGATCCTTTCTGTCCATGAGATTTTCACATCCACCTCTTCCCTGGGTTTCTCAAAAATGTTCAAAATCAGTTTTATAGTCTGTAATCCTTTAGTCATTTGGCTGAAATGGCATCAGCTGGGCGATTCTCAGTCCTTTGTTGATTTGGAGTGGTGAGAAAGTAGTATGCACTTGAAGCACTTAAAATACTTAACTTAGCAGACTTATTTTCAAATTAATAGAACTTAACTGGCTTCAAAATTCTATGGGCTAACTGTGCTACACTCTTTGCAACATAAGAATAGGCAATTCTAATAACTAAATAGTATTTTCAGCTAGCAAGGTTTCTCTGATGTTTACAACAACACTTTGAACACAAGTCATAAAACAAACACCTATCGTAAAAGCATAAATCTATCTAACATCACTTAAACTTAATAGCACTTATACTTAAAATACTTAAACTTAATAGAACTTAACATTACTTAAACTTATCTTTACTTAAACTTAATAGAATTTTAAATCAACAGAACTTACATGTAAAATCTCTTAATTCTAACAAAACTATAACAAAATCTAACTGATTTTAGACTTATTTGTAAATAATGTAAGATCAAACTTAACAGAATCTAACTTATCTTAAACCTAATATGATTTAACCTTAACAGACCTCGAACTTAACAGCAAATAAACTTAACAAACTTAACCTTAATAGTATTTAGCATTTAATTTAACTTAAACTACTTAATAACAGATAAAACTTACTATAGACATAAAATATAGCATTTACTATAACTTACTTACAGGCCCGATTCTAAAATATTAAGCTAAAATAACTTTGTTCACGTGTTTGCTATAGCATTTCTATATCAAAAAGCACACTCACAACATCTCACTCATACAATCAGTCTAACATATCTTAACATTTTTAAACTTTTCAAAATATAATTCTAGAGTCTGATGTTCCACTGACTGAGCCATCTGGGCTTCTGATGTTAAAGTCTCTGCCAATACAGGTGATTTCAAGACAGCATACCAATGCCGAGCCAAACCGGCCGAAATTTGACCCATGCATACAGTACGCTGATTCCTGTTTCACAGTCTCTGCCAGGAAAAACAAAAGTTCCTTTAACTTTCCTTGTTTACCATCACTGGTTTCTTAATTTCAACAGGGATCTTTTCCTTTTGTTGACAAAAGTTACATCCATTAGGCTGTTAGGTCTTAAACTGAAGCTTTTGCCGGCTGTGGGGGGGAGGGAGAAACGCTCCCGCTGCAAAAAGCGCTCCAGTCCCGCGGTGCGTGTGTCGGAGCGGGCGAAACCCCCCCCCCTGCGCTGGGCTCTTTGTTTACTCGCCGGCAGGCTGACTCTGCTGCAGGCACCGCTGCACCCGTGGCTCCCCCCGCGGCGGCTTCGCTCTCCCCCCGCGGCGGCTTCGCTCTCCCCCCGCGGTGGCTTCCTGTGGTGTCGGGTTGGAGACAGAAGAAGGTGCCGATGCTGCAGCGATGACTTCTGTTGGTGCCTGGTCGTCCGAGCGGCATTTTTGGCCCATATTATTTGATTTGCAAATGCAGCTGACGCTTGGTGAGGTGCAAGAGCAGCTAATACCTGACTCTGAGAGGACTTTGCCTGTTCTTGCAAGCCTATTCCTGACGTTGATTTCTGTTTGATCGCATCTACCACAAAAGCCTGCTGTCCTGTAGATATGAGGGCCATCTTCTCTAATGCCTCTTCTATAGTCCAATTAGTACCTAGGGTGTTAAGTACTCTCCTAGTAGTAGAATTACAATTTCGGAGAGCACACTCCCTGAGCAATACTCCCCTAAGATATTTTGGCACCTCAGCTCTTTCAATTTCTGCAGCAACCTTGTCAATAAAAGAGCTAAATGATTCCTCTCTGCCTTGTTTGATTCCTATATATACAGGTCTCTCTTCTGGTTCCTTTACCCTTTCCATCGCGAGTCTGACTAACCTTATTGCCTCCCGGCACTTCTCTTGACCTATTAAGGCTTGTGCCTCAGGACGAAAGAAAGGTCCCAGACCCATAAGCTCACTAACAGTGACGCCATGGAGGGGGTCACCCTGCTGCCTTTGTACTGCCACGCACTCGCTAACGAGCGCTTGCCAATGAGCATTAAACAGCAATTGCTGATGTTGGGTAAAGATTAATTTAACTATGCCACGACAATCATTAATAAGAAGAATACTGGTGTCAAAAATATAGTCGAGCATTTGCTTGGCTGGTTCACTTTTAAAGCCAAACTGGCTAACAGTAGCTCGCAACTGAGATAACATCTTCCAATCTAAAGCACTAATTGTCGCTTGCATACCTCCGCCAGCCTGGGGGGTGAAAATAACCGGACAAGCCAGTTCGCTCGCTAAGCTTATCAACTCCTGGTCTCCCTTCTCCATTGCATCTTTGGCAAGAGCTACCCACGCATCCCGTCTTTCCCATGCAATCATCACCGCTCGATCGTTTTCCAACCCAGGGCTCTGATTACTTTTCGGGAACGGGACACACGTTTGTGGCCCTGGCTGCTGCGATGCAAGCAATACGGGAGACTCAGAAGTGCTATGCGTAGCCTGCGGCGAAGCGGGCAATAAAGCACCCTGCGGAGCACCCTGCGGAGCTTGGCTCGTCAGGGGGGGCTGGCTCGTTAAAGGAGGCGGTAGAAGCGGCGCAGAGGGTAGTAAAGCGCCCTGTGGAGCCTGGCTCGGCGCCTGGCTTGCCGAGGGAGGAGGCGAGGTCGGTAATGAAACCGTCCTCATTGCAGGGCCGAGAGGAGTCCCCGACTCTTTATCAAACTCCCTCTCTTGATCGTATTCTTTATTACGATCGTGAGCAGCAGTAGCCTGATAGGCAGCCCTCTTTTCCGCCTGAAACTGCAACAGTTCGTTGTTAATAACCCGCCATAATTTACCCATTTTCCTAGCAGTTTTATCATCGTCTAACGTAGCCTGCCATAATATATCACCAAATTTACGCCACTCCGACAACTCGTGAACCGTGTGGGGATTCACAAAGACTCCCCTTTCCAGACCATAAGCCAAAAGACCTTGCAATTCTTTCTGTAAGTCTATACCCTTAATTTGCCTTTTTTGCAAAAATGTAATAAAAAGTTCATATGCGGCTTGTCTTTCCATACCTCTTTTTAAGTGCGCACTTTCACCTAGCAGTGTATTCCAAGACTTCTATGCCGCACGTATCAGCTGGCCCATCTAATTATGGTCGCCAGGGCACGGCGCGTATCGGCGGTTTTCTTTTTTCCTCCGCTTTAATTTCGCGCTTATTGCCGCTCCCGCTGCTTCGGAGCCTGAACCATTCCTCACTTATCCTTTGGTGTTCGCAATCCCCGTGATGGCCGCGATCGTCGTGGTGTCTCCTATCACGTCGGGGTCACCAATTTGTTGAAGTGAGGGGGAGAACGACCATCCTATAATGCATCGAACTCCAACTTTATTGATCGATCCGTCACTTTAAATAACAGTGTTAATTAACTTCATGCATATTCCAAAATACAGCTTTATGATAGGCTAACAGAGAAAACTCTAACCACTCCTTTTGTTTTACAATACCGTTGATTGTTTACATCAAACAAAATCAGTGTTCTCACTGTGATACGAACGGTTCCCAAAACTTCCATAACTGTTCCCAGGGTGCCATCTTTTCCCAGAGAGGATGTTACCTTTGTTATGGGAAGACTGCCTGAGAACTTTATTGCTTATACAAGGATGCCTGAGAGAGACTAATTGTTTATAGAAGTCAGGCTGGAAACTGCTTTGAAACTGCTTCACAGCTACCTGTTACTTTTCTCTCAGCTGCATGGCTTCGTGGCCTTTTTCTTTAAGCCATACTTGAACTAAACTCCCGACAGACAGGCTAGGAAAATTTGCAGAAATAAAGGTACAGGTGAGTCCACCAGCTGCATGGAGGGGTCACACCACAATACTTTGTACCTGTAAGTGCCCATTGTGAGAGGTGCTGTCTTTAGTGCAAGGCAGAGGTGCAAGTTTCTGAGTTGCCAGCACTTGCTGTGTTTGGCTGAGGATGCTGAGTGCTGGAGTCCTGCAGGATGCAGCCTTTTCCTGCAGGCAGTGACAGCTAGAAATTGGCCTATGACCTGTCATGTTGGGTTCCTGTCTTTCCTCACGCCGAGGAGATTTCATTTAGGGATCCAAATCCAAGTGGCAGGAACCCAAATGCTCTTGAGTCACAGCTGCAGGCCTGAATCCACACAGGATGTTTGGGCTGCCCATTCCTCCTTTGGTTTTTCCTGCAAATGCCACTGCCTTTTCTGCCTCAACTAGAAATACCACAGCTGTGCCAAAACCAGCCAGTGGATGGTATTCTAAAGGTAGTGTGCTTTGGGGAGGATGAATGAAGAAGAGCCTTCCCCGCTTCTGAACCATACAAATGAAGCCATAAGCATGTCTTAGCACCAGTAAAAAACAACTGCTAATTCAGGAGGAAATGTTGAGTTTTCTGAAGGGGTCAGTAGGGGCGTTTTCCAAATCATCTTCCAAATGACTTGATGTTTCAGAAATTTTATTTAATTACTTTATTTAATTCATCCTACTCTATAACCCTATCCGACAAAACTCTTCAACAATCCTACTCTAGAATCCTACTCTACAATTCTACTCAAATTGGCTATGGAGATGACATCTTGACATGATATGTTCTTGTCTCTTACTTCTTCTGGACTGAGTTAATGAGTGGTGCCAGGATGGATGCTGGCTTGGCTGTTGTTACAAATGGATGCTGTCCACAGGAAAAATTAAAAAAAAAGAAAAGAAAACAACAAGAACAATGATCCATGACTTTCCAAGCTCAGTGTTCACAGGCTTGATGAGGATTCCTCTGGTTGCTAGAAAGACCCAGAAAGTAGCACAGTGGGACCATCTGTTCCCCAATTGTCATGTGCAGGACCTGGCCATCCCAGGCAAATGTGGCCCAGAGTCCCGCTCATCTGTTGATTGTGGTGTCTTCATCTTGCTGGGATTTTTGCCCTGCCAGTGCTGTAGAAATGGTGCTTTCTGTCCCTGGGGTTTCTTCCTTTCAGGAAACTCCAATGACTCACATAGGTCCCTGCTTTTCAAAGACGCCTTGAGCAGTTGGTGGCAACGCACAACAGTGCGCATGGAGCAAATGATTTTTGCAATGACACAGCTGAGCTGTGCCAAACTGCCTTGTGATTAGGCACTGCAGTAATTAGGAACTGACATTCCAACAGCCCATTTCTCTGCTCCCTTGGGAGCCAGTTACAGGACACGTGAGCCACTGAAATTTTGCCTTGTCCACTTGGTAACAGTGGTGTCTCAGCTATCACCCACAAACCTCTGACCACACTCTCTGCTACTCTTTCTAGGAATCAGAAGAAGTAATCCATGCCTTAATATTCTGTGGATCCATCTTGGGCAATGGGCAGGGCTTAGGGCTTTTAGGGCACTTGCAGATCTCTCCCTATGTGCAGTTGCCAAGTGCAGCACTGCAGGTGGCTAAGGAACTACCAGTAACTTTCCGATGGATTTGCTGGCAGCCAGAATCGAGAATTCAGGACTCTGAAGCTGTAGCCCCAAAGAGCAGGGAGGTGCTCTAAGGCACCACCTTTGTTTTAGCAATGGAGAGCGAGTGAGCGCGTCCTTGTCTGAAAGGAAGCGCTGCCCTGCGTGCCTTCCTTCTGGCAGCTGAGGAGGACAAAGTGCCAAATGTATTTTGCAGGCTGGCACCAGTCTGTGCTTCTTGTGCCTTTTCAGTACGGCTCTAGCCAAAGCTCCAGCCACAGCTCACACCAGAGGGGAAAGCCCCTCAAGAGCAGCAGAGTCTGCAGGGGCTGTTGACATTTACCTCTCCTCCTGTGGCATTGATAAGTGCTCTGCAAACATCTCCAAAACTTCTAGAAACAAAAGAGAAGCAGAGAAAGGAGAAGCCATTTAGATCTTGCACTGAAAGCCAGCCCACACAGGAGATCTCTGCTCTAAATACCTAAAACCTGCAGGATGCAGGAGGGCTCTGCCAGAAGGCAGATGATGCTTTTTCCTCTCAAGTGCATGGCACCGGGCCTGTCCCTGGAGTGCTGGAGTTTAGTGCCTCAGCTCCTAAAGACAGCTTCTTCTTTCATCTTCGTAACAGGACAGGTAGCCTTGTAGTGCAGATGGTAGGCACAGAGACTGATTTTGTACAGTCCTTTGAAGAGTTCTCTTGACAGGAAACAAAGCACGGGGAGATTCATTTCCAGGAGAGAAGGACATCTTCCCTACCTTTCAGCAGTTTCTTTTTCTTTGGGGGCACATGGAAAACACCTAGTGCTCTCTGTTGGTCCTGTAACCTGATGTACTTCTTTTCAAAGGAGTTCTTATTGACAAAAAGATAGTATTTTCATTATGGTAACAGTAACAATCATAAAAATGACATCAGCAAGACATGTGAGGCAGAACAGCTCCTTCAGGATGGAGAAAAACAAACTCCACCAAAACTACCCCACAAAACAACAAAAAAACCAAACCAAACCAAAACAAGCCCAATAAAAATTTCCCTCCCAAAAAGACAAAGCTCTCTAGCCAGTCCATTTCACCCAGAGCTCTCTCTTGCTCCTTCAGAGTACAGCACTTCCTCTGGGGAGTCCTAAATGGCCCAAACTCAGGAGGAACATTTGGTACAGCTCTGCTGACACCTGCACACAACACACTGTCCCTCAGACAAGAAACAGCCCAGACATACCCAGCATCTCCAGGTACTTCTCCTCAGTCTCCTGTTTTGGAGCAGCCATGCTGCTGGCAGCATTGGAGATGAACAAACTGCCCGAGCTCGAGTTCCCAGGTTTGACAGTATGCGTTCCTTGAGGTGATGCTGCTGCGGCAGCAGCTTTAGTGCCAGAGCCCGCGTAGGTGTGCTCAACCTGCAGCAGTTGTGGTGGGCACTGTTCCTGTGCCTCATGCCAACCTTGGGGTCCTTCATTGCCAGACATTCTCTGGAAGTCTGTGCAGGCTGCCCGGTGAGATGTCAGCATTTTCAGCTCAAGTCAAACAGAACAAAGCAGTCAGACACTACAGCTTGTCCCTGTCAGCCCAGAGTCATCGACTGTGAGGAAAGGGAAAGAACAGATTGACAGGGGATACAGACAGCTTCTTTCAGTCTTCCATCTGGATCACCACGTTCCACTGTAGAAAGACCTCCAGAAACAAGGAGAGCAGGAACAGGCCAGCAGAAATCAATTTGGATGACTGCTGGCCCAAAGGCCAAAGGACAAGTTTCACTGTCCAGGGCAGCAGTTGAGATTCAGCACACCAGGAAATGTCCCTCAGAGTGACTGTGATACACACCACAGCAGGATGGCACTCAGAGGCATGGCCCCACTCCCTGCTGCTCTGCACTGAAAGGCAAGGAGGGCCAAAACCACCAGTTTGGTGACTGCAGTGACTGCATCCCTCTTTCATTCACTTGGTTTTCTAGAGCCTGAGGGAGGCAGATAGCTTTCTCTCTGACGATTTTCATGTCTTCCTCAAGCCTCTTCTCCAGAGCCTTGATCGTGGCATCAGTTTTCTGCAGCTGTGCCTGAAGGTATTCCTTGATGTTCTGTAACCAAGGAGGAAGAGGACGCCTTTTGAGTGGAGTGGCTGCCATTCTTTCACTCACCTGGTTGTGTTGATCGCCACTCTGCTGATGGAGATTCTCCTCTTGAATTCTTCCCATGTCTTCCTTGTTCCTCCTCTTCAGTGCCATGATGGCACTCTGAGCTTCAGGCAGCTCTGCTTGTGGCTCTGCCTTGATGTTCTGTGCACACAAATGCAGAGCAAGTGACTGGGAGCTGCCACCAGGCTCAGCTTTTTTCCTCTTGCAGCCTCAGAATCACATTGATTCAGCTCCTTCTTTCTGCTTCCCTCCCCACCTCTGCCTCCATTTCAAACCTCCTGTCCCAGGGCTGATCTCTGCAGATTCCAAGGCTCTGTGCTTCCAGTGCCTGTGGGATTCCTGGCCTCCTCAGCCCCAAGAGCTGTGGTTTATGCCCTTCTTCCTGCCCTTCCCTCTGTGGCCTGGCCAGTCAGGCTTACCTGGCCTTTCTCCTTTCTCCACCTGCTGCCCAAGCTGCTCTTCCTGCTGTCGGGCTGGGAACAGCTGTCCCTGAGTCTGGCATGGCATCTCTGATGAAGCAGTCTGCTCCTGCTCTCTCTCTAGAAGCACCTGCACAGAAAGCAAGAGAAGATGGGTTTCAGCTTCACATATGACCTTTGTGGGCCAAGACTCCAAGACTGCTGGGCTCACACATTCCCAAAGCACTGTGCTGCTGCTCTGCTGGGTCATTCTCTGTTTGAGGGGAGGCACAGATTCCAAAGTGACCCTGGCCCTACAATCAGGGGCTATCTGGGACTGAAGCTGCAAGAGCCTCTCAGGCAGCTGACAGGGAAGGTGTGGCATTTCTCAAGGGTGTGGTGAGGGCCTCCCTCTGCTTGTGCCATGTCCTGTTTGTCTTTCAGTAGTGACTGACACCCTGCCCTGTCCCACAGCTCCATCCTGGCTTTGCAGGTGGCTTCCTGGGTGAGCTCACTCCTTGTGAGTGAAACTTCTGGAGTTCTCTTCAGGCCTGCACCAGCATTCCTGCCTTTCTGACATCCACACTCTTGTTAGAAAACCTGGTCATTCAGGAGATGAGGATGCGTGCAAAGATCTCTGATGGAGGTCACAGAGCCTCTATGGCCACCTCAGTATATGCAGGAGGACCAAGGTGTTTCTTCTCCCTCTTTTGTCAACTGAGAATTCTGACCAGCAGTAACAGAGACTCCCCTAAGGCCCCATGAACGAATGCACTTACACAACCCTGGGGATGCCAGTGAAGGAAACCATGCGTCATGTAATGCATGGCACGTATGAGCAGAGTCACCAAACACCACCTAAACATGGAATTGTTCCACCTCTCTAGGAGAGGCGGAAATTTAAAGAATTAACTGGGGACTTCAGGGCACAAGAGGCTGGAGGATGAAAACAACTCTGCCTGCTCAGAATCAGTCGAGGGAACATGTCTCTAATCCTCTCCTGAGAGGGATGCTGCTTTAGGTGAGCTTTGCACCTCCAACTGCCTGGCACCAGAGCCAGGAAGATTCAATTATGTAAATGTTACATAGATAGATAGATAGATAGACAGGAAGAAAGATAGAGAGATAGATGTCATTACTATGATCTGTCTTTATTGTCCTCTCTGTTGCTGCCCACATCAACACTTGGTGGCCATTGCCATGATCAGCAGCAATCCTGAGATTGCTTTCCTGTTGCTCAATAAACCACAATCTTGAAGAATATGGAGTGTGTAGGTCCTTATGTGTGGGATCTCAGCACCTCAGGATGGAGGTGCAGAGTGGCCGAGACCACCCTTGGGGGGCTCGGGAGTCCTGGAATGTTGCCAGAAGTGTCTGGTGGCTGGACTTTGATCCGACACAGGAGACGACGCCTGTATGAGGACTGGGAAGGTTTCACTGGGTGTATGGTGAAACAAGATCTTTTAGATAAACAATTAATAAACACCGAGACCGAGACAAGATCAGAAGTCTCTCCTTGTCCTTTGAAGCGCCGGGCTCTTCAAGGCCATCCCTGAGCTATCTCCGGACATAAATCAGCAAAAAGAAAAACTGAAATCTGCAAGTGGCGTTCGCTGCGTGGGCACCCCCCACCAACCCTTTTGGGGGGGATCAGCCCTGAAGAGCTGAAGAGCTGAAGAGCTGAAGAGCCGAGAGGGCAGCTTCGATCTAGGACGAGTTCCCAGGAGAGCACTGACAGCTCCTGCAGAGAGAAGCCTGAAGAAAAAAGGAAAAGAAGAAAGAAAAAAAAAAAAAAATGGCCAGAAGAGTCTGGAAAAAAAAAAACAGCAGTCACTGAGAATTACATCTCTCAGCTTCTGCCGAAGACAGTTCGTAGCAGAGCAGTCCGGATCGGAACCGGAAGGCGCCTCTGGATCCTTCTCCTGTGACCTGCGGGGCGGAGATCGGGAGCTTTCAGACAGCTCTGACGACAGATTCGGTGAGAAGGTCAAAAATAAGAACATAATTGCACACTCTCCCAGGAACAACGGGAAATTTTGTCCGCCTTACAAGGCGTGGCTCAAGCATATACAGAAGGGATCCCAAAGAAAGAATTAAAACAGCTATTGTTATGGGCAAGGCTTAACTACCCACTGGCCGAAACATGCCTGCTATTCGAAGTGGGGTTTTGGCAGGAAATCAATAGGCACTTATATTTCTTAGCAACAAAAAAGGACGAGACAGCGTTAAAGCTGCTCTCGCTGGCAAGGATAATGCTGGAAGGCATATCGGAGCAGTCGAAAAGACTGGAAGAGCAACGAAAAGTTGCGGCACCCTCGGAAAGAGGGGGGGAGCAAGGCTCTGGGAAAAAATTAGCTCTGGCCTCAAGAAGCCAGGGGGAAAGGGCTCTCGAGAAAAGAGAGCAGGATATAATATTAAAGCCCCGGTCCCAAAACCCAGAAACCCCAGGAAGCTCCTAAAGCGTCCTGAAACTCCGGAGAGTACAGGGGAGTCAGGATCGGAAGGGGGGGTGAAGGGGGGAGAGAAGGGATCGGGGGGGGGGCGCTTCCTCGCGGGGGGCACGGCGCGGCAGCGGCGGAGCAAACGGGGAGCGCGGGTGAAGAGACAGAGAAGGGAGACACGAGTGCAGACGCGGCTTTTGTCAGCAAAGAACCGGGGGTGGCGGCCGCTCCGGCCGGCAGAGTAGTGGAGACGCGCGCAGCGGGCAAAACTCGCAACAACCCGGGAGCAAAGTCGGCTCGAATTGCGGGGCGGGCCCGGGTGCCAGTGGGGGGCGGGCTGCACACACATGCCGGTGGGAGGAGCCAGGGACACAGCGTCAGAGGAGGAGGAGACAGAGTCAGGGACAGACCGAGGGGGGGAGGCCTCGGAGGTGGAACGAGGGGGAGAGAGTGACGTCAGCTCGGGAGAGACAGGGAGCGGCTCGGAGAGCACCCATGCGTAGAGAGTAGAGCGCGGGCGGGGGCGAGCCCGATCTCTGGCGAGGAGGGGCCGTGCTCGGGATCCTATGTCCCAGGGGCCCCACACCCTCTTCAAAGTTGGTGCTTCTGGTTGTAACCCTCGGAGTCCCAGTCCCTTCCCTTCAAGGGAGACGTTCTGGTGTTCAAGCTCCATTTTTAGCTGAATTAAAAGCCAGGCAGACACAGTCTCAAATGAGATCACGAACACGGCAGTCGACAGGACGAGGGGCAGTCGAGCTCAGGCTGTCATCCGAGCTGGGGAGGCTGGTGACAGCGCCACCTAGTGGGGAGCAAGGCTTTCGCTTGTATCTCCACAGATCGAGGTCTGACGTGGGTGTCGGCACGACACGTGAAACCATTTCGAGTGCGAGAACATGAAAACGCGGATCCCAGAAACAAAGATCCAAAAAACAAAGAGACGAGTACTCAGACAGGAGTCGAGACTCAGATTGCCAAGACGACTCGGAAGAGAAATAAAAAGAAACTAAGGACTTTGGGGGAATTCTCTGTTAAGGTCCTGAATGAAAAGCAAAACAATGATGTCACACAAAAGTGAAGCCATGAATTTCATGATGCTTATGTGCATCGTTCTTTCATTCATTGCAATAAGCAATGGGGGTAATTTACCTATCAGTCAGCCAAAGCAAAATGTATGGTAGAATTCTTTGACATCTCTCCCATTTGGAGAGGAATTTTAAGGGTAGAGTTCTTTGACATCTCTCCCATTTGGAGAGGAATTTTAAGAGTAGGGTTCTATGTTTTAATAGTTCTCCTAGTCCTCATACTTGTCGTCCCATGCATATTTGCATGTTTAAAACACGCTATGAATCGGATAGCAAAAGAAGTCTTCCTAGTGCAAACAGAAGGGGGAGATGTGGGATCTCAGCACCTCAGGTGGAGGTGCAGAGTGGCCGAGACCACCCTTGGGGGGCTCGGGAGTCCTGGAATGTTGCCAGAAGTGTCTGGTGGCTGGACTTTGATCCGACACAGGAGACGACGCCTGTATGAGGACTGGGAAGGTTTCACTGGGTGTATGGTGAAGGGATAAGTTAATTAGAGTGTAAAACACAGGGTTTAGGATTTTGGTACAGGGGGGTCTAAAGAAGTAAGATGGAGGAATTGGGGCATGTCCTGTTCTTCTTCTTTTCTTCTTGGCCTCCATCTTCTGTGGTGATGGTGGCACTTTGGGATTGGTTATTACTAGAAGTGCACCGGTTAATAAGGGTAGAAGGTATTGGGGAAAAATGATAAATATTGTACACGTAACTTCGGGTATAAAGATAAATGACCGCCCGGGGGCTTGCGGAGTGTGCCCATGGCTGACTTGCTGTGCAGACCTCTGTTGGGCTGAAAGAAAATCTTTTAGATAAACAATTAATAAACACCGAGACCGAGACAAGATCAGAAGTCTCTCCTCGTCCTTTGAAGCGCTGGGATCTTCAAGGCCATCCCTGGGCCTTTCCAGGCCACCTAGACAGCTCACAGAAAACTTACAAGCCTAAACAGCCGAGAAACCGAGCAAGTGGCATCCCTGAGCTATCTCCGGTCATAAATCAGCGCCAAGAGAAAAAATGAAAATCGACACTTATGGAATGCAATCAGACGCAGGGCACTGCACTGGGAACTGCACTCTTTGTGCCTCTGTGCTCGGCCAAGGTCTTGTCTTGGACAGGATCACACTGATGGTGCTAAAGTGCCTGGAATCCAAACTGCAGCCCAGCCCCTCCCAGCTCCTGTGATTGCTGAGGAGCAGCTGGAATGCAAAGCATTGATCTCCTGCTCAATTCCCAAACACAACACACACTGATTGCCTGGACTGCAGAAAGGCATGGGCACTGCTAATATTAAGGTGATCTGTAAGGCCATAGTGGCTGGCCTAGAAACACAACAGCTCCTTCTACACCAAAGTCCCTGCACAGAATGATGTGTTCTCATGCAAAAATACTGCGTTCCCCAGAAGTGACACCTTGGAATAAAAACTTCAAGCAGAACCATTCCCAGTGCTGTGTAAGGGCAGGAAATAATTCCTAAAAGAACCTGCGTTGGGAAAAAGAGAAAATGAATTGGGTCTTCTCCTCCAAGTAAAGCAAAAAATAACAACAAAAAAGGGAGGGGAAGTCCAGTCCAAAAGTAGATAAATATTTCAATGCATTGCAGAGATGTTGAAGACCCCTCAGGAGCCTCCCACTGTCGAGGCTAAAGCTCCCTTGGCACCTCCTCCCTGGCCTTGTGCTGCACCCCCTTGCCCAGCTGCCCTGTCCTTCTGTGCACACGCTGCAGCCCCTCCATGACTTTCTGCTCCCCAGGGCCCACAAGTGCACACAGCACTCCAGCTGTGGCCGCAGCACTGCCCAGCACAGGGCCACGCTCACTGCCCTGCTCCTGCTGCCCCACTGCTGCTGGCACAGCCACCATGCCCTTGGCCTTCTTGGCCCCCTGGCCACACACTGCCGCATCTTCAGATGCTCAAGGCCGCCAGCCCTGTGTCCTTTTGGCCCACGCAGCTCCTCAGCCACAAAGGTTACAGCTTCAATTGCAGCATCCACCGTTTCAAGAGCTTCTTCCTCTTCTGAAACCACATCTTATATGTAGATATTATAAGATTTGTTAGGAATAGAATTCTATGGTACTCTGACTTAACTTCAATGGTGTAATTCAGCTATACAGGAATTTGCTCTTAGTTAAATGCAAGTTAAGACAACATGGCAACCATGCCCTTAGGGAAATATTCCACCCTATATTGCTGTAGGAAACAACGTTCTCTCTGCAAAACTGGATTGGTAGTTCTTCAAAGCTCTGGCATGGATATTAATAAATTATCTTTTCTTCCTTTGATTTTTTTCTTGCGGGCATGAAAATAGATTTTCTGTCAGCTTTCCTAGCTCGCCCTCTATATTCTACTGCCACTGGCCAAGCTCACAGCTTCCTCTACAATGCTTAAACACCAGGAGCATGAAATGTTCTTTTCTCACTCACCTCAGGATCAGTTCCGCTGAATACACGCCTCAGGTGACCTGTAGTGGGCAGGGAAAATGAATCAGATGCTGTGAGAAAACTGCCTGGGCTGCTGAATCCCACAGAAGAAGTCAACCCAAACAGAGATGATTTCCCATTTCATAACATCCCTCCAGGAGACACATTTCATTCACACAGCCAGAAAGAGATCAGGTCAATATCCTTGGTTTTGCCTACACTTTGGCCTGTTTTGCCAGTAAATGACTATAAACATGACCAAGAAAATGCAGATTTTTCTTTAACACTCAATGCTCCTGTTCTGCTAAACACATTAACAGCTTCTAAAATCATCTCCTTCAGGTACTTTTTAAAAAAAAATCTGTTGCGTTCACCAATTCTCGTTAACTTGCTGGAAATTCTTGCCCAGAAAAGCTTCCCCAAAATGCCCCTGAGCTCTGGCACTTCTTTGTGAAACAGCAGAGCAGCAGCTCCAGGGTTCAATAGCAGACACTCACTGCTTTGGAGTTTGCATTTCATTGCAAAGGGAAGATCACAATTTTCGCACTTTGTATAGGGTCAAGTTAGACAGTCAGATCCTTTCAAGAGAAACCGTTGAAAGAAAGAAGCTTTCCCTGAATTCTGGGAATAATTGTTGCAGAGTTTTAAGAAGGCCTTCCAAGAAGGTCTGCCACTCTACATTTTCAAAGGTGTCTTGCTTGTCCCAGCAAACTGAGGAAATGACAGAGACTGCTGCCACAGACTCTCCTGTGGAGGGAACAGAACCTCTGCAGGTTCCCTTGCAAATGCTGCCCATGTGGCTACAGTTCACTCCCTTTTTAGATGAAGGACTTGACAGAAGCTTAACCAAAGCAATGGCATCCTAATGCTCTTTCTGTTTCAAAATCAGGCACTCAGTCACTAATGAAGAGTAGGAAGACATACAAAAGCCAGGTTAGGATACACCCTAACCTAAGTAGAAGGGAAACCTCTACTTATGGGCAAAGTTCGTAAAGTAATAAATGGAATATGTAATGCGATATGCAGCAAAAGCTGCAGTGGCCAGATGGTTCATTATTGGCATTAGTGCAATTTTTCTAAGATGTACAAAAAAAGCCTCTAGTCAGTGGGCAGCTGCCTACAGACAGATGCATTGACCAGGAAGGTTCTCCTGATCTGAGCAGGCCTAGGGCTGCTCTGACACTCAGGCCTTCCGTGCACCAAGGCAACCTTCTGATGTCACTACGACAGTGTGACAACCATGCCCTGACATTACAAAGGAACTGCTCTGTGTTGGTCTGTGAGTTTATGCCAAGCAATACCCAACCTTCCCTACATCAAACACAAAAGAGCCTGGGAAGTTCTCCTCTGTCACAAAGCAGCACAAATTCCCCTCATGGGCCAAACCCTGTTGTTCAGGGCATCCAAGAGGAACTCCAGGAGTGCCCCAAGCACCTACAGCCTGTGCCCCAACTGAGCACTCAGATGGGACACAAGCAAAGGAAACTAGACCAAGAGAATGGCCCACTGTACTGCACATGTGAGAAATGACTCTCATTTTTAACATTTTAAAGGTATATTAAACCTTAACAAAGCAATGAATAAGGAAAAATTGCAGCATTGAGAGTCTCCATGACTAGCAGGGACCTGGTCATTTACAGAAGAGATGCTCTGCCTTTTAGATTTTTCATATCTGGTGTTAGAAAGCATGGTTCCCTTTGCAAAACTAGGTTTTCAGCTTTTCAAAACTCTGAGATGGAAATTTTAAAATACTTACCTGTGCCTTTCTTTTTTTTTGGTTCTGGCATGAAAATGGATTTTCTTTCGGCCTTCCTTGCTCACCCTCTATATTCTAGTGCTACTGGCCAAGCTCACATCTTCCTCTATAACTCTTAAACACCAGGGACATGAAATGTTATTTTCTCATTCACCTCAGGATCTTCAGCACTGCTTAATGCACGCGTCAGGTGACCTGTAGTGCAAAAGGGAAATGAACCACGTGCTGTGAGAAAACTGCCTGGGCTGCTCAGTCCCACAGAATGAGTCAACCCAAACAGAGATGATTTCCCGTTTCACAACATCCCTCCAGGAGACACATTTCACTCACACAGCCAGCAAGAGATCCCGAAAATATTCCTGCTTGTGCCTTCACTGCAGCCTGTTTAGCAGGTAAATGAATACAAATATGATCAATAATATGCAAATTGTTCTCTAACACTTAATGCTCCTGTTCTACCAGACACATAAAACAGCTTCTGAAATCCTCTCCTTCAGGTACTTTTTTTTTTCTCCTCCAATCACTTACATGCACTAATTCTCATTAACTTGCAGGAAACAGTTGCCCAGAAAAGCTTTCCCAAAATCCCCCTGAGCTGTGGCAGTTCTATTGTGGAAGTGCACAGCAGCACCCCTAGGCTTCAGGAGCAGACACTCACTGCTTTAGAGTTTGCACTTCCTTGCAAAAAGAATTACTATTTTAGCACTCAATTAAAAAAAAAAAAAAAAAAAAAAAACAAAAAAAAACTTAAAAATAAATAAGCTTTCTCTGAATTCTGAGAACAACTGCAGAGACTTTAAAAGGCATTCCCTGAAGGTCTGCCAGTCTACATTTTCAAAGCTGTCTTGCTTGTCCCAGAAAACTGAGGAAATGACAGAGACTGCTGCCACAGACTCTCCCATGGAGGGAACAGAACCCCTGCAGGTTCCCTTGCAAATGCTGCCCCTGTGGCTACAGACACCCCCTTTTTAGCTGAATGTCATGACAGGAGCTTTACCAAAGCAGTGGCATCCTAGTGCTCTTTCTGTTTCAAAATCAGAAAATCAGTCACTAAGAAAGAGCAGAGGGGAAAACCTCTACTTACGGGTGAAGTGTGTCACATAATAGATGGAAAAGGAAACCCCATAGGCAGCGAAAGCTGCCGTGGCCAGATGGTGAAACATTGTTCCAGTGTTGTGAGAGTTTGCCACAACACTAGGAAAGAAAAGGCTCTTGTCAGTGGGCACCTGCCTACTGATAAAAGGCGGCAACCAGGAGGGTTCTCCTGATCAGAGCAAGCGCTAGGGCTGCTCTGACACTCAGGCCTTCTGTGCAGCAAGGCAACCTTCTGATGTCACTACGACAGTGTGACAACCATGCCCTGACATCACAAAGGAACTGCTCTGTGTTGGTCTGTGAGTTTATGCCAAGCAATACCCAACCTTCCCTACATCAAACACAAAAGAGCCTGGGAAGTTCTCCTCTGTCACAAAGCAGCACAAATTCCCCTCATGGGCCAAACCCTGTTGTTCAGGGCATCCAAGATGAACTCCAGGAGTGCCCCAAGCACCTACAGCCTGTACCCCAACTGAGCACTCAGATGGGACACAAGCAAAGGAAACCAGACCAAGAGAATGGCCCCAAGTATTGCACATGTGAGAAATGACTCTCACTTTCAAAATTTAAAGGTTTATCAAAGCTTAACAAAGAATGAATAAGAAAACTTATAGCATTGGGAGTCTCTGTGACTAGCAGCCATGTGCTCATCTACAAAAAGGATGCTATGCCTTTTATACCCTTAGCTCCTCCAGAAGTTTTGTCAGTCAGCTCTTTCTCTGCTGTCCATTGGTGGAATTACTTTCTTGCACCTTGACTGGAGGTCAGGTGTTGTTTCCCCCTGCCTGCTGGTCACAAGCCAGCCCTCCCCAAATGCCCTGACTACCAAGGCGATTACAAAGGGGAGGGGAAAGAGGGTGGGAGGATATATAACAATATCATCACTACACATTTGAACATCCACATAACATCTACTTCTTAATTGACAGAGCCAACCATTGCATTGCTCGTCTAGAACACACAGAACCAGGAGAGAAGGCACTGTTGGCATCACAGCTGAAATGCTTCCTAACAAATCTCCCCACATATTTGCCCCTTTCTTGGACATGCCCAGGGCTCTGGTGCATGTACATCTGTGCCTTTCTTGCCCTTTGGAAGCAGTCGAACTGGCAGCATCTGCCCACCAGCAGCAGCTGCTCCAAGCTGGGAACGCTGCTGGCGGTGCTGATTTCCAGAGGCTTCTGTGTGCCAGGGGAAGCCAAGGCAGGAGCGGGCTGAACGGTGCTGGCGCTGCTGCTGCTCTGTGCCAGAGAGCCCCGGCTGGGCAGGGCACGGTGCCCACTGCGCTGCGGGCTCTTTCTCCTGCCAGAGCTGGGCACACCTGGCAACAAGGCATGACAACTGGTGGGCAAGCCAAGGGCTTTCTGGGGCTGCTCTGCTCTGCACACACCCAGGACACCTGCAGCACAGAATCTTAACCCTCAAACAGGTGAACCAGAGGGAAACAGCTGGAAAGGTTTCATTTGGACCATTCTTACCTGCTGAACAGAAGTCTTCAAAATAAATGTTGCCAAACCGGGCCTGATCCCTGCTGCCAGCTCAGGGTTAGAAGAGAGGCAGTACTTGATCTCAGCACTGGGTGTGTGGGGAATCACTTCCCTGATATGTGCACACCCAGCAATCTCTCTTACTAATGTGTATCCATGGATCTAAGACATTTTCAATACTTTTCTGAAACTCACAGGCTAAATATTCCCCCAAATTATTTGATTTACTGACTGATACTTATTGACTTATTGATACCTAAATCACTTCTCAGAATTTACTGACATAAGAACAGGAATGTCCTGCAGGTCCATTCCAGTTTTTCTCACAGGTTCAGTAGGAGGCCCATGCCCAAAATGACCCAGGACAAAACTGAACTTCCAAAGCAAAATGATTCCATTATTTGTGGTAGCAAAAAATACACAGCAACCCCTGGGTTCCTAAAAATCTGTGCAGCAGCAGCAGGAGGTGGAGCGTGGTTCTCTGCAGCATTTGCAGGTAGGCAGTGCACTTTCAGGACATCCCCTGGATCAAAACCATGTGCATTTCACCCTTCTTACCCTTCCAGCTCAGAACCAGGCTTTATGCTTCCTGCTCAGGAGTGGAATTTCCCAGTTATAGTATCGGCTCACACATGGCTGGCGTGTGACATGAGGCCAATGAATCAAGGATTTAAAAGAACTGGAGGAGTTAAAATTTCAGCAAGATTTAGTTAAGGGGAAAGAGTATAGCAAGAAGAGTAGAAATAATGAGGAATAGTTAATGTTTTGCAGGTAAGGTAGTTGAGGCTAGGGTAATATATCACTTGCTTGTCTTTACTATGTTTAAAGAAGCAGGATGGGATGCGGATTTCTTTGTGACAAAGAAGAGGACCAGAGCCTGCACCTGGGCCCCGAAAGTTCAGCATAGGCAAGAAGTGTAAAAGCCTGCCATCAGGTCATAAGTAAAGAGGTCAAATTGAGGAAGACATCTTAGCCTTCATCAGAAGGACACCATTCCCCACTTTAAAACCCACCAACCCATTTGAAGTGAAAGACTGCAGAAATGTGAAGGAACTTTGGACACAATTATAATACATTTTAGTACAGAGGGGGGTACGCAGTGTTACCTAATGAATACGTGTTAGGTGTTTTGGGAATTATATGAATGTGTACTCATTTTAGATGAGTAGAGAGATAGTGATTCTTCACACATGTCTTTAAGAGACAACTCCTCCTGTGCCTGGCGCTGTAATAAACACACCACCTTCTAACTTCAACTGTGGTGAGTTCTATTCCACACCTCATTTGGTGACCGCAGCAGGAACGCTTCTCTGCTCCAGCAAGAACAACCGCGCTGTGGACGTCTCTGGGCACTGCCAGGACATTTCTTTTCCTGGAGGCACCTCTGGTCTGGGCTGTTCCTCGTAGGGGACAGACAAGACTGCTGGGACTGTGGAGAAAGGGAATGTTTAACTCTGTATAAAGTAACCCGTAAGGAGAACGCAGGGGAAGAGCTGTTCCTAAGTCACACAGAGATGTCCTGCGCACAACGTACGCCTGTACAGTTTGGGTTTGGGTCTTGCTACCAGCAGAAAGGATTTGCTGTGTCAGTAAGGACCTGCTAGAAATTCTGGGTTTGAATTGAGCAAATGCTGTTTTATTGGTGCAAATTTTCCTGTGTGATGTAATTGTGGTTGTGTTTTCAGTGTGTGAATGTTTGAGGGAGATGATGATGTGGGTGGATGCTGTTGTGATTTATGGTGTGTGTTGTGTTGAGAAAAGCGAGCACTCTGTCCCCTCATAAAGAGAGACTCCTTTCCCGGTGAGCTTGTGTGTGTGGACTTTGTAATTGCAGGGGTTGGTACTCCCTGTGACACCTGGTGCCTGGGTATACAGGGGGGTTGAGTGTTTTTTTCCCCACATTGTGATCATTTGGGACTGAATGGTTGTGTTTGGGGAAATTTTAGGATTTTGTTTGCAACAAGTGCAGCAATTTATGCAGAAAACTACAGTGTGGTGATTTACGTATGTTGACCTATGGTAGTTCCTTTCTACTGCCCCCCTCCCCTAGGGTTACAAATCTCCTGCCATGAGGTGGGCACTCTCATTCCTCTCCTGGACATCCTCTTTCCTCTCCTGGATGCTCCCTTTCTCTCTTGGAGTTGTTCTCCATTAAAGCTGTGCGACTTTGGTCCCGAGAAGAAAGAGCGCCTCTCATCTTTTGCTTTGTCCTTGTCAGTGTCACTGGGGTCCAGAGCTCGCCAGACTGATCCCCCACGAGGCAAAAACCGTCAAATGGCCCCACATGCAGAGCTCAAAAATTGGCGACATTTCTGATGGACAGGAGTGTTTGCCACACTTTTGGAATTCCCTATTCCCACACATGTCAGGCAGTTGTTGAAAGGATGCACCACACTCTAAAACCCTTAAATGGTCAAAAAAGGGGGAGTGGCCCAAGCAACACCTCTGATAAGGTAGAGCAAAGCTTTAGATGTCTTTATATTTTGAATAGATCATTTGTAGGACCTAATCCTCCAATTTTTAGGCACTTTTCAAACAGCACACAGGCAAAACTGAAAGAAAATGCTCCCGTTTTGATTAGAAACCTTGAGTTTGGACAAATTGAAGGACCATTTGCACTAATCACTTGGGGCAAAGGGTATGCTTGTATTTATTTGCACAGGTGCCAGACCTAAGTGGGTCCCCGCGAAGGATGTGAAACCGTCTCATACACAAGAGCGCACCGACAATTCCACCAGCAGGGAAATGAGCACGCAGACGTGAGCCACACGAGAAACTACAGTTCATGCCAGACATTCCCTGTTCAACCTGTGAAAGCTACAAATCTAGAGTTTGATTGCTGCTCTTTAGACTGTGAAAATTGTTTGTATCATAGAGCTCTTTCAGCAAAAGCATGGTGTCCGTTTTGTTCAAAAGAATTCTAAGATATCCAAGTTTGTAAAAACTGAAGGTCAGAGGGACCGTTTAGTGCCCTATAGTGTGCCAGTTCCTGAACAAGTGCTAAAAGATTTGCTTGAGAACTGAAAGAGATGGGGAAGCTTTTGCCAAAAAGCAGCTGAACAGAAACATGGAGTTTGATCAAATGATATACTGGCGCTTGTTGGTTTTGCTTGCTTGCTTTTGCAGTGCATATATGCCTGTAGATCAACCAAAAATGAATGTTTACCTTGCTTTAGCCAAGTCAGCAGGCTCAGACACCATATGTTTGACCAATTTGAGCCCAGACAAACCCTTGGTGACCTGTTTGGTCAGTGTGCCAGTGCCAGCCAAGGAATGGCCAATAGCCAATCGTGACAAATATTGGTGTGAGGCTGCCAACAAGACCAATCCCATAACCAGCTGGCATCATTGGGCCTCTGATCTGCTTAGAGCACCTTCTGAACCTCAAGAATTGGAATTCTTGGTTCATTTCTAATGGAAATTTGTGCTGCCTTTCAGTACCAGGGAGATCCACAGTTAAATGTTACTCCCCATCATCCTGTGGACAGATACTCAAGTTTGTGGTGCAATTGTACTACCCCAGTGTCCCCTAAGGGTGAAACTGCTGACAAGCAGATGACCTAGATGAAGCCCCACGACAATTAGTAACAGAATATTGGCTCATTTGTGGAGATGAAGCCTGACAGGGAATTCCTCAAAAATTAAAGGTGGCCCATCTAGCATCAGACAACTCACTGGGATAGCACCTATCAATAAAAAAGCCATCAAGAGAAAATACAGAGAAAAAAGATTTGCCCATCATTATAAAGAAAAGTGTAATAGCAATTTCAGACCTAGGGCCCTGCTAAATGAGTTACATCAAATTTATTTCTGCATCCACTTGCCTGTAGTGAGGCATTGAGACCATTATAGAGATTGGGGTGTTGGCTGGAGAAAGAAGACAGTGCTACTTGCGTTGCAATTAGTGACGTGATGACTGATGTTAGTGTTGTCAGACATGCAACCTTACAGAACAGAGCAGCAATTGATTTTCTTTTACTGGCACATGGACATGGTTGTGAGGAATTTGAAGGATTGTGTTGCATGAACCTGTCTGATCACTCTGAATCCATGCAGAAAAGCATACAAAAGCTGAAAGATTTGACAGCTCCAAAAAAAGAAGACGGTGGGTCATGGTTAGATGATTTGTTCCAAGGATGGAGCTTTGCACCTTGGCTAAGGGGAACTTTGTAGAATTGGATTGGGTGTTTTGGTAGTGGTACTAGTAGTAATACCTTGCCTACATTGGTGTGTGTGACATATGATGGAAAAAATGAACAAAGAAGTTTTTATCACACAAGAGAGAGAGGTAGGGAATGGTTTCACAGAGTGTTCTTGAAATCTCACACAGATGGTGGATGAAGGTATGGACATGGAGGGAGGTTTTGAATTAAGACCTTGGAACAGGCGAGACTTTTTTGGAACAATGACTTGTAATTGCTATCAGACATGACTTTTGCCTTTTGAACTAACTGGACTTTCACAGCATTAAAATTGCTGTGTTGGAATATAGCAAGGCTTAATGCGAGCAAAAAGGATGATTTGAGCAAGTAATAAGCAGGTATGCTGCAGTAAAGCTATGAAATGCAAGGTAGTTAATAAACGACACGGATACAAAGGTTTCTTTTTAGTTGTACTGAGAGGGGCAGTTGTGGGAATCCTTCAAATCAGGGGGTTTTGGGAAAGCTACAAAAGGCAGAGCTCAGAGAAAGCCGAACTGCGGTTGGAGCTAAGCAGCAGCCATAGGATTTGTCAGCACAAGAGTTATAGAAGTAGAAAAGTAAGGAGAAATAGCAAAATGGCCTGTGTGTTAGTGCTTGGCTAGAATAACTCGTTAGCCTTCAGAAAAGTATCTCTAGCAAGATATTAGGAACTTCTCAGCTTAATAATGGAGCTCAGTGCATTGTGTTTTAAGGCTTACAAGCAGGTATTGTATTCAAAAGAAGCAAGCACTGTTTTAACAAAAGGTACGTGTGCTTATAGTGGTTGGATAGAACTACTGTCAGTATGCTTCTGCTTTGTGTGATTGGTCAAAAAATTTTTCAAGTAAGCTGTGCCATTAAGTTCTTTGCCTGCTGCCACAGATGTGAGCCGCTGGCATCTTCCCATAGTCAGACCCAAGTAATGAGACTGATGCTGGAAAACAAACAGCTCGAGGCGCGTTCCTCAGCAGTCCCGTCCCGTTCGTGATTTGTACAGGGATCCCCGGCTGGCAATAGTGTATAGATGTTAAATTACATCCATGATAAATCAATAGGTATTATTTCATACATTTTCATATCTTTTAATTTCATAGAGATTTATATTTTTTCATTTCATATAGATTTCGTTTCTTCCTCCAGCTGGGGAGAGTGAAGAATTACAACAGTGCAAAACCTTCTGCCCACACAGCAGTCAGCCCCCAGGCGTGTGCATGCACACCCACCCACTGCGCTTGCTCTTCTCAACATCTCGGGGCTGCTGTTTGCACAAAATTGGGATGAATTTAACTCAACAGAGCCACGACTGGTGTGTCCAGCTTGTCACGAACACTCATGTGGCAACGAACAACACAGGGCTCTCAGATCACATTATGACAGGTCATTTCATTCCTGCTGGGCACTGAGGAAGTCTTAAAGGCCCCAAAGACACAAAAACCGGGGTGGAACACATTGGCATCAAGGTACTGCTGGTATCCTCCTGGAGGAAAATCTCTTGGGTTTCTAAAGGTCATAGCTTTCCAAAAAGTAGGAAAACTGCTCAGCACTGGCAGCCCAATTGTGAATGGTTTTCTTGACTTGGCAAAGCTGGGGTGTTAACAATGGACTCCATCCTTGGTTCAAATCACCTGCCCTCACTGCAGACAAAGGACCACCACCAGCAGCAAAAGCTACATCAGTCAATTTCACTCAAAAAGCTCTGTTAAATTTGGGAGAAGAGAAAAAAACAGATCAGACACTGTGGATTAATGACAAGACTCTGAGGAACAGTTCCAAAGCAAAGGGCAGCAGCTTCTCTCTGGGCCCCTCCTTGTGCTCCAAGGCAGCCGGGCTGCCCTGGCTGCCCAGGACCCTGCGCCCCGCGGGCTCTGCAGAGCTGCACAGCGGGGAGGCAGCTTCGGGCACCTCAGCCCTGGGCAGGAGTGGCTGCTTGCTCTGCAGGGCTGCCTGTGGGCAAAAGCAGGGTGCTGGCCTTCTGCTCTTGGCCCTAGCCTGGCCTTGCAGGGCTAATCCTGTTCCCTGTCTCAAATGTGCTAAAGACAGACTTGTTTGTTTCCAGCTCTGCACAGCATTGATGTGCACTGCAAAATACCAAAGGACTAAGGCCTGAACAACAGACCCTGACTGAAGCCTCCACAACAGGACCTGAGCTAAAGCTGCCCTCTAGATGACCCTTCCAACCCAATGTTCTATGTATCCGCTCCTTTGCCAAGTGTTACTATCAAAATTATTGTTGCATCCATTCAGTGGTGAAACACATCTTCACCCTTCGGCATGAGGTAAACAGACAAGGCCACACCTGGCCTTGGTTCCTCCTTGAGCCCTGGGCAGGCTCGGGGAGAAAACCAAGAGGAGAATGAAATCAGCTGTGCCCCAGCAGAAGCTCTGGCACATTGCTCGTCCAGCACTGTCGGAGCCGGGCTACTCTCACAGCGCACTCGGGAGCCTCGTGGCCAGCAAAGGTGGAGGCACCGCAGCATTTCCCGGATCCCGGCCGTGGCTCTGCAGGGCTTGGCTGGGACAGCTTCCCCCAGCTGATGTGCAGCACTGGATGAAGGGGAAAGCATTGGGGTACCTGGTGATGTATCTTCCTTAATAACCAGAGGCACCCTTTTGTAATAATGCTGAGGTGCATTGCTTAGCTTATTCTTTCCTGACTCTTTTTTGCACTTTGGCATTACAGAAAATTACACTGTTCCTTCAGATGGTGTCTGTGTCTGCATCTCTGACCCTCCCCACCATCAAAACAAACACACAGCCAGTTTAGCACGAGACCTGCCTCTCTGCCAGCCCATCTCTTGGCAAACACCCCTGGCAGCCATCTCCACAAATGAAATTCCCACTTCGCAACTTCCTTTTCTGCAGGCAAGTGAGAAAAGGAGCCACTCCCAGTTCTGGACACCTCCAGAGACCACCTGCTTTCAGCAGTCACAACCCTGAAATATCAACCTCCTTCCTTAATGTCCTAGTTTAGGGCAAATTTCGTAGAGAGTCTCCAAAGGAAGGCTCCTCCAGAAAGCAAACCCACACGACCCCTCCCCTCAACCGGTTCGGGAAGAATTCCTCAGAGAGAAGTGGAAAGAACCTGATGTGGAAAGAAGTGGGAAATACCAGATGACACCACTCTGAAAAAGATGACAAAATCAGAAAGTCTCTTTCGGGGGTGGTTGCTCTGTTAGTCCCTCCGGCGCTGGGGCAGCTGCTGCAGCCAAATGGTGCAAACCCTCGGTGTTCCCAGGCCCCAGTCCAGAGCAGGTTTGAGATGGTCGAAGAAAAAGGAGAGGAGAAACAGTCCAGGAAGGAATTTGGACTGTTTAGCTAGAACTAGCTAATGAGCAGAAGCAAAAGTAAGCAGAAGCGAGAGCAGTGAGAGAGAGAGAGAGAGCAAAGCAGAAAGCCTAAAGCAAAAAGCCAAAACAGCCCTATGTACTGCCCGTCTCTGTGTCCCTGATAAGAGAAAGCCAAACAAAACTTTCACTCTTCCGAGACAGTCTTAAAGGCACAGAACATATGAATGGGGATACAAGCATCATAATGTCAACCCAGGACATTCCACCCCTTGTCCCCTTATCATCATATCATCATACTACCACACATCATGCATTATTCATACAAAATTTCCATCTGTTCCCCCAAAATTTACAAGCAATACCCATCATGCCCTCATGACATCCCCACATTGGACCACTGAATCCAGGCCCTATACTATCATTCTTACCCCACAATCAGATCTCCCTGAGGTACACATCGTGTTGTTCCATCTCTGCAATATCCACCATGCGCAACCTGGTCCCTGAGCAAAGACAACCCCACAACTGGGCTTGTCTGTACTCGAGGCAGAATTGATCCACACAGTCTTCCCTAACAAACCTCTCATATGTACCACTGGGACTTTGTCTCCTTCTATTATATTCAGGGACTCAGACTGCGCAGGATCTGCTCGGTTGGTGGAACTTCGGGTGTTAACTAACCAGGTGGCCTTTGCTAAATGCTGCTCCCAATTTTTGAAAGATCTCCCACCCAAAGCTTTCAACTGGGTTTTTAGTAGTCCATTGTACCTCTACCTTTCCTGCAGCTGGTGCATGGTAGGGGATATGATACACCCACTCAATGCCATGTTCCCTAGCCCAGGTGTTGATAAGGCTGTTCTTGAAATGAGTCCCGTTGTCTGACTCGATCCTCTCAGGGGTGCCATGTCTCCACAGAACTTGCTTTTCAAGGCTCAGGATGGTGTTCCGGGCTGTAGTATGAGACACAGGGTAGGTTTCCAACCATCCAGTGGTGGCTTCCACCATGGTCAGCACATAGCATTTGCCCTGGCGTGTCTGGGGCAGTGTGATGTAGTCAATCTGCCAGGCCTCCCCATACTTGTACTTGGACCACCGCCCACCGTACCACAGGGGCTTCACTCGCTTGGCCTGCTTGATGGCAGCACACGTCTCACAGTCATGGATAACCTGAGAAATACTGTCCATGGTTAGATCCACCCCTCTGTCTCGTGCCCATTTATAGGTGGCATCTCTGCCCTGGTGGCCTGAGGCATCATGGGCCCATTGAGCTAGGAATAACTCTCCCTTATGTTCCCAATCTAGGTCTATTTTGGACACCCCTATCTTTGCAGCTTGGTCTACCTGCTCATTGTTCTGGTGCTCCTCATTGGCCCTACTCTTGGGTACATGGGCATCTACATGGCGGACTTTCACAGGTAGCCTCCCTACCCTGGTAGCAATGTCTTTCCACTCATCAGCAGCCCAAATTAGTTTCCCTCTACCTTGCCAGTTAGCCTTTTTCCACCTCTCCAGCCATCCCCACAGAGCATTGGCTACCATCCATGAGTCAGCATAGAGGTAGAGCTTTGGCCACTTCTCTCTCTCAGCAATGTCCAGGGCCAGTTGAACAGCTTTGAGTTCAGCAAGTTGGCTTGATCCACCTTCTCCTTCGGTAGCTTGTGCAGCCTCTCGTGTGGGGCTCC
Organism: Ammospiza caudacuta; assembly: GCF_027887145.1. NCBI lineage: Eukaryota > Metazoa > Chordata > Aves > Passeriformes > Passerellidae > Ammospiza > Ammospiza caudacuta. The sequence goes on from NC_080632.1 coordinate 10,109,971, forward strand.
ATACGGCTGCTTTCCACTTCCGGTTCATCCCTACGATTTGACAGGAACTGTCAGTGAAAAGAGCGTAGCGTGTTTCCTCCGGGGGCAGTTGGTTATAGGGAGGAGCCTCTTCAGCACGTGTCACTGGTTCTTGTTCCTCTTCATCTGTGACACCAAAATTCTCACCTTGGGGCCAATTTGTAATGACCTCCAAAATCCCAGGGTGATTCAGTTTACCTATACGGGTGCACTGAGTGATGAGAGCAATCCACTTGCTCCATGTAGCACTGGTGGCATGGTGAGTGGAAAGAACCTTGCCTTTGAACATCCACCCCAGCACTGGTAGTCGGGGTGCCAGGAGGAGTTGTGCTTCAGTGCCTATTATCTCCGAGGCAGCCTGGACTCCTTCATATGCAGCCAGGATTTCTTTCTCTGTTGGAGTGTAGTTGACTTCAGAGCCTCTGTAGCTTTGACTCCAAAATCCCAGTGGTCGACCCCGAGTCTCCTCAGGCACCTTCTGCCAAAGGCTCCAGGACAAGCCATGGTTCCCGGCTGCAGAGTAGAGCATGTTCTTTACCTCTGGTCCTGTCCTGACCGGGCCAAGGGCTACTGCATGGGCAATCTCCTGCTTGATCTGGACAAAGGCTTGTTGCTGCTCAGGGCCCCACTGGAAATTGTTCTTCTTGCGGGTGACCAGGTAAAGAGGGCTCACGATCTGACTGTGCTCAGGAATATGCATCCTCCAAAAACCTATTGCACCCAAGAAAGCTTGTGTCTCTTTCTTGTTGGTGGGTGGAGACATTGCTGTGATCTTGTTGATGACATCTGCAGGAATCTGATGCCGTCCATCTTGCCACTTCACTCCCAGGAATTGAATCTCACGAGCTGGTCCCTTTACTTTGCTCTTTTTAATGGCGAAACCAGCTCCCAGGAGGATCTGGATGATTTCCTTCCCTTTCTCAAATACTTCCGCAGCTGTGTTCCCCCACACAATGATGTCATCAATATACTGCAGATGTTCTGGAGCCTCTCCCCTTTCTAGTGCAGTCTGGATCAGTCCATGGCAGATGGTGGGGCTCTGCTTCCACCCCTGGGGCAGTCGGTTCCAGGTGTACTGCACTCCCCTCCATGTGAAGGCAAACTGAGGCCTGCTGCCAGAGGAATGGAGAAAAATGCATTGGCAATGTCTATAGTGGCATACCACTTTGCTGCCTTGGACTCAAGCTCATACTGGAGCTCTAATATGTCTGGCACGGCAGCACTCAGTGGTGGAGTCACTTCATTCAATGCATGGTAGTCCACAGTCAATCTCCATTCTCCTTCAGATTTTTGCACAGGCCAAATGGGGCTGTTGAAGGGTGAGTGGGTCTTGCTGACCACCCCTTGGCTCTCCCCATCTTATGGATGGGGATCACAGCATCTCAAGTGGTCCTATCCTGCCGTCAATGCACTATGGAAGTGGCAATTGGCACTCGTTGCTCTTCTCCCGTCAGGCATCCTACTGCAGATGGATTCTCAGACAGCCCAGGCAAGGTGTTCAATTGCTGGATGCCCTCTGTCTCTACAGCAGCTATTCCAAATGCCCATCTGAGTCCTTTTGGGTCTTTGAAGTACCCACTCCGAAGGTAGTCTATGCCCAAAATACATGGGGCCTCTGGGCCAGTCACAATAGGATGCTTCTTCCACTCATTTCCCGTTAGGCTCACATCAGCTTCCACCAAAGTGAAATCCTGGGATCCCCCTGTCACACCAGCAATAGAAACAGACTCTGTCCCCACATGTCTTGATGGGATTAGGGTGCATTGCACACCAGTATCGACCAAAGCTTTGTACTCTTGTGGCTCTGATGTGCCAGGCCAACGAATCCACACAGACCAGAAAACACGATTTTCCCTGGCCTCTACCTGGCTAGAGGCAGGGCCCCTCTAAGCCTGGTTATCCTTCTTTCCCTGGGCGTATGTTTTGGATGTTCCTTCGAGGGGATCAGACATGTCATCATCATCATACCTGGCCATTCGGCTACGGGCAACTGGAGCTGCTTTCCTCCTGGTGGCTTCCTTCAGTTCACGCACCCGTCGTGCCAGAACAGCAGTAGGTTTCCTACCCCACCTTCTCATGTTTTCCCCACAATCACGCAGGTAAAACCACAGCTCAGCTTGTGGGGTGTACCTTCTGTCACCATCTGGGAAACGTCTGCCTTGGAGACCAGAACCTCGGATCTTTACTGCTGAAATTTGGAGAAGGTCTCCTTTAATCTCCTCTCTAAGCTTCTTATGGTTCTCCTCTATCTTATCCTCTAAGTTCTGCAGATGTGTTTCTACTGCTGCGATTCTGGCATGTGTTGGGCCATGTACAGCATCTGCATATGCTCTGAGCTTCCTTGCCATGTCAAGCACAGTCTCATCCCTCTCATCCCTCTTCATGATGGCTAAGGCAGAAGCATATTCGTGTGGCCCAAGTCGTACGAGTTTTCGCCACATCACAGATGTGCATGGTACTAAGTCTGGGTTCCTAGTTGTTACATCATCTGCGAAGATAATCTCTGCCACCGCCATTTCTCTCAGGCGTTGGATCCCTTGCTCTATTGTCTTCCACTGAGTTTGCTGCATATAGAGATCGTCCGCACACAGGTATCTTTCTGCTACGCTTCTTAGGACCTATTCCCAGAGGCTGTGAGGGTTAGCTCCCCTCATCATTCCTTGGTCTATGACAGGATCCTGTGACAGGGATCCCAAATGCCTGGCTTCAGTGCCATCCAGAATTGTAGCCTCGCCTGCAGCATCCCAGAGACGGACAAGCCAACTAATTATGGATTCATCAGACCTTCGAGTGTAGTCCTTCCATAGGCCACGAAGGTCCTTCAGGGAAAAGGACTCATATGATCTTGCACCTGCTGCTTTGACTCCCGATTTTATGTCAGGAGGCATTGAGGTTCCTTCTCCTTCTCCTTCATCATCATCATCATCATCATCCCCTGGTCGATTGGTCTTGTCCGTGCATTTCCCACTTCTAGTGCTGGTAGCCACAGCCATGGGTTTAGATGCTGGCTTTGAGCCTGGAGTGTTAGCTGCAGCCTGAGTCACTGGGACAGTTGCTGATTTATCTCCCTGCCCCCCTGCCTCTGTCTGCTGCTCGACAGTGTCTAGCAGAGTACGATAAGCATACGCCAGGGCCCAGCTCACTGCAATGACCTTCCTCTCCTTAGGCTCATCCTGGTACTTCTCTTTCAGATATTTCCCCACCTCAGCTGGGTTCTGAATTTGTTCATGGGGAAAATCCCAGACTACAGGGTCAGAGAATTCCTTCAGGATTTGGCCCATATCCTCCCATTTCCCACACCACTTAGGATTTTCCACACCTGGGTCAACTACTGAGTCAGGGGTCTCATCAGCCCGTCTAGAAATCTCAGCCCTCATTCTAGAGAAGCAGCAGGCTGTATAGAGGAAGGTTACCAGATTGAATATCAGGAAGATGGTTTCTTTAACATTGAGGGGAAACTGAACATCCTTCACTAGTGATGCAACTGATTCATAGGAGAAGGAGGAAAGCAGGGGCTGAAAAACCTCATTCCCTGCTGCTCCTCCTGCAACAAACTGGATGCATAACCATAGCCATGAACCATTCATACCTGGAGCAGACCCTAGCATGTTTATAAACTTCTTGCACATTATTGCCACCGAGCCCAGCCGGACAGCTACTCTGGTCACTGCCCCTCTGATATAAAAACTACGTATTAGGGGCAATACTAAAGCTATTTCTGGATAAGAAAATAAACCTAGGGACCAGAGAGGCATTAAAATCTCAAAAAACCCTAGGGACCAGAAATGCATGCAAACCTTCACCCCAATAGACATTATGAATTCAAAAAGCATGGCTATTAGCTGATTTAAATGAACACAGAGTAATAGCAACCAAAATGCAGTCAAAACAGGGTTATTCCACTCTCTCTCAAGCCCCACGTTTGGGCACCAATATTTTGTCCTGGTTTAGGGCAAATTTGTTAAAGAATCTGCAAAGGAGGGCCCCTCCAGAAAGCAAAACCCACACGGCCCCTCCCCCCAACCAGTTCGGGAAAAAATTCCTTGGAGAGAGGTGGAAAGAACCTGTTTATTTGACTGGCCCAGCACGCCCCAGCACACAAAATGAACAATACCCAATGACACCGCTCTCAGAAAGATGACAAAATCAGAAAGTCTCTTTCGGGGTGGTTGCTCTGTTCTCAGTCCCTCCGGCGCTGGGCAGCTGCTGCAGCCGAACCTTCGGTGTTCCCAGGTCCCAGTCCGGAGCAGGTTCGAGATGGTCAAAGGAACAGGAGAGGAGAAACAGTCCGGGAAGGAATTTGGACTGTTTAGCTAGAACTAGCTAATAAGTAGAAGCAAAAGCAGGAGGAGAAGCAAGAGCAGAAGAGCAAGCAAGCAAAGCAGCAAGCTGAAAGCAAGAAGTGAAAAACAGCCCTATGTACTGCTGTCTCTGTGGCCCTGATAAGAGAAAGCCAACAAAACTTCCACTCTTCCGAGACAGTCTTAAAGGCAAAGAACAGATGAATGGGGATCCAAGCATCATCACGTCACCCCAGGACACATGGCCGCTCCAGAGAGGAGCAGCTGCACATCTTCAGAGCAGCACTTGCCAGCCCGCAGCCCATCAGGGAGGGAAAGAGCTTCTGCCCTTGCTTTCCAAGCAGCTCCTGGTTAATGACCCTTTCAAGTGTTTTCCTGCAGTGCTCTATCATGGGTAGATCTCAAGTGAGAAGCAGGTAGAAAGTGTCAAGTTGCCTAGGAAGGGGGACCTTGAAAACAGAAAGATGCTCTGTGACATTTTCCTGTCCTCACTGCAGATTTGGGGGGGTGTTCTGGGCATTTTGTAGACAGACTCTCTGTAGGGGTAGAAGGGCATGGTGAAAGATATTGCCTAACAAGTGGTCAGTGTTAGGTGCACTCTCCTCTTTCTTTGAATGAAGCCAAACTGGGACTCTGATAGGACATTGCAGATATTTAAGACTGCCTGCCCTGCAAATCAAGCCGCGCCATTGAAATGAGCTCTGTGTGCCCCACAACAGCTGCAGCTGAAGAATATGGCCTCACCCCCAAGGCTGTTTACAGAATAAACTCACAGTACAAGTTTAGCATGCATGTCTATAGATCTGGGCTCTTCCTGGGTGAATCCATTTTCTGTGGTCTTTTGTGATGAGAAACCAAATGTAGCCAAATCCCAAAGCTGCTGGGAAGATGCACAAAGCTGTGATTCTAGGGTGTTGGGGTGTGTGTGTGTCTCTGTGTGTGTCCATATCAGATTTCCAGTCTATGCTTTAATCTATGTACATGTCAATTTGGATAAATATTTTTAAGAGGAAGAACTCACTCCTTCAATCCCCTGGGAAGTCTGAATACATTTCTGGAACGGAGGTTGCTGTGTGCTTCCTGTGATGTTTGATCCAAGGCAGCACTAGAGCTCTGCGCCCCAAAGACACATTTTGGAGCCTGACCAATGTGTTTGGATTCTTGCAGCCAGGCCAGACACTTCAGCCCCCAGCACTCCAGCTTGCAGCGCAGGTTCTGCAGCATGGACAGCCACAGCTGGCTGTGGAATACTCCTGGGAAAGAGGAATTGCCACCGCCGGTTCTGGACATGGTGCTTGAGACACTGGAGGAGATGTTTTCTCCCTCTGCTTGGGCAACTGCATTGGGCAGGGAAGAAAGGGGCTGGACTGAGAACTTGTGAATGTTTTTGCATGGCTGAGAAGGAAAAGCTTCTTGAGTTCAGCTGTGAATGGACAAGGAAGCATTTGCCTGGTAAAGCATGACTTCCTAAAGAAGAGGGAATGAAAATGTCATCCATGAGTAAGGATGGAAAGGTGTGAGCCTGTGTTGGCCAAGTTTGGGTGCTCCTTTTCCTGGGAAGAACCCCTGATGCAGGAGCATTTGTGGTGAGGAAGTGGAAGCTTTGTAGGTTCTAAGAGGCTTTGTTTGATGGGAAAGAAGAGAAGAGTGTTTGGAGAAGTGGCACTGAAGGCCCAGTGTCCCGTGCAGGGAGGGGCATGCCAGCGGTGCCTCTGTTGCAGCAGCAGATGTGGGCTGTGCCTCTTTTGGGTGGGAAGGCCAAGGCAAAGCAAGGGCTGGGCTGCTGCTGCTGCTGCTGCTGCTGTGTGAGCCCTGCCGTGCGTGTGGGCGCTCCCAGAGCTGTGGCTGGGGCTGGGCTGCAGCTGCAGCTTTCTTGTCCTCTCAGTAAGCTGCTGCCTGCAGTCCAGTTTCCATCTGGGGAATCCTCAGCTGGGCAAACTGGCCAGTCTTGCTGTCCATGTTGCAGAGCTCTTTCCCCTTGCTCTTGGGCATCTCTGTGGGAAGAGATGTGTGCTGCAGCCTGGATGAGACTTCTGTGCTCAGGGCTGTGAGGAAGGAGCACATCCCTTTGCCAGGAGCTGGCAAGACTCCTGCTTAGCAGCCATTCCATGTGTTCAGTGTCACCCCCATGTTCAACACTGTCAGCTCTGACAGCTTTTGGACTGTGTTTGAGAAGTCAATTTTTCTGACTGTTGAAGGGCTTTGGGTCCCAGAGTTGTTGTTAGGAAGAAGGGATTAAGTGTGTGAGCCATGGAGTTGTTGGACCAGGTGTTTTGTGTAAGTGGTGAGAAGGGTTTCTTCCTTTCTGTTTCTCTTTCAAGGGCAATATTATTGTTGCCCCTGAGTCTTCAGGAGAGGAGCCTGTGGGCAGAGCTGCAGCAGAGGGAGCTTTGCCTGGCACCGAGAGCCGCAGGAACAATTCCCAGGAGCCCGAGGAGCTTGGTAGGGACAGAGCCCCCACTGGTTTAGAGAGGGGTGAGATGGCTGCTCTGAGCCTGCCTCTGGCAGTGAGGGAGATGAGAAGGGTTGAGTTCCTGTCTGCAGGCTTGGTGCTTCCTGGTGCCTTGAGTTCAAATCCTGCACGGGCACAACCTGCCTGAGCCCTGCCCTCCACGCTTCTCCAGAGGCTCTGACATTGAGTCCTCTGCTGGGGCAAGAGAGCAGGGAATAAACCTGACCTGGTGGCAGTTGTGTCACCAAGCCGGGTGTCCCAGTTTTGTGCTGATGTCCGTGGATAAGTTTGCTGCAGGATGTCAGTGCTCTGGAGGCAACCCTGAGTGACTCTTGAAGCAAGAGAGGAAAAGCCCAGCAAAAGGTCAGTGTAGAAGTCTGAGCTTTTTGTCTCCAAGCATTAAATCCATGTAGTGCCAGTCTGCCGATAGCTGTAGTGAGATACATTAAAAATACAAGCAGCAGAAGCTCTGAGGCAAGGAAATCATTAGTCACAGATCCAGGAGCTCAAGGAAAATCTGAAATCACCCCTTAAAGTTAGTGAGAACTAAAGGAGAGAGAGAGCACTTTGGGTCTGCATCCTTGAGCAAAGCTGGTGCTGCCTGCAGTCCTGTTAGGGAGCTCTTTCCTTCACAGCTGTGAGAAACAGAATTCACTGCTTAGAATTATAAAATGTATAATACTAATAGGATAAAAAAAGACAATATTTGCAGCACTGTGGTGCTCGGGGCTAACACCCAAATAACACCTGGTGCTAAGTGACAGTGTTAGCTTTATGGTGTTACATTGCTGAGAGGCAAGTATATTCATGTGTTTCATGAATTTTTCAAGCATTCTTGGGAATTTTCTGATGTTTTGGGAACTCCTTAGCTTGATTGCTTCGCACTCAGTTTTACTGCATGACATCCCTTGCATCAGGTCAACATATATTATTTCTGCTTGTGTGTCCTGATGTTTCACACCCTCTGATAAGGCTTTAGTAGGTTCTCCCTAAATTTCACATGGTATTCTCTAATTGTTCTCTGGTGCTCTGGTTTGTGTCACGGTTATTTTATCACTTGGACAGGTTGGTCAGTGGACAGCCTTACACTGATTTTAGTTACACACAAGCCTTTTTTCCCATTATGTTTTGCTAGGGTCTATAACACAATACATTCATCACACAATTGTTTCCATAAGTGATGCATAGATATTATATTCATTACACTACTGTTTCTATGAGCAACACAGTGCTGATAAATTCTATTATATTACAAGCAGCTACAAGAGTTCTAACTGATGCTATTTCTAAATACTTATAATCACTAACAATGCCCATAAGCTAATACATAAATGCCTAAGCCAAAATTACCCGGTCATTTGTCACGGAGCTGTTAATCCCAGAGCTGGTGGTTGTTTTGGAGGAGCTGTGGCTCACTGCAGATGGCAGGTTGTAGATGGCAGGGAATGGTGCTAGTTGATAACTCAGCTCCCAGCACCTTCAGCTTCAGCCATTTCAGTGAGGACTGAGGTCTCTCTGTCAGCACAGAGAAAGAACCAGGCTGGGCTTCTTTGTGGCAGCTGGGTCTGTCTGTGTTTCAAGCTCTCATGGGGGCCCTTGGCCCTGCAAAAGTATCCCAATACACTGAGGGCTTTCAGTGTATTGGGATACTTCAAAACTTCAGAAGTTATAAACTCTTGGAAGGAGTCTGGCTCTTTGAAGAGCAGGCTTCAAATTGCCAGTGAGATTTTGCCTTTTGGCTCATCTTTTACAGACTTTGATAGAAGGACAGTTACTTCCAAGAGGACAAATGATGCAGAGAGGCCAATATTGACCCAGTGTTCCCTTTGCTTCCCAGACTTCCAGCTAATCTGCCTTGCCAGGAGGGCTGCCCTGCATGGGAAGAAGGACCAGAGGCAGAGCCTGTGAGCATCAGACGGGTGGAATCCCTTAGTGTACACATAGATTTATAGATTTCTACAATTCTCTTTCTATATCCATATAGTTGCATTTATAGATTTACAGAGGTGTGTTTATATGTGCATATATATACATCTATATAGTTAAATCGATCTCTATTGTTCTAGATGGGATAGAATTAGTTACATTTCTAGATTTTGTGATCTACATTTATACAATTAATAGAATTACATTTAGATGCCTACATTTAGACACCTACATTTAGATGCTTAAATTTAGATGCTTAGATATAGATCTAGAAATATGCTGAGTTATTTAGTTAGAGGTATGTGGAAGTTTAGATGCATAGATTGAGCTGTGTAATCCTAGGCTGCATTTTTACCTCTTTCCCCCCTCGGCTGCTTTTTCACCTCTTGCTTTTGCCCCTGTGCCCCCTGTGTCCCCTGTCCCTGTGCTGGGTCCGAGCTGGCGGCCGGTGCGGGCGGAGCAGCACTTCCAGCCCCGGCTGTCCCTGGAGCGGTGGGAGCTGCCGCTGGCCCCAGGCACTGTCCCCTGAGGAGCTGCTGAAGGACGGTGAGACAGAGGGGGCTGAGGGGGCTGAGGGGGCGGTGGCGCCGAAGGGACGCTGACCCTGAGCTGCTGCTGGGGCTGAGGGCTGTGGGGCAGCCGAGGGCCATGGTGGCACTGAGGGTACAGGGAAGTGGCACAGGCTGACAGACCAAAACTTCCCATGCATTTCTTCATCAATCTGCAGAAATGTTGGGTAAACAATTTGCTATTCCCTTTACTGATGCTTCTAGTATTGCGTGATCCTGTCCTGCCCGGTCAATGAGATGGCATTGGTTTAGGCATGGTGTTAGACCTAGGGGTACTCAGCCCTTGCAGTTATGGCAAATGGATATAACGCATGTAGAAGAATTTGGTCAGGAAAAATTTGTACATGTTTGCATTGATACCTATGCTTGTGTTTTATAGGGTACTCTCTTAACCGGTGAGACGTCATGTTGAGAAACATTTGTACAATTGCTTTCCTATATTAGGTATCCCCTTAGCAATTAAGACTGACAATAGTCCTGCTTCGTGTTCCTTAAGATTCAACTTTCTGTAATTTTGGGGTATTTGACGTGACACTGGTATTTCTCACAATCCTACTGGACAGGCAATTATTGAGCGTGCCCATCAGATGTTGAAGGGCTTGCTGCAAAAACAAAAAGTGGGAACTCCAGAGTTATCCTCTGAGGAAAACACAGCTAAAGCCAATTTTGTGCCTAATTAGCTCAGAACAACAGGAGATAGGGAAGATTCACCTACTCTTGTGCATCATGCCCTCACAGATAATCCAAGGGAGGAATTGCCTGACGGCATTCAGGTCATGTTCACAAGTCCAGGAACAGGGGTGTGGCAAGGACAAGCTACAGTCAAATGAAGAGAAAGAAGTTCTGTGCTTACTAACAGATAAAGGCGTTCGTTGGATTCCAGCCACGTGGACCTTCACTTTCCTCACAAGTTGTAAATCAGATAGAAAATGCTTGATATCTGCATAGTTGTGCATGTAAGCCATGGCTTAAAGTTCATTGTATCAAGTGTAACTAAAAAACTTGGTGATGAGTTTGTCAAGAACATAATTGAGCAGTGGTCCGAGGGAAAAGCAAAAATTTCAGCCTATCAACCTAATATGCAATAACTGCTCTTACACACTTAACACTAGTACCCCGAGAATGGCATTAGCTAAATTTTTAAGGCATAACTCAAGAAGATATCAGAGTTTTCTCTAAGATGTATCTTTGATAGAAATATATAAGCAAAGATTGTTACTGCAATTGCAGTTTAAACTTGCTTTAATTGCTGTAGTAAATCAAATTGTGCTAGAGAGCAAGATAATAGCTACAGAATGTAGAGTAAGAATAGCAATAGCACAAACACATCTAAAGCAGTTTGGGCAAAGCGCAGGCGTGATGGACCACAAGGGTGACAATGGCACCAGTCTGGAAAATATTAACCATGTTGCTTAGTGGAGTGATTAAGGAAACGCAGGGGGTATACAAGATAGAGCAGCGAGCTAACATGAGGGTTACATAGGCTAACAGAACAAGGCAAGAATCTTTCTGCCTATCACTAGCTCCACCTTCGGATCCATTTGGCACCTGTTTAATTGGCATTCCTTCAGACTCAATGGAAGAAATGGGAAATTGGACCAGAGCTCAAATTTATGGCAACTTAAGTAAGGCCTGTTCAAATTGGTGCACTAATCAAAATGGGATGATCACAGAAATTTGGTGTGAAAACAAAGCATCCCTAGAAATCCGTTAGGAATTCAGGCATTTACAATCGTTCAAGGTTTAAATACTACATGTCAGTGACCACAGGAATTGGATATTTTGGGATCAGTGCCAGGAAATTACTGTTTGTTCTATGAGTACCACCGGGTTAAAGAGCTGATTATGGAGAAATCAGGAAAATTCGGCGATGACGGCACTTGGATATCTCCTGTTTCTTCCTGGTATTACAATACCATGGCATACTGAGCCAATTGGACATGGTTGTATCCCTGAAACCAAAATCTGCAAGGATGTCACCTCCTGGAGTTTTCCTCATTTGTGGAGATAAAGCTTAGCCTGAGACTCCTGAGAAAGCATGAGGAGGACTGTGCTATTTTGGGAAACTGACACTGTTTGCCCCTAGCATGCAACAGATGCTTGACATCAGGCACAAATTCCAGTGTCCAAAACGTACTGTGCATCTATTAGGCTCAGACTGTAAGGATAATGTAGAATTGTAGAATATGCCTTTGGTTCTACTGGCATCACTTTTTACACCAGGAGTAGCTTCATCACAGGCCCTTACACAATTCAAATGATTGGCTTGTTGGACAAACAAATTAACATTACATCTGCCATACTGAATGAGCTTACCACTGATGTGGGTAGCATACGCCATGCTGTATTACAGGATAGGGCTGCAATAGTGTTTTTGTTGCTAGCACAGAGAGATGGGTGTGAAGATTTTGAAGGGATGTGTTGCATGAATCTCTCTGAGCACTCTGAATCTATGGACAAGCAAGTGTCATTGCTTAAGGAGAACATGATAAAAGATGACAGTTGTTTAGAATTCTTTTGATGAGGGGATAAAATCCTGGGGAATAACAGGCTGGCTCAAGGACTTAGTATGCTTTGGTATTAGGTATTCTTGGCTATGTAATGAATAAACAATTTTACATATTATTGGCTTTGTATTTCATTCTTTTATCAGTTCTGCTAATAGTGCCTTGCTTACTACGCTGTGTGCAAAAAGAAATTGACCGTGCTTTTAAATCAGTCTGGCTTCTGCAAAAACAAAAGCGGGGAACTGTTGAAGATATTTTGCAGGTGGAGGAGTTTTTGCAAGACAAGGGCCATATTCAGCCGATGCAATCCAGCCTGCTTGTAATAATGGACACTGAACACGTTCAGTGGGGTCGGTATATCCTTGAAGAAGATGCAAGCAAAAGAGTCATCAGGACTCAGCAAGTTTGTCAGCAAGCTTGAGAAAGTGAGCCATGGGTGGGCCATACAAACCCAGCAAGATGCGTGAAAACTTAGATAATCCAAGCAGCATTCTATTTTAGATGTGTGAACAGCTAGGATTAACCAATCATGTATTAGCTAGAGATGCGTGGACAGTAGAGATTTATTATAGATAGTCTTTTTAGGAATAATAAATTTAGCTTCACTGGATCATATTGGTTATGGTGTGATGCCCATGAACCTCCGCACCCCGCACTTAAGGGTGGGCCGGTGTTGCCCAGGAAATGTACACATTTGGAGAAGTGCCTTTGGAAGAGAGGGGCTTGATTGGCAAGGAAACTGCTTCCCCAGGAGCCCCCAAAGAGACAGGTGCAAGTGTCTCCATTTGACTTCCTGTGTTTCCTTCAGTCCTTGCACTTGGCCGAGGGGCAGGCGAAGGATGTGAAGAGCAGCTTTAGCATCTGCCTGGGCCGGCAGAGACCAAGCCAAGCACCTGCGGCAGGGTTTGTGGCCCACCTTTGAGCACAGTTCTGAGCCGGATCCTGTTTGTCCAGCCGAGTGCCCCAAAGCTCTCTTGGGGAGCTGTGAATTCAAAGGCCTTGACGCACACATTCATGCCACCTCGCCTATCTGGTGAGTTTTAACTCTTGGCAAGATGTGTTTGCACCTGTTATGGTTTGGGCCTGGCAAAGCCAGAGCCCCCATGGGTACACCTTCTCCCCGGTGTCTGCTGTGAGATGTGACCAGGAATAAGCAAAGCAGGCTCCAAACTTAAACATAAAGAAAATTTTATTAACTAAGCTACACACAAATAATTACTAAACTACACACAAAAGAAAAATAAACACAAGGAAAATTAAAACCTCACAAACCACACTCTCCTCCTCCTCCCCCCTAAATTCCCAATACAATACATCTTCCAAAATCACCAGTTCTGGGTCCAGCACTACCCTTTAGAATGCTCAAACTTTCAGTTCCTTGCGCTAGGGCGTACGCGGCCCTAAGTCCGGCTAGCTGAAGGGGTGAGAGTGGCCGACGCCCCTACGCATCGGAGGCCAGCCCCCCTTGGCGTCTTGGCCTTGGGCTGGGCTGGATCGCGGAATCGGACTGCTTGCGCTACAAGGGACGAATGAGGAGGCGACCACTTGCTAGGGGAAAACACGTCGGTTTATTGGAGAATCCCACAGCAGAGGGCAACCAACAGATTGTAGAACCCCCAGCAAATGGCAAGGAACAGGGGGAGCAACAAGGTTTTAAAGTGAAGGGGTGGAGAAGGGAGGGAAACCCGGCAAACCAATCCATGAATAGGTAGGGAGGTACAAAACATAACTGACATGAGGATATAGCCACTAAATATAAAGCAAAGGAGGGGCCCCGGGACACCAGCCAACCACAACCCCCAGAGAGGAGAAGTTTCTAGAAGTCTGGGAGGAGTGGGGGGTGATTGACTGGGCCCAGGGGGGAGGGAAGACTTACTTATAAGGTAAAGCCTGGGAGGGGAAATTACATAACATAAGAGATTGGCAGTGGAGGGGGAAGGGGTATCCACGGTAACTTAACTGTCAGGGCTACAGTGGCGGGAAAACTGTGTAGGGAGGAACCATTTAACACCGAACAGAGGGGGAGCATACATAAAATAGGGGAGAAAACTGGGGGACTTTAAAAACACATCACAACATCTCCCCGTTTCTTAACAATAAAAACAAAAGAGGCTGGAATGTCCATGAAAATTCAAAGTTCGGGAATCCGCGGCTGGCCCGGCTATTTCTCGCCTCCTTCGAGCTGGAGTTCGTCAGTGTCTAGGTGTTCTTGAGGATGCCCAGTTGACCTCTCCTCATCTGAATCCTCTTCAACCTCTGGGGTGAGGTCTTCCAGCTCGAAGGGCACTTCCGATGGAATGGTGGCGTGGTTCACAGCTGGCGAGATGGCCTTGGCTACCAGTTTCTGGACCAGCCCGCGGATCAACACAATCACAACTGAAATGATAATTAAACTCAACACAACTTTAGCAACCGATTCTAGAATAGAACTGGCCCACCCGCTTAGGCCCCAACCCTTAAAAATGTCCCCCAGCCAGTCAGATGTTTCTTGCTTAACCTGGTGCAACAGGTCTTGAAGTCTTCTGATGGACTGTCTGGCGTCCTCAGCCCGAGAGGACAGGTTCAGACAGCAGAGGCCCTCAAACTCCTCGCAACGGTGGTGGTGGAGCAGCAATAGAAAATCTATTGCTGCTCTATTCTGGAGTGTCGCCTTCCTCATTATTTCCTCATCTGTGAGGAGGTCGTAAAGCGCGGCTGATGTAAGATTCGCTTGCTTAGCTACCCAACACTCTAGGCGGCCCAATTCACCTAGAGCCTTCGCTACCGATACCCAAGGCAACAGAATGGTAAAGGCAACGGATTTGGAATGCGACCAATGGGTAATTTCATCATCACAGTCTTCTGTGAGATCTTTCAAATCTCTTTTGGCTCTGCCCAATTCTGCTGTGATGTTTGTTCTCTTCCAATTAACAATTTGGGTGATGTTAGGAGTAAACAGCGTCAGCCGGCCAAAAGTACACGGCCCTCCGACCAGGCCAGAGGGGATGCCTGCCCACGCTCGGTCGCCACAAATTAGAAAAACGCCTCTTGGAAGGGAGTAAGGGGTCCGTCCAGTAGTGGTGGGACCGAGGATTTTTAGAACGGCTCGGCACCACTGCTTGGCTTGGTACTCTTCTTTGGACTGACGGACCACCTCACTACCCTTCTCAACTGGGGTAATGCCATAATCGAACTGAAAACAAATAGAGGCGTTGGCAGACCCGAGGAGATGTAATTCGGTGGGCTCAGAGGGTGCAGGATCCAGCCTGACCACTCCATCTCTCCAGGCATTGGATGAATCAAAATTGGGGAGAATGGTGAGACTCTGGGATAGGATTGGGGAAAAGGCATGTTGGAACGTAACAGGGAACTCGCCTGGAGAGGAAGGGATCCCCACAAGGCAAGACGACATCGGGTCCTCTGCTGCGCCGGTGTCTAGGCATATACTGTCCTGTCCTAACGATTGGGCTAAGGCACACCAGACGTTGACTTTTGGCTGGGGGATGACCCACGGCTCCGAAGGTGACAACAGGAGTCCACAGGTCGCCACGAACATCATTAGTAGACAAGGGTTGGTAGCCAACGATGTTGACACCAGGGCCATTGGGGAGATGTAACTAAAACGAAAGAAATAAGTAAAAGCATCACAAAATCACAAAAATGGTTCCTCTCCAAATAACCAATCTAAATAGAATGTGCGAGGGGTAATAACTGGAGCCGGGGGCGAATGGGAGGCAACATAACATAAGAAATCCAGGGGTAGAGGTGAGGAAGGAGGGGAGGGCTCCTCAGTCACAGGGGGGAGATCAGGAGAGAAGGACAAAGGTTTATCGGACTTCCTTCGCCGCCGCCAACAAGCCTGCTGGACCTGTGGTACCGCCTCCTGCTTTGTCCTCTGCTTCGGGACGAAGGGCCTGACCCATTTAGATGGTACCCACTTGGGGCCTGAGGGAGTGGACACACAAGCGTATCCCCTCCCCCAGGTCACCAGGTCGAAAGGGCCCTCCGTCCGCCAGGTCTCCGGATCTTTTACAAGAACCGGGGGCCTGGCTTTCGGCTGCAGCTGCTGGTGACTGCCGAAATGTCGGACCACCAGAGGATTCTGGCTGTCAAAAGAGCAGTTTAAAAAATTAAGTGTATATAAAGCTCTTGCCAGACGGACGTGGGGGGTCTCCACCTTCATCGCCGATTGCTGTCGGGATAGGATCTTCTTGAGGCTCTGGTGGGCCCTTTCCACCATGGCTTGGCCTGTCGGGGAATAGGGGATGCCAGTTTTGTGCACTATTCCCCATCGCTGCAGGAAGCTCCGCAGTTCCTTGGATGTATACACAGGGCCATTATCTGTTTTTAGGGCCCTAGGGATGCCCAAGACAGCGAATGCCTGAAGCAGATGCTTCTGTACATCCACTGCCTTCTCTCCTGTGTGGGCAGAGGCATAGATAGCCCCGGAGAAAGTGTCCACTGAGACATGGACATAACACAGTCGACCAAATGATGGGACATGTGTTAAAGGGCAGGCCCGGGTGATACCGGTGGGCCTGCCTGGCCGAAATGGCCTTTTGGATTTTCTCCAAGGCTACCCGTGCCTCTGGGGTGAGAGCCCTAGGGGAACTAAGCCCCTCTCCCCCTCTCAACAAATTGAAAAGGGGGGCTAGGTCTTCAGTCGAAATGCCCAGCCAGGGTCTCACCCAATTTAAAGACCCACACAGTTGGTGAACATCCGCTAGGGTCTGGACTTTTGTCCTAATAGCCAATTTTTGCGGAACAATGGTCCGCTTGGTAATCTCAAGGCCCAGGTATTTCCAAGGTGGCATCCGCTGAATCTTATCCTGCTGGAGCTCGAACCCTGCAGCAACCAACGCATTGGTTGTCAGGTCAAGCGCATGGGCAAGCAGACTGTGGTCGGGTGCACACACGAGGATGTCATCCATGTAGTGATGAATGATGACAACATCCCCGAGGGCTGTACGTATTGGAGACAGCAGCGAAGCGACGTACCACTGGCAGATCACAGGGCTGTTCTTCATGCTCTGTGGTAGAACCCGCCAATGATATCGCTTGGCTGGGGACTCACGGTTGATGGACGGAACCGTGAAAGCAAAACGCGGGGCATCGTCAGGGTGGAGAGGAATTTGGAAGAAGCAATAGTCTAAAACAAACGGGCGTAGAGAAGCCAATTGCCCGTCAGGCCCCGTAATTTGGACAACGCTCCTTGATTGTTTGGCCAATTGAAGCCCTCCAACACCCTGAATCGTGCCGGCAGCGTTTTGCAAGTCCCAATGTGACGGCCACTCCCGAGAGGGAATGATCGTCACATCTGCCCCTGTGTCCAATAGACCCCTCACTATCTTCCGATCCCCGCCCAATGAAAGTTGACACGTCAGGCGGGGCTTCTCCCTCCCCACTACCTGCGCCCAGGCCACCGTCGGAGGCGATGTCTGCTCCGGAGTCTTCTTCCAATGATCCTTCCCTGGAACCGGAATGGCCTGGGCGATAACTTGTCCTTTGGGGAGAAAGAGCGGGGGTCGGACACAGTACAGCCCTACCGCGAAACGGTCCCAGTCGGTAGTTACCAAACCCGGGACGATGTAAATGTCTCGCGGCGTGTGCTTTGTGTCTCCGATGATGGTCCACCTGCAACGTCCTAATTTCCTCCAGTGACCCGGATGTTGGAGGTCGACAGACACCAGCTGTAAATCACTATTAGGAAGATGTATGTCCCTAGTGAGCTGCAGCCTGTAAGGGGAAGCAGAGGACATGATGTTAAGAGCAGGTGTGGGCTGAATACCACAGGTGTATGTCACGTCAGGTAAAAGGTAAGACAAGTCCGGCAATGCAAACGGCGGCTCTCCTTTATCTCCCTCCTCCCCGCTGGATGTCACTTGTCCTGCCGCACTTCTATCATCGCGCAGGGAGGGGCTGCGCTCTTGGTCTAGTTTTTTTGATTCTTGTTCTCCTCCCTCTCTCGCTTCTTGCGGTATTCAAGATAGTCTAATCTCATCGGGCACTGGGGCATCCAGTGCCCGGTCTTTCCGCAGAGATGGCAAGGGTGGGTGGCCGTTGACCTCCTGCCGGACCCTGGTGTTGGGGGTCCAGCAACGGGGGCAGCTTCCAGCTCAAAGAAGTCCGGCTCGGGGCATTCTACAAAGGCCACTGATGACCTCTTAGGTCGCGATGTCAAGGCGACCTGGCCTACCACGGCCTTTATCATGGCCTCTACCGTGGGCCGGGGGCTTCGAGGGAGTGCTTTGATTGCCCTTCGACACTCCGAGTTGGCGTTACTATATGCCATTCTCTGGAGCATCTTTTCCCTGTCCTCGTCCCCGGTCGCCTGCGCCTCCACATATCTGTAGAGGCGCTCGATAAAGGCAATGTACGGCTCTTGTGCCCCTTGCCGAACCTCATCGTCCTCCCACTGGGAGGTCACCACGTGCAGCTTGTAAAAAGCCCGCTCTGCTGCCCTGGCGGTCTCCACCAGCTGCGACGGGAACAGAGCTTTTGCTTGAACTGCCCCCTCTACCCATTGTCCCTCGCCCAACAGATGCTCCTGAGAAACCACCAGCCCATCCGCATCGTGAGATGTTGAAGGACTCTTCCAAAGGGTTGGGAGAGCCTCCAAGATCTCCCTCCTCCATTCTGCCACCCAGACCCGGAACTCCATGGGCCTAGTAAGGCTGGAGAAGAGGGCCCTCAGGTCCACAGGCACCAGATCTCCCCGCGCAAGGGCATTGCGGAGCATCCCCCGGAAGTACTCTGACTCCCGGGAGTAGTCCTTCTGCGCCTTGCACAGTTCTTTGATCTGGGCCTGTGCAAGTGGCACCCAGTGGGCCTGAGAGCTCCCCTCCCCACTAAGGTGGTAGGTGACCGGAGCGGCTTCCAATAAAGGCGCCTGCTCCGGCTTCCGGTCATCCACCCCCCCCCCCCTCCCGGAACACAAAGCGTGGGAACCGGAAGGGGGAGCGTGGGAACCGGAACTGGAGGAGGTCGAGGCGGGGTCTGGTAGTAAGGCGGGGCGAGGGAGTGGGCGCGGCACACCGCACGTCTCCGCCTCCTTGGTGGCGTTCGGAGGCAGAGCAGAATACAAGGGCGGAGCGGGGGAGGAGTCAACGAGGGGCAGGACTGGGGGAGGAACCGGGGGAGGAGCCAAAGGAGGAGCAGAGGGTGGAGAAATGGGTGGAACTGAGGGCGGGTATGAAGGAGGAACAACCGAAAAAGGGGTTGGATCAAGGGGAAGGAAGGGGTTGGCCTCAGGGAGGAAAGGGTTAGGAGGGGAAGAAGGAGCCCTGGTGGGAACGGCCGCATGGCCGCCGCCATCTTGGGCTCCGAGGGAGCCATTTTGAGATTCTTCACCAAACCGCACAACCTTGGGATTCAGAACTGGGGACTTGGGTACAGGGGTAGAGGGAGAGGAAAGAGAAGGAGCCTGGCCAGGGCTCCTCGAAGGGGGAGGCCGAGCAGGTCGAGGGGGAGCAGGGGCGGGATGGACCCCCTGCCTCTGGTTGGCCCTTAAGATCCCCCTCAAGGGCTCCTGCCTGTGGGATGAGGGTAAGGTTTGAGGGGCAAGGGCAACAGAACGAGGGGAACGAGGGGATAAACTAGAACCAGCGGGACTTTTCTGAAGCTCCCCTAACGCACGGAGTGCCGCATGCACTCTGCGCGCCCAGTAAGCCACAGTGGCCAAGTTCGCCTCCCCGGAATTTATGGCCTCGTCTAATTTTGCTATAACAGCTGCCCAATATCGTGGCTGTTTTACAAGTTCCGGGGAGGTTTCAGGGAACTTAGAAAAGACCCATCTAATCAAACATTTCAACGCCTGCTTGGGGGGCTTTTGCCCATTCCCAAGCAACAACCCTTTAGCAACATAGTAAACCTCCTTTTGGGATTTCCCCAAGCCTGCACCCATGGCACCTTTATAGCGCAGGAATTACTGCCACTAGAAAGGGGGGAAATCCTCTGGTGTTTCAACCACTCGCCCAGTGAATACCGAAAACTAAAACAACAAATCGCCAGCCACCGGCCCCTGCACTCCCCCCACCGCCCCAAATTCTGAGCCGGCCGGAGAAGAAAAGGAGGTTAGGGGATGGGTCCGGACCCCACGTCTGGGGAAGCCGGCACCCACAGGGAACAGAAAACAAAAAAGGCGCGGGGATGAGGAAGTACCTCAAGGGAAGAAGGCAGGGGGTAGGTCCCCAAGGCAGGGCATATACCCCTAGGGAGAGGTAAAAAGGCAGGGGGGAAGCCCGGAGAGTCCCCAAGGCAGGGCCCGAACTTACCAACCCGGCGGCGACGAAAAACAAAACTGGGTGGTGGTCTCCGTCCCTGGAGTCATCCTCGTGCGGTGCTGAGGGCTGGGACTCCAATCCCCGGGGAGCGCTACCCCTAAAACGGGGTCTGCTACTACCCAAGGTAGCGTAACGGCCAATGGAAAACTGTAATTCCAACTCCGCGGGGTCCGGTCAGTGGTCAACTGTCCAAGCGTCCACTTTCAGGCCCCACGTTGGGCGCCACACTGCGCTAGAGCATACGCGGCCCTAAGTCCGGCTAGCTGAAGGGGTGAGAGTGACCGACGCCCCTACGCATCGGAGGCCAGCCCCCCTTGGCGTCTTGGCCTTGGGCTGGGCTGGATCGCGGAATCGGACTGCTTGCGCTACAAGGGACGAATGAGGAGGCGACCACTTGCTAGGGGAAAACACGTCGGTTTATTGGAGAATCCCACAGCAGAGGGCAACCAACAGATGGTAGAACCCCCAGCAAATGGCAAGGAACAGGGGGAGCAACAAGGTTTTAAAGTGAAGGGGTGGAGAAGGGAGGGAAACCCGGCAAACCAATCCATGAATAGGTAGGGAGGTACAAAACATAACTGACATGAGGATATAGCCACTAAATATAAAGCAAAGGAGGGGCCCCGGGACACCAGCCAACCACAACCCCCAGAGAGGAGAAGTTTCTAGAAGTCTGGGAGGAGTGGGGGGTGATTGACTGGGCCCAGGGGGGAGGGAAGACTTACTTATAAGGTAAAGCCTGGGAGGGGAAATTACATAACATAAGAGATTGGCAGTGGAGGGGGAAGGGGTATCCACGGTAACTTAACTGTCAGGGCTACAGTGGCGGGAAAACTGTGTAGGGAGGAACCATTTAACACCAAACAGAGGGGGAGCATACATAAAATAGGGGAGAAAACTGGGGGACTTTAAAAACACATCACAACAGTTCCTCAAGAGGAGAGGGAGTCCTTCTGTGTGTCGTGGTGGCCTTTTCCGTCCTTGTTCCGGTGCTCTCACCACCGAACAGGGATCAGGGCTGCTTCCAGGGTTGTCTTTTTAAGGATGCTTTGTCCAGTTCCAGAAAAGCACAGTATCTCACCTTCTCACCTTTGGGACATCTATCCCCCCCATATTTTGTATACCCCCTTGGGCCGAGGGGTACCCACACTGAATCTTCTTTGGCACTGGGACATTTCTCCCCCTGGACTCAGTCTCTGTATCTCACGGAAACATAGCTCTGTCCATGGCTACACAAAAGAGTCCAGCATAAAATGCCACTCCATCTTCTCCATCTTTCCAACATCTCTCACTCTCTCTCTCTCTGGTCCAGGCCTTCATCACTCACTCATTTCCTTCGTCCTTCTTCACTCTTATCACTCGTCTAGGAAGGGTTAATGTTCTGTAGGGTTTTCATTGTCCAAAATGGGTTAAAAACTCCTCCAGGCGGCTAGACTCCTGGCTGCACCCCCCCCATCTCCTCAGCTGGGCTGCCTGCTGCCAGCACATATTTACTGAAGTTCAAAGTAATGACACAGGCTGCACTCTCTCTCTCTCTCTATCTGTCTCCGGGGGGGGGGGGGGGGAAAGGCTGTCCGATGACTCTTGGGGCTCTTCCTCCACCCTTCCATCCTCCAGGGCCTCCTCACTCCCATGTCTGTCTAGGCCCAGGCCTACCGCATGGCTGCCTCTCCCCTGCCCAGCGGCAGCGGCTGCAGGGGGGAGAGCTCCAACCTCCGTCCCTGGAAGTCCCAAGAGACCCTCCCAGGGCTGAAGCTCTGCTTTTAACCCCTGGGTGTTCTCGGAGGTGTGTCCTAAAACCCACTGGCTACCCCAGGTGCCAATATCAAAATCCAAGCACCCATTGGTTTGACCACAACATCCCAGAACTCCCACTTCTTTCTGGTCAAACCACCACAGCCTCGTGCTTGCTGGAAGCTGCTCTGCTCCAGAGCCACCAGGGAGCTGGGCTGTGCTGGCCTGGCACTGTGGAGAGTCCTCCCCTGAGCACTTGGCTGGGCTTGGTGTGTCCCAGGTTGTCTTAGACACTTGGGGCAATGGATTTGTTCCAATCAGAGGCATTTGGGGCAGGGTTGGTGCAGCCCACTTGGCAGCGTGTCCAAGGGCCCTTGCTGACACGGCGCAGCATGGTTACCATGGATCGGAATGGAACAGGGCCCTTTGTGACACGTGGTGAAGTGGCTGCTGGTGGTGACGAAGCAACGCCACAGTGCTCAGTGCACGTGACAGGACAGGACGAGCCAGAGCTGTGCTGTGAGGAGCCCCACACAGCCGGCTCTTTCGTCACTGACCCACAGCGATTCCAAGGTGTTATTCCTGCAGCTGGCCTTGCAGCCAGACTGTGGGACTTGCTACCTCCGAGCTTTTCCCAAGCATCTGGCTCAAAGGTGTCCTAGAGGCCAAAAAGCAGGATGGCAGGCCGAGTGCTCAGGCTCTTCAGGGTGCTTCGGGGGAAGAAAAAGAAAGGGCCTGCAGCCTCCCCAGCACAGCAGCCTGCAGAGCCGGAGAAGTTGCAGCCAGTGCAGGACGGTGAGTGGCAGAGCTGGGCCGCAGGACTGGTGACTGCGGCCGGCCTGGTCCCATCCCATCCCCGCCCCTATGGATGTCCCCACAGACAGGACGTAAGAGGGGTTGGGGCTGCCCTTGCTGGCTGTGCTCCGCCTCCTGGGCACCTGGGGGCTGTCCCTGCCTGGGCCGTGCAGGGCTGGGCCGTGTTCTCCGGCCTTTCCCGCAGCCCCTCAGCTCTGGCTGCACTAGCTCTTTGCCAGATGTGGGCAAGGATGGGACACTGGAGCAGGACCCCACTCACGGCTGCTTCCACAGACCAGCGCAGGTACCTGTGGCCATCCCCACCTGGGCTGGGCCTGCTGGCACTGCTCGGCCCAGCGCCACGCTTGGAGCAGGCCACGGAACGTCCCTCTCTTCCTGCCTTTTCCTTCTGTTGCAGATACTGCGGAGGTTCCTGGGCCTTGGGCGCAGAAACACCAGCGCCGCAACAACTGAGGGCACGGCTGAGCTGCAGGCAGAGGCTGATGTCACCTCAGCCTCCCCGGAACGTGCAGCAGACTCTGTCAGGGCAGTGGCTGAGGGCAGGCCAGAGGCTGTCATGGCCCTGCAGGGTCTGCACTTGAACAAGCACAGTGCCAGTGCCCTGTTGGTTGTGTCCAGGCACCTGCTGAGCGAGTGCGGAGAAAGGCTGCACCCAGAGCTCAGAGGCCACGTGGAGCTCATCAAGGAGCCCTCACTGGTGAGAAGAGGCAGTGGCTGATATCTACTTGGAACATGAGGTGGTAGAACAGGAAGGCCATCTTGCAATGGTGCCTGCTGTATCTGAAGTGAAATAGGCACCTTTGTGGCTGGGGAGCTGCGTGGCCCAAAAGGATGCCAGGCTGGCGGCCTTGAGCAGCTGAAGATGCGGCAGCGTGTGGCCAGGGGGCCAAGAAGGCCAAGGGCATGGTGGCTGTGCCAGCAGCAGTGGGGCAGCAGGAGCAGGGCAGTGAGCGTGGCCCTGTGCTGGGCAGCGCTGCGGCCACAGCTGGAGTGCTGTGTGCACTTGTGGGCCCTGGGGAGCAGAAAGTCATGGAGGGGCTGCAGCGTGTGCACAGAAGGACAGGGGAGATGGGCAAGGGGGTGCAGCACAAGGCCAGGGAGGAGGTGCTGAGGGAGCTTTAGCCTGAACAATGGGGGGCTCATGAGGCACCTTCAGGCGGACTTCCATAGATCGCTGCCTTAGATCCATAGATCCAAAGCTCAGCACAAGGGCTGTTTCCCTTCCAGACATTCCCTCACTGCATCCAAGTGCTTTAGACACTGGTGTGAGTAACACTTTCATATTTTGTTTATTTGTTTGTTTGATAGAAAGAAAACCCTTGTGCAATTTCTCCTTCTCCAGGGAGCAAGGGAGCTTTGTCTCAATCTTTCCTGCCCTTTTACAGCACTGGCAGAAATTCTGCTAGAATTTTAGTTTTCAAAGAGGCAGTTCTGGATAATGCAGTATTTATGCACAGGAACACATATTTTGAGGCAGGGATGTTTGTGCAGAACAAGCTGTTCTGGTGCCAGACCAACCAGTAGGGCTTGCCCATCATTTTCAAGTTAATGGCTCCCGTGTTTTTCGGCAGCCCAGGGAATCAGTGTGTTTTGTGTTTGGGACGTGATCAGGAAATCAATGCACTTGCATTCCAGCTGGCCCTCAGAGATTAGAGAAGGTGGGAGGGGCTGGGCTGCATTTCTGATTCCAGCCACTTTAGCACCGTCAGTATGGTCAAGTGCAAGAGAAGAACTTGCTCGAGCACAGATACACAAAGAGTGCTGTTCCCTGTGCAGCTCTCTGGGTCTGATTGCATTCCATAAGGACCCACATGCTCCAGAGACCCCAAGAGTGTGGGTTACTGAAGCAACAGGAGAGCAAGTTCAGGATGGCTTCTGATTGGGGCACTGCTACCAAGTGATGATGTGTGTAGCGACAGAAAGAACATTATTGATCCAGGGTGACCCCCGCGTGGCGAAAAATGTGCTTTGACTCTGTGATTTAGAAGTTCAAACAAATTCTTTATTAAGCTATGTTATATTACACTAGTACTATGTTAAAACTATACTATGGAAATACTATACTAAAAAGATACTAAAGCAAAACTAGTGACTGTCTCCACACAGTCTTTTATCTAATTAGCTAATCAATCCAAACAACTGTCACTAAAATGCAATAACAAATCACTTACAGTAAACAATCACTATAACACATTCTTCATGGACTAAACAACAAGAAGAGCAAGTAGAGATAATAATTGTTTTCTCTTCTTCTCTAAGTTTCTCACTACACTTCCTTAAACAAAAGCCTAGGAGAGAGAATTATATCTCTCTCCATTCAAAGAATGTAAATCCCACAGTACAGTAAAGAGAGATTATAGAAGTGAGATCGGTCTATCTATCTATCTATTTGAATCTTCCTGGCTCTGCTCCAAAGCAGTGGAAGACGCAATGCTCACCTAAACGCATCCCTTCAGGAGAGACAAACAGGACATGGTAGAAGCAGAGGGAGGCCCTCACCAGACCCTTGAGAAATGCCCCAACTTCCCTGTCAGCTGCCTGAGAGGCTCTTGCAGCTTCAGTCCCAGTTGGCCCCTGATTGTAGAGCCAGGGTCACTTTGGAATCTGTGCCTCCCCTCAAACAGAGAATGACCCAGCAGAGCACAGTGCTTTGGGAACGTGTGAGCCCAGCAGTCTTTGAGTCTTGGCCCACAAAGGTCATATGGGAAGCTGAAACCCATCTTCTCTTGCTTTCCTGTGCAGGTGCTTCTAGAGAGAGAGCAGGAGCAGACTGCTTCATCAGAGATGCCATGCCAGACTCAGGGACAGCTGTTCCCAGCCCGAGAGCAGGAAGAGCAGCTTGGGCAGCAGGTGGAAGAGCCACAGGAGAAAGGCCAGGTAAGCCTGACTGGCCAGGACACAGAGGGAAGGGCAGGAAGAAGGGCATAAACCACAGCTCTTGGGACTGAGGAGGCCAGGAATCCCACAGGCACTGGAAGCACAGAGCCTTGGAATCTGCAGAGATCAGCCCTGGGACAGGAGGGTTACAGTGGAAGCAGATGTGGGTAGGGAAGCAGAAAGAAGTGGCTGAATCCATGTGATTTTGAGGCAAAAAGAGGGAAAAGCTGAGCCTGATGACAGCTCCCAGTCACTTGCTCTGCTTTTGTGTACACAGAACATCAAGGTAGAACCACAAGCAGAGCTGCCCGAATCTCAGAGTGACATGGCAGTGAAGAGGAGGAATGAAGACATCCAAGAGGAGAAGAATCTCCCTATGCAGAGGGACAGTCAACAAAAACAGGTGAATGAAAGAATGGCAGCTGCTCCACTCATGAAAGAGAGTCCTTTCCGTTGTTGTTTACAGAACATGGACAAACAGGTGCCGGCACAACTGCAGGAAACTGAGGCTAGGATCAAGGCAAGGAAGAAGAGGCCAGACGAAAAAATTGAAATCATCAAAGAGAAAATTAATCGCCTCCTTCAGGAGTAAAAGGATTTAGAAAAGCGAGAGAAATAGCAACAGGCACTGCAGTCACCCAAGGGGTGGTTTCTGCCCTCCTTGCCTTTGCAGTGCAGAGCAGCAGGGGGGTGGGGTGTTGCCTCTGAGTGCCATCCTGATGAGGCCTCTGTCAGAGTTGCTCTCAAGGACACTTCCTGCTCTGCTGAATCGCAGCTGATGCTCTAGACAGTGGCATTACTCCCTTGGCCATTTAGCCAGCAGTCATCCCAATGAACTCCTGCTGGCTTCTTCCGGGTGACCTTGTTTCTTGAGGTGTTTTTGCAGGTGAACACGGTCACTCACATAGATTTGGAATACAGGCTACAAGCTGTCTGTAACCCTTGTGAATCTGCTCCTGTCCTTTACTTCTTCCCAGTCGATGACTCCTGGCTGACGGGGACAAGCTGTAGTCTCTGACTGCTTTGTTCTGTTTGACTTGAGGTGGAAGGTTCGCAATCCTACCTGGCAGCCTGCAGCGAGTTCCAGCAAGTGACGGGCAACCAAGAGCCCCGAGGCTGGCATGAGGCCCAGGAACTGTACCATCCAGAGATGCTGCAGGATAAGCACGTCCCGAGGAAGGTGCAGTAAAAGAGAATTTCATGGCAGGAGGTAGAATATTAGAATGAGGAGCTGCAAATGTATCTGCAGACCTAGGAGGGGGAAAGGAGTCTTTGAGAGGAAGTGGAGCGGTCGTTGCTGCAGTCATCCTTTAGAACAAGAAAGTGGCTATGAACTTGAGTAAAATCAGTCTTTGGTTTTGACCATTTGGTTTCACAAGTGGACATCCAAAGCAATCCAGTTGAAGAGCTCTGCATGTGGCAGACAGCAGCTTCCTAAGGGCTTGCATTTCAAATGGCAATCTCTCTTGCATTTCAGGGCAATCTCTGCCACACCTTCCTGACATCAACTCATTTCTTCTCTCAGATCTACACCAACTCTGACACTGAAGCTGCTGCAGCAATGCCACCCCAAGGAGCCTTTGCTCCCCAGCCAAAGACGTGGAGCCTGAGCACTTGGTTCACCTCCCATGCTGACCCAGCTGCTGCTCTGCAACAGGAGATAGCGGGTGACTCCCTGGAGCTACACAGTACGTCTGCTGTCTTTCTTATCTGAGGGACAGTGTATTGTGTGCACATGTCAGCACAGCTGTACCAAAGGGTTCTCCTCACTTCAGGGTCACAGAAGTGCGGGAATTGCTCCAAGGCAGCAGGAGAGAGCTCTGGGTGTTCCTGCTGCCTCAGAGGGCAGCTTAGGCTGGCTGGAGTTTGCCTGGGCTTCCCTCTCTGCCAAAGGCAGAAGCAGGAATTGTTCCTGCATCAGCAGAAGGCTGTGACTGCTTGACTTCTAGCCACTGGTAGAAGCCCTGCTGAGATCAGTCTCTAGAAGAACAAATCAAGCCCTTTGTCATTCTACAACCCAATGAATCTGCTTCTTGCCTGTAACAGCTGCCAGTGCTGTGCTCTCAGATAAGACCGGGTAGAGTTGAGAAGAGAGCCCAGGGGATTCTGTGTCTACAATCACCTGTTGGGACAAAAAGGGCACTGATCCACACCTCGGTGGGGCTGATCTCAAAGCCCATCCTGTTGTGTCCTGAATGGGGGCAAAAGCTTGTACAGGGCTCAGGCTCACTCTGGCTTCTTCCCATCAGTGCCTGTCAGTGCTCATGCTTGGCCTTTGCCAGCCTGGTTGTGCTCGCTGCCCTGGCCCTGAGGGCTGCAGGGACTGCAGAGGCTGGAGCCTTCCTTAGCTGGGAGGGTCCCGCTGCTGCCCGGCTGCTGCAGCGCGGAGCTGCCTGAGGCAGCAGCCCCTTCTCTGGGCCGGCTTCTGCCTCGCATGGCCTGGACTCACAAGAGGGTCAGCATCTCCTCTGGGCAGCTCTCTGTGTCACAGGGGTGCCTGAGGAGCACTGCTGTCCTCTGTGCCCATGCCCGCCATGCCGAGTTGGGAAGATGGGGAGGTGTGCGGTGCCGAGAGGGCGAGTGCAATGGGAGCGACTGATCCGCGCTGTCAGGGTGAAGAGAAGCGGCGTGGTTCTTCACGCGGGGCACGGGCAAGGCCGTCTTTGAGCTCAGCCTGCTCATAAAGGGTGAGGGTCCTGATGCTGAAAGCCCCGTCGCGATTGGTTCTGGCATGAGCTGCTCTGGTTTACAACTGGGAAGGCATTCTATTGGCAAACTGCTGCAAGGTGGAAAAGATGGGAACACTTGGCAATATTCCTCCTGTTCTGAACTTGACATCTGTTCAGAGGAATTGATTCGGGATGTGCAGGTGCATTTAATCTTAGCAAGTGGGAAACCTTTTCTAAATCTCGCAGTGTTTATTCCCAAGAAAACAAAGGCACTCTTAGTTCCAGCTCTCCTCAATGTTTCTAGAGGACAAACTTACTTGCTTTGGTATGTATTCTCTTCTGGTCTCAGTGTAGTCTGAATCCATCTCCCTGTGCTTCCCTGTGTGTCTGCTGCCAAGAGGTCTCTCACTTCAAAGGATGCAAGAAATCAGTCTCTGTGCCAGTCAGACTTGTGCTGTGGACGTGCTGTTCTTTTCTTGTTGTTCCAGTTCCTGTTCCTGTTGTTGTTAGCCACCTCAGAGCTGGCTAACAAAGGGAGGGCTCAGAGCCCCAGACAGTGGGGCTGCCATTTGTATCTCCGAGAAGGTGGGATCTCTGCTTTAAAGTGAACATCTTGCATTTTGTTTCCCTCAGGGAGAATGGTGAAGACGGAAAATCCTATCATCAAATACATTGAACTGGAAAGTATTGGCAGTGGGTGAGTCCAAGCAATGCTAATTTTACAAAACTATGCATCGGGTGTTTTGCTGGTGGAATAGGTATCAAGCGTGAAGTCAGACAAGCTGCAAATGTGTTCAGGCACTGGGCTTAGATTGTCAATGCTGATCAGAATTTCTAATTGTGCTCAGAAGGCATTGTCCAGAACATCTCCATGCTTCCAGAGTCCTGCAGCTTTTAGGCATTTACAGCAGAGATCTCCTGTGTGGGCTGGCTTTCAGTGCAAGATCTAAATGGCTTCTCCTTTCTCTGCTTCTCTTTTGTTTCTAGGAGTTTTGGAG
Source organism: Ammospiza caudacuta (assembly GCF_027887145.1). Classification (NCBI taxonomy): domain Eukaryota; kingdom Metazoa; phylum Chordata; class Aves; order Passeriformes; family Passerellidae; genus Ammospiza; species Ammospiza caudacuta. The sequence goes on from NC_080632.1 coordinate 10,139,099, forward strand.
ATGTTTGTAAAGCACTCGACACTGCCACAGGAGGAGAGGTAAATGTCAACAGTCCCTGCAGACTCTGCTGCTCTTGAGGGACTTTCCCCACAGCTCCCCTCTGGTGTGAGCTGTGGCTGGAGCTTTGGCTAGAGCCGTGCTGAAAAGGCACAAGAAGCACAGACCGGTGCCAGCCTGCAAAATACATTTGGCACTTTGTCCTCCTCAGCTGCCGGAAGGAAGGCACGCAGGGCAGCGCTTCCTTTCAGACAAGGACACGCTCACTCGCTCTCCATTGCTAAAACAAAGGTGGTGCCTTAGAGCACCTCCCTGCTCTTTGGGGCTACAGCTTCAGAGTCCTGAATTCTCGATTCGGGCTGCCAGCAAATCCATCGGAAAGTTACTGGTAGTTCCTTAGCCACCTGCAGTGCTGCACTTGGCAATTGCACATAGGGAGAGATCTGCAAGTGCCCTAAAAGCCCTATGCCCTATGCCCATTGCCCAAGATGGATCCACAGAGTCTTAAGGCATGGATTACTTCTTCTGAATCCTAGAAAGAGCAGCAGAGAGTGTGGTCAGAGGTTTGTGGGTGATAGTTGAGACACAACTGTTACAAAGTGGACAAGGCAAAATGTCAGTGGCCCCACATGTTCTGTAACTGGCTCCCAAGGGAGCAGAGAAATGGGCTGTTGGAATGTCATTTCCTAATTACTGCAGTGCCTAATCACAAGGCAGTTTGGCACAGCTCAGCTGTGGCATTGCAAAATCACTCACTTCATGTGCGTTGTTGTCTCCTGCCACCAACTGCTCAAGTTACTGATTTTCAATGTCATTTTAGGTGGCCATGAAGAAAATAAATCTTCAAGGACTGAGAAGGATGGAACGAAGCATTAATGAAATCCAAATCATGAAGAGGTACAGGAGTCCCAATGTTGTGAATTTTTTAGACAGGTGAGTGGTTCTGGTCTTATCCCATGTGTGCATTTACATACAGCAAACATAAGAGGTTAAAAACCCACTTTGGTCCCTGGCAAATAGTAGAGGTGTTAATTTTTATTTATTCATACCTCTCTACTCATCTCTAATGGATGAGAAGAGAGTGCACCCCTTCTGCATGAGTCTTCCCTGGCACACCTAGTTTGAAAATTATTCCAAAATTATTCAAAATCTGGATCAGCTGTATCTTCCTTAGTCATCAGCCTCGAAGTTTACTGCCTCCACATATTTTTGGGATTGATTTTTTCAAGTTTCTGAAGTGCTGATGAACCGTCCTAAAATGGATTTCCCTTGGATTGTTGCCACTTTTTGCCATTGCTGGGCATGCCAGGAAGACTAGGTGCTTATTTCCAGAAACACCATGCCTGACAGGTTTTTTATCTGGGCTGTTTCTAAACTGCATTTTTCACTCACTAGCCATCTAAGACATCTCCTTTTTCACAGCTGTGCTTTTCTCCTTGAGACTGCACAGATTGCAAACAATGCACAGCCAAGAGGGAATTTCTATTGCTATGATTCTGTCCTTGTCACAAAGGCATTTGGAAGTAAGAAACCTGGAGGCAAAAATCAACGTAGCCATGCATGCCCATCTCCACGGCCTTCTTTCCTTCTTTCAGCTACCTTGTGGGTGAGGAACTCTGGCTGGTGCTGGAGTACATGGACGGAGGCACCCTGAACGATATCCTCAGCACGACCGCTCTGTATGAAGATGAGGCAGCAGCCATCAGTCGGGAGGTCAGCAATCCCATCTGTGTTTCCAAGGGCTTGGGCAGGATTGTCTGGGAAACAGGGGCGGAGACCTGCAGTGATTTCCCGTGCCAAGCTTTGGTTCTGTATGGCTGGTATGCCATGGGCAAGTAAAAGCATCTCAAGTGAAAGGCCTGCCAGTGCTCCTGCACTCCCTGTACTCAGTGCCAGTACTCTTCTCTCCTGCTGTTGTATTCTCGCTCGGGCTCATGTATTTGTATTTGCTGTTCTCCACCTTGCCTCTCTAAATGTTTGCCTGGAGTCTGTCTTCACTGCATTCCTTGCCTGTGAAAGCAAAGGTGCTGGTGGCAGGATTTGAAATGATCAGCAAAGAAAAAAGAGAGAGACTCGTTTCTCTCAGGCCTCAGCATACAAGGACAGGAGTGCAGCCAAAAGGCTCTTTGCTTCTGAGCACATGCACTGCAGCAGCAGTCATTTTGGCTGGTTTGCAGGGCACAGTTTATAACAGCAGGTGCTGTTGCTCTTTCAGAAGCTGACATGCCTTTCCTCAGAAAGGTCCTGCTCTTCAAGTGCTGGAGCAGCAAGCTCTTCCTCTCAGTGGCACTGTGTTCTGCCATTACTGCCCATTCCCCTGCAGAGGGAATCTGTTAGATACTTTTTTGTCTTTCTTGTGGGATGAAATCACATCACTCATTTTTGCCCTCCTCTTTCTGTTTTGTCTCTCAGTGCCTGCAAGGACTGCATTTTCTTCACTCAAACCATGTGATCCATCGAGATGTGAAGAGTGACAACATCCTTCTCAGAACCGATGGTTCTGTCAAGCTGGGTCAGTGTATTCTTGGTCAGGAGCAGCATTCCAGGGATGTGGGTGTGGGGCTGCTTGGAGTGACAGCCAGCTCCCGTAAATGGGGCTGGTGGCAGCGCAGGGACACCCGCTGTGAGCTGAGAGCACAGTTGCAACGTGCACAGAGGTAGGACAAGGAACAAGCAGTCAAGAGTGGCCTTGCTCTGTGTGTGTCCCTTCCAGAGGGAGGGAGTTACAAGTCTAAAGCTTCCAAAGAACAAAAGACACTACTGGCGACAGTGTAAAAAATGGGGGGAGTTTAAAAGTCGCCAATGCCAGGAGATTCAACAGCACATTTTCCAACTTCTACTGTGGAACTCTTTTGCTTGCTTTCCTAATTGCACAGAATTCAAATAGACACAAGAGTTTTGCTTTCTCCTCAGGTGATTTTGGCCTCTCTACTCAGCTCAGCCCTGAGCAGAGCAGACGGTGCTCGGTAGTCGGGACTCCTTGGTGGCTGGCGCCAGAAGTGCTGACAAGTCAACCATATGGTTCCAAAGTGGACATATGGTCTTTTGGAATCGTGGGGATTGAAATGATCGAACAAGAACCTCCTTACTGGAACCAAAGTCCCATCACGGTAAGGAGCAAATACTCACTGATCCCACTGTCTTTCTCACCTGTCCCTTGTCCTGCGTGCCATTGGACAAAAGCCCATTGCCATCTGCCTGAACTACTTCCACCAAGGTCCCCTCCTAAAAATGTGCCTGCAACACATCAGCATCTGCTGTAGTTTTGGTTTCAGCAGTGGGGGAACTCAAGCCTTACCACATGCAAACAAACTCCAAACAAACTCTCTTCTCAGGCAACACTTTCCTTTGGCTTTTAAGTGGTTCCAGTCCTTTGGCTGTGGAGATGGCCTTAATAGCAGAAAAGAAGCATCTGACAACTGCTGTTATCTTTCCAGAAATGAAGGAAGGCAACACAAACCCAACAAAGTTTCTAAAACTGTGGTCTTTAGAGATGAACCTAACTCCCTGTACAGTTTCTTCTCACTGGGAAACATGCCTGAAACCTGGGCATGAGAGTGTAAAGGCCACTGAGTCTCTTCTGCTTCCTGTACAGTGCTGCTGAAACACTCAGTCACTGTGTTTCTCTCCTAGCCAAAGGCACATTCTCTGTGTCACCAAGCCAGAGCCTGGTGATGCGGAGAGCCTGCCAAAACCTCCCATTTCTTTCCAGGCCCTTTCTGGCATGGGCCTACCATTAATGCATTGACTTGAGTAGCCAAATGAGCAGAGGGTGGCCATAGGGATGGCACCTCTCCTTCTTCTGACCATGACAATTTTTCTTTTGCTGCAAAATGGGAAGCTGCAATTTTCAGACTGCTGAGAGACAGAGCTGCAGGTGGCTCCTTTGTGCCCAAGCAGCAATTTTCATCCCAATACATTTGTGCAGGCATCTAAATGTGTCTCTGTTGAAGATGAGATTGCAAATGTTTATTTCCTTACCTGGGGATTAATTGATGGATTCCCTTTCTTTCCTTCCAATTACCATTGTTTTCAAAAAAAGCACAAAAGGTATGATGAGTTTTGTTCTTGGGCACGTGGGCTTAAAGGACCAACAAGCACTGCAGACATGCCTTTCATGTACTAACCCTTGAAATTAGTTTGTATAGCACAGTCCCTCTTCCAAAAAGCCTCTCAAGCTGGTGTGAACCTTCAGAGAAGCAAATGTGCGTTTTCTGATGTAGTTCTCATTAACTAGCACAGTCAATGAAATCAGCTGCCAAGGCAAGATCTGTGGGATGGTGGAAAAGCTGTGGCTGCATCGGGTTTGGGTTTTCTGGTTGGTAAAGGAAAATGATCTCTGGGTCTCTGCCAGGGCAGAAACTGCCACTGAAGAACAGAGGTTAAACAAAGGGAGGTGGGAGAGCACTTAGAGATGTGAAAGCAGCAAGTGGAGCCTGGTGTCTCCTTTTTCTCCAGGCTACACAACTGATAGCCACAGTAGGGACCCCACGGCTGCAGCAGCCCAACCGATTCTCGCCTTGCCTGCGTGACTTCCTGAGCTGCTGCCTGCAGACAGACGAGGAGCAGCGCTGGTCTGCCAGGGAGCTCCTGCAGGTAAAATGGGAAGGGGCTGCAGGTGAAACAGGTTCTGAGGCATGGGCTCCTCCTCCACTCAAGTCCAAGGCATCAGATGAGCCCCCTTCCTCCTCACCTCCATTCTTGGTGCTCTTCAAATGAAAATGATGAGGAATCCTAGACTGGGCTGGGCTGCCAGGGCCCTGTAAAGGTCCTCTGGTGAAAGTGTCCTGCAATGAGCAGGGACATCTTCCATGAGATCAGGTTGCTCAGAGCCCTTTCCCACTGGAGCCGGAATGGTTGCAGGGATGGGGCACCTATAAGCTCTTGCGGGCAACCAGTGCCAGAGTCACACCATGCTCCGAGTAAACAAGTTCTGATTAGATCCTGTTTGTGTTTAAAAATATTCACCCACATCCTATTGTAACTGGCCCTGTTAAAAAATATGTCCCTCACTTTCTTCAAAGCCACTCTGAAGTCTTGGAAAGTGGCAATAAAGTCTCCCTGGGGCCTGTTCTTCACAAAACTGAGTAACTCCACCTCTCTCTGCATTTCCTGAGTCAGAGAGCTCCTCTGGCTGTTTCGGTCGCCCTCTTTTGTCATTTGGTGGGGTGCTCAGTTTTATCTAATGGCAAAAGAATTGAAGTAGAGCAATGCAGGGTACAGAGACATGAAATGGTGGTGCAGGAACCCAAGGAAGCCAGTCCCAGCCTAGGGGTCAGAGATTTGGCTGTTGGCAGGAGGGGTCCTGGGGTGCTCACTGTGAGCCTCCCGGGGGCCCTGGTTTGTGCCCCCCAGCCCACCCTTAGAGGTTTCTGCTACGCAAACAGGGACAGCTGGGAGGGACTTGTACCAGCCCCATCTGCTGCCAGGCACGCTCAAGCAGACGGGAACTGTGCCAGGGTTAGTGCCAGGTTGTGTGGCAGAGAGGGAACTGCAGGGCCCAGTGCCACTGGGCTGGCCCTGCTGGGAAGGAAGGTGCCATCCAGCACACGAGGGGCAGGGCATGGAAAGGTAGACACTGCTCTGTCTCCCTGTGGGAATCAGCACAGTGCCTGTCTTTCAAAGAGAGGGACCAGTGTGAGGCTTTAGAGATACCTGAAAAGAAGAAACTCCAAGGACAGAAAGCACCATTTCTAGAGCACTGGCAGGGCAAAAATCCTAGCAAGATGAAGACACCTGGATAAATGGATGAGTGGGATTCTGGGCCACGTTTGCCTGTGATGGCTAAGTCCGGCGCATAAAGATGGAGGTCTAGATGGTCCCATTGGTCCTCTTCCTGCATCCTTCTATAAGACAGAGGAATCCTATGAAGCACTGAGCTTGTAAAGTCATGGTCCATTATTTTTTGTTGATTTGTTTTTTTTCCCTTTGGGCAGCATCCATTTGTAACATTTGCTGAGCCTGCGTCCAGCCTGGTGCCGCTGATTGTTTCAGTGAAGAAGAGGAGGGAGTCAAGAATGTGACAATCACATCAGGACCATTTATTCGTCAACCACTTTAGAGTAGGATTGTAGGTTAGGATTAGGATTAGGATTAGGATTAGGATTAGGATTAGGATTAGGATTAGGATTAAGATTAGGGATAGGGTTAGAGTAGGATTGTCTAATAGGAGTGCAGAGTAGGATTGGAAATGAATACAGTTTCTGAAACCACAAGTCACCTTGAAGATTCCCTTCCTTCTCACTCTGCGAATACGCTCAAGAATTTCTTCTGAATTGTCTGTTGTTTCTTAAAGGTGGAAAGTGACACGATGTCTTTGACATGGTGTGAAAGTGGGGAAGAAGGATGTTCTTCATTCATCCTCTCCAGACCACACTGCCTTTGGAATCTGGCCCACTGGTCTGTTTTTGGCCAGCTTTGGTATTTCTATTTGAGGCAGAAAGGGATTTGAAGTCAATGGCATTTGAAGTCAAAACCAAAAGAAGAATGAGGCAGCCCAACACCCTGTGCAGATGCAGGCCTTCAGCTGTGAATGGAGAACATTGGGGCTCCTGCCACTTGGATTTGTATCCCGAAATGCAATAATCTCTTTGGCTGCAGGAGAGCCTTGCTCAAGTGAGAAAGCAGAAAGATCAGAGAGGGTGCTCGGGAAGGTCTCCTGTGGTGCAGAGCTGTCAGCGCCTGTGAGGTGAGAGCGGGCCCAGCCTTGGCTGGGGTGGAGCCCCAGCAGAGCCCCGGCAGAGGCCGGAGCAGGCTGAGCCCCGGCAGAGGCAGGCTGGAAGGAGACCCTTGGAGCTGCAAGAGGCAGCAGCCGGGCCCTGGGTGCCTGTTCCCGGCAGTGGGCGAATCCTCCGCTCTCAGAGCCCAGGTGGCAGCTGGCTGCTGCCGAGGGGAAGCGCAGCCGTGCTGGGCACAGCCCAGCCTGGAGGCATTGGCCGTCTGGAGTGTGCCCAGGAGCAGAGAAAGATCAAGGGCAGCCGAGGGTTGCTGGGCTGCCTGAGGATTCCTCCTCTTCTGCCGGCTGCCCTGCAACTCCTGGCAAAGGTCAGCAGTGTGTGCAGCACTCTGGGCACTGGGGCAGGGAGCCGGGCTGCTCGGCAGGCTGGAGCACAGGGCAGCCTCCTTCAGGCCCGGCTCTTGTGCCAGGGGAAGCGAGGCCAGCGTGAGGCCGGGACAGCTTGGCAGGGCACATCTGCAGGAGCCAGCGCCTCACGCAGCTCTGGGAGGAAGCGCCCGCAATCCTGCAGTTCTGCACTGAGCCCGAGCAAAGGGGTGAGATGCAGAGTGTTTGGCAGGAATATTCAGGCCCACCAGGCCAGCCTGCTTTGTGCTCTCTGGCCCACAGCAAGCGCTGTTCAATGCAGCTCACACCTCTATTGCAGGGCTGTTCTTCTTCTCAGTAATCATCGCTCAGCTGTCTCTCACTGACATATTGCTGGCTGAAGACCTGTCTCTTCCATATCCCCTATAAAAAGACCTTACCTTAGATTCTCAAATTTAGCATGCATGCCTGTGTTAAAAACAACCCCCACAAATCTTTAGGAAAATCAAGACATTAAAGCAGATTTCATTTATCAAACCCACAGCAACTGCATTGAAATGTGGGTGTATGAGCCTTTCTTCAAAATTTTCTTAAGAATATCTCTAGAGTAATTTTTGAGAGATAAGTATGCTGCCCCTAAAAAGTCCAGATTACATGGCAAGGGGTAATCAGTCATCCATTAAGCATTCCAGCAGCTGCGTAGCATTTTCTTCTGATAACTGATCCCTGGATATTGCAACCAGCTTCTGATTTGTGTCTGCCCACTTCTTTTCCATGTTCTGAGCCAAGAGCAATAGTATCCTTGTGAGTGCATCTGAACACACTGGACACTGACACCTCATCCTATTGCCTATGTTCTCCCATGGAAGATTCCTTGCTCTTTTTTCTCTGCCACCAAAGGGGATCTGCAGTCCCTGCCGGGCACTGCTCGCTGTGGGTTGTCCAGGCAGAGGCGATGCTCTGGTGCACCTGGCGCAGGTGAGCCTCGGGCCCGGGCAGGGAGCGATGCTCCGAGCTGCCGCGGATCCGGCGGCGAAGCCGAGCGGTGCCGTGGCCTGGCTGGGAAGCCGAGCGGCGCCCGTGGCGCTGCCTCCCCGGGCAGGGCTGTGCTCTCAGCGCCGCCGGGGCTGCCGAGCAGCGCTTTCCACTCGCCTCCGCCTCCGGAGCCAGCCCCGCAGCCGCGCTCTCCCGAACCGCACTGACCCGCGCCCGTTCTCGGCCTGGCTGCAGGACTCCGTGATTCCGGGCTCTCCGGGTTCCCAGTCCACCTGCAGGAGCCTCCGCTCCTGGACCCCCGCCCTGGGCTTTCTTCTCCTACGTCTTTCCCAGGCCCTGTCCACTCTACTCTGGATCTCCCCCCCTTCACAGATTGTCCTCTGTCTCCTGGGTTCTCCCTCCTCTCTCGGGTTTTCCCCAGTCCTAAGCTACCCCTTGACCCAAGCTCCCTCCTTTCCCTAGCTGTAGCCAGTGGTTTTATTTGTCTCCCTGGATCTCCCCTTCTCCCGATTAGTCCTCCCTCTTCCAGGATCTCCCCCCTCTCCCAGGGCTCTCTACTGTCTTGGAAGGCTACCCACCCTTTCCCAGGGACCTCACCCCCCCTGTCCCGTGATCTCCCCTACTCCCGAGCTCGACCCCCTCTCCTGGGATTTTCTCCTTCCTCCCAGCATCTCTCCCCTCTCCCGCTCACTCCTCCCTCTGCCAGGTCTCTCTCCCCTCTGCCGGGATGTCCGCCCGTTCCCGGAGCGCCCCATGCCCCCGGCCCCTCGCCGCCCGTCCCTCGCCGCCTCGGCCGGGCCGCTCCGGGGCCGCGCTCGGAGCGCAGCGGGGCCGGGCCGGGGCCGCCGGGGCCGCGTCAGCTCCGCCCCGCGGGAGGAGCCGCGACAGCGCCCCGGCAGCGGCCCCGCACAGTCGGAGCGGCCCCGGCCGCGCCCGGAGCTGGGCCTGGGAGGGACTGCGGCCTGTGAGAGCTGCTCCGGGCTCGCTCCGGACACGAGGAGCTGCGACCTGTGCTCGCTTTGTACCCTCAAGGCTGCCGGATGCCTTGCACTAAAGCTGGAGTGCCCGGGCTATTCCGGTCTCTTCTGGTCCTCAGCTGAGTATTGCTGGCCGCGGGTCTCTGTACGAATCACGAAAGGGACGGGACTGCTGAGGAACGCGCCTGGAGCTGTTTGTTTTCCAGCATCAGTCTCGTTACATGGTTGTTACAGTGGGAAGATGCCAGCAGCTCACATCCCTGGCAGCAGGCAATCAACTTACTTGAAAAGTTTTTTGACCACTCACACAAAGCAAGAGCATATTGACAGTAGTTCTGTGCAACCACTATAAGCACACGTAGCTTTTGTTAAAACACTGCTTGCTTATTTCAAACACTGTACCTGCTTTTGAGCCTTAAAACACAATGCACAGAGCTCCATTATTGTGATAAATAGGTATCATTCATGCTGATAAAATTTGAAAGAGTAATTGATACTGATACAGTAATTAATATTTGAGAATAATAAATAGTTAAAAAGTTGTAATGCCAAAGAAGAGAGGGAGAGGAGGGGCTCCACCCCCCTTCCCAGCAGCTGTTCTCAAGGACCACAGGAAAGAAGCTGAAGATACAGTTGCTAAAAATGAGCAAGAACCTGGTTCGGTCCCAACAAATCCTAATTATAAGGGATTTATTGCCTTGATATGTAGATGGAGTGATACGTTAGTCTTGGCTTACATTGGCTGTACTGGCTACGTGCTGGCTTGATGCGCATGTGTAACCCAAAGGTGAATTAAAGGACAACAAAGAAGACTACAGGGCCTTCATCAGTGACGACCCCCAAAGACTTGTGCGACCACCAAACCGAGTGGTGGCGCATGCGTGGTAAAGGTGGTGAGGAAGGCGGAGACAGAAAAGTGACGAACCGAAAATAGGAGGAGATGGTATTGACATATGACATACAAGGGGTGATTTTCACTTGGCAAGCTTGTACGTGAAGTGGCAAGGGTCAAGAACTCTGCCCTCCGTACCTCGCGGTATCTTTTGCTTATGTGCTATTATTTGAAGCAAATAATCCCTTATTTATATATTTTCTAAACTATTCAATTAAAATTACTGCTACCTAAATATTGTTTGGTTTTTTTGTTTTTTTGATGGGATAATTGGGCAAATATAACAATTATTAAGCTTAGAAGTTCCTAATATCTTGCTAGAGATACTTTTCTGTAGCTTAGGGAGTCATTCCAGCCAAGCGTTAATACACTGGTGGGTCAGTATCAATCAAATTAGAATGAGGAGCCCAATTCAGCTCCACGGAGCAGCCTCTGGACTGACTGACAGAAGTTCCCAGGCAATGGGAGCTCTCCTAAGATACAGACATTGCATTGGTTCAGAGTCTGGGGGCACAGAGATAGACCAATGAGATGTCTCGGCCTGGGAGTTTTGACTGGGCTAAATGGACTGTGGGTGCTGAAGGCAATAAACGAAGCTGTTTGCTGATGACCAAAGGGAGTTCTGTTTTGTGTTACATCTCAGACATATGAATGTCCTGCATTCTACAGTAATAGACACAAACCATTGTTCTATTTGTCCTTACTTTTCTACTACTTATATAAATTTTCTGCTGACAAATCTACCGCTTAGCTCTAACCAAAGTTCTGCTTTCTCTGAGGTCTGCCTTTTGCAGCTGTCCCAGAACCCTCTGATTTCACATATTCCCACAATTCCCCCTCACGTTTTGGCTAAATAGAAGCCTTTGTAACCGTGTCGTTTATTAACTACCTTGCATTTCATAGCTTCACTGTGGTATACCTGCTTGTTACTTGCATAAAGCATCCTTCTTGCTCGCATTCAGCCTTGCTATATTCCAAGACAGCAATTTTAATGCTGTGAAAGTCCAGTCAGTTCAAAGGACAAAAGTCATGTCTGATAGCAATTACAAGTGATTGTTCCAAAAAAGTCTCGCCTGTTCTAAGGTCTTAATTCAAAACCTTCCTCCATGTCCATACCTTCATCCACCATCTGTGTGAGATTTTGAGAATTCTGTGTGAATCCATTTCCTGCCTCTCTCTCTTGTGTGATAAAAACTTCTTAGATTGTTTTGTCCATCATTTGTCACACACACCGACGTGTGCAAGGTATTACTACCAGTATCACTGCCAAAACACCCAACATATGGAGACCTATTCTACAAGGTCCCCTTAGCCAAGGTGCAAACCTCCATCCTTGGAACAAATCATCTAACCAGGAGCCACCATCTTCTTTAATTGGAGCTGTCAAATCTTTCAGCTTTTCTATGCTTTTGAGGATAAATACAGAGTGATCAGACAGGTTCATACAACACAATCCTTCAAATTCCTCACAACCATGTCCATGTGCCAGTAAAAGAAAATCAATTGCTGCTCTATTTGGAAGGGCAGCATGTCTAACACTATTAACATCGGTCAACATGTCACTGATTGCAGTGGATGTGCCATTAGTTTGTTTACTCAGCCAATATGCAACCCGATCTAATTGTTTCAATGCCATTGCTGAAGGCAGCCGGGGTAAAAACAAACCTGCGGAAACCCTTTTTGCAGCCTTCCAAGGCGTGAAATCACTTCTACAGTTTTCACAATAATGACGAGCAGATCTTGTTCCCCTTTGTTTCTTCTTAATGACCGCTTTGGCAGTAGGCGCAATTACAGTGAGCATCCCATTGCTACATGGGCCACCTTCATGGGATGCCCTGCCAGGGCCTATCTACACAGGTGAACCAACATCCTTTTGGTAACTGTCGTGGATATTGGTCAGCTTTAGAAAGCAACTCTCAACATTCTTAATAATTACACCAAAACCTTGAGTTTCTGTATGCAAAACAATGGAGAGTAACATTGTGCTTTGGAGGATCACTTTCTCACTAATCATTAACTGTAAATGTAAGGCAAAAATCCATTGTTAAAGGACCAAGGATTTCTAATTCTTGGGGTGCAGGTACTGCTTTGGGAAGTTCTTTTTCCCAAATGTTACAATCCTATACAGAGCTCCTGCCATTGTCAATTTCACAGGCTTACTATTGAATTGCTTTTTGACCAAGGGCAAATTCTTTACTGGCACACTGACTAGTCAGGTTGAGAAAGGCTTTTCTGTTCTGAATTAGACAAACACATGGTATCCGAGCCTGCTGCCTTGGCTAAGGTTACCCAGACATTTGGTTTTGGTTGTTCCACAGACAAATCTACACTACAAATTGACTAAAACTCTGCACTAGAAGAAGCAATCAATACTGACATCGTAGTAACAATTGATTTTGCAGCATCCTTTTTATAAGTTAATTGTTGGCTTAAGCTCCTCCCATATCCTTCTCAATTCAAAAACATGACTTTTGACCTTTAACAAAAATTAACCAAACAAAACCTACGCTTTCTCCACTAGAGCTCTATGAAACCAACAAGTGACACATTTATAAACCACATAAAATCAGAGTTTGCAGGTTCCACCGATGCACAAGGAACGTCAGGTGTGACCCGTGATCCCTCTGTTTGGCTCACACCTGTGTACTTGCTTCTACAGTCTTGAACTCGTCAAGTGTCCTGGGGTGCGTGTGGTAGATAGGGAAAAGGCGCTGTGGAAGATCACGCGATGTCACGGAAAGCCAGGACCCTTTGTTCCTCTAAGATAAGAGATTACCCTAGGAATGTGGCCCCACTAACAGTACTGCCAGTAACTTTCCATTCCTTACCCAGTACTTTTCCATTCCCTACTAACCATAGATAAGAAGGACAAACCCCCTTTTGACGTAGAGACCCCTTAGACTATAAGGCCCCATGAGAAGAAGTAATAAACGCCTTTTGACCGTCCACCATATTGGTGTCTGCATGTGTCATTGGCCCGAGCGGCCCTGGAGAGTGGGCCGCCGTGCTGATCCTTAGAACCAGGTCGCCTGCCTTGATCCAGAAGGCAACAATTGGTGCCCGAAACCCGGGAAGCGACTTGCGCCCGGGGAACGGGGATTCTCCTGGAAAGAGGACAGCGTCTGCGGCAGCAGGTCTGACCACAGCGGGAGGGACGCCTCCGGACCAGCGTGGACCATGGAAGCCTTAGCGAAGGTCGTAACAGAGATGCATGCACAATGGGGTATAGAATGTAAACTTAGAGATTTAACTCTCGCATTGCCGAGATTGATTAAGCTTGGGGCTATTGAAAGCCCTGTGGACGTCCTACATTCGGACGTGTGAGATAATTGTACAAAAGCTCTGGTGGGGGACACTATGTCCTCGGGCTCAGGGAAAGCCCTAAAATCGTGGGGCAGAGTTGTTCAGGCTCTGCAAAAAGCTCGACAATAGCAAGAAACCTGGATAGCCACGCGAACTTGTTTATTAGCCGTGCCGCAATTGGGCGTGGGTGCGGCGACACAAACCGCGGAGGTGCTTGACCCAGGCGGGCACACGGAGGCGCGAGCGCCGGATCCCCCTCAACGAGCGGACTCACCATCGGAGGGGGGGGAACACGCGCGGGCGTTCTGGCGGGGGCTCACGGAGGAGGCGCGGAATGCGGCCGGATTGTTGGACCCCATAGGGATCGATAAAAACGCCCCCCCACCATATGCGTTTGAAAATGGCGCTGGACCGCGTGGTCAGGGCGGAAAGGAGGAGGCGGGGGGCGGAAACGCAGTCAGCCCGCTTAACAACGCATGCGCAGGCGAGCAGGGAGACGGGGCAGCCCCCGCGGAGGCGCGTAAGACCAATCAGAGCGCTTTATTCAAATTACGTCCTTGTAGGGCAAGGACCTCCCCCAGCAGGAGGCGGGGGGACCCCAGGGGGAGGGAACGGCCCGACCCCCGCAGGAAGGGGCGGGGTCGGAGCCCGAGGAAAAGGCAGAGCAGCCCGGAAGCGTCTAGCTACTCGACTTCTGGCTCGGACTGGGACTCGAGCTCTGAGCCCGAGATAGGGTCAGAGGATTCCGACTCAGATTCTAGCTTTTACAGAGAGAGAGCAGCGGCACGTAAGGTCACTAGCCACAGCGCTCCCGCATGGGTGAAGGGGTTACCAGAGAAAAACCGAACCCCGCTTACAAACTGGCGGAAAATAAAAATGGCTTGCGTGGAATGGGCTCCGTCTGCCACTCTGGTGTTCCCGGTCCGTGTGGGGGGGGCAGGCGGAAACCAAAGGACTTATTCACTAGTCAATCTGAAAGATATGCAGGCAGTTGTTAAAGCGATTGCGGAAAAGGGAATTAATTCTGCCATGGTTTGCACATTCATTGACGGCCTTTTCGGTGGGGACGATATGCTTCCCTTTGATGTTAAGCAGACGTGTGGAATGATATTTGATGGTGCAGGGATGATCGTTTTTAAACAAGAATGGGAGGACAGTTGCATCAAACAGCTAGCCTTGGTAACAGGGGCAGACCATCCACTGCACGGCTCCAGCATACAGAGGCTAATGGGCACAGACCCCACTATGATCATCCCCCAGCTACAGGCTGAGGGCTTGCGGGCCCATGAGGTTATGACAACAACCCGTGCTGCCCGAGAAGCCATCCGTAATGCTTCCAAAGTGGTAGCCAGACCATCGCCGTGGTCTTCCATAAAGCAGGGTGAGAATGAGAGCTTCACTCAGTTTGCGGACAGGCTTCAGGCAGCATTAGATTCCTCTGCGTTACCCTCAGAGGCGAAGGGTCCCGTGCTGGCAGAGTGCCTACGCCAGCAATGCAACTCAGCCACCAAGGACATTTAAAGGTCACTGCCACAGGGGTCTAATATAGCTGCCATGATCAGACACGTTGCAAAGGAGGAACATCTAGCTCCCATTCAAGCAGCAGTTCACACTGCAATATCCAGCGTGATGGCATGCCTTAAGTGTGGCCAGGCAGGCCACTTGGCAGTAAACTGCCCCCAGCCAAGGCGCCTATCAGCAGCTGCTCCACCACGCCAAGGGGGAGGTAGGGGGCCATGCTGGGTGTGTGGAAGGAAGGGGCATTTAGCTAAGGAATGCAGATCCAAGCCCCAGGGAAACGGGAAAGGGAGGGGGCACCTGGGCCGCATCCAGCCCCCTCCCACCTGGAATATGCAGCGGCCCAGCTACAGCAACCCCCAGTGGGGCAGGGGACCCTCATACCCTATGCCCCCACAGGGAGCAGTCACCTTTGCATCCCCCCCAGCAATACAATGGCAGAGTTGTGCAGCACCCTCAATACCTTCGCACCCCCCACCGCCACAACCGCGCCGGAGTCACAGGAACAGCAGGAGACGCCCCAGAGCGGGATCCCTGGGTGGCCTTGGTCATGAAAATAGGGAAGGAGCCCTTGATGGTGTGGGGGACATGCCGCCTTTACGGCAGCCAGGATCCCCACGTCATAGGGTTTCAGTTCTGGGCGGACTCAGGATCAGACTGCACGATTTTTCCCCAAGCACATTGGCCCGGACATTGGCAATTCAAAGAAGTCCCCCCAGTGAACGGAGTGGGGGGGCAGTCCCGGGCATGGAAAAGCACCCAGCTGGTGGCTATAACACTTCACATGAAAAAGGGACCAGAACAGACAGTAGCAACCTACCCCTACATTTTGCAAAATTCTCCACCGCTGTTAGGAAGGGACGTCCTTTCCATGCTCGGATTTCGGATTACAAATTTATCATGAGGGCCACTGCTGTACACCCCCCGCTGCCAATCAAATTGACCTGGAAGTCATCAGACCCTGTATGGGTTGAGCAGTGGCCCTTGACAGAGCCTTGAATGGCAGCCTTACTGGAACTGGTCGACCGCGAACTGCAAAAGGGTCACATAGAACCCTCCACCAGCCCATGGAAATCCCCTGTATTCGTGATCCCCAAAAGGTCCGGACAAGGCTATCGTCTCGTTCGCGACCTGAGAGAAGTGAACAAGACGATCCAACCCATGGGTCCAGTCCAGACACTGCTACCCGCGAACTCAGCCATCCCTGCAGGGCAGCCGTGCGCAGTACTGGATATCAAGGACTGTTTCTTTTCAATACCCCTGCACCCTGAGGACAAAGAACGATTTGCCTTTTCCGTGGCGTTTCGGAAAGGCGAGCGGCCCAACCTTCGCTTCCAATGGAGAGTACTTCCACAAGGCCTGGTCGACAGCCCGACCATATGCCAAATCACCGTGGACAAAGCACTGATGCCGGTCCGACACTCCAATCCCACCGCAACCATCATCCAGTACATGGACGACATCCTGGTCGCAGCACCATCGACAAGCCAAGTAGATCACCTGGTGTCCACAATCACGGAGACCCTTCTGGCCAACGGCTTCGAGATCGCGAGCACAAGGATCAAGGGAGGACCTTCCTGGGAGTAGGGATTACAAGCTCCTACGTGACACCCCCCGAGATGAAGGTCAACCGAGACGTCAAGACGCTCCACGACGTGCAAGGCCTGGTGGGATCGCTGCAGTGGCTTCGCAACATCGTCTTGATTCCTCCCGAGGTCATGGACTCTCTGTACGACCTCCTGAAAGGAAAGAACCCCTGGGAACCCAAGGAGCTGACGCCACAAGCAACGAGCTCCCTCGACTTCATCGAAAACCAGATGTCCACTGGCACGCTTGCCAGGTGGAACCCAGCCATGCCACTGGACCTGTACGTCCACTTTACACCGAAGGGGGGAGTGGGAGCACTGGCCCAAGGACTCGCTGAAAAGGCCCGACCGATCCAATGGGTGGTCCTCGGAAGACCCGCTCGTGCATTCTCCCCAGGAATCGAATGCATCACCAGCCTCATCATGAAAGGCAGGAGATTCGCCTTGAAACACCTAGGGACCCAGCCGACAAGCATCCACCTTCCGTTTCACAAGCAGCCGACCACGGAGTCAGCCACAATATTGGAGTGTCTGGCCCTTGCTCTCTCCGGCTTTGGAGGAGAAATCTCCTACTCCTCCAAGCCACCCTGGACTAAGCTGCTGACCGTAGTCGACACGGACGTGCCACGGAAGGTCAAGGACAGACCGCAGCCAGGACCAACGGTCTTTACAGACGCTTCCTCCATGACTTCAACCGCAGCAGCAGTGTGGCAGGCAGGAGAGCAATGGCACTGCGTCAAAGCGTGTGACCCCACACTGTCAGTGCAACAATTGGAGGCAGCAGCAGTGGTTTTGGCGTGCGGATTCTTCCAAGACGAACACCTCAACATCGTAACGGACTCTATATTCGTGGCAAGGCTCTGCCTAGCAATGGCAAGACCAGGAGTGTCAACATCAGCAGCAGCCCTAGTGCTGGAAGAAGCACTCTCCTCGCGACAGGGCACCGTGTCAGTCATCCACATCAACAGCCATGACCCAGTCAAAGGTTACTTCTAAATCGGCAACGACAAAGTGGACGCCGCAGCAAAAAGCATTTGGACCTTGCAAAGAGCTCGTCAGCTGCATGAGTCACTCCACATCAGAGTCAAAGCACTGGCGAAGAGATGCAAAATCTCGACAGCGGACGCAAAACATGTGGTAGCCACCTGCCCTCATTGCCAGAAGTCACCCCTTTGGACCTACGGGGTCAACCCGAGAGGTCTCAAGCTCTCAGAAATCTGGCAGTCGGACTTCACCTGGTGCGAACTGCTGAAGCCCCGAGCATGGCTTGCAGTGAAAGTGGACACTTATAGCGGAACAATCATAGCCACACAGCACCCCAAAGCTAACTCCAAAACCACAATTCAGCTCTGGCTGACAGCCATGGCTTGGCTTGGTATCCCCAAGCAGATCAAAACGGACAATGGCTTCAATTTCACCTCCAAACAAGTAGAGGAATTCGCCTCGAAATGGGGCATCACGTTAGTGCAAGGCATCCCATATAACAGTACCGGACAGGCCATAGTTGAGAGAGCAAACCAGACCCTGAAAACCAAGATAGAAGTGTTGGCAAAAGCAGAGGGCTTTGCCAATGCCATTCCCCCAGGAGATCAGGCACGTGTGCTGGCAACCGCTTTGCTGGCACTGAATCAATTCCCTAGGGGAGATGAAACAAACAGTCCCGTTCAAAAACACTGGGCCACTCGAACACTAGAAGAGGGCCCACAGGTAGTAATTAGAAACGAGCTAGGTGAGTGGGAACGGGGTTGGAGGCTGATGCTCACGGGGCGAGGGTACGCAGCTGTCAAAAAGGACGGCAAAATCAGGTGGTATCGGCTTAAGTCGATTAAACCGGACCTTCATAGCGAGCAGAATGAGACTGACGAGAATTGCGAGTCTTTGTTTACAGGACCTGCTCGTGGGACGTCCTCGTGACGCGTACATCCCGGTTCCAGACGAAAGTGACAGACCACCAAGCCGTCAGGCAGAACCCGAGAGACCCGCACGGGTGAGACCCAAGCACCAAGGGTGTTTCTGTGTGATTTTGCTGTTGGGGCTTGTTGCCAGAGGGCAAGCCAGCCCAGACCACTACCCCCATCGGCCCTTCAGGTGGGTCATGCGACACCTTAGTAGTGGCAAAGTACTCAGAGAAATCACCACACCAAACACCCCATCCTTCGTGCTCCGCATCACCGACCTGTTTCCAGGACAGCCAAGGGTAAACCCCTATTCCCCACACGTCATACACTCGTACCTATCCTACTGGTGCCCAGCTTCAAACCCTGGGAAAAGCTACTGCAATCACCCGGGGTGGGGATACTGTGGGCACTGGGGCTGCGAAACCATAGTTACAGATGCCAGACCGTCGGGGCCTGGGTGGGATCCACAAGAACCAGACAAATTCTTACAGTTCACCTGGGCACCCATCGTCTGCAAAACACCCTTCTTCTCCCACGGAAACTTCCATCAAAACCAACATAAAATCCCTAGATTTCAGGCATGCACTGATTAAAACATGACGGTCTTGCAGCCAGATCACCCTAGCTGGGCCACAGGCAAATCGTGGACAGTGGTCCTTCAAGGGTCAAAAGAGAGGGTGAACGTGCAAATTATCAGGCTCCAGCCGTCGGCACCCCGAGCGGTCGGACCCAACAAAGCGATTAAAAGCGTGCCGAAAGGGAGAAACATAACCTACCCCAAAACCTGACCCACAGGGGTCAGCAATGTCCCGACCGGTCAAGCGGAAACCTTTCAGATGAGCCGCTTAACCGAGTCAGACTCAGACCCAATCCTTCGTATGTTAGAAGCTACCTTTGTATCCCTGAACGAATCCAACCCTAACCTAACCGAGTCCTGCTGGCTTTGTTACGATGTCAAACCCCCCTTTTACGAAGGAGTCGCTCTAAACACTCCCTTCAGTTATTCCTCAGCTGACGCCCCTCACCGGTGCAGATGGGATACCCCTCGCAAAGGAATCCCCCTGAGTCAAGTCACAGGCCGAGGCAGATGCTTTGGCAATGCAACCCTATCTAGGCGGGAAGGCAACGTCTGCACCAAAATTGTCAAGCCTAACAGGAGAAACAATAAGTGGGCAGTCCCATCCGCATCGGGGATGTGGGTTTGCCAGCGATCCGGAGTGAGTCCTTGTGTGTTCCTTCCCAAATTCAATGACTCTAACGACTTCTGTGTCCAAGTTCTGATTGTTCCTAGAGTCCTGTACCACTCAGATGAAGAGATATACCATCTTCTTGAGGGACCCAGCCGGATCCACAAAAGAGAAATAATGACAGGTATAACAATCGCAATGCTGCTCGGCCTGGGAGCAGCCGGAACGGCCACGGGTGTCTCAGCCCTAGCGACCCAGCACCAAGGACTGTCCCAGCTGCAAGAGACCATTGATGGGACCTGCAAAGGTACGAGAAATCCATCTCCTTTCTAGAGAAGTCGGTCTCCTCACTCTCAGAAGTGGTCTTGCAGAACAGGCGAGGCCTGGACCTCCTGTTCATGCAGCAAGGAGGCCTGTGTGCCGCCTTGAAAGAGGAGTGTTGTTTCTATGCAGACCCCACGGGAGTAGTGAGAGACTCCATGGCAGAACTCCGGAACCGACTGGCTCAGAGACAGAAAGACAGGGAAGCCCAACAGGGCTGGTACGAGTCCTGGTTCAATCAATCACCTTGGCTAAGCACTCTGATTTCTGCCCTGATAGGTCCATTGGCAATGCTGTTTCTAACAGTTACCTTCGGACCATGCCTGCTGAACAAGCTGGTCTCGTTCGTTCAGAGCTGCCTGGAACGGACCAACATCCTGTTCATAGGCCGATGACAGTTGCTGTGAATTCAACCAGGGAACACTGCCAGTCACAAGATTTTCTGAACTTGTCTGGCAAAAGCTTACTCAGGTTTTCCGAAACCCCTTTCCCTTGTCAAGTTACAACCTTATACCTCATTTTAGTACCTATGTATATGACTACCTCATTCATTTGTGAAAAAGGGGGGGGAGATGTGGTAGATAGGGAAAAGGCGCTGCGGAAGATCACGCGATGTCATGGAAAGCCAGGACCCTTTGTTCCTCTAAGATAAGAGATTACCCTAGGAATGTAGCCCCACTAACAGTAGGAATGTGGCCCCACTAACAGTAATGCCAGTAACTTTCCATTCCTTACCCAGTACTTTTCCATTCCCTACTAACCATAGATAAGAAGGACAAACCCCCTTTTGACGTAGAGACCCCTTAGACTATAAGGCCCCATGAGAAGAAGTAATAAACACCTTTTGACCATCCACCATATTGGTGTCTGCATGTGTCATTGGCCCGAGCGGCCCTGGAGAGTGGGCCACCGTGCTGATCCTTAGAACCAGGTCGCCTGCCTTGATCCAGAAGGCAAAAGGTGCGATATGGTTTGACGTTTTTTGCTGGGACCCACTTAATTCCTGCACCTGTAGAGACAGAAGCAAACCCTTTGTCCAAAGTGATTAATCAGAAAGGACCTTCAATTGGTCCTGTCCCAGGGTATCTAATTAAAACAGAGGGATTTTCTTTCACTTTTGCCTGTGTGTTATTGTAAAAATGCCTAGAAATCGGTGGATCAGGTTCTGCAACAGAGCTGTTGAAGAAATTAAAACATGGAAATCTTCTTTTAACCTCATCTGTGGTGTGACCTCGACTCCCCCCTCTCTTGATCAAGAATGCGTTTTAATGTCTGATGTGTCCTCTCAGCAAATGCTTGGTTGTGGGAGAATGTGGAATACCAAGGATATGACGAACACCCCAATCTTTAAAAATGTGGCCAATTTTTGAGATATATATGTGGGATCATTGTCAGTTTTTTTCTTCTTGGGGCACACCCAGTGAAGCAAAAGCTCTGCTAAAAATGTTGACAGGCATGATTACCTGCTTCCCCTGTGTGAAGAGAAGCAAAAACTCCACCAGAGAATGTGTCCACTGAAACATGAGTATTGGTAAATTTACCAAAGGAAGGCTATTTAGTGACATCCATTTGCCATAAGTGCAGGCTTTGCAAACCCTGTGGGTTGAACAACTCTTTCTAGAAACATGAGGCTGCACAAGCTGACATTCAGGGCAAGTACTAATGATAGCTTTAGCTTGACTTTTGGAAATTTGAAACATTTGCACAAGTGCTTGTGCATTTTGGTGAAAAAAGGCGTGACTCAGTTTTGCTTGTTCCAAAATGTTTGGCAAAGTGTTGGAAATAAGCACTGTCAGTTTGTCCGCTCTCGTGTTTCCTTCCACTAAAAATCTAGGAAGCGAAGAATGAGCCCTGATGTGAGAAGCAAACTGTGGATTAGCTGGTTATTGTAAAGTTGTAAAAAGCCTTGAAAGCCAATGATATCGAGTGTCATTACTAGGATTCTTTAGAACTGATCCTTCTATTCTTTTAACCACATTAGCAACAAACGCAGAATGTGTGAATAAATTAAAAGGTTGTGGGAAGAACTGAGAAGCCTGAACCACAGCAGCAAGCTCAACAATCTGAGGAGATCGCTCTACTATTTGAATATCTGATTCCCAAGTTTTAGTTGGGAACTTGGTTTGGTTCAACCAAGTAATGACTGATTTGTGACCTCTGCCAGATTCCATCAGTGAAGAGAGTTCTTGTGTTTAAAGGTTCTTTACTTAACAAAGGTTTCTCTCTAAAACTCAATTTTGCTGCAATAATTTGTGAGCCGGGTAATGAAGAGAAGCAATATCTGCAAAATTAAATAATTCTCGTTGCAAATCATCAGAATTTGCAGAATTTTGCATTGCCCAATCAAGATAGTTTTTTTCAGTGGTAAATAGAGAACTGCAAATTCTTCACCTGCTAAACTTAATAACCTTGTTCTGGCCTTAATCAGAATTTGTGTTATCCTCTCTGAGACTGTGAAAATAGTCTTTGGAAACCTTGAGGGAAGAAAACCCCATTCTATTATCAACAAAGGATCTCTCTCAGAAGGGTCTGATTGAAAAATGACAGAACAAAGTTGCATCATTCCTCCTAAAATTCCAGAAAAGAATGGCTTTTCTGGAATACAGCAATGAGCTTGTTGTCTTTGGAGAGCCTCCATGACCTTGTCATGCGCTGCACGAGCTTCAGGTATTAGAGTTCAGGAGAGTCGATGGCGCAGCTTCCTCTCAACAAATTAAAAAGTGGACCCAATTCATCGTTGCTGATTCCCAAAACAGGTCTGACCCAATTGATTTCTTCTAGAAGCTGTTGTAAGTCTTGCAGGGTGTTGACACTGGTCCGGAGCTGTATCTTCTGCAGTGTAATTGTTTTTTCAGTCATCTTCCATCCCAGATACTTCCAAGGTGGAACTTCTTGAATTTTGGCTATGGAAATTTTAAGTCCAGCATTTTGGATTTCAGTAACAACACTACTACAAACTTGCTCCATCTCTGGCTTCATTGGAGCTGCGATGAGCAAATCATCCCTGTAGTGTGAAATCACGGATCTTGGATACTTCTGTTGAACTGGAGACAAAACTTGTGTGAAAAAATATTGTCAAATTATAGGCGAATTCTTCATTTATAGAGGCAATGTTTTCCAGTGCTATCTCTGCATGGGTTCTCTTTGATTGATGAGTAGAACTGAAAAGGCAAATCTTGGAGCATCATTGGGATGAAGTGGGATGTGGAAAAAACAATCCTTTAAATGAATGACAATGAGAGGCCAGTGTTTTGGGATCATTGATAAAGAAGGAAGTCCAGGTTGAAGACGTCTCATGTCTTCAGTCACTACATTGATCTTCATGTCACGAAACAACCTCCAGGAGTCCAATGTCTTCCTGTGGATGACGAATACTGGTGAATTTCAGGGACTCTTTGTGGGTGTGATGGGACTTTCTTGCAATTGCTCCTTTACTAATCATTTAAGGCTATTTAATATTTTCTCTGTTAAAGGCCATTGATCAATCCGTATAGGAGGATCAGTTTTCCAGTTCAGCTTTTAAGTGGCAGGTTTTGACGTGGTTTACATCGCAGGCCCACCTCCAGTTCTGTTCCACATTGGGACAGGACGTCTCTCCCCCAGACAGTGAGAAGCTTCTGAACAAGAAAAGGACGCACTATTGCTGTCTTTCCTTCAGGACCTGTAATGTTAATCATGGATGCACTTTGCAAACACACGGTAGCGTCTCCAGTCCCTGTTAGGGAACCTGCAGGAGCTACTAAATCCCAATCTCTGGGACAAAACATGTGAGAGATTACAGTGACATCTGCACCAGTATCCAGCATGCCTGTAATGTAAATTGCTTTACTACAGTGAGTCCGGCAGCAAGTCAATTTTGCTTGCTTGCAGTCCAAAAATTGCATCCAAAAGACCTCAGGACCTTAGCTTCCAAATGGCACAGACAGCATTGAATTCTCTGGAAAGTTGTTTTGCTTGGCTGTACTCATGGGTAGAAGAAATGCAATACCTATAGGTGTTTTTGGTGGAGTCGCTATAGGAACGTTACATGCAAGATTTAAATATATTGGTTTATTGTTAAAATCTATTGAAACAACCGCTGGAAGGACTGCAAGTCTGAAAATTTTGGTGCTAGCTCTGCCTAGAATCAAAAGCTCTTGTCTTTGCTGAAAAAACCTGATAATTCCAGTAGAAATACTTTCATACCAGAAATTATTTAAAAGGTGTATCAATTTTTGAGGGGGCCAATTCAAACCTGGTATGTGAGGGTATTGACCTGGGACCATTTGAGGGATGGTTGACTGAGGGATAAATGACTGAGGTACCAATGCCATTTGACTGGGTACTTGACTGTAAGGAGGTCACTACTTGTGTCCAGGTGCGGTGATAATCCGCGCTCTTATTTCAGTTTAACGACAAAGCTTTGCCATCGATGTCCAATTGAGAATGACAGTACTTAGCAAGATGCTTCCCTTTCCTACACTGAGGGCAAATAGAATGTGGTTTAGGTTTGATTGTTGTTGTAGGACAATCTCTTTTCATGTGTCCTGCTTTACCACAAGCAAAGCCACAAGCCTTTTTATCAGAGTCCAACTGTACAGTACCAACAGATTTTTAGAAAATATTTCTTTGTGCTTCAAGGGCCTTTTCAAGCATTTCCATTTTTTGTCCCAAATTTTCTCCCAAAGCCTTTCCCAAATTATCTCCCATTGGATTCCTAACTTTTCTTAAGAATCTGCAATCAGCTTTCCAAAAGCACTGACTTGCACATTAGCAAGATATTTTGAAGAGATGAGCTTACTGCAAGCTGTTAGCATCTCTGTTACGCTTGGAGGCTGATCAGGTAAAGTTATAATAGTTTTTTTTAGATTCTTCCTATAAGTTTTTGGATCTCATGGTGAGAAGGAATTATGTATTGTGCATTCACATCGTTATGAGCATATCTTACAGGTAAGGCAAGGAAGTGTTTATTTGAATCCAAATTTTTTCTAAATTTTGAATAATATTTGAATAATATCTAAGACCACTTAGGTAGTTGCAATGGAAGGTCTACTGTCAATTTAGACCGTGTTTTTTTTCCTTTTCATCACTCCTGTATCTGATCCAGAAGAACAGGTAGTGTTCTCACAGCAATCAGCTGTTCCATGAACCCTGCCAAAAAGCTCCAAGTTCCAAGGTTTGTTTTTACCCCAGCTGGCTTCAGCAATGGCATTGAAACAATTAGATAGGTTTGGATATTGGCTGAGTAAACAAACTAATGGCACATCCACAGCAATCAGTGACATGTTGACCGATGTTAATAGTGTTAGACATTCTACCCTTCCAAATAGAGCAGCAATTGATTTTTTTTAACTGGCACAAGGACAAGGTTGTGAGGAATTTGAAGGATTGTGTTGCATGAACCTGTCTGATCACTCTGAATCCATCCTCAAAAGCACACAAAAACTGAAATTAAAGAAGATGGTGGGTCCTGGTCAGATAATTTGTCCTAAGAATGGAGCTTTGCACCTTGGCTAAGGGAACTTTGCAAAATCGGTCTCAGTGTATTGGGTGTTTTGGTAGTGATATTAATAGTAATACCTTGCATCCTTCAGTGTGTGCAACGAGAGATGAAGAAAACTGTCCAAGAAATTTTTATCGCACAAGAGAGAGAGGTAGGAAATGTATGCACAGACAGTGCTCAAAATGTCACGGAGATGGTGGATGAAGGTATAGAAATGGAGGAATGTTTTGAGTTAAGACCCTGGAATCGACAAGAGATTTTTGAACAATGACTTGTAACTATTGTCAGGCATAATTTATGCCCTTTCCACTGACTGGACCTTCACAGCATTAAATTGCTGTGTTGTAATACAGCAATTTAATGCTTAGTGCCAACAAAAACATGCTTTAGGCAGATAAGAAACAAAAATATTATAGTAAGGCCACAAAACGCAAGTAATAAATGACACAATTGGTAAGGTTTCTTTTTGGGTGAAGAGAGAGGGGGAATTGAGGGAATCCATAAAATTAGAGGGTTTTGGGAAAGCTGCAAAAGGCAGGCCTCAGACACAGCAGAATTGTGAGTAGATCTAAAGCAACAGCATGAGATAGGTCAGCAGAAAAAATTATTTAAACTGTAGAAAAAGCAAGGGCAAGTCGAACAATAAGCCTGTGTATTAATGCTTGTCTGAATAGCTCTCTAAGCTGCACAAAGTTTATCTAGCAAGATATTAGGAAGGTTGACGTTTAATAGTGGAGCTCTGTGCATTGTGTTTTAAGGCTTACAAACAGGTACTGTATTTGAAATAAGCAAGCATTGTTTTAACCAAAGCTACGTGTGCTTATGGTCATTGGATAGAACTAGTGTCAATATGTTTTGCTTTGTGTGATTTGTTAAGAAGATTATATAGTAAGTTGTAACCTTCTGATTTTTGGCCTGCTGCCTGGATTGTGAGCTGCTATCATCTTCCCATTATCATAATCATGTAATGAGACTGATGCTGAAAAATAAACAGCTCTAGGCACTTTCCATAGCAGCCCTGTCTTGTTTGAAGTCTGTAAATAGCCCCCGGGCGGCGTCACTTGGCAGCAGTGTTGCCGCAGCAACTTTCCTGGGAACCCTGCTAGGAAGGGCTGGGGAGGAGAGCTCCAAGTTCTTGGTGACAGGAAGAAAGCCAGAGCCTGCTAACTCACATCTGGATTCACTAAATTGGATCTTTTTAGATTCATACAAATTGGGCTGCTCTCCGGCTGTAGACCCTGACTTTGTATTTGTGATGCTTTCCAATGGACTGTGAGAGGTTCCACACTGTATCCCTGCCCGCAGGCATACAGCTGGAAAACTCTCAGGTCCAAGAGCAATCTCAGCATGCCTTCCCCCATGAGCCCAGCAGCCAATGAGACAGGCTTCAAGGCTTCTGAATGAACTGTCTGTGCCTCCACAGCAACTTTCCTGAGCTCTCCCACCTCCACCCCATCCACCTCTCTGGGCAGAGCCATCCCTGCCCTGCTCAAGCCCTGGCTGCCCCTGCCACCTCTGTCCTCTCCCCTGCCCGCTCCCCTGCAGGCAGAGCCAAATCCAAAGCCCCCCCACCCGCTGTAACCGGAGGCTTGGGAGCCAAAAGTGGTGAAAATCCCGGAAAGTTTTGGCAGAGGAATCTGTATGAAAAGAGTCCTCAGAGCTCCAAAGCCAACTGCCAGCCTGAGCCCGATCCGAGGGGGTGACTTCCTGGGAAGGGCAAACAGTGACAGGAGCGACTCTGCAGCCCCTCGGCCAGGCAGAGCGGGTCCAGAGCCCCCCCTTGGCTGACCCCACCTGCACAACTTCAGAATAAGATCCGGCCGCATCTTTTTCAGAAGAGCAGCAGAGCACAGAAACAGCAGCTCCTCTTTTGCAAAGCCTCCCCAAACATTAATCTCCTGGACCAATTTGATTCCCAGCCTACCTACAACATGTCCCATGACCACTCAATCTCTTGGAATGCAAGAAAAATCCCAAACACTCTTCTGGGAATTCTGGGGTTGGATGATTTCCCGGAGGAGTTGGGGCAATGCCTGGTTGCAGCGTCGATGACTCAGGGAATCCTTGAAAAAGGAGCGAACATGACCAAAGCTGGAAGCTGATCTGATTCCCCTTTTCCGGGCTTCAGGGTGCTGTCCACACTGCCTGGAGAAACCCTGGACATGCCAGAACACCCTGAACAAAATCTGAGATCCCCCCAGAGAAGGATGAAGGTCCAGCACCACTCAGAATTAAAGTCTCAGAGCCAGGTGTTCTGTTCTGATGTTTGAGAAAGTCTCTGTTACAATCATTCTGACCAAAGCTCTCCATTAAAGCTCTGGAGACAGGCATAAGTTTGACCAAAGACTCTTCCTTTTTGAGAGAGACTAGATTGTGAATTTTCCACTTTATCTGGTCCCAGAAATCAAAGGTAAAATCAGACTTCAAGTCTGTATTTTGAGTATTCACTTTTACCCAGAATAATTATCTTTTAGTTCATGTTTTGACATGTCCGAATGTCCTTGACCCTGTAAAATTGCCTCAAGCTATTAAACGACATCCCATTCTGGTTTAGAGAGATGGTTTCCCATCTCGTTGCCCCCGAGGTTGCTACTTATTACTGACAGGGGTATCAGCTACAGGCGGCGAAGGGGACGATCCATTCCTCCGTTTAACAGCCTGGGCCTCTGGCAATGGCACTGTCCATGGCCTTCTTTTTATTTTTATATTCCTCTAGCCTAGAAATCCTCCTCACTAAGGAGCAGCTTTCCCAAAACCCTCTGATTTAAAGGATTTCTACAATACACCACATAATATATATTTTAATATATGTACTGTAATAAATAGAATCTATGAAATGTATCCCTGATCTTTTTCTCAGCCAGCAGGCCTTTGCAGCGAGTTCTGAGCCAACGTGGGGCTCTGCTGCCAGCCCAAATCTGCGCTTCCCTTGCCCAGCCAGAGTGCAGGTGGGGCACGTGCCGGGCATGGCTGGAGATTTGCATGGCCAAAATCCTCCAGCATTTACATCTGCCCATGGCTTTGGGTAGCACAAATTACAACACATCCATCTCACTTGACAAATGGCATTTCTTACCAGCGCTGACCATTTCTTACACCAGCGCTGACAAAACAGAACTATACAGATCTTTGTTAAATTTTTAAAAAGTAATTTATGTATTTGTTACAACACACTATTTAAAAAGATACAAATAACAACTTCTGGTAACAAAAATTAATTTATTGCAAACCTCTAAAAACACTCATTATACACAGAGATCAAGGGAAAATTAACAACTTAATTTATTGCTTATTATGGCAAACATACAGCCCATATACAAATACGAAAATATCACTATTTGCCTGTAATACCAAGTACTCTACAAATAGAATTCCACCACTATACCACTCCAGACACATTTAAATAGAACTGAATACATAAATAACCACTACAATATACAGATGTGAATACAGATTAAATGTTACCTATTACATTCAAGAAGCAGATACATAAAACAAACCTATCTATAAATAGACAAACAGCAGTACCAACCTAAATATCTGTACAACTGCATCAATACAAATATACAGCAATATATCTGGATATATATGTAAATATAATATATATAGAAATACATCAATGCACATCTAAAAAAATATAAAAAAACATATATACCAAAAGAAATGCCAATATAGCTATTTAAAAAGACCAAAACTACATCAATACATCAATAGAAATAGATACCTACACAACCGTATACATACGGAAATCTAAACACAGATATTACAATACACATAAGAAACTGGATACATATACACACAAAGATGTGACTGAAAACCTGTATCTATACAGGTACCTATACGTACATAGATACACAATACATTCATAAATCTGATACCATATGTACAGAAATAGGCCTGAACAAATAGCTGGCTACTTATGTACAAATCCATATAATAATCCCTGTTCACATGCAAGTCCGTGTATCTTTAAACAGAGCTCCAAGCAGAGGGATCCCAGCTGCCCCATCTTCAAAGCCTCTCCCTCGGGCTCCTCCTCCCGTGCAGAGCAGCTCTCCTGGACAGCGACAGCAGATGGGGCATCCGGCAAGCAAAGGGAACACTGAGTGAGTATGGGGACCTTTCCCTTGGCAGCAGCTGCACTTCCATCAGGGAAGAGGAAATGTCAGAGCCTCCCCAGGAGGGTCAGAAGGAAAAGCAGCCGAGCGGGCCGGGCTGTGGTGAGCTGTTCACTTCTTTCAGGCATCCCAGTTGCTCTGAGGGAACTCCCTCATGTCACCTTACTGAACCACCTCTGCATTTACCAAGACTGTGGCTCCCAAATCAATCAGTATTTATGTCTCCAGCTACTTGCACCAGTGACAGGCAACGTCCTCTAACAGAACTGGGGCACAAAGTTACCTTCCACAGGTCATCTGACGGGGCCTTGTGCTTCCTGTGCTGCCTGTCTTTCTCCTCACCTTCCACTTGGAATTTTTACAGCATTTCTCTTTCTTTCCCCTTGATCAGCACTAAAATGCACGTTTCTCTCCCAAGTTTGACTTTCTTCAGTGATCCTGTCAAACCTTTTCCCAGAAGCTTTTATCGTGGAATTGAGTGTTAATTTCAGCAATTTTGGTGATTTTATGTGAGATTTATGCAAGTCTCCTGTTCATCAGGGCACCATTTAGGAAGGTACCAAGGGAAAAAGGATGTTTCTATATGTCAGTTCACTAGTGGAATATTCATGGATAGAGAGAGTGATTAGCTGAATTTTACATCTACTTGTAACCTGAGAGTGCAACAGGTGATTTGGGGAGAAATTAAAGCCAGATCTCTCCTTCTACCAGCCTCTTTTCAAATGTAAAGTAAATAGAGCAGGGTGAAGAACTTTAGAGTTCAGTTCCTGAAGTGCCTTATGAAGGTGCTCTTAAAGTAACTGAGATAAAATCTGGGCAGGCATTCCTAATTTCCAGACACTCATTGTCAATTTCATTGACTCTGAAAAGAGCAGAGATGTGCCCATCATACCTGATCAATCCATGTGGGGATGTTTTAGGTTCAGATTCTTTGAGGCTTTAGATTTTTAGGTCTCTAGACAATGCTTCCAGGAATCTAAATAGCTTTCAGAAACTAAACTTTTCTCCTTTTTTCCTCAGTCTTTGCACTCATGTGCACCAGAAACATTCAGTGAATGAGTTCCACTCTAATCCATCTCCAAGATGAATCTCCCTGCTGTGTTCACACTGGTGGCTCGTATGTCTCTTCTGCACAGTGCAATTTTAAAATCTTCATTCCATATTATCTCTGCCCTTCTTTTTCTGTTTTAGCTTACAAATGCAAGTTTCTGAGTTGCCAGCACTTGCTGTGTCTGGCTGAGGATGCTGAGTGCTGGAGTCCTGCAGGATGGAGCCTTTTCCTGCAGGCAGTGACAGCTAGAAATTGGCCTATGACCTGTCATGTTGGGTTCCTGTCTCTCCCGCAGCCAAAGAGATTGCATTTAGGGATCCAAATCCAAGTGGCAGGAACCCAAATGCTCTTGAGTCACAGCTGCAGGCTTGAATCCACACAGGATGTCAGGGCTGCCCCACTCCTCTTTTGGTTTTTCCTGCAAATGCCACTGCCTTTTCTGCCTCAACTAGAAATACCGCAGCTGTGCCAAAACCAGCTAGTGGGTGGTATTCCAAAGGCAGTGTGCTCTGGGTAGGATGAATGAAGAAGAACCTTCCCCACTTTTGAACCATTCAAAAGAAACCATAAGTGTGTCTTAGCACCAGTAGAAAAACAACTGCTAACTGAGGAGGAAATGTTGAGTTTTCGGAGGGAGTCAGAAAGGGATCTTTCAAACCATCTTCCAAATCAGTTGATATTTCAGAAACTTTAATTACTTTATTTAATTAATCCTAGTCTAGAACCATATCCTACAAAACTCTACAACAATCCTACTCTAGAATCTGACTCTACAATTCTACTCAAAATTGGCTATGGAGGTAACATCTTGACATGATATGTTCTTGTCTCTTACTTCTTCTGGACTGAGTTGATGAGTGGTGCCAGGATGGATGCTGGCTTTGCTGTTGTTACAAATGGATGCTGTCCACAGGGAAAAAAAAACAAAACAAGAGCAATGAACCATGACTTTGCAAGCTCAGTGCTTCACAGGCTCCATGAGGATTCCTCTAGTTGCTAGAAAGACCCAGAAAGCAGAACAATGGGACCATCTGTTCCCCAATTGTCAGGTGCAGGACCTGGCCATCCCAGGCAAATGTGGCCCAGAGTCCCAGGCATCTGTTGATTGTTATGTCTTCATCTTGCTGGGATTTTTGCCCTGCCAGTGCTATAGAAATGGTGCTTTCTGTCCCTGGGGTTTCTTTCTTTCAGGAAAATCCAAGGATTCACATAGGTCCCTGCCTTTGAAAGACACCTTGAGCAGTTGGTGGCAGTGGACAACAGTGGACATGGAGCGAGTGATTTTGCAATGGCACAGCTGAGCTGTGCGAAACTGCCTTGTGATTAGGCACTGCAGTAATTAGGAAATGACATTCCAACAGCCCATTTCTCTGCTCCCTTGGGAGCCAGTTACAGAACATGTGGGGCCGCTGACATTTTGCCTTGTCCACTTGGTAACAGTTGTGTCTCAACTATCACCCACAAACCTCTGACCACACTCTCTGCTGCTCTTTCTAGGATTCAGAAGAAGTAATCCATGCCTTAATACTCTGTGGATCCATCTTGGGCAATGGGCAGGGCTTAGGGCTTTTAGGGCACTTGCAGATCTCTCCCTATGTGCAATTGCCAAGTGCAGCACTGCAGGTGGCTAAGGAACTACCAGTAACTTTCCGATGGATTTGCTGGCAGCCAGAATCAAGAATTCAGGACTCTGAAGCTGTAGCCCCAAAGAGCAGGGAGGTGCTCTAAGGCACCACCTTTGTTTTAGCAATGGAGAGCGAGTGAGCGCGTCCTTGTCTGAAAGGAAGCGCTGCCCTGCGTGCCTTCCTTCCGGCAGCTGCGGAGGACAAAGTGCCAAATGTATTTTGCAGGCTGGCACCAGTCTGTGCTTATTGTGCCTTTTCAGCACGGCTCTAGCCAAAGCTCCAGCCACAGCTCACACCAGAGGGGAGCTGTGGGGAAAGCCCCTCAAGAGCAGCAGAGTTGGCAGGGGCTGTTGACATTTACCTCTCCTCCTGTGGCAGTGTCGAGTGCTTTAAAAACATCTCCAAAACTCCTAGAAACAAAAGAGAAGCAGAGAAAGGAGAAGCCATTTAGATCTTGCACTGAAAGCCAGCCCACACAGGAGATCTCTGCTGTAAATGCCTAAAAGCTGCAGGACTCTGGAAGCATGGAGATGTTCTGGACAATGCCTTCTGAGCACAATTAGAAATTCTGATCAGCATTGACAATCTAAGCCCAGTGCCTGAACACATTTGCAGCTTGTCTGACTTCACGCTTGATACCTATTCCACCAGCAAAACACCCGATGCATAGTTTTGTAAAATTAGCATTGCTTGGACTCACCCACTGCCAATACTTTCCAGTTCAATGTATTTGATGATAGGATTTTCCGTCTTCACCATTCTGCCTGAGGGAAACAAAATGCAAGATGTTCACTTTAAAGCAGAGATCCCACCTTCTCGGAGATACAAATGGCAGCCCCACTGTCTGGGGCTCTGAGCCCTCCCTTTGTTAGCCAGCTCTGAGGTGGCTAACAACAACAGGAACAGGAACTGGAACAACAACAAAAGAACAGCACGTCCACAGCACAAGTCTGGCTGGCACAGAGACTGATTTCTTGCATCCTTTGAAGTGAGAGACCTCTTGGCAGCAGACACACAGGGAAGCACAGGGAGATGGATTCAGACTACACTGAGACCAGAAGAGAATACATACCAAAGCAAGTAAGTTTGTCCTCTAGAAACATTGAGGAGAGCTGGAACTAAGAGTGCCCTTGTTTTGTTGGGAATAAACACTGCGAGATTTAGAAAAGGTTTCCCACTTGCTAAGATTAAATGCACCTGCACATCCCGAATCAATTCCTCTGAACAGATGTCAAGTTCAGAACAGGAGGAATATTGCCAAGTGTTCCCATCTTTTCCACCTTGCAGCAGTTTGCCAATAGAATGCCTTCCCAGTTGTAAACCAGAGCAGCTCATGCCAGAACCAATCGCGACGGGGCTTTCAGCATCAGGACCCTCACCCTTTATGAGCAGGCTGAGCTCAAAGACGGCCTTGCCCGTGCCCCGCGTGAAGAACCACGCCGCTTCTCTTCACCCTGACAGCGCGGATCAGTCGCTCCCATTGCACTCGCACTCTTGGCACCGCACACCTCCCCATCTTCCCAACTCGGCATGGCGGGCACGGGCACAGAGGGACAGCAGTGCTCCTCAGGCACCCCTGTGACACAGAGAGCTGCCCAGAGGAGATGCTGACCCTCTTGTGAGTCCAGGCCGTGCGAGGCAGAAGCCGGCCCAGAGAAGGGGCTGCTGCCTCAGGCAGCTCCGCGCTGCAGCAGCCGGGCAGCAGCGGGACCCTCCCAGCTAAGGAAGGCTCCAGCCTCTGCAGTCCCTGCAGCCCTCAGGGCCAGGGCAGCGACCACAACCAGGCTGGCAAAGGCCAAGCATGAGCACTGACAGGTAATGATGGGAAGAAGCCAGAGTGAGCCTGAGCCCTGTACAAGCTTTTGCCCCCATTCAGGACACAACAGGATGGGCTTTGAGATCAGCCCCATCGAGGTGTGGATCAGTGCCCTTTTTGTCCCAACAGGTGATGGTAGACACAGAATCCACTGGGCTCTCTTCTCAACTCTACCAGGTCTTATCTGAGAGCACAGCACTGGCAGCTGTTACAGGCAAGAAGCAGATTCATTGGGTTGTGCTGCAGAATCACAAAGGGCTTGATTTGTTCTTCTAGAGACTGATCTCAGCAGGGCTTCTACCAGTGGCTAGAAGTCAAGCAGTCACAGCCTTCTGCTGATGCAGGAACAATTCCTGCTTCTGCCTTTGGCAGAGAGGGAAGCCCAGGCAAACTCCAGCCAGTCTAAGCTGCCCTCTGAGGCAGCAGGAACACCCAGAGCTCTCTCTTGCTGCCTTGGAGCAATGCCAGCACTTCTGTGACCCTGAAGTGAGGAGAACCCTTTGGAACAGCTGTGCTGACATGTGCACACAATACACTGTCCCTCAGATAAGAAAGACAGCAGACGTACTGTGTTGCTTCAGGGAGTCACCCGCCATCTCCTGTTGCAGAGCAGCAGCTGGGTCAGCATGGGAGGTGAACCAAGTGCTCAGGCTCCACGTCTTTGGCTGGGGAGCAAAGGCTCCTTGGGGCGGCATTGCTGCAGCAGCTTCAGTGTCAGAGTTGGTGTAGATCTGAGAGAAGAAATGAGTTGATGTCAGGAAGGTGTGGCAGAGATTGCCCTGAAATGCAAGAGAGATTGCCATTTGAAATGCAAGCCCTTAGGAAGCTGCTGTCTGCCACATGCAGAGCTCTTCAACTGGATTGCTTTGGATGTCCACTTGTGAAACCAAATGGTCAAAACCAAAGACTGATTTTACTCAAGTTCATAGCCACTTTCTTGTTCTAAAGGATGACTGCAGCAACGACCGCTCCACTTCCTCTCAAAGACTCCTTTCCCCCTCCTAGGTCTGCAGATACATTTGCAGCTCCTCATTCTAATGTTCTACCTCCTGCCATGAAATTCTCTTTTACTGCACCTTCCTCGGGACGTGCTTATCCTGCAGCATCTCTGGATGGTACAGTTCCTGGGCCTCATGCCAGCCTCGGGGCTCTTGGTTGCCCATCACTTGCTGGAACTCGCTGCAGGCTGCCAGGTAGGATTGCGAACCTTCCACCTCAAGTCAAACAGAACAAAGCAGTCAGAGACTACAGCTTGTCCCCGTCAGCCAGGAGTCATCGACTGGGAAGAAGTAAAGGACAGGAGCAGATTCACAAGGGTTACAGACAGCTTGTAGCCTGTATTCCAAATCTATATGAGTGACCGTGTTCACCTGCAAAAACACCTCAAGAAACAAGGTCACCCGGAAGAAGCCAGCAGGAGTTCATTGGGATGACTGCTGGCTAAATGGCCAAGGGAGTAATGCCACTGTCTAGAGCATCAGCTGCGATTCAGCAGAGCAGGAAGTGTCCTTGAGAGCAACTCTGACAGAGGCCTCATCAGGATGGCACTCAGAGGCAACACCCCACCCCCCTGCTGCTCTGCACTGCAAAGGCAAGGAGGGCAGAAACCACCCCTTGGGTGACTGCAGTGCCTATTGCTATTTCACTCGCTTTTCTAAATCCTTTTACTCCTGAAGGAGGCGATTAATTTTCTCTTTGATGATTTCAATTTTTTCGTCTGGCCTCTTCTTCCTTGCCTTGATCCTAGCCTCAGTTTCCTGCAGTTGTGCCGGCACCTGTTTGTCCATGTTCTGTAAACAACAACGGAAAGGACTCTCTTTCATGAGTGGAGCGGCTGCCATTCTTTCATTCACCTGTTTTTGTTGACTGTCCCTCTGCATAGGGAGATTCTTCTCCTCTTGGATGTCTTCATTCCTCCTCTTCACTGCCATGTCACTCTGAGATTCGGGCAGCTCTGCTTGTAGTTCTACCTTGATGTTCTGTGCACACAAAAGCAGAGCAAGTGACTGGAAGCTGTCATCAGGCTCAGCTTTTCCCTCTTTTTGCCTCAAAATCACATGGATTCAGCCACTTCTTTCTGCTTCCCTACCCACATCTGCTTCCACTGTAACCCTCCTGTCCCAGGGCTGATCTCTGCAGATTCCAAGGCTCTGTGCTTCCAGTGCCTGTGGGATTCCTGGCCTCCTCAGTCCCAAGAGCTGTGGTTTATGCCCTTCTTCCTGCCCTTCCCTCTGTGCCCTGGCCAGTCAGGCTTACCTGGCCTTTCTCCTGTGGCTCTTCCACCTGCTGCCCAAGCTGCTCTTCCTGCTGTCTGGCTGGGAACAGCTGTCCCTGAGTCTGGCATGGCATCTCTGATGAAGCAGTCTGCTCCTGCTCTCTCTCAAGAAGCACCTGCACAGAAAGCGAGAGAAGATGGGTTTCAGCTTCCCATATGACCTTTGTGGGCCAAGACTCAAAGACTGCTGGGCTCACACGTTCCCAAAGCACTGTGCTGCTGCTCTGCTGGGTCATTCTCTGTTTGAGGGGAGGCACAGATTCCAAAGTGACCCTGGCTCTACAATCAGGGGTCAACTGGGACTGAAGCTGCAAGAGCCTCTCAGGCAGCTGACAGGGAAGGTGTGGCATTTCTCAAGGGTCTGGTGAGGGCCTCCCTCTGCTTCTACCATGTCCTGTTTGTCTCTCCTGAAGGGATGCGTTTAGGTGAGCATTGCATCTTCCACTGCTTTGGAGCAGAGCCAGGAAGATTCAAATAGATAGATAGATAGACAGATCTCACTTTTATAATCTCTCTTTACTGTACTGTGGGATTTACATTCTTTGAATGGAGAGAGATATAATTCTCTCTCCTAGGCTTTTTTTTAAGGAAGTGTAGTGAGAAACTTAGAGAAGAAGAGAAAACAATTATTATCTCTACTTGCTCTTCTTGTTGTTTAGTCCATGAAGAATGTGTTATAGCGATTGTTTACTGTAAGTGATTTGTTATTGCATTTTAGTGACAGTTGTTTGGATTGATTAGCTAATTAGATAAAAGACTGTGTGGAGACAGTCACTAGTTTTGCTTTAGTATCTTTTTAGTATAGTATTTCCATAGTATACTTTTAACATAGTACTAGTGTAATATAACATAGCTTAATAAAGAATTTGTTTAAACTTCTAAACCACAGAGTCAAAGCACATTTTTCGCCACGTGGGGGTCACCCGGGATCAATAATGTTCTTTCTGTCGCTACACACATCATCACTTGGTAGCAGTGCCCCAATCAGAAGCCATCCTGAACTTGCTCTCCTGTTGCTTCAGTAACCCACACTCTTGGGGTCTCTGGAGCATGTGGGTCCTTCTGGAATGCAATCAGACCCAGAGCGCTGCACAGGGAACAGCACTCTTTGTGCATCTGTGCTCGGGCAAGTTCTTCTCTTGCACTTGACCACACTGACGGTGCTAAAGTGGCTGGAATCAGAAATGCAGCCCAGCTCCTCCCACCTTCTCTAATCTCTGAGGGCCAGCTGGAATGCAAGCGCATTGATTTCCTGATCAAGTCCCAAACACAAAACACACTGATTCCCTGGGCTGCCGAAAAACACGGGAGCCGTTAACTTGAAAATGATGGGCAAGCCCTACTGGCTGGTCGGGCACCAGAACAGCTTGTTCTGCACAAACATCCCTGCCCCAAAATATGTGTTCCTGTGCATAAATACTGCATTATCCAGAACTGCCTCTTTGAAAACTAAAATTCTAGCAGAATTTCTGCCAGGGCTGTAAAAGGGCAGGAAAGATTGAGACAAAGCTCCCTTGCTCCCTGGAGAAGGAGAAATTGCACAAGGGTTTTCTTTCTATCAAACAAACAAATAAACAAAATTTATTTGTTTTTGAGAAAGTGTTACTCACACCAGTGTCTAAAGCACTTGGATGCAGTGAGGGGATGTCTGGAAGGGAAACAGTCCTTGTGCTGAGCTTTGGATCTATG
Source organism: Ammospiza caudacuta (assembly GCF_027887145.1). Lineage (NCBI taxonomy): Eukaryota > Metazoa > Chordata > Aves > Passeriformes > Passerellidae > Ammospiza > Ammospiza caudacuta. The sequence continues at coordinate 10,176,872 of NC_080632.1, forward strand.
GATCTAAGGCAGTAATCTATGGAAGTCCGCCTGAAGGTGCCTAATGAGCCCCCCCATTGTCCAGGCTAAAGCTCCCTCGGCACCTCCTCCCTGGCCTTGTGCTGCACCCCCTTGCCCAGCTGCCCTGTCCTTCTGTGCACACGCTGCAGCCCCTCCATGACTTTCTGCTCCCCAGGGCCCACAAGTGCACACAGCACTCCAGCTGTGGCCGCAGCGCTGCCCAGCACAGGGCCACACTCACTGCCCTGCTCCTGCTGCCCTACTGCTGCTGGCACAGCCACCAAGCCCTTGGCCTTCTTGGCCCCCTGGCCACACGCTGCCGCATCTTCAGCTGCTCAAGGCCGCCAGCCTGCCATCCTTCTTGCCCACACAGCTTCACAGCCACAAAGGTGCCTATTTCACTTCAGATACAGCAGGCACCATTGCAAGATGGCCTTCCTGTTCTACCACCTCCTGTTCCAAGTAGATATCAGCCACTGCCCCTTCTCACCAGCGAGGGCTCCTTGCTGGGCTCCACGTGGCCTCTGAGCTCTGGGTGCAGCCTGTCTCCGCACTCGCTCAGCAGGTGCCTGGACACAACCGACAGGGCACTGGCACTGTGCTTGTTCAAGTGCAGACCCTGCAGGGCCATGACAGCCTCCAGCCTGCCCTCAGCCACTGCCCTGACAGAGTCTGCTGCACACTCCGGGGAGGCTGAAGTGACATCAGCCTCTGCCTGCAGCTCAGCCGTGCCCTCGGTTGTTGCGGCGCTGGTGTTTCTGCGCCCAAGGCCTAGGAACCTCCGCAGTATCTGCAACAGAAGGAAGGGCAGGAAGAGAGGGACGTTCCGTGGCCTGCTCCAAGAGCGGCGCTGGGCCGAACAGTGCCAGCAGGCCCAGCCCAAGTGGGGATGGCCGCAGGTACCTGCACTGGTCTGTGGAAGCAGCCGTGAGTGGGGTCCTGCTCCAGTGTCCCATCCTTGCCCGCATCTGGCAAAGAGCGAGTGCAGCCAGAGCTGAGGGGCTGCGGGAAAGGCCGGAGAACACGGCACAGCCCTGCACGGCCCAGGCAGGGACAGCCCCCGGGTGCCCAGGGGACAGAGCACGGCCAGCAGGGGCAGCCCCAGCCCCTCTTACATCCTGTCTGTGGGGACATCCATAGGGGCAGGGATGGGATGGGGCCAGGCCGGCAGCAGTCACCAGTCCTGCGGCCCAGCTCTGCCACTCACCGTCCTGCACTGGCTGCAACTTCTCCGGCTCTGCAGGCTGCTGCGCTGGGGAGGCTGCAGGCCCTTTCTTTTTCTTCCCCCGAAGCACCCTGAAGAGCCTGATCACTCTGCCTGCCATCCTGCTTTTTGGCCTCTAGGACACCTTTGAGACAGATGCCTGGGAAAAGCTCGGAGGTAGCAAGTCCCGCAGTCTGGCTGCAAGGCCAGCTGCAGGAAAAACGCCTTGGAATCGCTGTGACGAAAGAGCCGGCTGTGTGGGGCTCCTCACAGCACAGCTCTGGCACGTCCTGTCCTGTCACGTGCACCGAGCACTGTGGCGTTGCTTCGTCACCGCCAGCAGCCACTTCACCACGTGTCACAAAGGGCCCTGTTCCATTCCGTTCCATGGTAACCATGCTGCGCCGTGTCAGCAAGGGCCCTTGGACACGCTGCCAAGTGGGCTGCACCAACGCTGCCCCAAATGCCTCTGATTGGAACAAATCCATTGCCCCAAGTGTCTAAGACATCCTGGGACACACCAAGCCCAGCCAAGTGCTCAGGGGAGGACTCTCCACAGTGCCAGGCCAGCACAGCCCAGCTCCCTGGTGGCTCTGGAGCAGAGCAGCTTCCAGCAAGCACGGGGCAAACACATCTTGCCAAGAGTTAAAACTCACCAGATAGGGGAGGTGGCATGAATGTGTGCATCAGGCCTTTGAATTCACAGCTCCCCAAGAGAGCTTTGGGGCACTCGGCTGGAACAACAGGATCCGGCTCAGACCTGTGCTTAAAGGTGGGCAACAAACCCTGCCACAGGTGCTTGGCTTGGTCTCTGCATGCTTAGGTAGATGCCAAAGCCGCTCTTCACATCCTTCCCCTGCCTCTCAGCCAAGTGCAAGGACTGAAGGAAACACAGGAAGTCAAATGGAGACACTTGCACCTGTCTCTTTAGGGGCTCCTGGGGAAGCAGTTTCCTTGGCAATCAAGCCCCTCTCTTCCAAGGGCACTTCCCCAAATGTGTACATTTTCTGGGCAACACCAATCCACCCTTAAGTGCGGGGTGCGGAGGTTCATGGGCATCACACCATTACCAATATGATCCAGTGAAGCTAAATTTATTATTCCTAAAAAGACTATCTATAATAAATCTCTACTGTCCACGCATCTCTAGCTAATACATGATTGGTTAATCCTAGCTGTTCACACATCTAAAATAGAATGCTGCTTGGATTATCTAAGTTTTCACGCATCTTGCTGGGGTTGTATGGCCCACCCATGGCTCACTTTCTCAAGCTTGCTGACAAACTTGCTGAGTCCTGATGACTCTTTTTCTTGCATCTTCTTCAAGGATATATTGACCCCACTGAACGTGTTCAGTGTCCATTATTACAAGCAGGCTGGATTCTGCATCGGCTGAATACGGCCCTTGTCTTGCAAAAACTCCTCCACCTGCAAAATATCTTCAACAGTTCCCCGCTTTTGTTTTTGCAGAAGCCAGACTGATTTAAAAGCACGGTCAATTTCCTTTTGCACACAGCGTAGTAAGCAAGGCACTATTAGCAGAACTGATAAAAGAATGAAATACAAAGCCAATAATATGTAAAATTATTTATTCATTACATAGCCAAGAATACCTAATACCAAAGCATACTAAGTCCTTGAGCCAGCCTCTTATTCCCCAGGATTTTAGCCACTCATCAAAAGAATTCTAAACAACTGTCATCTTTTATCATGTTCTCCTTAAGCAATGACACTTGCTTGTCCATAGATTCAGAGTGCTCAGAGAGATTCATGCAACACATCCCTTCAAAATCTTCACACCCATCTCTCTGTGCTAGCAACAAAAACACTATTGCAGCCCTATCCTGTAATACAGCATGGTGTATGCTACCTACATCAGTGGTAAGCTCATTCAGTATGGCAGATGTAATGTTAATTTGTTTGTTTGTCCAACAAGCCAATCGTTTGAATTGTGTAAGGGCCTGTGATAAAGCTACTCCTGGTGTAAAAAGTGATGCCAGTAGAACCAAAGGCATATTCTACAATTCTACATTATCCTTACAGTCTGAACCTAATAGATGCACAGTACGTTTTGAACATTGGAATTTGTGCCTGATGTCAAGCATCTGTTGAATGCTAGGGGCAAACAGTGTCAGTTTCCCAAAATAGCACAGTCCTCCTCATGCTTTCTCAGGAGTCTCAGGCTAAGCTTTATCTCCACAAATGAGAAAAACTCCAGGAGGTGACATCCTTGCAGATTTTGGTTTTAGGGATACAACCATGTCCAATTGGCTCAGTATGCCATGGTATTGTAATACCAGGAAGAAACAGGAAATATCCAAGTGCCGTCATCGCCGAGTTTTTCTGATTTCTCCCTAATCAGCTCTTTAACCTGGTGGTACTCATAGAACAAACAGTAATTTCCTGGCACTGATCCCAAAATATCCAATTCCTGTGGTCACTGACTTGTAGTATTTAAACCTTGAATGATTGTAAATGCCTGAATTCCTAACGGATTTCTAGAGATGCTTTGTTTTTCACACCAAATTTCTGTGATCATCCCATTTTGATTAGTGCACCAATTTGAACAGGCCTTACTTAAGTTGCCATAAATTTGAGCTCTGGTCCAATTTCCCAATTCTTCCATTGAGTCCGAAGGAATGCCAATTAAACAGGTGCCAAATGGATCCGAAGGTGGAGCTAGTGATAGGCAGAGAGATTCTTGCCTTGTTCTGTTAGCCTATGTAACCCTCATGTTAGCTCGCTGCTCTATTTTGTATACCCCCTGCGTTTCCTTAATCACTCCACTAAGCAACATGGTTAATATTTTCCAGACTGGTGCCATTGTCGCCCTTGTGGTCCATCACACCTGCGCTTTGCCCAAACTGCTTTAGATGTGTTTGTGGTATTGCTATTCTTACTCTACATTCTGTAGCTATTATCTTGCTCTCCAGCACAATTTGATTTACTACAGCAATTAAAGCAAGTCTAAACTGCAATTGCAGTAACAATCTTTGCTTATATATTTCTATCAAAGATACATCTTAGAGAAAACTCTGATATTTTCTTGAGTTATGCCTTAAAAATTTAGCTAATGCCATTCTCGGGGTACTAGTGTTAAGTGTGTAAGAGCAGTTATTGCATATTAGGTTGATAGGCTGAAATTTTTGCTTTTCCCTCGGACCACTGCTCAATTATGTTCTTGACAAACTCATCACCAAGTTTTTTAGTTACACTTGATACAATGAACTTTAAGCCATGGCTTACATGCACAACTATGCAGATATCAAGCATTTTCTATCTGATTTACAACTTGTGAGGAAAGTGAAGGTCCACGTGGCTGGAATCCAACGAACGCCTTTATCTGTAAGCAAGCACATAGAACTTCTTCCTCTTCATTTGACTGTAGCTGGTCCTTGCCACACCCCTGTCCTGGACTTGTGAACATGACCTGAATGCCGTCAGGCAATTCCTCCCTTGGATTATCTGTGAGGGCATGATGCACAAGAATAGGTGCATCTTCCCTATCTCCTGTTGTTCTGAGCTAATTAGGCACAAAATTGGCTTTAGCTGTTTTTTCCTCAAGGGATAACCCTGGAGTTCCCACTTTTTCTTTTTGCAGCATGTCCTTGAACATCTGATGGGTACGCTCAATAATTGCCTGTCCAGTAGGATTGTGAGAAATACCAGTGTCACGTCAAATACCCCAAACTTACAGAAAATTGAATCTTAAGGAACACAAAGCAGGACTATTGTCAGTCTTAATATCTAAGGGGATACCTAATATAGGAAAGCAATTGTACAAATGTTTCTCAACGTGACGTCTCACCGGTTAAGAGAGTACCCTATAAAACACAAGCATAGGTATCAATGCAAACATGTACAAATTTTTCCTGACCAAATTCTTCTACATGAGTTACATCCATTTGCCATAACCGCAAGGGCTGAGTACCCCTAGGGCTAACACCATGCCTAAACCAATGCCATCTCGTTGACCGGGCAGGACAGGATCACGCAATACTAGAAGCATCAGTAAAGGGAATAGCAAATTGTTTACCCAACATTTCTGCAGATTGATGAAGAAATGCATGGGAAGTTTTGGTCTGTCAGCCTGTGCCACTTCCCTGTACCCTCAGTGCCACCATGGCCCTCGGCTGCCCCACAGCCCTCAGCCCCAGCAGCAGCTCAGGGTCAGCGTCCCTTCGGCGCCACCGCCCCCTCAGCCCCCTCAGCCCCCTCTGTCTCACCGTCCTTCAGCAGCTCCTCAGGGGACAGTGCCTGGGGCCAGCGGCAGCTCCCACTGCTCCAGGGACAGCTGGGGCTGGAAGTGCTGCTCCGCCCGCACCGGCCGCCAGCTTGGACCCAGCACAGGGACAGGGGACACAGGGGGCACAGGGGCAAAAGCAAGAGGTGAAAAAGGCAGCCGAGGGGAGAAAGAGGTAAAAATGCAGCCTAGGCTTACACAGCTCAATCTATGCATCTAAACTTCCACATACCTCTAACTAAATAACTCAGCATATTTCTAGATCTATATCTAAGCATCTAAATTTAAGCATCTAAATGTAGGTGTCTAAATGTAGGCATCTAAATGTAATTCTATTAATTGTATAAATGTAGATCACAAAATCTAGAAATGTAACTAATTCTATCCCATCTAGAACAATAGAGATCAATTTAACTATATAGATGTATATATATGCACATATAAACACACCTCTGTAAATCTATAAATGCAACTATATGGATATAGAAAGAGAATTGTAGAAATCTATAAATCTATGTGTACACTAAGGGATTCCACCCGTCTGATGCTCACAGGCTCTGCCTCTGGTCCTTCTTCCCATGCAGGGCAGCCCTCCTGGCAAGGCAGATTAGCTGGAAATCTGGGAAGCAAAGGGAACACTGGGTCAATATTGGCCTCTCTGCATCATTTGTCCTCTTGGAAGTAACTGTCCTTCTATCAAAGTCTGTAAAAGATGAGCCGAAAGGCAAAATCTCACTTGGCAATTTGAAGCCTGCTCTTCAAAGAGCCAGACTCCTTCCAAGAGTTTATAACTTCTGAAGTTTTGAAGTATCCCAATACACTGAAAGCCCTCAGTGCACTGGGATACTTTCACAGGGCCAAGGCCCCCATGAGAGCTTGAAACACAGACAGACCCAGCTGCCACAAAGAAGCCCAGCCTGGTTCTTTCTCTGTGCTGACAGAGAGACCTCAGTCCTCACTGAAATGGCTGAAGCTGAAGGTGCTGGGAGCTGAGTTATCAACTAGCACCATTCCCTGCCATCTACAACCTGCCCTCTGCAGTGAGCCACAGCTCCTCCAAAACAACCGCCAGCTCTGGGATGAACAGCTCCGTGACAAATGACCAGGTAATTTTGGCTTAGGCATTTATGTATTAGCTTATGGGCATTGTTAGTGATTATAAGTATTTAGAAATAGCATCAGTTAGAACTCTTGTAGCTGCTTGTAATATAATAGAATTTATCAGCACTGTGTTGCTCATAGAAACAGTAGCATAATGAATATAATATCTATGCATCACTTATGGAAACAATTGTGTGATGAATGTATTGTGTTATAGACCCTAGCAAAACTTAACGGGAAAAAAGGCTTGTGTGTAACTAAAATCAGTGTAAGGCTGTCCACTGACCAACCTGTCCAAGTGATAAAATAACCGTGACACAAACCAGAGCACCAGAGGACAATTAGAGAATACCATGTGAAATTTAGGGAGAACCTACTAAAGCCTTATCAGAGGGTGTGAAACATCAGGAGACACAAGCAGAAATAATACATGTTGACCTGGTGCAAAGGATGTCATGCAGTAAAACTGAGTGCGAAGCAATCAAACTAAGGAGTTCCCAAAACATCAGAAAATTCCCAAGAATTCTTGAAAAATTCATGAAACACATGAATATACTTGCCTCTCAGCAATGTAACACCATAAAGCTAACACTGTCACTTAGCACCAGGTGTTGTTTGGGTGTTAGCCCCGAGCACCACAGTGCTGCAAATATTGTCTTTTTTATCCTATTAGTATTATACATTTTATAATTCTAAGCAGTGAATTCTGTTTCTCACAGCTGTGAAGGAAAGAGCTCCCTAACAGGACTGCAGGCAGCACCAGCTTTGCTCAAGGATGCAGACCCAAAGTGCTCTCTCTCTCCTTTAGTTCTCACTAATTTTAAGGGGTGATTTCAGATTTTCCTTGAGCTCCTGGATCTGTGACTAATGATTTCCTTGGCCTCAGAGCTTCTGCTGCTTGTATTTTTAATGTATCTCACTACAGCTATCGGCAGACTGGCACTACATGGATTTAATGCTTGGAGACAAAAAGCTCAGACTTCTACACTGACCTTTTGCTGGGCTTTTCCTCTCTTGCTTCAAGAGTCACTCCGGGTTGCCTCCAGAGCACTGACATCCTGCAGCAAATTTATCCACGGACATCAGCACAAAACTGGGACACCTGGCTTGGTGACACAACTGCCATAAGGTCAGGTTTATTCCCTGCTCTCTTGCCCCAGCAGAGGACTCAGTGTCAGAGCCTCTGGAGAAGCGTGGAGGGCAGGGCTCAGGCAGGTTGTGCCCGTGCAGGATTTGAACTCAAGGCACCAGGAAGCACCAAGCCTGCAGACAGGAACTCAACCCTTCTCATCTCCCTCACTGCCAGAGGCAGGCTCAGAGCAGCCATCTCACCGCTCTCTAAACCAGTGGGGGCTCTGTCCCTACCAAGCTCCTCGGGCTCCTGGGAATTGTTCCTGCAGCTCTCGGTGCCAGGCAAAGCTCCCTCTGCTGCAGCTCTGCCCACAGGCTCCCCTCCTGAAGACTCAGGGGCAACAATAATATTGCCCTTGAAAGAGAAACAGAAAGGAAGAAACCCTTCTCACCACTTACACAAAACACCTGGTCCAACAACTCCATGGCTCACACACTTAATCCCTTCTTCCTAACAACAACTCTGGGACCCAAAGCCCTTCAACAGTCAGAAAAATTGACTTCTCAAACATAGTCCAAAAGCTGTCAGAGCTGACAGTGTTGAACATGGGGGTGACACTGAACACATGGAATGGCTGCTAAGCAGGAGTCCTGCCAGCTCCTGGCAAAGGGATGTGCTCCTTCCTCCACAGCCCTGAGCACAGCAGTCTCATCCAGGCTGCAGCACACATCTCTTCCCACAGAGATGCCCAAGAACAAGGGGAAAGAGCTCTGCAACATGGACAGCAAGACTGGCCAGTTTGCCCAGCTGAGGATTCCCCAGATGGAAACTGGACTGCAGGCAGCAGCTTACTGAGAGGACAAGAAAGCTGCAGCTGCAGCCCAGCCCCAGCCACGGCTCTGGGAGCGCCCACACGCACGGCAGGGCTCACACAGCAGCAGCAGCAGCAGCAGCAGCAGCAGCAGCAGCAGCAGCCCAGCCCTTGCTTTGCCTTGGCCTTCCCACCCAAAAGAGGCACAGCCCACATCTGCTGCTGCAACAGAGGCACCGCTGGCATGCCCCTCCCTGCACGGGACACTGGGCCTTCAGTGCCACTTCTCCAAACACTCTTCTCTTCTTTCCCATCAAACAAAGCCTCTTAGAACCTACAAAGCTTCCACTTCCTCACCACAAATGCTCCTGCATCAGGGGTTCTTCCCAGGAAAAGGAGCACCCAAACTTGGCCAACACAGGCTCACACCTTTCCATCCTTACTCATGGATGATATTTTCATTCCCTCTTCTTTAGGAAGTCATGCTTTACCAGGCAAATACTTCCTTGTCCATTCACAGCTGAACTCAAGAAGCTTTTCCTTCTCAGCCATGCAAAAACATTCACAAGTTCTCAGTCCAGCCCCTTTCTTCCCTGCCCAATGCAGTTGCCCAAGCAGAGGGAGAAAACATCTCCTCCAGTGTTTTAAGCACCATGTCCAGATCCAGCGGTGGCAATTCCTCTTTCCCAGGAGTATTCCACAGCCAGCTGTGGCTGTCCATGCTGCAGAACCTGCGCTGGCAGCTGGAGTGCTGGGGGCTTGAAGTGTCTGGCCTGGCTGCAAGAATCCAAACACATTGGTCAGGCTCCAAAATGTGTCTCTGGGATGCAGAGCTCTAGTGCTGCCTTGGATCAAACATCACAGGAAGCACACAGCAACCTCCGTTCCAGAAATGTATTCAGACTTCCCAGAGGATTGAAGGAGTGAGTTCTTCCTCTTAAAAATATTTATCCAAATTGACATGTACATAGATTAAAGCATGGACCGGAAATCTGATATAGACACGCACAGAGACACACACACACACAAACACCCTAGAATCACAGCATTGTGCGTCTTCCCAGCAGCTTTGGGATTTGGCTACATTTGGTTTCTCATCACAAAAGACCACAGAAAATGGATTCACCCAGGAAGAGCCCAGATCTATAGACATGCATGCTAAACTTGTACTGTGAGTTTATTCTATAAACAGCCTTGAGGGTGAGGTCATATTCTTCAGCTGCAGCTGTTATTGGGCACACAGAGCTCATTTCAATGGCACGGCTTGATTTGCAGGGCAGACAGTCTTAAACATCTGCAATGTCCTATCAGAGTCCCAGTTTGGCTTCATTCAAAGAAAGAGGAGAGTGCACCTAACACTGACCACTTGTTAGGCAATATCTTTCACCGTGCCCTTGTACCCCTACAGAGAGTCTGTCTATAAAATATCCAGAACAACACCCTCCAAATCTGCAGCGAGGACAGGAAAATGAGGCAGAGAATCTTTCTGTTTTCAAGGTCCCCCTTCCTAGGCGACTTGACACTTTCTACCTGCTTCTCACTTGAGATCTACCCATGATAGAGCACTGCAGGAAAACACTTGAAAGGGTCATTAACCAGGAGCTGCTTGGAAAGCAAGGGCAGAAGCTCTTTCCCTCCCTGATGGGCTGCGGGCTGGCAAGTGCTGCTCTGAAGATGTGCAGCTGCTCCTCTCTGGAGAGGCCAGGGAAGGGTTGTGATGGTCTATGGGTACCAGAGGAACGATGAGCTCAGGTTGGCATTTAATCTCCATGGGAACAAGCAGAATGAAGAGCTCACAGTGGAGATGAAATTTGCCTGTTCCTGGCTCCTCTGATGAAACGCCAAGAAGTCCAGATGAAGCAAACACCTTCTCCCAAGAAGCTAGGAAAACCTCAGAATCATGAGCACCTGCACTTCACCTGGAATGGCGTGGAGGCAGCTCTAAATGCTCGGGTGAGGCAGCACTGAGGTCGTGGTATGAGAGCACTGTGTAGCAGTGAGGGAAGGAAAAGGGAAGCAAAGGGAAGGCTGGGTCACTACTGGTCTTTGGGTGTGCTTCCCTTGGCAGCAACTGTGCTTCTGTCAGGGAAAACAAAAGCTCCCTGAATTGTTAAAACTGAAAATCACCGACAAAGACTCTCTAACTAGTCAAAGTTAGAAAGTGCTATGTTCATTACGCTGACGGCCAGCAGAGGGGAGGGTCATTCCCGAAATACGCGACTGCTGGCCAGGCTCGGCTCGGCTCGGCACGGCACAGCACAGCAGGTTCCAGCAGGACAGGGAAGGGCAAGGCAGGCAGCGAAGGGCAGGGCAGGGCACTGGGAGCAGTGACAGGCTTTGTCCACATGCTGCATCCCATGCCTGGATAACCATCGGGGACAGAGAGGAAGGACATTGCTCTGGCTTGGCTGCAGAAAGGATGAAAAGTGGGACTTAGAAAACATTAATTTGGACTCCGTTTTAGCAGACTGGCTGGTTTCATCTCAGCATGTCCTCCTGTCTTTGGCAGAGTTGGCGCATTTCTCATGATTTGGAGTCAGCTACAGCAGCAGGAAGGGGCAGCAATTTTGTCAGCATGGATATCAAAGCCAAAGTGCTGCCCCATGGATGGATGTTGCTTTCTTCAAAGCATTTCTGGCCTACAGTTGTAGCAAACTCACACTGGTGTCTTCCCAAACAGCATTGCCCTTTTCTTTCCTCATGAATCACCTTTTCCTTTTCTTCCCCCCATCTGGGGAGAGCTCCAATGCAAATGCCTCCTGCAGCCAACTCCTGTCACTGTAGACTGACAAAGGAGATCTTGCAATGGAGAGAGATTCCCTAGAGCTGCTGTGGGGAGCCGAAGGGGGAAGCTTTGTCCCTTAGTCTTGTTGGGGAGCTGCTTGTGCTCTGGGGGACAGACACTGATAGTGGAGCCCTGGAAAATGTAAAAGATTGAATCTGAAAATTTTAGGCTTTGTGTTTTCCCAGATCAACCTGCATAAGCAGTATGAAAAATTATATAATTGTTAGATGTGATGATTGTTTAGTAATTAAATATAATTATTATGTAGTCATGAGAAGAATCATGAACAATTATATTGGAAATTTAGGGAGGGCTATGCTTGGCTGAAGTCTATGTATACAATAGAACAATAGAAGTGTAATAATTAACATGGAAGTTATGTAACGATAGAACATAAAAGCATGATCATCTCAAATATATGGTTGGAGTCAGATTTGAATTGAATACTCCTGAAACCCAGAGGTCTTAATAAAAGCACCTGCATATAATCGCTTATGGGATTTTGTGTTTCTTAAGGCTAACAACACCAATGATGTTTATCCAAGCCTTGCAGTTCATTCCTGAGCTTCTTGACACACCACAGAGACTTTGGGGTTGTCGTACTGGCAAATAAATTTCAGTCTGGGCACTTTGAAATGCTTCAATTATCCTTTTTTTCGCTTTTCTGCAGAAATATTGTCATCATCTATTCCTTCCAGAGGATCTTTTCCTGCTTTTTGGAGAGCTCCTTTTTTTGCCCTCCCAGATCAGGCTAATTCCCAGGGCTCCTTCCCAAAGTGAGGTGTAGCCCATGGCCTCCACTCTTCAGCTGGAACAGAAGGAAGCACAGAGTTTGCTGTTGTGGGAGAGGAGCTTCTCGTTCCTGCCTGCTTTCCCTTTGGGACAGGTTGGTGTGTTCTCATTTGATAAAGGCAGGTTTAAACTCTGAAGCAGTTGTGTTTCAATCTGCTCCCTTCTCCAGCTCTTCTGTGGGTATCATTGGACAAAACGATCTTGGTGGGGGCTCCCTGTGGCAGCTTAAGGAAGGAGGTTGATATTTCAGGGTTGTGACTGCTGAAAGCAGCTGGTTTTCAGAGGTGTCCAGAATTGGGAGCGGCTTCTTTTCTCACTTGCCTGCAGAAAAGGAAGTTGCAACGTGGGAATTTCATTTGTGGAGATGGCTGCCAGGGGTGTTTGCCAAGAGATGTGCTGGCAGAGAGGCAGGTCTCGTGCTAAACTGGCTGTGTGTTTGTTTTGATATTGGGGAGGGTCAGAGATGCAGACACAGACACCATCTGAAGGAACAGTGTAATTTTCTGTAATGCAAAAGTGCAAAAAAGAGTCAGGAAAGAATAAGCTAAGCAAAGCACCTCAGCATTATTACAAAAGGGTGCCTCTGGTTATTAAGGAAGATACATCACCAGGTACCCCAATGCTTTCCCCTTCATCCAGTGCTGCACATCAGCTGGGGGAAGCTGTCCCAGCCAAGCCCTGCAGAGCCACGGCCGGGAACCGGGAAATGCTGCGGTGTCTCCACCTTTGCCGGCCACGAGGCTCCCGAGTGCGCTGTGAGAGTAGCCCGGCTCCGACAGTGCTGGACGAGCAATGTGCCAGAGCTTCTGCTGGGGCACAGCTGGTTTCATTCTCCTCTTGGTTTTCTCCTTGAGCCTGCCCAGGGCTCAAGGAAGAACCAAGACCAGGTGTGGCCTTGTCCATTTTCCTCATGCAGAAAGATGCAGACATGCTTCACCAGTGAATGGAGGACACAATATATTTGACAGTAATACTTGGTTAAGGAGGAGATACATAGAACATTGGGTTGGAAAGATCATCTAGAGAGCAGCTTTGACTCGGGTCCTGTTGTGGAGGCTTCAGTCAGGGTCTGTTGTTCAGGCCTTAGTCCTTTGGTATTTTGCAGTGCACATCAATGCTGTGCAGAGCTGGAAACAAACAAGTCTGTCTTTAGCACATTTGAGACAGGGAACAGGATTACCCTGCAAGGCCAGGCTAGGGCCAAGAGCAGAAGGCCAGCACCCTGCTTTTGCCCACAGGCAGCCCTGCAGGGCAAGCAGCCACTCCTGCCCAGGGGCTGAGGTGCCCGAAGCTGCCTCCCCGCTGTGCAGCTCTGCAGAGCCCGCGGGGCGCAGGGTCCTGGGCAGCCAGGGCAGCCCGGCTGCCTTGGAGCACAAGGAGGGGCCCAGAGAGAAGCTGCTGCCCTTTGCTTTGGAACTGTTCCTCAGAGTCTTGTCATTAATCCCCAGTGTCTGATCTGTTTTCTTTTCCTCTCCCAAATTTAACAGAGCTTTTTGAGAAAATTGACTGAAGTAGCTTCTGCTGCTGGTGGTGGTGCTTTTGTCTGCAGGTGAGGGCAGGTGATTTGAACCAAGGACGGAGTCCATTGTTAACACCCCAGCTTTGCCAAGTCAAGAAAACCATTCACAATTGGGCAGCCAGTGCTGAGCAATTTTCCTAGTTTTTGGAAAGCTCCCACCTTAAGAAATTCAAGAGATTATCCTTCATGAGGATATCAGCAGTACCATGATGCCAGTGTTTTCCACCCCGTTTTCTGTGTCTTTGGCACTTTTAAGATGTCCTCAGTGCCCAGCAGGAATGAAATGACCTGTGATCATGTGATTTGAGAGCTCTGTGTTGTTCGTTGCCACATGAGTGTTCATGACAAGCTGGACACACCAGTCGTGGCTCTGTTGAGTTAAATTCATCCCAATTTTGTGCAAACAGCAGCCCTGAGATGCTGAGAAGAGCAAGCGCAGTGGGTGGGTGTGCATGCACACGCCTGGGGGCTGACTGCTGTGTGGGCAGAAGGTTTTGCACTGTTGTAATTCTTCGCTCTCCCAAGCTGGAGGAAGAAATCAAATCTTTATTAAATTAAAATATATAAATCTATATGAAATGAAAAAGTATCAAAATTAATGAAACAATACCTATTAATTTATCATGGATGTAATTTAACATCTATACACTATTGCCAGCCGGGGGTCCCTGTACAAATCACGAACGGGACGGGACTGCTGAGGAACGCGCCTCGAGCTGTTTGTTTTCCAGCATCAGTCTCATTACTTGGGTCTGACTATGGGAAGATGCCAGCGGCTCACATCTGTGGCAGCAGGCAAAGAACTTAATGGCACAGCTTACTTGAAAAATTTTTTGACCAATCACACAAAGCAGAAGCATACTGACAGTAGTTCTATCCAACCACTATAAGCACACGTACCTTTTGTTAAAACAGTGCTTGCTTCTTTTGAATACAATACCTGCTTGTAAGCCTTAAAACACAATGCACTGAGCTCCATTATTAAGCTGAGAAGTTCCTAATATCTTGCTAGAGATACTTTTTTGAAGGCTAACGAGTTATTCTAGGCAAGCACTAACACACAGGCCATTTTGCTATTTCTCCTTACTTTTCTACTTCTATAACACTTGTGTTGACAAATCCTATGGCTGCTGCTTAGCTCCAACCGCTTTCTCTGAGCTCTGCCTTTTGTAGCTTTCCCAAAACCCCCTGATTTGAAGGATTCCCACAATTCCCCCTCTCAGTACAACTAAAAAGAAACCTTTGTATCCATGTCGTTTATTAACTACCTTGCATTTCATAGCTTTACTGCAGCATACCTGCTTATTACTTGCTTAAATCATCCTTTTTGCTCGCATTAAGCATTGCTACACTCCAACACAGCAATTTTAATGCTGTGAAAGTCCAGTCAGTTCAAAGGGCAAAAGTCATGTCTGATAGCAATTACAAGTCATTGTTCCAAAAAAGTCTCGCCTGTTCCAAGGTCTTAATTCAAAACCTCCCTCCATGTCCATACCTTCATCCACCATCTGTGTGAGATTTCAAGAACTCTCTGTGAAACCATTCCCTACCTCTCTCTCTTGTGTGACAAAAACTTCTTTGATCATTTTGTCCATCATTTGTCACACACACCAATGTATGCAAGGTATTACTACTAGTACCACTACCAAAACACCCAATCCATAGAGACCTATTCTACAAAGTTCTCCTTAGCCAAGGTGCAAAGCTCCATCCTTGGAACAAATCATCTAACCATGACCCACCGTCTTCCTTTTTTGGAGCTGTCAAATCTTTCAGCTTTTGTATGCTTTTCTGAATGGATTCAGAGTGATCAGACAGGTTCATGCAACACAATCCTTCAAATTCCTCACAACCATGTCCATGTGCCAGTAAAAGAAAATCAATTGCTGCTCTGTTCTGTAAGGTTGCATGTCTGACAGCACTAACACCAGTCATCACGTCACTAATTGCAACGCAAGTAGCACTGTCTTCTTTCTCCAGCCAACACCCCAATTGCTATAATGGTCTCAATGCCTCACCCGAGGCAAGTGGATGCAGAAATAAATTTGATGTAACTCATTTAGCAGGGCCCTAGGTCTGAAATTGCTATTACACTTTTCTTTATAATGATGGGCAAATCTTTTTTCTCTGTGTTTTCTCTTGATGGCTTTTTTAACGATAGGTGCTATCCCAGTGAGTTGTCTGATGCTAGATGGGCCACCTTTAATTTTTGAGGAATTCCCTGTCAGGCTTCATCTCCACCAATGAGCCAATATTCTGTTACTAATTGTCGTGGGGACTCATCTAGGTCATCTGCTTGTCAGCAGTTTCACCCTTAGGGGACACTGGGGTAGTACAATTGCACCACAAACTTGAGTATCTGTCCACAGGATGATGGGGAGTAATATTTAACTGTGGATCTCCCTGGTGCCGAAAGGCAGCACAAAATTCCATTAGAAATGAACCAAGAATTCCAATTCTTGAGGTTCAGAAGGTGCTCTAAGTAGATCAGGGGCCCAGTGATGCCAGCTGGTTATGGGATTGGTCTTGTTGGCAGCCTCACACCAATATTTGTCACGATTGGCTATTGGCCATTCCTTGGCTGGCACTGGCACACCGACCAAACAGGTCACCAAGGGTTTCTGTGGGATCAAATTGGTCAAACATATGGTGTCTGAGCCTGCTGACTTGGCTAAAGCAAGGTAAACATTCATTTTTGGTTGATCTACAGGCATATATGCACTGCAAAAGCAAGCAAGCAAAACCAACAAATGCCAGTATATCATTTGATCAAACTCCATGTTTCTGTTCAGCTGCTTTTTGGCAAAAGCTTCCCCATCTCTTTCAGCTCTCAAGCAAATCTTTTAGCACTTGTTCAGGGACTGGCCGACTATAGGGCACTAAACTGTCCCTCTAACCTTTAATTTTTACAAATCTGAATATTTTAGAAGTCTTTTGAACAAAATGGATGCCACGCTTTTGCTGAAAGAGCTCTATGATACAAACAATTTTCACAGTCCAAAAATCAACAATCAAACTCAAGATTTGTAGCTTTCACAGGTTGAACAGGGAACGTCTGGCATGAACTGTAGTTTCTCTGTGTGGCTCGCATCTGCGTGCTCATTTTCCTGCTGGTGGAATTGTCGGTGCGCTCTTGTGTATGAGACGGTTTCACGTTCTTCGCAGGGACCCACTTAGGTCTGGCACCTGTGCAAATAAATACAAGCATACCCTTTGCCCCAAGTGATTAGTGCAAATGGTCCTACAACTTGTCCTAACTCAAGGTTTCTGATCAAAACTGGAGCATTTTCTTTCAGTTTTGCCTGTGTGCTGTTTGAAAAGTGCCTAAAATTGGAGGATTAGGTCCTGGAAATGTGCTATTGAAAACATAAAGGCATTAAAGCTTTGCTGAACCTTATCAGGGGTGCTGCTTGGGCCACTCCCCCTTTTGCAGACCTAGAATGGGTTTTAGAGTGTGGTGTGTCCTTTCAACAATTGCCTGACCTGTGTGGGAATAGGGAATTCCAAAAGTGTGGCAAACACTCCTGTCCATCAGAAATGTCGCCAATTTTTGAGCTCTGCATGTGGGGCCATTTGACGGTTTTTGCCTCGTGGGGGATCAGTTTGGCGAGCTCTGGACCCCAGTGACACTGACAAGGACAAAGCAAAAGACGAGAGGCGCTCTTTCTTCTCGGGACCAAATCGCACAGCTTTAATGGAGAAAAACTCCAGGAGAGAGAGGGAGCATCCAGGAGAGGAAAGAGGATGTCCAGGAGAGGAAAGAGAGCGTCCACCTCGTGGCAGGAGATTTGTAACTCTGTGGGAGGGGGGCAGTACAAAGGAACTACCATAGTTCAACATACGTAAATCACCACACTGTAGTTTTCTGCCTAAATTGCTGCACTTGTTGCAGACAAAATTCTAAAATCTCCCCAAACACAACCGTACAGTCCCAAATGACCACAATGTAGGGAGAAAAACCACTCAACCCCCCTGTATACCCAGGCACCAGGTGTCACAGGGAGTACCAACCCCTGCAATTACAAAGTCCACACACACAAGCTCACCGATAAAGGAGTATCTCTTTATGAGGGGACAGAGTGCTCGCTTTTCTCAACACAACTCACCATCCACCACATCAGCATCCACGCACATCATCTTCCTCAAAACACACCCACTGAAAACACAACCACAATTACATCAACACAGGAAAACTTGCAGCAATAAAACAGGATTTGCTCAATTCACCCCCAGAATTTCTAGCAGGTCCTTATTGACACAGCAAATCCTTTCTGCTGGCAGCCAGGCCCAAACCCAAACTGTACAGGCGTACGTTGTGCGCAGGACATCTCTGTGTGACTTAGGAACAGCCCTTCCCCTGCGTTCTCCTTACGGTTTACTTTATACAGAGTTAAACACTCCCTTTCTCCACAGTCCCAGCAGTCTTGTCTGTCCCCTACGAGGAACAGCCCAGACCAGAGGTGCCTCCAGGAAAGGAATGTCCTGGCAGTGCCCAGAGACGTCCACAGCGCGGTTGTTCTCGCTGGAGCAGAGAAGCGTTCCTGCCACGGTCACCAAATGAGGTGTGGAATAGAACTCACCACAGTTGAAGTTAGAAGGTGGTGTGTTTATTACAGCGCCAGGCACAGGAGGAGTTGTCTCTTAAAGACATGTGTGAAGAATCACTGGCTCTCTACTCATCTAAAATGTCTTACATATTCATATAATTCCCAAAAAACCTAACACGTATTCATTAGGTAGCACTGCATACCCCCCTTTGTATTAAAATGTATTATAATTGAGTCCAAAGTTCCTTCACATTTCTGCAGTCTTTCACTTCACCTGTGCTGGCGGGCTTTAAAGAGGGGAATGGTGTCCTTCTGATGAAGGCCAAGACGTCTTCCTCAATTTGACCTCTTTACTTATGACCTGTTGGCAGGCTTTTGCACTTCTTGCCTATAGCTGAACTTTCGGGGCCCAGGTGCAGGCTCTGGTCCTCTTCTTTGTCACAAAGAAATCCGCATCCCATCCTGCTTCTTTAAACATAGGAAAGACAAGCAAGTGATATATTACGTTAGCCTTAACTACCTTACCTGCAAAATATTAACTAGTCCTTGTTATTTCTACTCTTATTGCTATACTCTTTCCCCCTAACTAAATCTTGCTAAAATTTTAACTCTTCCAGTTCTTTCAAATCCTTGATTCATTGGCCTCATCTCACACGCCAGCCATGTGTGAGCCAATGCCGTAACTGGGAAATTCCACTCCTGAGCAGGAGATATAGGGCCTGGTTCTGAGCTGGAAGGGTGAGAAGAATGAAATGCACATGGTTTTGATCCAGGGGAAATCCTGAAAGTGCACTGCCTACCTGCCACTGCTGCGGGGCACCATGCTCCATCTCCTTTTCCTGCTCAGCAGATTTTTGGGAATCCAGGGGTTGCTGTGTATTATTTGCTATTGCAACTAATAGAATGACTTTGCTTTGCAAGCCCCGTTTTATCCTGGGTTATTTATGCATGGGGTTCCTCCTGGACTTGTGACAAAGGCCAGCAGGAACCTGCAGGACACTCCTATACTCATGTCAGTAAATTCTGAGAAGTGCTTTAAATATCAGTAAGTCAAAAGGTATCAATCAGTAAATCAAATAATTTGGGGTAATGTTTAGCCTGTGAGTTTCAGCAAAGTATTGAAAATGTCTTAGATCCATGGATACACATTAGTAAGTGAGATTGCTGGGTGTGCACATATCAGGGAAGTGATTCCCCACACACCCAGTGCTGAGATCAAGTATTGCCTCTCTTCTAACCCTGAGCTGGCAGCAGGGATCAGGCCCTGCTTGGTAACGTTCATTTTGAAGACTTCTGTTCAGCAGGTAAGAATGGTCCAAATGAAATCTTTTCCAGCTGTTTCCCTCTGGTTCACCTGTTTGAGGGTTAAGATTCTGTGCTGCAGGTGTCCTGGGTGTGTGCAGAGCAGAGCAGCCCCAGAAAGCCCTTGGCTTGCCCACCAGTTGTCATGCCTTGTTGCCAGGTGTGCCCAGCTCTGGCAGGAGAAAGAGCCCGCAGCGCAGTGGGCACCGTGCCCTGCCCAGCCGGGGCTCTCTGGCACAGAGCAGCAGCAGCGCCAGCACCGTTCAGCCCGCTCCTGCCTTGGCTTCCCCTGGCACACAGAAGCCTCTGGAAATCAGCACCGCCAGCAGCGTTCCCAGCTTGGAGCAGCTGCTGCTGGTGGGCAGATGCTGCCAGTTCCACTGCTTCCTAAGGGCAAGAAAGGCACAGATGTACATGCACCGGAGCCCTGGGCATGTCCAAGAAAGGGGCAAATATGTGGGGAGATTTGTTAGGAAAGATTTCAGCTGTGATGCCAACAGTGGCTTCTCTCCTGGTTCTGTGTGTTCTAGATGAGTAATGCAATGGTTGGCTCTGTCAATTAAGAAGTAGATGTTATGTGGATGTTCAAATGTGTAGTGATGATATTGTAATATATCCTCCCATTATCCTCTTTCCCCTCCCCTTTGTAATCACCTTGGTAGTCAGGGCATTTGGGGAGGGTTGGCTTGTGACCAGCAGGCAGGGGGAAACAACACCTGACCTCCAGTCAAGGTGCAAGAAAGTAATCTCCACCAATGGACAGCAGAGAAAGAGCTGACTGACAAAACTTCTGGAGGAGCTGAGGGTATAAAAGGCAGAGCATCCTTTTTGTAGATGAGCACATGGCTGCTAGTCACAGAGACTCCCAATGCTGTAAGTTTTCTTATTCAGTTCTTTGTTAAGCTTTGATAAACCTTTAAATTTTGAAAGTTAGAGTAATTTCTTAAATGTGCAATGCTTGGGCCATTTTATTGGTCTGGTTTCCTTTGCTTGTGTCCCATCTGAGTGCTCAGTTGGGGCACAGGCTGTAGGTGCTTGGGGCGCTCCTGGAGTTCATCTTGGATGCCCTGAACAACAGGGTTTGGCCCATGAGGGGAATTTGTGCTGCTTTGTGACAGAGGAGAACTTCCCAGGCTCTTTTGTGTTTGATGTAGGGAAGGTTGGGTATTGCTTGGCATAAACTCACAGACCAACACAGAGCAGTTCCTTTGTGATGTCAGGGCATGGTTGTCACACTGTCGTAGTGACATCAGAAGGTTGCCTTGCTGCACAGAAGGCCTGAGTGTCAGAGCATCCCTAGCGTTTGCTCAGATCAGGAGACCCCTCCTGGCTGCCGCCTTTTATCAGTAGGCAGGTGCCCACTGACAAGAGCCTTTTCTTTCCTAGTGTTGTGGCAAGCTCCCACAACACTTTAACAATGTTTAACCATCTGGCTATGGCAGCTTTCGCTGCCTATGGGGTTTCCTATTCCATCTATTATGTGACACACTTCACCCGTAAGTAGAGGTTTCCCTTCTGCAAAAAGGGGGTGTCTGTAGCCACAGGGGCAGCATTTGCAAGGGAACCTGCAGGGGTTCTGTTCCCTCCATGGGAGTCTGTGGCAGCAGTCTCTGTCATTTCCTCAGTTTGCTGGGACAAGCAAGACAGCTTTGAAAATGTAGACTGGCAGACCTTCTTGGAAGGCCTTTTAAAGTCTCTGCAGTTGTTCTCAGGATTCAGAGAAAGCTTATTTATTTTTAATTTTTTTTAAGTTTGTTTTTTTTTTTTAAATTGAGTGCTAAAATAGTAATTCTTTTTGCAAGGAAGTGCAAACTCTAAAGCAGTGAGTGTCTGCTCCTGAAGCCTAGGGGTGCTGCTGTGCACTTCCACAATAGAACTGCCACAGCTCAGGGGGATTGTGGGAAAGCTTTTCTGGGCAACTGTTTCCTGCAAGTTAATGAGAAATAGTGCATGTAAGTGATTGGAGGAAAAAAAAAAGTGCCTGAAGGAGAGGATTTCAGAAGCTGTTTTATGTGTTTGTTAGAACAGGAGCATTGAGTGTTAGAGAACAATTTGCATATTATTGATCATATTTGTATTCATTTACTGGCTAAACAGGCTGCAGTGTAGGCACAAGGAAGAATATTTTCCTGATCAATTACTGGGTGTGTGAATGTAATGTTTCTCCTGGAGGGATGTTGTGAAACGGGATATCATCTCTGTTTGGGTTGACTTGTTCTCTGGGATTCAGCAGCCCAGGCAGTTTTCTCACAACATCTGGTTCATTTCCCTTTCGCACTACAGGACACCTGAAGCGTGTATTCAGCACTGCTGAAGATCCTGAGGTGAGTTAGAAAATAACATTTCATGTCCCTGGTGTTTAAGAATTGTAGAGGAAGATGTGAGCTTAGCCAGTAGCACTAGAATATAGAGGGCGAGCAAGGAAGGCCGAAACAAAATTCATTTTCATGCCAGAACCAATAGAGAAGAAAGGCAAAGATAGTTATTTTAAAATTTCCATCGCAGAGATTTGAAAAGCTGAAAATGATGTTTTGCAAAGAGAATGACGCTTACTAACACCAGACACGAAAAATCTGACAAAGGGCGCATTCTGTACAGTTGAATAAGATCATTTTAATTTGGAATGAGCGACTTAAAATACTATTCCTATCAAACTTTCTGATACCTAATTGGACCATGAGGTGCTGGAAAAGGAAGGCCATCTTGCAATGGGGCCTGCTTTATCTGGAGTGAAATGGGCACCTTTGTGGCTGAGGAGCTGCGTGGACCAAAAAGAGCCAGGGGTGCTGGCAGCCTTGAGCAGCTGAAGATGCGGCAGCGTGTGGCCAGGGGGCCAAGAAGGCCAAGGGCATGGTGGCTGTGCCAGCAGCAGTGGGGCAGCAGGAGCAGGGCAGTGAGCGTGGCCCTGTGCTGGGCAGCGCTGCGGCCACAGCTGGAGTGCTGTGTGCATTTGTGGGCCCTGGGGAGCAGAAAGTCATGGAGGGGCTGCAGCGTGTGCACAGAAGGACAGGGGAGATGGGCAAGGGGGTGCAGCACAAGGCCAGGGAGGAGGTGCCGAGGGAGCTTTAGCCTCGAGAGTGGGAGGCTCTTGAGGCACCTTCCGACAGACTTTCATCAATCCCTTCGTGACAGTGCTCACCACCAAACATGCCCTCACTGCATCCAAAGCCTTTACACAGTGGAGTGGCTGATGCTTCCATCTTGTGGCTTGTTGGCTTGTTGTTTTGTCAGGAAGAGAAGGCCTGTTCATTTTCCTCTTTTTCCAGCAAGCACAGAGGCTTCTGCACAATGTTTTCTGCCATTTTGCAGCCCTGGATGGGATTGTGATCCAGTTTGAGTTTTCTACGTCTGCAGCAGCAGTAGCAATGGCATTGCTGTCGCTTTCCTACTTTTCCATTTCAGTGCTTTCAAGCACTAGAAGTTCGGTTTTGCCAAAACAACCTTGCTTGCTGATAGCAGCCAGGGAGGAAAATCAGCTTCATATCCATCTAGAGTGCTGTTGAATTGGCCCATTTTATTTGGTGGCTGTGACTTAGAACCCCTCTGTCACTATGAAATATTTTGATTTTTCCTTCGAAGATGTGGGGGTAGATGTGAAAAGAAATTAGGTTCTACATGATAGGAAACGGCCACTCCCTTACGCTCCTCTCTTCTCACAGGTGACAGAACCAAGAGCCGTCTCTCCCCTGGCTCCCGCTGCTCCTGGAGAAGAAGCCAGAGAGGAGCGAACTGAGGAGGATGAGCACCAGCCTCCATCAGTGCTCACACCAGGGCCGGGATATTCTGATGCTGTAAGTGCCAGTTGTGTGTGGTGCTGTCTTTAGTGCAAGGCAGAGCTGCAAGATTTGGAGCAGCCAGCATTGTGCTGTTGCAGGCTGAGGATGCTGGGTGCTGGAGTCCTGCCAGGAGCTCGGGATTTCCTCCAGCCAGCAACCACAGAACTTGGCCCTTGAGCTGTCATGTTGGGGCAGCAAAGGGCTGGTGCCTCTGGGAGAGCATCTGGCTGCTTGGCTCAGGGAAGCTCTATCTCTTGGCTTTTACAGTGCTATGGCCAAGGGCAAAGGCTGTAATGCTGGAGGTGCCAGGCCTTGTTTTGTTGGTTTTCCCTTTTTGGAAAGGTATGTTTGGCTTGGGAAAGCGGTCTGCACTTTCCTTGAGTGGTTCTTCACTTGTACAGTCTCTTTTGGACCAGCTGTCTTTTGGCTTTTGATAAGCTGCAAGGGGAGGATTGTGTGGTCCATGCAGCTTTGAGGGGGCCATTCCTGACCGTGTGGCAAATAAACAAAGTGCGGAGTTGCGAAGCCTTCTTGCGAGGCTAAAAGCAGAAGCGGCCAGTTTCTTCTGATGCATATTTTGGTGCAGTCTGCAGCTTTGACAAATGGCTTGGAGCCCGGAGTGGGGCTGAAGCTACAAGTCCTTGAATGCTGTGTTGTGTTCCTCGGAAGAGGAAGGCCATCTTGCAATGGGGCCTGCTTTATCTGGAGTGAAATGGGCACCTTTGTGGCTGAGGAGGTGCGTGGCCCAAAAGGAGCCAGGGGTGCTGGCGGCCTTGAGCAGCTGAAGATGCGGCAGCGTGTGGCCAGGGGGCCAAGAAGGCCAAGGGCATGGTGGCTGTGCCAGCAGCAGTAGGGCAGCAGGAGCAGGGCAGTGAGCGTGGCCCTGTGCTGGGCAGCGCTGCGGCCACAGCTGGAGTGCTGTGTGCACTTGTGGGCCCTGGGGAGCAGAAAGTCATGGAGGGGCTGCAGCGTGTGCACAGAAGGACAGGGCAGCTGGGCAAGGGGGTGCAGCACAAGGCCAGGGAGGAGGTGCCAAGGGAGCTTTAGCCTCGAGAGTGGGAGGCTCTTGAGGCACCTTCCGACAGACTTTCATCAATCCGTTCATGACAGTGCTCAGCACAAGTGCTGTTTCACTGCCAAACATCCCCTCACTGCATTGAAGGGCTTTTAAAACTGATTTCGTTTCCATTTTCCTCTTGTCGCTTGTTGGGTTGTTGCTTTACTAGAGTGGCAATACCTATTGATTTTCCTCTTTTTCCAACAAGCAAAGATGCTTCTGCAGAACGTTTCACTGCCCTTTTGCAGCCCTGGATGGGATTGTGATCCAGTTTGAGTTTTCTACATCTGCAGCAGCAGTAGCAAAGGCATTGCTCTCACTTTCCTAGTTTTCCATTTCAGTGCTTTGAAGCACTAAAAGCTCTCTTTTCCTAAAACACTCTTATTTGCTGATAGCAGCCAGGGAGGAAATTCAACTTCATATCCATCTACATTGCTGTTGAATTGGCCCATTTTAATTTGGTGGCTGTGACTTGGAACCCCTCTATCAGTATGAAATATTTTGATTTTTCCTTCGAAGATGTGGGGGTAGATGTGAAAAGAAATGAGGTTCAATTTGATAGGAAACGGCCTCTCCCTCACGCTCCTCTCTTCTCACAGGTGACAGAACCAAGAGCCGTCTCTCCCCTGGCTCCCGCTGCTCTTGGAGAAGAAGCCAGAGAGGAGCAAATTGAGGTGGATGAGCACCAGCCTCCATCAGTGCTCACACCAGGGCCTGGATATTCTGAAGCTGTAAGTGCCAGTTGTGTGTGGTGCTGTCTTTAGTGCAAGGCAGAGCTGCAAGATTTGGAGCAGCCAGCACTTTGCTGTTGCAGGCTGAGGATGCTGGGTGCTGGAGTCCTGCCAGGAGCTCGGGATTTCCTCCAGGCAGCCACCACAGAACCTGGCCTCGAACTCTCATGTTGGGGCAGCAAAGGGCTGGTGCCTCTGGGAGAGCATCTGGCTGCTTGGCTCAGGGAAGCTCTATCTCTTGGCTTCTACAGTGCTATGGCCAAGGGCAAAGGCGGTAATGCTGGAGGTGCCAGGCCTTGTTTTGTTGGTTTTCCTTTTTTGGAAAGGTATGTTTGGCTTGGGAAAGCGGTCTGCACTTTCCTTGAGTGGTTCTTCACTTGTACAGTCTCTTTTGGACCAGCTGTCTTTTGGCTTTTGACAAGCTGCAAGGGGAGAATTGTGTGGTCCATGCAGCTGTGGGGGCCATTCCTGTCCGTGTGGCAAAAGAAACAAAGTGCGGAGTTGCAAAGCCTTCTTGCGAGGCAGAAAATCACAAGCGGCCAGTTTCTTATGATGCATATTTTGGTGCAGTCTGCAGCTATGAAAAGTTCCTTGGAGCTTGGAGGGAGGGTGAAGCTGCAAGTGCTTGACTGCTGTGTTGTGTTGCTCGGAAGAGGAAGGCCATCTTGCAATGGGGCCTGCTTTATCTGGAGTGAAATGGGCACCTTTGTGGCTGAGGAGCTGCGTGGACCAAAAAGAGCCAGGGGTGCTGGCGGCCTTGAGCAGCTGAAGATGAGGCAGCGTGTGGCCAGGGGTACAAGAAGGCCAAGGGGATGGTGGCCTGTGTCAGCAGCAGTGGGGCAGCAGGAGCAGGGCAGTGAGCGTGGCCCTGTGCTGGGCAGCGCTGCGGCCACAGCTGGAGTGCTGTGTGCACTTGTGGGCCCTGGGGAGCAGAAAGTCATGGAGGGGCTGCAGCGTGTGCACAGAAGGACAGGGCAGCTGGGTAAGGGGGTGCAGTACAAGGCCAGGGAGGACATGCCAAGGGAGCTTTAGCCTGGACAATGGGAGGCTCTTGAGGGACCTTCACGAGGCTTCCATCAATCCCCGCATAACTGTGCTCAGCACAAGGGCCTTTCCTCTCTGAAACATCACCTCACTACATCCAAGGTCTTCAGACACTGGAGTCACTGTCACTTCCGTCTTGTGCTTTATGGGTTTCCAAGGGGGAGAAAGCCTGTTCCTTTTCTCTTTTCCAGCATGCAAGGAGGCATCTGCACAACCTTTTCTGCTCCTTTAATCACTGAAAGGGATTCTGAACCCTTTCTGGTTTCCATGTCTTCAGCAGCAGTAGCAAAGGCCTTGCTGGCTCTTTCCTACTTTTCCATTTCAGAGTTTACAAGATCTAAAAGCTGCCTTTTGCAGAGACAACCTTGCCTGCAAAGAGCAGACAAGGAGGAATATCGAATTCATAGCCTTATACTGTTCTGTTGAATGTGCCCATTTCAGTCTGGTTGGAGTGACTTCAAATGCCATTGCTACACAAAGTTCATGAGTTCTCCTTTGAAGATGTGTCTGTGGATGTGAGGAGAAATGAGGTTCTAAGCGCTAGGTAACGGCCTGTCCCTATCATTCTGTCTTGGCACAGGTGACAAGAGCAAGAGCCATTTTTCCCCTGGCTCTTTCTCCTATTCCAGAAGAAGACAGAGAGGAGGAAAATGAGCCAGATGACCTGTGCAAGCATCCAGTCATGGTCACACCAAAGCCTGCTCATCTTCCCAAGAGAGTAAGTGCCCTTTGTGGGGGGCGCTGTCTTTAGTGCAAGGCAGAGATGCAAGTTTCTGAGCGGCCAGCACTTGCTGTGTCTGGCTAAGGATGTTAAGTGCTGGAGTCCTGCAGGACGTGGCCTTTTCCTGCAGGCAGTGACAGCTGGAAATTGGCCTTTGACCTGTCCTGTTGAGGCAGCACCGAGCTGGGGGCTGCAGCTGAGCTTCTGGCTGCTTGGCTCAGGGAAGCTCCATCTCTGGGCTTCTGCGGAGTTATGGCCAAGGGCGCAAGTGGTAGTGCTGGAAGTCAAATGGTTTTGTTGGTTTGTTTTCCCTTTTGGAAAGGTGCCTTAACTTGTGGAAGTGTTCTGCAGTTTACTTGAGTCATTTTTAACTTGTAGAGTTACTGTTGGCCCAACTGCCTTTTGGCTTTTCAGAAGGCGCAAAGAGCAGTAGGGGCAAGTTTCTGCGGATCAGTTTTGTGCTGAAGTCTGCAGCTTGGGCAAGTGCATTGGAGCCCAGAGTGAGGGTGAAGCTGCAAGTGCTTGACTGCTGTGTTGTGTTGCTCGGAAGAGGAAGGCCATCTTGCAATGGGACCTGCTGTATCTGGAGTGAAATGGGCACCATTGTGGCTGAGGATCTACGTGGCCCAAAAAGAGCCAGGGGTGCTGGTGGCCTTGAGCAGCTGAAGATGAGGCAGCGTGTGGCCAGGGGGCCAAGAAGGCCAAGGGCTTGGTGGCTGTGCCAGCAGCAGTGGGGCAGCAGGAGCAGGGCAGTGAGCGTGGCCCTGTGCTGGGCAGCGCTGCGGCAACAGCTGGAGTGCTGTGTGCACTTGTGGGCCCTGGGGAGCAGAAAGTCATGGAGGGGCTGCAGCGTGTGCACAGAAGGACAGGGGAGGTGGGCAAGGGGGTGCAGCACAAGGCCAGGGAGGAGGTGCCGAGGGAGCTTTAGCCTCGACAGTGGGAGGCTCTTGAGGCACCTTCCGACAGACTTTCATCAATCCCTGTGTGACAGTGCTCAGCACAAGGGTTGTTTCACCACCAAACATGCCCTCACTGCATCCAAAGCCTTTACACAGTGGAGTGGCTGATGCTTCCATCTTGTGGCTTGTTGGCTTGTTGTTTTGTTAGGAAGAGAAGGCCTGTGCATTTTCCTCTTTTTCCAGCAAGCAAAGATGCTTCTGCACAACGTTTTCTGCCATTTTGCAGCCCTGGATGGGATTGTGATCCAGTTTGAGTTTTCTACGTCTGCAGCAGCAGTAGCAATGGCATTGCTGTCACTTTCCTACTTTTCCATTTCAGTGATTAAAACAACCTTGCTTGCTGATAGCAGCCAGGGAGGAAAATCAGCTTCATATCCATCTAGAGTGCTGTTGATTTGGCCCATTTTAATTTGGTGGCTGTGACTTAGAACCCCTCTGTCACTATGAAGTATTTTGATTTTTCCTTCGAAGATGTGGGGGTAGATGTGAAAAGAAATGAGGTTCTACATGATAGGAAATGGCCTCTCCCTCACGCTCCTCTCTTCTCACAGATGACAGAACCAAGAGCCGTCTCTCCCCTGGCTCCCGCTGCTCCTGGAGAAGAAGCCAAAGTGGAGCAAATTGAGGTGGATGAGCACCCGCCTCCATCAGTGCTCACACCAGGGCTGGGATATTCTGAAGCTGTAAGTGCCAGTTGTGTGTGGTGCTGTCTTTAGTGCAAGGCAGAGCTGCAAGATTTGGAGCAGCCAGCACTTTGCTGTTGCAGGCTGAGGATGCTGGGTGCTGGAGTCCTGCCAGGAGCTCGGGATTTCCTCCAGCCAGCGACCACAGAACTTGGCCCTTGAGCTGTCATGTTGGGGCAGCAAAGGGCTGGTGCCTCTGGGAGAGCATCTGGCTGCTTGGCTCAGGGAAGCTCTATCTCTTGGCTTCTGCAGTGCTATGGCCAAGGGCAAAGGCGGTAATGCTGGAGGTGCCAGGCCTTGTTTTGTTGGTTTTCCTTTTTTGGAAAGGTATGTTTGGCTTGGGAAAGCGGTCTGCACTTTCCTTGAGTGGTTCTTCACTTGTACAGTCTCTTTTGGACCAGCTGTCTTTTGGCTTTTGATAAGCTGCAAGGGGAGGATTGTGTGGTCCATGCAGCTGTGGGGGCCATTCCTGTCCCGTGTGGCCAAAGAAACAAAGTGCGGAGTTGCGAAGCCTTCTTGCAAGGCAAAAATCAGAAGCGGCCAGTTTCTTCTGATGCATATTTTGGTGCAGTCTGCAGCTTTGGCAAGTTCCTTGGAGCTTCGAGTGGGGGTGAATCTCCAAGTGCTTGACTGCTGTGTTGTGTTGCTCGGAAGAGGAAGGCCATCTTGCAATGGGGCCTGCTTTATCTGGAGTGAAATGGGCACCTTTGTGGCTGAGGAGGTGCGTGGACCAAAAGGAGCCAGGGGTGCTGGCGGTTTTGAGCAGCTGAAGATGCGGCAGCGTGTGGCCAGGGGGCCAAGAAGGCCAAGGGCTTGGTGGCTGTGCCAGCAGCAGTGGGGCAGCAGGAGCAGGGCAGTGAGCGTGGCCCTGTGCTGGGCAGTGCTGCGGCCACAGCTGGAGTGCTGTGTGCACTTGTGGGCCCTGGGGAGCAGAAAGTCATGGACGGGCTGCAGCGTGTGCACAGAAGGACAGGGCAGCTGGGCAAGGGGGTGCAGCACAAGGCCAGGGAGGAGGTGCCGAGGGAGCTTTAGCCTCGACAGTGGGAGGCTCTTGAGGCACCTTCCGACAGACTTTCATCAATCCCTGTGTGACAGTGCTCAGCACAAGGGTTGTTTCACCACCAAACATGCCCTCACTGCATCCAAAGCCTTTACACAGTAGAGTGGCTGATGCTTCCATCTTGTGGCTTGTT
Source organism: Ammospiza caudacuta (assembly GCF_027887145.1). Classification (NCBI taxonomy): domain Eukaryota; kingdom Metazoa; phylum Chordata; class Aves; order Passeriformes; family Passerellidae; genus Ammospiza; species Ammospiza caudacuta. Next base: position 10,206,412 of record NC_080632.1, read on the forward strand.
GGCTTGTTGTTTTGTTAGGAAGAGAAGGCCTGTGCATTTTCCTCTTTTTCCAGCAAGCACAGAGGCTTCTGCACAACGTTTTCTGCCATTTTGCAGCCCTGGATGGGATTGTGATCCAGTTTGAGTTTTCTACGTCTGCAGCAGCAGTAGCAATGGCATTGCTGTCGCTTTCCTACTTTTCCATTTCAGTGCTTTCAAGCACTAAAAGTTCGGTTTTGCCAAAACAACCTTGCTTGCTGATAGCAGCCAGGGAGGAAAATCAGCTTCATATCCATCTAGAGTGCTGTTGATTTGGCCCATTTTAATTTGGTGGCTGTGACTTAGAACCCCTCTGTCACTATGAAATATTTTGATTTTTCCTTCGAAGATGTGGGGGTAGATGTGAAAAGAAATGAGGTTCTACATGATAGGAAATGGCCTCTCCCTCACGCTCCTCTCTTCTCACAGATGACAGAACCAAGAGCCGTCTCTCCCCTGGCTCCCGCTGCTCCTGGAGAAGAAGCCAGCGAGGAGCAAATTGAGGAGGATGAGCACCAGCCTCCATCAGTGCTCACACCAGGGCTTGGATATTCTTATGCTGTAAGTGCCAGTTGTGTGTGGTGCTGTCTTTAGTGCAAGGCAGAGCTGCAAAATTTGGAGCAGCCAGCACTTTGCTGTTGCAGGCTGAGGATGCTGGGTGCTGGAGTCCTGCCAGGAGCTCGGGATTTCCTCCAGCCAGCGACCACAGAACTTGGCCCTTGAGCTGTCATGTTGGGGCAGCAAAGGGCTGGTGCCTCTGGGAGAGCATCTGGCTTCAGCATGTGCACAGAAGGACAGGGGAGCTGGGTAAGGGGGTACAGCATAAGGCCATGGAAGAGCTGCTGTGGGAGTTTTAGCCAGGATCATGGAAGGCTCTTGAGTCACTTTCACGAAGCTTCCATCAATCCCTGCATGACAATGCTCAGCTGAATGGCTTTTCCAGTGCCAAATATTCCATCAGTTTATCCAAGGGCTTTAGAGACTTTTGTGGGTGACACTTCTGTCTTCTTGTTTGTTGGTTTTTTTTGAGGACTTGATCTGTTCATTTTCTCTTGTGTCAGGAATTAAGGTTTCTTTTCCTCTATATTTTGTGCCCTTTTCCAGGTGTCCCAGAAATTCTGCTTTACATGTATTTTGTAAGATGTCACTTCTAGAAGATGCATTTGTTTTGCCTGGGAACACATAGGTTGGGATAGGGACCTTGGTGCAGAAGGAACTCTTCTGGTTTCCACCCAGCCAGTAGGACCTTGATTTAGCCTTCAGGCTAACACAGCCCCTGCCTTCTTGTAGCCCACGGAATCAGCGTGTGTTGTGTTTGGAAACTGAGTAGGGAATCAATGCCCTTGCATTCCAGCTGCTCCTCCGAGGTCACAGGAGCTGGGAGGGGCTGGGCTGCATTTCTGATTCCAGCCGCTTTAGCACCATCAGTGTGGTTGAGTCCAAGAGAAGAAGTTGCCCGAGCACGGATGCACAAAGAGTGCAATTCCCACTGCAGTGCTCTGGGTCTGATCCCTTTCCATAAGGACCTACAGATTCCCCAAGAGTGTGGTTTATTGAGCAACAGGAGATCAAGTTCAGGATTGCTCATGTTCGGGGCACTGGCTGCTGACTGTTGATGTGTGTAGCAACAGAGAGCAACAATAGAGAGAGATTTTAGAAATTTAGATGCATCTGTTTATCTATCTATCTATCTATCTATCTATCTATCTATCTATCTACCTATCTATCTATGCACTGTAAAATTTACATATTGAACCACAGAATCACACAGAATCACAAAAATTCTAGGTTGGAAGAGACCATTCAGATCATCTAGTCCAAAGCAGTTGGAGAAGTAAAGTTCCACATGCTAAAGCACCTCTTTCAGGAGAGGATTAGAGAACACATTTCATTGACTGATTCTGAGAAGAGAGGGATGTTTTCTCCTCCAGATATGGTGGTTCTTTCCCCTCAGAGCTGTTTTCCTCCTCCAGTCTCTTCTTCCCTGAAGCCCCCAGTTAATTCTCTTGATTTTCTGCCTGTCCTAGAGAGGTGGAAGAATTCCATGTTTTAGGGGGCAAAGAGAACTCCAAAATTGTCTCTCACAAAGAGGGAGCTCAACCAGGAAGCCACCTGCAGAGCCAGGATGGAGCTGTGGGACAGAGCAGGGTGTCAGTCACTACTGAAAGACAAACAAAACATGGCAGAAGCAGAGGGAGGCCCTCACCACACCCTTGAGAAATGCCACACCTTCCCTGTCAGCTGCCTGAGAGGCTCTTGGAGCTTCTGTCCCAGATGGCCCCTGATTGTAGGGCCAGGGTCACTTTGGAATCTGTGCCTCCCCTCAAACAGAGAATGACCCAGCAGAGCAGCAGCACAGTGCTTTGGGAACGTGTGAGCCCAGCAGTCTTTGAGTCTTGGCCCACAAAGGTCATATGGGAAGCTGAAACCCATCTTCTCTTGCTTTCTGTGCAGGTGCTTCTAGAGAGAGAGCAGGAGCAGACTGCTTCATCAGAGATGCCATGCCAGACTCAGGGAGAGCTGTTCCCAGCCCGAAAGCAGGAAGAGCAGCTTGGGCAGCAGGTGGAAGAGCCACAGGAGAAAGGCCAGGTAAGCCTGACTGGCCAGGGGAAAGAGGGCAGGGCAGGAAGAAGGGCATAAACCACAGCCCTTGGGACTGAGGAGGCCAGGAATCCCACAGGCACTGGAAGCACAGAGCCTTGGAATCTGCAGAGATCAGCCCTGGGACAGGAGGTTTGCAATGGAAGCAGATGTGGGTAGGGAAGCAGAAAGAAGTGGTTGAATAAATGTGATTTTGAGGCTGCAAAAGGAAAAAAGCTGAGTCTGATGGCAGCTCCCAGTCACTTGCTCTGCATTTGTGTGTACAGAAGATCAAGGCAGAGCCACAAGCAGAGCTGCCCAAAGCTCAGAGTCCCATCATGGCAGTGAAGAGGAGGAACAAGGATGACATGAGAAGAATTCAAGAGGACAATCTTGATCAGCAGAGGGGCGATCAACACAACCAGGTGAGTGAAAGAATGGCAGGCACTCCAGTCATGAAACATCCTCTCACTTGTTTTTTAGAGAACATGAAGGAACAGCTGAACGCTGAGCTTCTGCTAGCTCACACCAGAATCAAGGCATGGGAGAAGAGGCTTGAGGAAGACATGAAAATTATCAGAGAGACAGCTAATTGCCTCCCTCAGGCTCTAGAAAAGCAAGTGAGTGAAAGAGGGATGCAGCCACTGCAGTCACCAAACTGGTGGTTTCTTTCCTTCTTCCCTTCCCAGTGCAGAGCAGCAGGGAGTGGGGCCATGCCTCTGAGTGCCATCCTGCTGTGGTGTGTATCACAGCTGCTCTGATGGACACTTCCTGGGCCGCTGAATAGCCTTGTTTATTGAGGTGTTTTTACAGTGGAGCATGGTGACCCAGATGGAGGATTGAAACAAGCTGTCTGTCCCCCACTCCTGGCTGACAGGGACAAGCTGTAGTGTCTGACTTCTTTGTTCTGTTTGATTTGAGGTGCAAGTGCTGACATCTTACCAGGCAGCCTGCAAAGACTTCCAGCGAATGTCTGGCAATGAAGAGCCACAAGTTAGGAGTGAAGCACAGGTACCATCCCCACCAGAAGTGCTACAGGTTGAGCATGACCTTAAGATGATGCAGGAAAATAGGACACAGTGGGAGGAGGTAGAACTTTTGAACAAAGCTGCAAGTGTGTCTGTAGCCCTTGTAAGGAGAAAGGAATCCTTGAGAGGAAGTAGAATGGTGATTGTGGCAGTCATCTTTCTGAAAATCTATGAAAACCAAACACGAATCTGGCCATGAACCCGAGTAAAACTTGCCTTTGGTTTTGACCCATCCAGTTTGCGAAGGGGACATCAGAAAAAAACCATTGAAGAGCCCTGCATGTGGCTGACAGCACCTCCCTAAAGGCTCGCATTTCAATAGGGGATCTCAGGGTCATCTCTGCCAACCACCTTTCTGACATCAACTCATTTCTTGTCCCAGATCTACACAGGCTCTGTCACCAAACCTGCTGCAGCAGCAGCAGCATTGTCTAAGGGATCCTTTTCTCCCCAACCTGAGAAGTGGAGCCAGGGCAGTTTGTTCACCTCCCGTGCTGACCCAGCTGCTGCTCAGCAACAGGAGATCGAGGGTGACTCCCTGGAGCTGCTGAGTACGTCTGCTGTGTTTCTTGTCTGAGGGATAGTGCATTGTGTGCAGGTGACAGCATAACCATACCAAATGATTCTCCTGAGTTTGGTGTCATGGGGACATTTAGGGACATTTCTCCACAGAAATTGCTGTAGAAAATCAGTCTCTGTGCTGGCCACCTGTGCTGCAGAGCTGTCTGCCTGGCTGTTGTTGTTGTTACCCAGTGGACCACAAAGGGCTCAGAGCTCCAGGCACTGGGGCTGCCTTTTGTATCTCCTGGAAGCTGGGATCTCTGCTTTAAAGTCATCATCTTGCATTTTGTTCCACTCAGGGAGAATGGTGAACCAGGAACATCCCATGATGAAATACACCGAACTGGGACATATTGGCAGCGGGTGAGTTCAACCACAGTTACTTCTACATAACCACGGGCCAGGTGTTTTTCTGGTGGAATGTCTATCCAGCATGAAATCAGGCCAGCTGCAAAGATGTTCACACACTGGGGATAGATTGTCCCATCTATCAATGCTGCACAGAATTTGTGAGTGGGCTCAGAAGGCATTGTCAGAGACACTTCCATGCTGCCGAGGTCTTGCCTGCATCAAGGAACAGGACCTGGAAAATTTCCTTGTCACCCAGTTGTGGAATAGTTCTGTGTTAATTTCCTTAGCATTTTTCTATCTCTCTAAATCATACAGCCACACTAATAAAAGGGGAAGAATCTTGCTTGCCTGAAAGAGCAAACTACTCCCTGATAGCTGTGAGGTAACAGTTCCCAGGAACATTTCTTTCCAAGAGTTTGCTGAAGGAAATACTCTGAGGTTAGGATAGAAACTGCACAGTTTCTATCTGAAACTGTGATTTCAGTTTCTATTTCAGAAACTGAAATCCAAGATGAAAGAAGAAGCTGTCTTTAGGAGCTGAGGCAGTAAACTCCAGCACTTCAGGGACAGGCCCAGTGCCCATGCACTTGAGAGGAAAAAGCATCATCTGCCTTCTGGCAGAGCCCTCCTGCATCCTGCAGGTTTTAGGCATTTTCAGCACAGATCTCCTGTGTGGGCTGGCTTTCAATGCAAGATCTAAATGGCTTCTCCTTTCTCTACTTCTCTTTTGTTTCTAGGAGTTTTGCAGATGTTTGCAGAGCACTTACCAATGCCACAGGGAGAGAGGTAAATGTCAACAGCCCCTGCAGACTCTGCTGCTCTTGAGGGGCTTTCCCCTCTGGTGTGAGCTGTGGCTGGAGCTTTGGCTAGAGCCGTGCTGAAAAGGAACAAGAAGCACAGACTGGTGCCAGCCTGCAAAATACATTTGGCACTTTGTCCTCCTCAGCTGCCGGAAGGAAGGCACGCAGGGCAGCGCTTCCTTTCAGACAAGGACGCGCTCACTCGCTCTCCATTGCTAAAACAAAGGTGGTGCCTTAGAGCACCTCCCTGCTCTTTGGGGCTACAGCTCCAGAGTCCTGAATTCTCGATTCTGGCTGCCAGCAAATCCATCGGAAAGTTACTGCTAGTTCCCTGGCCACCTGCAGTGCTGCACTTGGCAACTGCACATAGGGAGAGATCTGCAAGTGCCCTAAAAGCCCTAAGCCCTGCCCATAGCCCAAGATGGATCCACAGAGTATTAAGGCATGGATTAATTCTTCTGATTCCTAGAAAGAGCAGCAGAGAGTGTGGTCAGAGGTTTTGGCTGGTAGCTGAGACACCACTGTTACCAAGTGGACAAGACAAAATGTCGGTGACCCCACGTGTCCTGTAACTGGCTCCCAAGGGAGCAGAGAAATGGGCTGTTGGAATATCAGTTCCTAATTACTGCAGTGCCTAATCACAAGGCAGTTTGGCACAGCTCAGCTGTGTCATTGCAAAATCACTTGCTCCATTGTATTGTAGTCTTGTGCCACCAATTACTTAAGTTACTGATTTTCAATGTCGTTTTAGGTGGCCATAAAGAAAATAGATCTTCAAGGACTGAGGAAGAAGGAACTAAAAGTCAATGAACTCATGGTCATGAAAATGAATAGGAATCTCAACCTTGTCAAGTATTTAGACAGGTGAGTTGTTGTGAATGTTTGTTTACATTTTGCAAACATGCAAGGTAAAATCCCACTTTGGTCACTGGCAATAAATAGAGCTGTAATTATAGGTAATTATATTTGCTCTTTTCATCTCCAGTGGATAGGAAGAGAGTGCATCTTGTCTGCATGAGTCTTCCCTGACACACATAGTTTGAAAATTATTCAGAAACCTGCATCAGTCATATCTTACTAAATCAATAGCCTGTAGGTTCACAGCCACAACTTTGTTTTGGGGCTTGATTTTATTCAAGTGTCTTTTTACATCCGGGTGAAATAACATGGATTTTTCTTGGATTGTTTCCACTCTTTGCCATTGCTGTCCATGCCAGGAAGACTAGGTGCTTATTTACAGAAACACCATGCCTGACAGGTTTTTTATCTCTTACTCAACTGCATTTTTCACTTGCTGGCTATTTAAGATATCTCTTTTTTTAGAACTGTGCCTTTCTCCTTGAGACTGCACAGATGGAAAACAATGCACAGCTGAAAGGGAATGTCTATTCCTTTGATTCTGTCCTTGTCACAAAGGAACTTGGAAACAGGAATCAGTCAAGAAAACAACCCAGCCAAGCATGTTCACCTCCATGCCCTTGTTTCCTTCTTTCAGCTACCTTGTGGGTGAGGAACTCTGGCTGGTGCTGGAGTACATGGATGGAGGTGCCCTGAGCGATATCATCAGCACGACCTCCCTGTGTGAAGATGAGGCACCAGCCATCAGTCGGGAGGTCAGCAATCCCATCTGTGTTTCCAAGGGCTTGGGCAGGATTGTCTGGGAAACAGGGGCTCAGACCTGCAGTGATTTCCTGTGCCAAGCTTTGGTTCTGTGTTGCTGGTGTGCTATGGGTAAGTAAAAGCATCTCAAGTACAAGGCCTGCCAGTGCCCCTGCACTCCCTGTACTCAGTGCCAGTACTCTTCTCTCCTGCTGTTGTATTCTCGCTCGGGCTCATGTATTTGTATTTGCTGTTCTCCACCTTGCCTCTCTAAATGTTTGCCTGGAGTCTGTCTTCACTGCATTCCTTGCCTGTGAAAGCAGAGGTGCTGGTGGCAGGATTTGAAATGATCAGCAAACAAAAAAAGACTCATTTCCCACAGTCCTCAGCGGAAAAGGATCATAGTGCAGCCAAAATGCTCTTTGCTTCAGGAAGGTGACTGATGTGATACTTCCAAGCCTGTGCTGAGGCCAGCAAGGAAATCTTTGTCATGCAGCCTCCCACCCAAAAAAGATCTGCTTCACACCAAAGGGAGGACTTTTCCTTTCTTGACAAAAACCCTCCTTTGTCCTCTGCATGGAAAAAGCACATCCACGGCAGCAGCAGTCATCCTGGCTGGTTTGCAGGGGACAGTCTGCAACAGCAGGTGTTGTTGCTCTCTCAAAAGCTGACATGCCATTCCTCAGAAAGGTCCTCCTCTGCAAGTGTTGGAGCAGCAAGCTCTTCCTCTCAGTGGCCATTACTGTTCTGCCATTACTGCCCATTCCCCTGCAGAGGGAATCTTTTAGATTCTTTGTTTTCTGTCTTGTGGGATGAAATCACACCACTCACTTTTGCTCTCCTCTTTATGTTTTCCCTCTCAGTGCCTGCAAGGACTAGATTTTCTGCACTCGAACCACATCATTCACCAAGATGTGAAGAGCAGAAACATCCTTCTCAGAACCGACGGTTCTGTCAAGCTGGGTCGGTGTATTCTTGGTCAGGAGCAGCATTCCAGGGATGTGGGTGTGGGGCTGCTTGGAGTGACAGCCAGTTCCCCAAAAATTGTGCTGATGGCAGTGCAGGGACTCCTGCTGTGAGCTGAAGGCACAGTTGCAACGTGCACAGAGGTATAAGGAACCACAAGCCGTCAAGAGTGGCCTTGCTCTGTGTGTGTCCCTTCCAGACAGAGGGAGCTACAATCTAAAGCTTCAGGGGAATAAAGTCCACTGCTGTTAGCAGCGTTGAGAAACCTGGGATTTTTTGGAAGTGGCCGATTACATACTCCCTTGGCTAAAGCCCCAAAGAAATTGAGCGTGGACAGTTCTCCAAGAGATTCAACAGCACATTCTTAGCCTGAGAGTGGGGAATTCTTTTGCTTGGTTTCCTAATTGGAGCTGGCTTTCATGGGTTGTTGTTTTCTCCACAGCTGACTTTGGCCTCTTTGCTCAGCTCAGCCCTGAGCAGAGCAGACGGAGCTCTGTGGCCGGCGCTGCTGGGTGGCTGGCGCCTGAAGTGGTGACAGGCCAACCATATGGCCCCAAAGTGGACATATGGTCTTTGGGAATCGTAGGCATCGAAATGGTGGAACGAGAAGTTCCTTACTGGAATGCAACTCCTGTCTTGGTAAGGTGCAAATACTCACTGATCCCAGTCTTTCTCACCTGTCCCATGTTCTGCGTGCCATTAGACAAAATCCCATCGCCATCTGCTGGCACCACTTCCACCAAGGTCCCCTTCTAAAAATGTCCCTGCAGCACAGCAGCATCTGCTGTAGCTTTGGTTGCATCAGAAGGGGAAGTGGCAGTTCAGAAATCTAACCAGTTCAGAAACCTAACCAGTTCAGAAACCTGCCATTTTGGCCTCCAGCCATGCCTGACATTTCTCATTTGCTTTTTGAACCCTGTTGGTGTTCTGTCTCTTAAGGACAGGAAGTTTTCAGTGCAATGGTTGGATGTGTGATAAATATCCTTTGAAATGGACATTGAGTCTTCCCAGCTTTAGTGTTATAGGAAAAGGAAAAGAGAAAAAGAAACAACCAACAAAGCAATGCCCAAGTAGTTCTGCTTTCTTTTTCCTTTTTGAACCACAGCACATCATATTTCCTCTATACTGTAGCATCTTTTCCAAATCCTGTGGGTCTTACAAGCTTATCATGTGTGTGGGCCTGGATAAGCTTAGGATGTGTTTTTCTCCGACTGCAGTTAGAATTGTATGCCAAACTCTTGGCTGTTTCTTGGTACTTTAACAAGTTGATGAGCTTGCAGGTAGGTGCCTGGGCTGGGATCCAACATGGGCAGTTGACACCAGTGCTGTGTTCCTTTACCACAGGAGCAGGGCCATCCCTGGCCTGCACAGTTCTAATGACAGTGAGGACTCCAGCTCCCCACCATGGCCAGTGGCTGAGCACAGCTGCAGAGGGACAGGATAAAACCCCCTTTGTGACCTCTGGTGGTGTGAGAAAAGGAAAGAAAGCTGCCACAATTATTTCTACCCAAGGGGAGTGTGTTTGCATTTTGAGACTTGCAAATTTTCCTCTGGGTTGAAGAGAATAATAACAAAGCCTCTTTGGTCACCATCTCTTTCAGTGCCACCAGCACAGAGCTGTTAGCATTGTGATGGGCATTTTTATGGAGACCAGGCCACAGCCTGGGGTCATGGAGATCCTGCCAAACCTCCCATTTCTTACCCGACACTTTCTGCTAATGGGCACACCTTTAATGCATTGACTTGAGCATCCAAATGAGCAGAGGATGACCATAGGGATGACAGTCCTTCTTCTGATTTGACCATGAAAGAGTTTCCTTTTGCCACATAAAGAAGCTGAAACTTGGAGCTGAGAGACAGAGCTGCAGGTGGCACCTGTGTGCTCAAACATTTTCATCACAATATATTTGTGCATGCATCTTAAAGTGTCTGTGTTGAATATGAGATTCTAAATGTTTGTTTCATTTCCTGAGGAATACCTGGTGGATTTCCTTTCTTTCCTTCCAATTCCCATTGTTTTCAAGAACAAAGCAAAAAGCTTGATGAGTTTTGTTTTATGGCAGCTGTGCTTAAGGGCCCAAGAAGCACTGCAGAGATACTTTTCACATACTAATCCTTGGATATAGTAGAGTCAGTATAGAAAGTCTCTCTTCCAAAAAGCCTCTCAAGCTAGTATGAATCCTCAGGGAAGGAAATGTGCTTTTGCTGATGTAGTTCCCACTAACTAGGTCAGTCAGTGAAATCAGCTGCCAAGGCAACATCAGTGAGATAGTGGAAAAGCTGTGGCTGCATTGGAGTTTGGGTTTTTGGTTGGTAAAGGAAAATCACCTCTGGGTCTCTGCCAGGGCAGAAACTGCTACTGCAGAGTGGAGCTTAACCAATGGAATCTGGGAGAGCAGTTACAGATGGGAAAGAAGCAGGTGGAGCCTAGTGTTTCCTTTTTCTGCAGACTAAGATCATGATAGCCAGGGGAGAGTCACCACGGCTGCGGCAGCCAAACCGATTCTCGCCTTGCCTGCGTGACTTCCTGAGATGCTGCCTGCAGAGAGACAAGGAGCAGCGCTGGTCTGCCAGGGAGCTCCTGCAGGTAAAATGGGAAGGGGCTGCAGGTGAAACAGGTTCTGAGGCATGGGCTCCTCCTCCACTCAAGTCCAAGGCATCACATGAGTCCCCTTCCTCATCACCTCCAATCTTGCAGCTCTTCAAATGAAAATGGTGAGGAATCCTAGACTGGGCTGGGCATGCAGGGCCCTGTAAATGTCCTCTGGTGCAAGTGTCCTGCAATGAGCGGGGACTTCTTCAAAGAGATCAGGTTGCTCAGAGTCCCTTCCCACCTGCCCTGGAATGGTTGCAGGGATGGGGCACCTACAAGCTCTTGGGGCAACATGTGCCAGGGTGGCATCATGCTCCAAGTAAAAAAGTTCTGATTAGACCTACTCTGATTAGATCCCCATTTTTAAAAATATTCACCCACATCCTATTGTAACTGGCCCTGTAAAAAAAGATGTCCCCCACTTTCTTCAAAGCCACTCTGAAGTCTTGGAAAGTGGCAATAAAGTCTCCCTGGGGCCTGTTCTTCACAAAACTGAATAACTCTACCTCTCTCCGCATTTCCTGAGTCAGAGAGCTCCTCTGACTGTTTCTGTCACCCTCTTTTGTCATTTGGTGGTGTGCTCAGTTTTATCTAATGGCAAAAGAATTGAAGTAGAGCAATGCAGGGTACAGAGACATAAAATGGTGGTGCAGGAACCCAAGGAAGCCAGTCCCAGCCTAGGGGTCAGAGATTTGGCTGTTGGCAGGAGGGGTCCTGGGGTGCTCACTGTGAGCCTCCTGGGGGCCCTGGTTTGTGCCCCCCAGCCCACCCTTAGAGGTTTCTGCCACGCCAACAGGGACAGCTGGGAGGGACTTGTACCAGCCCCATCTGCTGCCTGGCACGCTCAAGCAGACAGGAACTGTGCCAGGGTTAGTGCCAGGTTGTGTGGCAGAGAGGGAACTGCAGGGCCCAGTGCCACTGGGCTGGCCCTGCTGGGAAGGAAGGTGCCATCCAGCACACAAGGGGCAGGGCATGGAAAGGTAGATACTGCTCTGTCTCCCTGTGGAAATCAACATAGTGCCTGTCTTGCATAGGCAGGCACCTATGTGAGCCATTGGAGTTTCCTGAAAGGAAGAAACCCCAGGGACAGAAAGTACCATTTCTAGAGCACTGGCAGGGCAAAAATCCCAGCAAGATGAAGACATCACGATAAACAGATGAGTGGGACTCTGGGCCAGGTTTGCCTGCGATGGCAAGGTCCTGTACATTGGGAACAACTGGGGAGCAGATGGTCCAATCGCTCCTCTTTCTGGGTCTTTCTAAGAACCAGCGGAATCCTGATTGAACCTGTGAAGTATTGAGCTTGGAAAGTCAGGCTTCATTGGTTTTTGTTGGGTTTTTTTAGTGAGCAGCATCCATTTGAATCAGCCAAGCCAGCATCCATCCTGGCACCACTCACCATTTCAGAGAAGAGGAGGAAAGTGAAGTAAACACTGTGCTAATCACATCAGGACCATTTACTCCATAATCATCTTAGAGTAGAACTGAAGAGTACTTTTGTAGAGTTGGATAGTAGAGTAGGATTGTAGATTAGGATTGAAAAGAAAGTTTCTAAAACTTAGATTTATCTGGAACATTCCTGGGTTTTTTTTACCCTCTGTCAGGATCTGTCCTAGTGAACAGATGACCTGATGGTTCATAGGAGTGATCTCAGAGTGCAAAAACCAACATGGTACAAGGGGGTTTGCAGTGATAATCAAAACAAGTGCAGTTTTATTGAAATAACCACAGCAAAAATGCGAAAGAGGGATTAAGGGATAGAGAAAGAGAAAGGAGAGAGAGAGAGAAAGGGAGAGAGGGGGGAGAATATAGCTACCAATGCAGAGATGAAGTCCTTTGGTCCAGTCCAGTCAAGGGTCCGCCTGTTACGCTGGGGAGATCTCAAAGGCACGGCTGAATTGCACACCAATTATACTCTTTTTGTTGGGGGAAGGGAGAATAAATTTCGCAACTGAAACAAAGGATAGAAAGGGGGATACACAGAGTCCAAGCTAGGCAGCAGGCAAGAACCACTGTTTTCTTGGTGCAATGGTCACAACCTGCAGGCAAACACCTCAGCTTGGTCAGCTTGCCTCCCCCAGGCTGGGGGTTTCAGTCCCAGTCCTTGGAAGGAGCAGAGGGGCCTTTTCACATGGAGGTCTCCTGTCTCAGTCCTTGATGGAGAGGTTCCTTACATCTCAGTCTCTCTGTCACGGTGGTTGTAAAACAAGTGAGGGTCTTCTGTGGGAGACCACTTCTCCTGAAACTCAGGAGAAGTCCAGCCAGGCCGAGAGGTGGGACAGCTTCCAGAGCTGCTATTGTTGCGAACAGGGCATGGTGCCCCCTTCTTAGCATACAGCAAACAGACATGTAAAAACAATAACTTAACACTGAGCTTTCAGGTCTCAGGGCCTTCGGCATGTGACTTTTTCCTTCAGAGCCAGAGATTCTAGACAGGGGGGGATCTTCTCTTCAGTGGTCCCCCCAATGACGATCGTGAGGCAGATGAGGGAAAATTCAGACAGACTCTCACAGGAAGACAATACCAAATTACAATCCTTTCTAGAGAAAGTTATGTGATAGGAAATGATAATTTATCATTTCCTATCACATAACTTTCTCTAGAAAGGATTGTAAAGTCCCTTTTAACCCTCTTTGCAAAAGGTTCTCTCATCTCTGCAGAAATTCTGGGTATGAGCATCCCTTAGGACTTTGGATGCTCAGGTACATCCTAATCAACCTGGGGACTGTGTGTATGCCAGAAAGCACAACAACAAGGCACTTAAAGGAAAGTGGAAAGGACCCATTTCAAGTATTCCTAAACACTCTTCTAGCAGTAAAAGGAGATGGGACCAGTGCATTCACACATCTTCCCCCTAGGGAAGCCTGCCCCAATACACAAGGAACTGGTGGGGAAAATAGAGTCAGCTGGGAATATGAAGATTAGACTTGTAAAAGCATGGAAATATAACTTCTTTATGCAGTGTGGAATTAGTTAGAAGAAATTCCATACAAGGCAAGATAGGTCATGAAGGGGTAACTATGAAAAATCCCCACTCTCAGCCCATGCTTTGGCCAGCAGCATTCTTGCACACTCTGTCAACCAGCAGCAGCCACCAGGCCAAGGGGAGGCTCCCCAGCACAATTCACCCCATGCCCCCCACGGCAGCATTCGTGGGGCTGCTGCACTGCAGAGCTGTAGGAGCAACCCCTGACCCTGGCAAAAAAGCACCCAAGTCTCAGGGTTTAAGAGGTGACATTACTTGAACTTCACTTGATGGGGAACGATGGCTCAGGTGTTCAATCAGAAAACACTCAAAGATCTCTCAGGTAGGGACTTAACATCATTGCATGGAGACAATTGAGAATTTGTAGAATCCTCTCTAAGGAAGAAAGGAGCATTCAGAGCCCCCTGTGAGTGTTCCCTTTATCCTGCCTCAGACAATTTCATATTCTTCCCCAAAGGAAGGTTAAGTCTTTTCTGGTAACAGATCTACCGTTTCAGCTAAATAAATAAATGGCAGAAAACTTAGGAAAAGGACTTTATTCCAAGTTCCCAGAGGTCTGTGCAGAAATCAACATCTGTGTCTCTCTAGAAAGGCTGGTTGAGACAGACTGGTTTAAATATGCAAAGAAATGGACAGCATTTCCATAGGGACACTTGAACCCAATTTCTCTTTAAAACCCATTGAAGTACCTCCCTCCAACACTACTCCATGTGTTTTACAAAACTCTTGCAAAGATCTGGATATTCCTTGGCTCACTGACAAAGGGAGGCCATTATTTAAAATCTGTTCTGAGAGCTGCTTCAGACGACAGATGAGAGCAGCCCATGCACACTGCTCTGTAACCCTCCAAACCAAAGTGATTTGCAGACAGGGTTGTCCAAACTTCAATGCCTTTTACCAGTTTCGCATTAACAAGAAAGATCAAAAAACACCACAAAACTTATAAAGAATTTCCATCGGCCAAAATCTATTCTTAAAAGGAGCACAGCTTCATTAGTACACGTAATGGGCTTCCACCCTCTACCGATAAATTTATTTCAGTGGACAAATTTAAGACTTGAAGAACAGAATAGACCAGAAGAAATCCACTCCAAAAATTATACAAGCAACAATGAGAGAAAGAATTACAAATAGTGTGATTTCTTCATTGTTAATGTTCAAAACTATCATCTTTCAACTTTTTAAACTTACCAAACTTCTTTGAACTAATCCTACACTTTTAAGAAATAATCTACGGCTCAGTGCTAACATAACCTACTGTTCAATACTAACTTAAATATTCCTAAAAACCTAATCTTCTAGATGAAATAAAAAATCCAGGGTCTGCAGATGTCACGAGGCTGAAGCAGATGTCTGGTGCCAGGACTCCACTCACTGCTGGTCAAATTCAGAAATGCGGCTCTGAATATGGGCCAGCTTGTTGTGGAGGTACAGGCACCTGCTCTTCATTTCAGAGTAGTTGGGGCTACCCTGTGAAGGAGAAAGAAAACTTAGGGCATGCAAACACTTCTGCAGACCCTAGAGTCTGATGTCCTTTGCTTTTAAATAGTCTTGAGGCAAACTCAGCAGTTACCATGGCCCTGCAGCTCTGATGTCACACGTACCTGTTGTAACTGCTGATAATCTGCTAGGATTTGATGATGCAGTGCCTACAAGAGAAAAAACATGAGGAATGTTTCACCACCACCATAAAATGCAAACTTTGGTAAAACACTAAAAGTTCATTCAGTCTGACTCTAGACATTTTCTTCTCTGTCAGCCACCACTCTTCTGGGATATTTGCAAGAACAAATCTCCCTCTCCCAGCATCACCCAAGATCTGCAATTAAGCCTCTCAACAGGCAACAGAAGGAGCCCATGGTCTAAGACTCTGTTTGGGACATCTCTCCCCTTAGTGTTTCTTCATAGACAGCTCAAAAAAGGCGTTTTGGGGCAGGGTCTGGCAAAAATCAGACCCAGCCCAAGCAGTGTCTGAGCATATATGCCAATTCTACAGGTTCACTTTGTTTCACTGAGCAGTTCCAGGGAATCCAAAACACTGCTGTGCTGCGATGATGAAGCACAGCCTTCATAGTTTTATCCTTCTTTACCTGATAGGTTTCAGAGCCTGGAATCAAAGACTTCCATTACTCCTGAAACTGTCTGAACTTCTTTGTGGTCTTGTCAATTAGAGAATGTAAATTCCCGTATTCCTCATACTCTGCATTGAAGTCATCCTTGTAGCGCTGGCGTTGCTCCAAGGAAACAATGGCTACGTATTTTCTAAGGGAAAAAATGAGGCCATTTTTCTATGAGTGAACTCTAAGAGAACATTCCAGTATGTTTCTAGTCCATAAAACACATGTAATTTTACACCAAGTACAGGATATTGTCAAACACAGACACCCAAGTTTTGAGTCTGTTGCTCTGGGACTGACAGTTTCTACTTTCAAGCTCATGTGCTTCAAGAGAATGTAATCAGGTAACTCTAGGAATCTGCCACATTTCTATGAAACTTACTTACTAATAGTTTACATCGTAGAGGTTTTCTTCATTAGCAAGTGGAGCACACTTAGAAAATATATGCCCTCATTTCAAATGTCAAAGGACAAACAAACACAGCAGCTTCATGGAGAGGAGATACATTACTAAATTATATTCTCTTCCTCTGTAGGAAAAGCTTAAATTAGTTACATTTACCTGTGACAATACATCTGTAAAACGTATTTGTCAGGGACTGCATTTATGGAGTTGAGTGCACAGAGTTCTGACTTCTGACTTGAGTGCACAGAGTTCTGGACTTCTGAGCTACATTCTTGTCTGTCTAATGGCAGAGTTAATGATAATATCTGATTCTTCAAGTGGACAGCAGTTACATCACTGACCATGGAACTGAGGCATTTGTAATATAGCCAAAAAAACAGTCTCTATATCAGCCTGAAACTACAACTACTACCCAAACAGCATCTGCTCCTAAGGAGGGAAAAATTCATTAATGCCTACAGCCACTGATGGGGGTCAAACCTTCTTCATTCCCTTCTCCCTTAAATCAACAGGCATGACATTTATCAAGCTCATGATAAAAATCCAGATGAAGTGGCAATGAGAACAATAAATGCCATTTCCCAACACTCTCACACCAATGCTTCTGCTCCTTTGGGCCTGAAGACCTGGTTCTTTTTGGATGACATTAACATCTTTCACATGGGAAGAAACAATTCAAACCATCCTGACAATAACATTTACAAGCAGTAAATCCTCAACAAGTTGAAGTTCAGTCCCAGGACAGACAACAGTTTGTGCCAAGGATGCATCCCAGGCCAGATACACCTGACCAGTGTGCAGGATAATTTTGAAAAGAAAACTACAGGTGGCTTGCAACATTTTGGGAGGCACCGGAGCAATGTGACCCAGGGCCCTGCCGCGCCTGCTCCAAAGGCTGCAGCTGCCCCAAAGCTGCAGGAGGCCTGACTGCCCTTGCCAACATCCCTGCTCTCACACAAGCTGGCAGCAAGTTCCAGACTTTTATACCACACACACACACACACACACACACACACACACTTCTCTCTCCCCTCCTGCACTGCAAATTCGATGAGGGGATGCAGCAGCACTGCTGCAGCTGAGCCTGTGCAACTGCAGTGCAGGAAGGGAGGGCCCGTCTGGGCCTAGCCCACCTCGGTGTTCATCTCTGCTCTGAGCCTTCCAGGCCCAACTCAACCTGCTAAAACTCACCCTTTCAGCACAGGAAAGACATTGACACTGCACCCCACTGAGAGTAATTTGTAAATTGGGTAAATTTGTAAAAAAGGGTAAATTGTTCTTTTACTCACCTCAGATAGTCTGGTTGTTTGCTTGTTGCAGAGCATGTGGAGACAATGGAAGTCTCTTTTCTTGCTCCGGCAGAAAAGCACAATTTTGACACTCTTCATCAGGAGATCGTTAAAAGGCCAAAAGATCCCCATTGGACAGTCTTGAAAAAGTCCTTCAGAGTGTTCCTCTCATAGCTAATTACTCACAAGAAGCAACAACATTTAATAATACAACAGACACAACCTCCAAAGAACCCATTCCTGGAAATTAGAAAGACGGAATGGCCACTTTATTCTATAGGTTGTGCATTCCCACAGTGTTAGCCCCAGCTCAGCTTTTCGTATTTGAAGGCATGAGGCGGCATCTGCACAGCCATTCAAGTCATGCAGCAAAAGATGCAGCTTCACAAAAGACAACAGCTTGAGAGAGATCAACATGGAGGTTCTAACAAAAAATAGAGAAGAAAGCTGAAGTTCTTCTCATGCAATGTTTTTATCCCCACTTCCCTGCCAATTCCAGAGGACCACAGTTCGGATGAGTGCCTGCACTCTTGTCAGCAGGAAAGCCAATTCCATTCTATAGGGCTTACTGGCACTAAGGCTCCAATACCCTGCAGACAAAACCCAGTGCTCCTCACTAACGTGGCAAGATGGGGTTGGAAACAGCTCTGCACTTGGGAATTGTCCTTTGCCTATTGGCAAAGGCAATTGGGAAGCATTATACATATAACATCAAGCCCTCTTTCCAAAGAAATGTTCAAGAATTATGATGATATTGAAAAGATCTGTCATAAGGAATAGTCAGCTGAAACAGGAAGGAATACTCAGGATCTTGGTAATCTCTTTCTGTTTTCCATTTCAGGTCCTTTGCCAAACAGAAAAATCCCACACGATCCATTACATTCCTTATGAGCTTCCATTGCCATTGTTTACACAAAGTAATCTTGTTAAAACTCAGCCATTCTTGACAATGTTTAAACTACCTGAGCTTCAATTCTTGAGGAAAGAGCTGTTGTGTGATGTTCCACTTGCTTTTGTTGATTTTAGTTGGATAGCAGAAGAATAAAAGGAAGTGTAATAGTGGTAATAAAACTGGACAGAAATACCAATAGTCACTGTACGTTCAACACAACTTGGAAAAACAGCTTTGCAGTGAGCATTTCATTTCCAAAAGCGCGTTTGCTCTCATGCCTCAGTCCACAAGAAAGCTTCAGCCTAAGCCGCAACTTGAAACACAGAACAGAATTTCCTTCACTGGAAAAAAAGCTGGGCAGAATTTGGGAACTGGCCCCTGAAGAATGCTGCTCACATGAGTTTATAGATTCAAGCAAAAATCCTTCCAAAGGCATCCCAAGGTTTGCAGGTACCGTGTCTATGTTCAGAAGAAATGTGGAAAGACCATCTCAAAGCACCTGTCTCTACAAGCACACCACCACTAGCAAGAGGCATCTGCACACTCCAAACCTGCCTCCAGGCTGAACCCAACTTGGAATTTGCAAGGTCAACCTCCAAAAGAGGCAACCAACAGATTTAACAAAGTAACTGAACTCTGCCCTTCTGGGTGTGTCCCTGTCATCAGAAATCAGGTGTTCTTTATGCATTTCTGTTTAGCTTTTCAATGCTGTTTCCAGTCTGTACCACTTCTACAGGTTTTGAAAAATGAAATTCTGCAGCAGGGATGAAGAGAAAACTCCCAGCACAGTTCAAAGTAGAACTCCAGGAAACCACAGCCTATGTTTTGCAGCTTTTGCGGTTTCCATGAAAAGGCTGAGTTCAATGAACAACCATGGAATCACTGAGATTTGATCGACACGTTTCAGTGAACTAGTCTGCAATAAATGTGTGACAGGTTTCTGACTTCAGCATGCAGTCTTGAAAATCTTCTAATGGAAAAAGTGCTGTCTCAGTCTACTTTCTGTTCAGTAGAAATCAGATGGAAAGAAAACAAACTCCCTTTGGCTTCCTAGTGCCTGGCTCTTCCTTTTAACCACCTTCTCCCAACAGCAATCTATTTCAGATTTCATTGTTCTTCATTGGTTTTGCACTACTTAAAGAAAGAATTTATAAAAATGAGGTTAGAAATTGTAGTTTTGTTGTAGTTTTCCACAAGGATCCAGCAGCACAGGTTCTGGGCTTTGCTGTTATTGTCTTCTAAACCAAGAGTCAAAATCTTATGTGATGGCAGAAAAAAAAAAGTCTTGATTTATCATGACCATCCAGCAGGGATAATGGCAGAGCAGTCATGTAGAGCAGTGCCTTCCTGCATCCAGTGCCCACTTTCAGAGCTCCCTTTTCATAAGGTGCAAGAGCACAATTAACTATTTCAGAATGCTGTTAAAGAAAGATTTTCCATTTTCCCATAAGATAAGCCACCACAACAGGAATTGTGAGAAAAGCACAACTGGCAAGAAGAAAAGCACGAAGCCTTGGGCTAACAGAAGAGAAGGTTTGGAATTAGGACACCAGACAAAACCTCCACTGTAGAGACTGTGGGTAAGGAAAATCACTGCTTGCATGGCTTCTAGCCCAAGATGTGGGGACAGCTGTGACCAACCTGTGGATACTCCAATCTTGGACAGTCTAAAGGTGGCACCTCCAGAGAGACCTGGGGACACCCATCACTGAGCAGACCATGGGTGAAGAAGGACAGGCTGGACAACAGAGAGTCCATGTGGTGATGATATCTCCCTACGTAATGTCTCTCTCTTCCCCTCACCCTCCCTCTCTTCTCTCATTTCTTTCTATCTTCCCAGTTTGCATTTCCTCTTCAATAACATTTTTACTATTGACTGTGGAAAGGAGTCATGCTTTCACCTTCATTTGGGCAGAAGGTTCTCTTAATAACCAAATTTTTATCCCACAGTTATCCACACAGGAGTCAGGAAAACCAACACATCAATACCTTCATCAAAATCCAAGCGGTGCCATTGCGTCAGCCTCCCCAATTCATTTTTCTCCCTGTTTGAATTGGGGATCTCCTTCTGCTCCCTGGCAGGTACTGGGACCCTGGAACTCTGAAATTTCTCTGTTGGTTGCACCACATGAGTGCAGGGGGAAGTGGAGCCAGCACTTGGAGACATGTCCAAAGAGAACAGAAATGCGGAAGGCAGAAGGAAAGAAGAAAAGTGGCCACCAGCTGCTGGCTGGACATGACCGGGCTGGTGGCCAATTCTCCTCTTCTTGCTCATCACAGGACTGGTAAAGTCAGAAGCCAGAGGCCGTTTCTGCATCAATAACAAAACAATTCAGTCATTAACCTATAATCAGGGTCAGATTTTCCTCCCATTCTGAAAAAGTAGTTTTTCTGAACTGGCCCAGCTTAAACACACATCTTTCTACACAAAAAAGGGCATTCAAACCAGGAAGTACTGTGGGTAAACACAGACTCTATCTCATTCTCACTTTCCCATCCTACTTCAAGTCTGTAGCTAAAATGCTTTGGGAGAAAGACACTCCCTTCAGGAGCTCCATCAAAGGCTTCCCCAAAAGGGAAGGTCCTGCACATTCACATGACAATTTTACACCACCAGCAAGTCTGCTATAATTTACCATACAGTCCAGAATGTTAAAAATGCACAAAATACCTGAGCAGGTCTTACTGCAGCATCTCTCTCAGAAGGCCCCGGAGATGTCGCTTGGCTGGTGTTGGTGGTGTTCTGAGAGGGAGCTGATTTTCTGTATGGATGGTCCAATATTTCATGTTACAAGGCCTAAATATCAACTGTCAAAATTCTTTCCTTGCAGGGGAGACAGACCTTCAGTGTCAGGACTCAAGGAAACAGCATGAAGCTGAGTTGGGGGAGCTTTAGGCAGGATAGCAGAAAAACATTCATGGCCCAGAGGGTGCTTGAGCACTGCAACAGGCTCCCCAGGCCAGTGGTCACTGCAGGAGGCTTCAAGAAGTGTTTGGACAACACTCTTGAGCACCTGGTGTGATTCTTGTGGTGTCCTGTGCAGGGCCAGGATCCTGGCAGGTCCCTGATACCTCACCATATTCTAACAATCTAAGCTTCATTAACCAGGAATATTTTTTTCCTTTCTCTGAAAGACTGAACTTACCCAGAGAGTATTAACTTCAACTTCTGTCTGTCTACTTCAGTGTAGCCAGGCCAATCAGTCTGAAGGGTTTGAAAGAGATGTTCCTTCAGACTGAAGGAATTATCCTTTGCATTCCACTTGGCTACCTACAGGCAGACATGTAGCAAAACAAATCTTTATCATGCTAGCTGCATGCAAACTACAGAAATATGATGGGTCCTGAACAGATGCTTGTGAGAACCCAGTTTCAACCAATTATATCTTTTTGTACAGAGTTTGATTATTCCTCTGTCACATGAGTTTTAAGCCATATTAATGTCTCACCAATTGGAAACAACCCAGGATCTCCATCCATATCTACCAAGTGTTCCTTTGAAAACAACATTGAGAGCTACAATGTGTAAGGAGAGGGGGATAGGCCCAGAGTCCCTCTTCATGTGGTAGAGCCAGGGTTCATTCCAGAAAAATTCTGCCATGAGAAGGCCATGCACATGCCTTGCTGTAATTCCTTTGAAATGAAATGAGATTCATATCTTCCTGAAGACAAAGTCACCTCAAAAAGTAAATTGTAGTAGTAAAACCTGAAGACCACTGATATCAAAAGTTCAGGTTTAGACTTCTTCAACTGACACCTGCTCAGAGTTCCACAGAAAAGCTCATTGGGAAAGTCTTCATCTATTTGACCCCTGCAACACACTGAATAACGCATATAACACACCACTAACATCTGTCACAACTTTGACTTTTCTCCTGGAAAACACGATAAACATTGATAATTTACATGTGTGATGATGTCTATTTTTACACACCTGAAAAAATAGTCGATGTAGCAAAGATACCCAGAATCAGGGATTCACTCCTCAGAAGCAGAACTCAGGTTGTGTTGGAAGGGAAGCAAGTGTGTGTGTACCAGATCTCAGCAAGCTCACACTGCCCAGTTGAGATTTCTACAAAATAAACCCCCACTTGCTCTGATATCCACAAAAGCCTGAGCAAGGCATTTCAGGCTGCAGGGCTGCTCACACAGAACTTTCAGATTGCGAACCTGGACCCTGAGGCAGTTCACATCTCCTACAGCACATTGACTACAGGGAAATCTCAAACATTGCAATGGAACAGGAGAAAATGTTTTCATTCATTACCTTCTAAGGAGTTGAGCTTTGAAAATTCATAATCAACTTGAAATCTAAAAGGACTCATGCAGTTGGGACAGCCGAACATGGCTGTCATTATATTGTGAATATCTTCAGGGTAAAAAAGCACTGCCACTGCCCTGGGCAAACCCAGCAACACACTTCACAGGTTCAGTGAATGAGTTCTTAAAAGTCACTGTGGGATCAACTGAAATTTTATTAAATTTTCCTCCCTTGACTAGCTTTCAAAAAATTGGTTTCCTAGCTAAAGAAGAAATGTTTCTACTTGATATAATAATGCTGGCATAATTCAGTAAGAGACTAGGGAAACAGTGAATATTGAAATGGAAGGAAAGAACCACTGCATCTTTAAATGCATGTGCATCTTATTGCTGGCTGTAATAACAAAATAACCATGGAATTCAGAGGAGCACTCAGAATTTACTGAATAAAAGAGTTCCAAGGAAGATGGAGATCTAATTCATATGACAAGAAACCCTCTCCTCAAAGTTTGGCTACCACCTCTGTCATGGAGGATGTGCCTAGAACACCCCTGGAAGACAATCCCCAGAGATCCCACCAGAAGCCAAGTATTATTGAGAGGCCACCCACTCTGTTCAAATGAAATACAGGCCTCTGCAATTCCTGAAATTTTTGCTCCAGAACTTCTCCCAGGAAATTTTTAGTGCCATGACAAACCATTTCACACAATCAAGGAATCCCTGGGAAGTTACTCAATGAAGCAGTTAAACTGTGCAGGGAAAAGAAAGAGAATGGAATAAGGCAAGAGGAGCAACAACATTTCAAACTGTTACTCATTGCCAGCTATTCTAGAAAAACAACAATGCCCCAATAGTTTTGAAGTTTTCTTTCTTTTTGTCACATGGACCTGCAGCTTGAGACCTCTGGATGAAGTTGATGGAAAAACTTAACAGGGAGCATTTCCTAAGTTGTTCATCAGTATCTAATTTAAAGAGTGGAGGAACAAGTGACAATTAGGAACAAAAGAATAGTGTGGTGGAAATAATGCTGTCACAAACTCCACAGGATATATCCTTCCACACCTGCTGAAGGATCTTTGCAAGGCTGCCCTTGTCCTTTTGCATTACTCCATCTCTCTGCAAGTGAGCAAGCAACTCTGGCTTCTTGTAAGCCCTCAGAGCAAGTAAATGAATCACCCTGTCCCTGTAGGGTCGCTGATAAACAGCACTGTTCCCTCTCTGCAGGCTTCATGGGCTTTTTCTCTTGTCTTCAGGGGCAGGACATGAAGTGTGTGATTTGACTCTTCTCACATCTGTTTGTGTTCCCAAAGGAAAGGAAAACAGAAAAAGAAGTGTCAAATGGGAAGTTGGCAGAAGGCAAAACAGTTGATTTAAAATGATGATGGATATCTTGGAGACAGAGCTGATATTGAATATCCTTGTGGATCACTTCCAACTCACATATTGTCTGATTCTGTGAAAAAGCCCAGTCCCTAACTGGTACTGTAGGGAGCATATTGGAAAGGAAACCTGTACCCTACCAGCAACTAGTCCTGTCTCACCTGAGTTTCTCTGTGCCAGCTCAAAGCAAAATCAGCACCAAGTTCCACAACTCTCTCACTACTGCCAGTCCTAACACCCCAGGTATTCAGTGTTAAATATTCCCTTAGGATCTATGTAGATTGCCAGCAAGAATCACACATGTGAAAAAGAAAGTCCCCAATGAGAAGTTCAGAAGTTGAGTTTTGTCTCTTCAGAAGCCACCATGGTGCTGCCTTAAAATGCTCTGCACTAGGCTAAGGCAGAGCAAGAGCTGCACTCGCAGGGGCAGGGATGTCCCTGCAGGCAGGTGACTGCAGCCACAGCCAGGTCAGAGCCTGTTTTGCTCAGGGCAGCTGGCTGTGCCTGGCTCAGCTCCCTGCTGCAGGCAGCACCACTGAGTGCCTGGAAGGGGAATGTGCACCTGGTGTCTGCCTGGAGCCAGGCTCCTTGGGGAAACTGCACTCAGAACAGGTTAATACAAATGGCACCACCTAAGCACATTGTGCTTTGTGGGAAATGTTGGAATCCATGGACAAGATGACATCAATATCTTCCTTTCTATTTTCCTCAAAAGAACCCAATGCAGAATTTCGCAAAGCTATTAATGACCAAGATAAAAAATTAAATCAAGCATGGTTTTCCCATGCTGACCTTATAAAATTCTTTATGCAACTTTCTGAAGGGCATTTTCTTTCAATTTCCCAATTAGATTTAATGGATAATGACAGTGCCTAGGTGTTCCAAAACCAAAACATTAGCTACCAAGACTGTGAATATAGGTGCATGAGGTGGTCCAAACTTTGACCTCCATGCTCCAAAATCCAACCCATCAAGCAGTATGGGAACAAGGAAGGACTGGCAGACTTTCTTGGGGGAAAACAAACCAGTGGCTGAATGCTGTGACAAGAGACTGCAAGTCTGGTCTGAGGGCAAACCACCTCCAGGTTGAGATCTCTGAACACAAAAGATCCCCTTTCCAATGAACATGCCACAAAAATTAATTACCAAGTGGAAAATCTTACAGACACTGAGCAAAATATGAAAAGCAGCCATACCTCCAAGTGGGTTACACGATTTGACATCCTGTGTACTTCCATTGTGCAACACCTCACTGGCATTTGTCTAAAATGGGAAAGAAATTTTCTGTAAAATCTTCAGCCTACTCTCCATTACTGCTGATTAACTAGGCCCTCCTTTTTAAACAAGAGCTGTATTTGCAGAGGTTTGCTGTCACATCACCAAAAAGGGCTGCTTTGACACAGTTCTCACTCTGAAAACAGCTGGTTACAAAAGTGCCCTGAGAGAGCCACCCTCACTCAGCCTCTAATGCAGCCAAGCCTTGGAGTAGCAAGTCATCCTTTCCCAATTGCTGGAATTTATAGGCACAGGCTTCCCTTGAAATCAAGTCCCTGAGTACAATTGAACTGGTCAGTGCTAAGCTAAAAATCCAGAGAGGCTCACAAAAAGATCTGAAAGCCAGGGCAGTACCTGACACTGGGATTTATTGGCACTAAGGAAGCTGCACATCCTGGAGTCAACTCCAAGAACAACTTCAACTGCAAAAATATTAATTTCAGCTGTAACAGGCACCAAAATCCTTTCTCTTTTCCTCAGCTCTAGAGGCAATCATTTCCATAGATGTAAAACAGTTTATCCTAAGTTATAGGAAATAGTTTATCCTAAGTTAATTCAAAATTTGGTTGCCTGGCTGAAATCATCGTTTAGTACAGCGTGTAACACATTCCATTGGAACTCAAAAATCACTCAAATGTCTATTGGCATAAGCATATTTTTTAACAAAAACCACTACTGCAAACCAATTGCTTCATTCTGAAGGCAAAATTGGCTGAGATAAAATCAAAAAAGCTATGATAAATGGACTGAAACTTGTGGACTAATTACCATGAGAAGGGAGACATCACTACCCAATAGAACACAGAATATTACTCTATGGAAGGAATTCTTTAATTTAGAACCAATGAAGATTAATGTCTTTGTTTACTAAATGTGCACCAGTAACTAGAAAAGCTTTGAAATGGTGTGCATGTGGGTGCAGTTCTCCACTATGCATGACAGATGTTCAGTGAGTGCAGTACAAACTTGGAACTATGAGAAATCCATGCATTTTGGCCACGAGCCACATCCAGAGCATGAATTTCCTGAGTGTCACAGCATGGAGAATATCTGACTTCCACTGGCACCTCCTCCGTGTAATCCCTGAGTGCCACTTGAATCCATGACAGCAACCTCTCACTTCCGCTGGCACTTTCTCCATATCATTCCCTGAGAGCCACTTCCATCAGAGAACCTCCCAGTTCCACTGGCACCTCCTCCGTGCCATCCCCATGAGTCGCTTCCCCCCGGGCAGCTGCCTCAAAGGGCCCTTGGAGCACCAGAGGGGCCCCAGCCCTGCCCAACAGGTCCCGCGGGCTCAGCAGCACCTGACACCAACACCATGGCCAAGCCCCGCCCGCTGCCAACCCGCACAGCCCCACACCTGCCCCTCACCTGCTGCTCCTGGCACCTCTGGCTCACCCTGACGGGCATGGCAGTGCTGGTGGGGGCCCTGCGGGACGCGGTGCGGAATGGGGCCCTGCGGAACTCACTGGATCCTGCCCAGGCCCGCAGCTCCGCCATCCCGCTCTGCCTCGGCTGCTCCCGCTCCCACACACACACTGCTGAAAATCTGAAAAATGTAAAATCTTTCTTAGGAAAACATGTTCCTGGACGTTTGGCCTTTGTGGCTTCCAAGGCTCATCAACAAGAAGGGAGACGATTCCCATGAAACAAGAAGTAGCCAACAAGCTGGAAGCGATGGCCAGGCCTTGGAAAGGCAGGTGACTTCTTGGCTGAATTGCCTTGTGGAGGTGCAGGGCCTGACAGGCTTCAGTGACCTCAGACACAGGGCAGGTCAGCAAGGCTTGGGCAGAAGGATGCACCACTGATGGTGGACGCAAAAAATGCAGAATTTATGGGCACAAGAATAATTGGACAAATCCTTGAAAAAAGGAACAAACTGATAAAGGCAATGCAGCAACTGTGCTGAATCAGCTCCAGCAGAGTAAAAGGCCATTCCAGCTTTTTACTCAAGAAAACTCTGAGAAGAAGGGGAGATTGAGCTTGCAGACTAATGAGCATAAGAAGTGAGAGGATCATTACCCAACAGCAGACAGAATACTCCTTATGAAGAGAACTAGGGAACTTGCATTCAATGAACACTGATTCCTTTCTTTGCTCAAATGTATAAATACTCAAACATTCTGGGTTCTCGTGTTGCTGGATTTGTGAATTTGTCCCTGAGCCCCCCTTTCTGCACAGAACTGTAAATAATTACCTCCACTCAGTGGGTGGATCGGGCTCTTGAACAACGGGTGCTGGAGCCAGCCAAGGTGGAACAACACTCGCTGTGGCTCTGACACCCCCGCTCTCGCTGCAGCCGCCGAAGGCTCTGAGCGCTCCTGCCCTGTGCCAGTGAGCATCAAACAGATGCACCCAGCCTGAACTCTACAGAACTCTGCCATATGGTTTCCAGTGACAGACTTTGAACAAAACATCCAGTTCAGTATCTGCATGTATGCCAAACCACAGCAAAATCGTGGCAACAAATGCAACAGATGTAGAAAAAATGATGACTGATGGCAACCAAAACACAACCGTCATTTTTCTACTCCATTAAGTAGTTATACAATTATCAAACGTGTGCACTCACATAACAGAACACAGTAACCAACGAAGAAAAAGCCTTTTATTCAGAAGAGGTTCGGACGTCTTTACAAGAAAGACATGATTTCAATTTACGAAATCAACATTACCACCAGCACTCTTCCTTAAGAGTTGTCTTTTGTACAATGTCAATTGTGTAAGCAAAGCAAACGATCCATACCCAAACATTTCTACCACAAAATCTCTATTTAGATTTTGCATATATATATAAAAAATACATATGAATATCATGTCTTCATACTTCAGGTCCTTCTCCTCCAGGAACCAGCTATAAAAGAGTAAGACATTTTTCCATTAGTTCCATAGAGTTAAGCTTTATAAACCCATACACGACAGCTCTTACTTTACAAGAAACATTTTAGGACATGGAGACTTCATGCTAGACCACAAAAGTGGCTTTCAGACTCTCCCAACAGATGAAGTCAGTTATTGCCAGAAATGCACAAACCAAAAAGGCAGCAGGGAGTAAATCAGCATAGCACCTCCTTGTGAAGAAAGCAAAGAACTGAAGAACAGAAAAAGAAATACAAAAGACAAAACATGAGGGGGAAAAAAAGGATTAACCACTACTTTTACTGGTATCTTTTTCATTATCAGCTGAGCACTTCTAAAGAGAAAGAGCTTCACTGGTTTTGGGATCAAAATAAAAAAAAAGCCTAAGTCATGGACTTCCTGATATAGGAAGATACATTACCAAAAGACACATGAGATCTAATGCACAAATGTATCTATCTATGTATCTATCTTGCTGAAAATTCACCAGGTTCTTCAAGGGCAACACAGGCCCAGCCTAACTGGATGGTAGGAATTTCACACCATACAAGGAGTCAGAACATATGCTGTCCTTTCAACATGCAGAACAATAACCAAAGCAGAAAAAAGGCTTAAAAATTAACACAGAATGGCACCTGCTCCGACACACAATGCAAGATAGGTAAAAAACACAATGGAGACTATTCCTCATTCATACAGAGCCAAATTAGAATCAGATCTTTCCACTTCAGCCTTCCTATTCCCACAAAATTAGGAATGCCCTTGTATTGGAAGTCCAGGCTTTGTGGACAGCTATGCATGCAAGCTACTTGAAACTTGCTGATGTAGTGGAACTGTCAGGAAAGCTCGGCTTAAAGGAGTTGAATACAATCCCTGATCGATTTACAGGCACAGAAAGTCAACACATGCATGACTCACCATAGTTATGTTATTTCCATTGAGCAGAATCTGGTCCAGCTTTGTGATTCTTCTGCCCTCAGGTGTGATCTCACTGAAGGAGCATTAGAAACAGTAAGTAAGAACACAGAACCAGGGACAATGGCTCCAGATTTGACCACAGAACGGACAGAAATCTCTGCATAAAGGTGCCCATTGCTGGAACTAACAAATAAATCAGCTACATGGCAGCATAACCTGGATAAATGGAGCACCTAGGTACAGAAAGCTAACTGAAAAGGTCTCTTCTACTCAGTACATGGAGATGTGTATTCACCCTCTAAAGCTTAACAACTTCTTGAATATGATATATCAACATGTTATGACAAAGTAAAAATATTGAAGTTTGCTACCTTGTTGAATCTTAGCCTAGGTCTTAAAGAAGTGTAAAAACAAATTAACTACTGGAAAGTTTCCCACACAACCCATGCAAAATTAAGACTACAAATAGGACCCCCATACAAGTATAAACAACACAATAGCTACTCTATGACATGGCTGTCCTGAACTTTCTATTGTTTTAAGATCACTTTCTATTGTTTTAAGTGCAATGTTAAACTACTTAACTGGTAAGTATTCCACAGCTGTAAAAACACTTTTTTACACATCTTACATAGTACTTTGTCTCAGTGAACCAAATAATAAACAGCAACAAGAGGCAGAAAACATACTTACAATTCCGTAACATCTTCCAGCACCATATCTGAAAATCTAGTTTCAACGAAAATAAGCCCCAGATTTTACAACTAGACTATTTAATGCTATTTTCATTTTATGTCAATATGTGATTTTACCTTAAATTTGAAAATATCAGAATACAACTGATCCATAAAAAAAAAGGTCTATTCAGTGAACCCAAAACTCTGAAGAGCTATAAATTACTTAGGCCAGAGCATAAAGCAGGCAGCCTTAAACGTCCATAAAAGGATACTGACAAAGTCATCAAATCCTAGAAGTGTCCCAACAATTTCTTTGTCGCTCTTCATCACAATGTGAATACGTGAACCGATGCACTTGTCCACAAGTTCTGCAGATACACAGAAAAGTATACGTTCTACAAAGCAAGGGTTTCGTGCCTTACGGGGTTTCTTGAGTTTATTTACACAAACAGACACATTCCACACAACCTTACACACCCCTCCTCCACCCTCCCACACAAACCAGACACTCTCCCATACCCCCCCGACATCTTTACATCCATCCCCACTCCCACCGGCCTCCCTCAGACAGTCCCACAGCCCCACACCTCATCCCCCACACCGATCCCCTACTCACACCCCCCTTTCCGCGGGCCCCAGACCCCGATATCCTCGCGGGCCGCGCGCGGGCCCCGCCGCCTGGCGCTCCCGCCCTCCCGCTTCCCGCCAGGCGCCGGCGCAGCTCGGCCCCTGGAGGGGCCCGCAGCCGCCCCGACCCCCGGAGAGGGACCCCGCCCCGGGCCCTGGCTGGGAATCCCGGGAATTCGTTACCGAGCGGCAGGAGCTGGGACGGGTTGGACACCGCGCTGGCCGCCATGTCGGAACCGGCCCTGGCGAATGGCCGCCGCCACACATGAAGGGCATGGCCGGCAGCCGCTCCGCCCGCAGCACCGCCCGCAGCACCGCCCACAGGGGCAGGGCTGGGCCGGCAGCCGCGCCCGCGTTCCCCTCGCTGGGCGGACCTGTCCCAGGAGTCGCTCTCTGCGCTGCCTCCAGGTAGAGACGAGACTTGAAGGAAATCCCC
The DNA here is from genome assembly GCF_027887145.1 of Ammospiza caudacuta. NCBI lineage: Eukaryota > Metazoa > Chordata > Aves > Passeriformes > Passerellidae > Ammospiza > Ammospiza caudacuta. Next base: position 10,237,034 of record NC_080632.1, read on the forward strand.
CCTTTTCCCCCTCCCTTCTCGTCCTGCTGGCCCAACCGAGCAGCGCCGCCGGTATCGATGTGCCCCCGCGCCAGGACCGCGGACTGTGTAGTGTGCGCTGTGATGGCTCAGCTGCTACAGCATCACGGAAGAAGGCAGGTTGGAAAAGATCTCTGGGATCACCGAGGCCGATCCCACGAATCCCACCATGTAAACAAAAACATAGCACTGAGTGCCACATCCAGTCTCTCCTTAAATAACTCCAGGGACACTGACTTTACCACCCCCTTGGGCAGATCTTCTGTGAAGAAATTCTTTCTAATGTCCAACATAAACCTCCCCAGCACAGATTGAGGCTGTCCTCTTGTTCTGTCACTTGCTACCTGGGAGAAAGAGACTAACCCCTGCCTGTCTACAACCTGCTTTCGGGCAGGTGTGGAGAGTAGTAAGTCCCCCGAATTTCCTTTTCTTGACACTAAACAACCCAGCTCTCTCAGCAGCTCCTCAGGGCGCTTGAGCTCAAGGCCCTTCATCAGCTCTGTTGCCCTTCTCTGGACTCACTCCAGCACCTCAATATCCTTCTTGCAGAGAGGGGCCTGTTGCCAGATGAAGAATTGTTTGCGCAGTGGGTGGGTTAATACAATGCTTATTCTTCAAAAACCGTTGACCTGTGGAACTGCCCAATGCTTATTCTGTAGGAAGAAGAATTGGAAAGCAACCAGCCCAGTTGTGCCAACTTTTGCCAGTTCACTAGGCTGTCAGCTATGACTTTGGAGTCCCTGACCACCAGGGACCACCAAAGAGACCCCCAAGACAGAAGAACACATGGAGAAAGGGGAGGGAACATATGTTAAGGACTTCAGAGAAATGATTCTCATATGTATGTTTCTTCTAGGAAATCCTGTCAATGTGTATGTAAAATACAGTGCATAAACTAGAGCTCTGTACTCAGCATGAATGAGATTTTGGAGGAGCTATCCCCTCATGCATTCCAGCTCAATAAAGAATGCTGTCTTCTTAATGCTGCATTAGTGTTAAGGAGTTTTTATTTTTACTGACTTTTGGTAACAGGCCCACAGCTGAACATAGGACTCAATTGTGGTCTCACCAATGCTGAGCATAGGGGGGCAATCACTGCCTGCTGCTGCTGGCCCCGCTCTTTTATGTGAAGATTTTCATTTCCCACATTTGTCAGTTGACTCACTAGAGATGTGTGTGGGAGGTTTTTGAAGCCTTTCAGTAACTTAATCCCACCACCATTCCCAGCTGGCTTCATCTGTATGCAGTAGGCGCCCGGGCCAGAGACAGCCCTCTGGGCCTCCTGGGCATGGGGAGTGCTGCACAAGGGGGCCACTGGCTACCACCCTGCATCACAGGAAGCCCCCAGACCTGCTCAGAGAAGGAGGTGCTCACTGGAACTGTGGACACTGGGGTCACTGGCCCTCACCCCTTCTCCACCTGCTCCTGTCCTGCTGGGCACAGGCACCAGCTGGCATCACAGGAGCTGTGCCAGGGAAAATGGGCCTTGAAGGCGCAGGCAGCGCTCCTGTAGGGGCAGAACAGCACTCAATGGATATGGGGAGTATTCTGCTGGTACGGAGGGAGATAGGAGGGCATTGACCACAGCTTTGCAGAGGGGAGGGAGGGCCCTGACTCTTTCGTTGCCGTGAAAACTGTCAGCAAGGTAACACCGAATGCCATTGATCCTCCATATTCCAGCTGCTGAGATGGCCATTGTTCTGTGAAGGTAACCATTTCAGCATCCCTAACTTGTTTCTCCAGGCTCCGTGCAAGGATGTGCCAGTTTTGTCCTGACACCAACGTTTAATTTTGCATGTGAAAATGAACTGGCATTGGCGGTCTAACTTGCTGTCCTTACTTATTGCAATTCTTATTTTCATTTCCTTTCTGGTATTTCACAAGAGGCATTGAACCCTAGATGTATCCACTTTTTAACATCACATCATCTACACTACATGCTCTTCTGTGCCTGTTTGCTTTCTCCCAGCTTCTACTTTCAATATTACTTTGGGAGCCTTTGAATTTTTAGGGCCAAAAACCTCACTTCATTAAGATCAAAGTGCAGTCTTTTCCTCTTGTTCAAACTCCTCTTGTCCCAGGTGGTTTCCTCCTGTTCCATGGACCTTGCTCTCTGTATCTCATTTGGGCACTAAGACTCTTTTTTAGAGCTAGGATTTCTATGTATTCCTGTCTTCATGCATGCAATTGACAATGTTGCATGGAGTGTCACGTCCTCATCCTGAGCTGCCTATCTGACAGCTGAAACTTGGTCCCTTCCATTGACCTGCATCAATGCAACAAACGTGGACCAAAATAGTAATTTGTGACCCTGAAGCCCCACATCTTGATGTTGCACAAAGCCTGCTGCCTGTGTGCCCAGCAGCTGGCTGTCATTAAATTTCCCAAGCACAGCTACCCAGGTCTAGTAACAGAATTTTCTGACAGCATCAAGTTGCTTCTTGCTGTTCCTTATGCTCTTTGCTCCTCCAAGGTGCACTGCAATCCTTGCTCTCTTGCCTAGGAAACTAGGACAGCCTAAGGAGAGCATAAGTTTTAGAGGACTGCCACTGAAGGTGTCTGCATTTCTCTCAGCTGCTGCCATTTGGAGAGAGCTCTCCATCTGAGAAAACAAATATTCTCTCTGCACAAGCAGCAGATTCTTGTCCCATAGCCACCAATAGGAAACTGTCACTTGTGAAGTAATCCCAACTCCTGCAATGCTGACCTTTGGGGGATCCCTATCTTCTTTAATGCCTGAGTGTGCCATCTGGGGATATCTTGTGTCGACTGAACTTCTGTAGTTCTACCAATTCAGCTAATTTGTTGTCCTATCCCTTCAGCTCACACCTTACCTGGCGCAAATGGCCATAGAACTTTCCTGTTTGTGGTTCCCAGTGCTGCTCAGTTACTGTCCTTTACTTCTGCCTGGGTCTGGGAAAGATCTGGCCTTGCAGCCTCTACACTGCCTATACTTACCTGTGTTCTCCATCTGCCCAGCCCCTCTACACAAACCTGCCAGGCTGACTTGTTTGCTCTCCTTCTCCACTTTCTAGAATGACACTGAAGTCTTTTTCTTTAGGCTACTGACATGGAAACAATTATCTTTCATTTGGGTCCCAAATGCAGTGCAATAATCTCACAGCAGAAGTCTTGCAGCCCAGCCACAGGGCAGGCAAAACTACAGTAAGGGCAGTGTAGTTTTGAAGCACCCAAGCCAACTTCAATGCTTGGGTGAGCACTTATTCGGAGGGGAAAGGGCAAGGGAACTCATGTGGAACTCAAATTCAGAGCTACATAAAAACTATGGAGCCCTGCCTTTACTCAGTGGGCCTGGTAGAGCGCAGGAAGTATTATTTATTGGTCTAGAAAGTGTAAAGATATGCTCAGAGTACCCAGCTACTCAGCTTCAGGAGTTTGCTGCCACACTGTGTTATCTCACAGACCTTGTTGCATAAGCCATCTAGCAACAGTTTTTGTCCTTGAAAGTTTTTCAATGTTGGCAGAAAAATTAGTAGCTCACTCTTTGCATCCACTTGCTGTCCTACAGTACTAATGTTAGAGACCAAAAATTTTGTGTTTATTTCACACTTGAAAGCAGTTTTTGGAAATTAAGATGTGAAGGAAAATCCTGACAGCCATTATCCTAATCAGCCAAACTGGAAGGGCGACATACTAAAAATAAACCTTCCAAATGAATGGGGTTTTTTGAGGAGCTGGAATTAATGAGCAGCCACCTGCTCTGCCTTAAGGCATCCCTGGGGTGCAGCACCTCGAACAGGTTGTCCAGTGCTGTCTTCTGTCCTTTAGATTGTGTGTCAGCTTCCACACCTGCAGCTCAAGGCTAGAACTAGACACTGTGCAAGTTTTGAACCATCATCAATCACCACAGACTCAAAGATCCTCCACATTCCTGCATGCATGGCAAAGTGCTGGGAAGCAAACTATTGCACTTCCCATCTCCCTCTCCTTCTTCCCTGGCCACTATGTGCCTTCACTTCCATGATACCAGCCATGCAGGCCTGGGTGGGCTGAAAGCATTAACAAGACCATGGGTTATTAGGTTTCACAAGGTGGGTAGGAAGGTTTCTGTGCTGTCCTGGAGTCTAGAAGTTGACATGAGTTGTGAGTCTTGCTCCATATCCTGACACAAGTATTGCCTTGGAGTTATTTCCACAAGTTCAATGAGGAACTTGAGACAGAAGGATTTGCCCTCCTCAGATCCACTGCCTAGTCTGCAGAATGGGAAAAAAAGAACCTTTATTGCTCCAAATCCACAATAAAATGAGCTAGTGTTAATCATGTGGCAAGGAAATAACCATTCAAATGCACCTGTTTCTTCTGCCCATCTTGTACCACAATCCAGGTGTCCACATCTGGTTGATGTGGACAAAGATTGTTAAGAGCTCTGAAGGATACCCACAAAAAATTTAAAAGCATGGAGTTCTAAATCTGTGTGCAGAGCTGTGTTTGGTCTGCTATTTCCAGCACAGCGTCTAAAACTCACTAAAAGAACTAAATGAGCAGGTGTGATGGCTCTGGGTCTTTCAGAATTTCATTCCTTCAATTTTATTTTCCATCAGTGACCTTTCTTTAAGATCTCCTAAAGATTCTCCAGTGGACTACCGTCTGGGGAATCTTCATTGAGACTTTTGAGCTTGTATTTTAATGACAGGCCATTTGCTTGCTATTGAGTGCTGAAGGCTGTAGTGGCTGTAGAATGTTCTTTGAGCCCTTCCTGCATAAATGCTCATTTCATGGTTGATGCACCTGAAGGAGTGTGATTTAGTGATCCAAATGATCCTTGTTTTTATCTTGATATATTCCTAGGAATTCATGGGAAGTGGATGGTTCTATGTGCCAGATGTCCTGAGGAGGGAGTAGGGCCTCAAGAAGAGAAGGCACATCCAGTTGGCTTAAGTGCCAGGCTAGCCCCACTCTCTGAGGGCTTTTGTTATGACTTCAGAACTACTTTTGGTCCAAGGGAATTTAGGCTGTATCAGTATGTACCACAGGTATGACAAAGATGAAGAGGTTTATAATTATCACTATTTGAATATGGTAAAAGCCCATCAGAGCTTTTCCTATCCTAACAGCTAAAGGCAGTGAGACTGTTAAGTGACAGTTTGTATTCACCAAGCAGGGATCTCTTGACTGAATGCAGTGTTTGGTCTACCAGTAAATGGAAAGGCAGAAGTATAGTTTCTGCAGTGATTTCAGATGTTGAAATTCTCACATTACAGCAAGACACCCCAATATTGTAATTTCTGAATGCCTTCCAATCCAGAACCTGGTTCCTATCACTCACTGACACTGGTTTTCTTTATGCATTAGTAAAGAAGATGAGTTACCAATACATCTATTAGCACTCCCTGCCCTAAATCAGTTATCCTTCCCCATATGGAATTTTACCTGTATGACTACCAAGAGTTCAATTTTTCTATTTAATTTTTGTACTTAATTGGATTTTTTACCATGCACTATTGTCAGGACTTATGGTAAGAAAGTTCAGTCCTACAGAGATGAGCTGAAGGTAGGCAGCAATGTTTTGTTTTGGCATTCATGAAGTGTATTGATCTACAGTTGCAGACATGTGCCATTCATCCTATTTCTTTATTGCTCTGCATTCTGTGTACTTCCAAATATATGCTTCAGTAAAATTACTGCTTCCAGTCAAGTGCTCAGAAGCAATCTTAGTTTATAGCAGTCCTTCTTCCACTCAAGGTCATGAGAAAATATTATGGAAAAGAAACAGATATCTGGAGCCCAACCCTACAGAGTGATACAGATTCCCAGGACACCCTCAAGTGTTTTCCTCTGCTGTTGACCACACTGCATGCAGGACTCTTGGCTGCCAGCAGCTCAGCTTTCAACTCTTGGAGTTTTGGAGTAAAAAGTAAAAGGAATATTTTGGTTTTGAATATTCTTGCAGGAAAATATTATAACCTGGAGGAAAGAAATGTTTTAGGCATCCTGTCATGTGCTGTGTCCCAAGATATTGTAAACAGTAACAGTCTATAATTGAAATTAAACTGCAATGTTTAGACCAGAAATGCCACATACTTTGCCTAAAAGCATTATTTTCCAATGTTTTTAAGATGTTAATTGCATTTTGAAATTCAAGCAATTTCTTTCTAGGAGGGTAAAAATTTCTTTGCAGGAGGGTAAAATTCCATTTGCTACACAATTCCACTTAATGAAATCTAACTCCCTAGGGGCTTGATCTAAGGATTAGTGCAAGTCATGAAATATGGACTTATTTTCTGCTCTGTGAATGTTTGGATTCTGATGGCTTTTGTTCCAGAGAAGGGGAAGTGTGGTGTGGTGGTAAGTGAGGTCTTTTATGTCTTAGGCATCTCTGTGAGTGAAAGGGACATGCAGAATGGGTGGGCAGCTATCTTGAGTCAGTAGTTCAGGACAATCACTGATACAGAAATGAAGAGTCACTGTGGGTTTGTGTTAGTGCATTAAGGACTGGTTTTTAGGCGAGGCAGAGTATTTCACAGGTGGCAGCACTTCCTTGGTTGTTACCATGCTCCATTCTTCACATTCCCTCCCTGTAGCAGCTGCCTGCTCTTCCAACTTTCACCCACCCTTTGACACGTTTCTTCTGAGTTTCCCCAGGGTAATTTTCATTGAATTCCTCATTATGTGTGTGCCAATATGCATTAGAAGAGTTGACTCTGTCTGATTTTCAGCTGCTATTTGCAGATTGTGCTGCAAACCTGTACTGGGGGTAGCAGCCACCAAAGATCACCAGCACCCCTGGAGATGGAGCAACCTCCTGACCATAGGGAGCAAACTAGACACTCCTTAAGCCTCACAAACCCAGCACATGGGTCCTATCTCTTCTTTTTTTATCCTTTTAATACACCCTAACTCATCCTTCTTTCCCCACTTTTACCCCCTTTCTCTCCCTGTCAAGTTACTTTCTTGACATCTAGTGGTATTGTGTTCTCCAAACACCAGAGCAAAAGCCAGTGCTGTGCCAAAAAAGCTCTTGTCTCTCATCAGTTTTATCCTTCCCAACCCCTTTTTCTTCCTGTTTGATTTTTTTCCAGGAAGAAGATGCTTGTCTTTGGTTTTTAATATCCTGCATATCAAATATATCAATATACTTTCTGTTTTGGTTATTTATAAAGAATACTCATTTACAGTAAAGTCTGAATAAATTTACTGTCCTTGGTGCCAGGAAAATCCCTGTACAATAATTTAGGAAAGAATGTCCAAGATATGCATAGAAACCATCCCTAACAAAAAGCCAGGAATACTCCATCAAGTGGAGGCCTCTTAAATATGCAGCTGATAAGGGACTATGCACTGTCACACGTCTGCAGGAGGTCACTGCATCCTTCTTGTGGAAACAAATAAAAAAATACATTCAGCTACAGAATGTGCACCTGAACAATGCAGGCTGTTGAAGGGATGGCATCCTGCTGTACTGCGTCTCATGTGCTGTATTCTGAACTTGACAGTGTCTCACAATGATGTTCAGATCACAAAAAGAAGAAAGTTCTGTTCAATGGCATCTACTGACAACTGAACACACAATGATCAACAGTGAAATTAAGGAACCTGGTGTCTCTGTCAGGATTTGTTTCTGCACTCTGATAAAACTACAGTTCTGATGACTCATTTAAGGACCTTCCATCCTGAAACAGGAGGCTGGCAACAAAACGACAACCCATGCCACTGCCTTTCCTGTTAATTCACTAGCAAAACAGCCTGTAATAAGAAACATAAAACATGGACACACAAGGCAGTCCACGTGCTTAAAAATGTGCTGCACACAATAGATGCTGACCAGGCCTCTGACATGTGTATGCTGGTTCCTGTCAGAAGGCATGAGTCAAATCAATCTGCTTAGAAGTGTTGAAAAGTGAAACCACCTTACATTTACATAACATCTTGCCCTGTGGAGTGCAACCGGGCCTTTTTAATACAAATAATGAGTCTTTTGAGAGCTATTACTGTCTGGAGCTTCTACTAAGCTAAGCTGAGTCGCTACTTTCCTTCATGTCTCACAACACTTAACTTGATGGAAATCAGTAGCACCCTCAGTGTGCACATAGCATAACCTTGCTTTTCTGGAACTTGATTATGCAAGTCAAGGGAAGAATGTGAAAGACTTTTCATCCATCTCATTTAGGACCTGTGTTAAACTTTTGGTTTTATCTCACCCCGGAAGGAGGTGGTTGCACTGTGCTGCTGCACTTGTGCCCTCTGGTGGCCTAGTAGTTCAGGAATTGTTTACATTTGTGGGGGTCCAGAGCACATTTCTCCTCCCTTCCTAATAAAAGCCTTCATCATCATCATGCATGTCACTTGATCCAATGATTCATCTTTTCACTTTGTCTAATTTTTTTTTTTTTGGTACGATTATCTCCTTTCAGCAGAAAAGCACCACCGACCACAACTAAGTGCTTCAAAGTGCTGGGTGCAGTGCACCTTAAAAAGCCCCAGACAACTACTTGGCCATAATATTAACACATCACTGAAAGAAGTATTTACCCATACTTCTAGACAAAAGCTTTCCTTAATCCAACTGCTGTATAGTCTTGAAATTTTTGAATATCTAGCAACTGACTTAGCAAGAAGAGTAATTCTGGAAGGTGTCCACACAAAACAATGATGCCTACCATATCTGTTCTTTAAACCTATGCAATGCAATATAAAGTACCTTAAGTCACACATTCAGTCACTATTTATTTGAAGTTCATATTTTGTAATTGGAAAATAGTAATTGAAGGCACCTTTCCAGCTCCCTCTGTAACTCTGTATCTACAGAATTAATGTGAAAACATGCAATAGGTCCCAAATAATTCCTGGCACCTGCAATTAAGTACCTCGAATTCTACTCCAACATGAAGCGATTTATGACTGTGTCTGCCTGCATTAAGGATGTCCTGAGCAAAGAGCCAATAATCACACTACCTTGCTAAGCATGGCTGAAGTAATGATCAACTGTCAGGAGGCAGATTAACTGTAGTACATTAAAACACAAGCTGACTATTCAAATTATAATTCAAAGATTTTTTTGAAGAATAATGTTCCCCAATCCCATATGCAAACAAAACAATTGGACTACATTCATATATTAATTTTTTATTTTCCCGTACAATATTCACAGGGTCTGCTTTTTGTCTTATTCAAACTAAATTTCCCCACCCATACCCTCAAACTAAAGAACCGACATTTCAGGACACAAAAAGAAGTCTTGTAAACATAAAACATCCAACGCATAGCTGAAACCCAGACCATTTAGCAATTAAAAACACAGTTATATCCCCTTTAACGCAGGGTGTTCTCTTGTGTATCACACCAAAGATTAACCAAACTGCTCGTATATTAAAAAGGTGCAGCTTTAACCAAAGGTCACAATGCACTTCTTCACCCACTGCGTGTTAGCATGTGTGTTTTATTATATCCTATTCAGTCAGTTAAAAACTATATACAGCTACGTTGAAACGTGTGTTTGTGCCATGTTTTTAACAACACAAAAATGAAGGCATTTTTAAGCTGTTGCTGCACATTATGCAGCAGGATGCCAGACCACTGGTTCAGACACCTAACTTTAATGGAAAAGTCAAGTCCACTAAACCTCTGCTGTGGGAGTAACATTGAATGGAACAGTCCACTTCACACATTCAAACATTGTGAAAGAATAAAGAGACATGTATGCAATAGCTGATCATCATCAGTTTTATAGCACTAGTTACCACTTTTGCCAGCACACAGAACAACTCAGTAGAAAAAAAACCCAACACAATTCAAGCCTTCAACCAAATGCCTTTGTTGTGATTAAAGCTACATAACTAATATTCAAACTCCAGAAATAATGAACACTAGCAAAAGTAAATCATATTTTCATTTGACACTTGCACCTGAAGTGTACCACTTGCTTTACTACTGTGTGCAATGCAGCACAAAAAGTACTAGACATCAGCTGCTGAAGCACAAGAAGAAAGCACAGAGGTACAATCAAGAATGTTGTATGCAGGCACAGCTTTGTATCCCAAGACAAAAGCAGACTTTTGTTTTCTTGTATTAGTGGGTCTAACTATTTCTGGGGAACGTGCATCCCAAAATGAGACTGCAGTATTCAAAACTCAGTACAGGATAGCAAAACTTTACATCCTGAATTTTACTTAAGGAAATTTAATACCTCCATGACCTTCTAAAATAGTCTTTGAGCTGTCTGATGTTTTCCTTCAGTTTCCAAAAGAGCAGTCAATCAATTCACAACAGAGATGGGGCACTTTTATTGTTTTCAACCATGACATGATTTTAAAATCAAGTCATCTTAGATCAATTCCTCAGACTGCTCAAGTGTCACCTGAACAAGTAATTTCAAGTTTTTGCTAGAAATACTATAGGCAATTATAAGGGTGTAGAACTCTTTCTCTGCTTGCCAAGAACTTGTGTAAGAAGCATCTTTTGATTGAACTAGTAATATATGACAAATTTTTTACTTTAGCTTATTTTGTGTGCATTAAAGAATTGGTCAGCATACTTTTTTTTTCCCCAGAGCAATTAGGAGTTTAACCTTACTATGACCAGCTCAATTCAAACAATGGGCATGTACATACATTTACTACCTTCAACAACGAAATAAAAGAGAATTTTACAGCACATAAGCTACTGAAGACATGAGCAGTGAAAGCAATGTAACTCTAATAACTCTACCAAAAAGATAACCTGAAATATTTAAAACATTTCCTGACCACTAACAAAATAGAGTGGCAATTAGATGCACAAGGCTGTCATGTCTCAGTGCAACACAGAGAGGAATATTTACAGCACTTGTGCAACGCAGTATCAATATCAAACTGCCCTCTTACTAGGAAAACAATTTAGTAAAAAGCTTTGTACGTGCCTAACACATAATATAACCTCATCCAGTGCTGGTGCTGTGCTGCTTAACAAACCAAGCTACTTCTGGTCTTAAATCCAAAAAGCAGCAGCAGCATGTATAGTACTGCACAGGTTCAATGACAAAGTTAGAAGACTCCCTATTCTACTGCACATTTTTTACATAAACTTGGAAACTTGGATTTTTTGTTTTGTATGCAGAAGTGGATTTCCTGAGTAGTCTTAGTCTCAGCTTACAATTTCTTCAGTAAAACAAACATTGCAAAAGAGAAAATGTATTTATTTTAATACAGAAGATGTTTAAGCAATCATAATGAAGTATAAAATTCAGCAAATTCTGACGACTTTCCAGGCTGATAAAGAATGTGTACCACAATGTAGTGCCAAGCTTTCAATGATTTTACAAAAAAGCAATGGGTATGATTCCATTTTTCTAAAACAGCAAATCAAACCAGTGCACTACAGTTAATAATATTTTCTGTTTTGTAATCCAAGATATTCAGCCTGAAAATTAAAATGAAACGAGATTTTCATATATATGATCTCTTGTATCAGACACTAGACTGTTGTGTTATTTTAAAGTTTTACACTGCAGATGACTAATTGTAGTGGTAAAAATCAAACTTGGTTTGGATTAATATCAGTAGAAATAAAGAGACACTAGACACTGCTAGATATTTTAATACAGGAATTAAAATATTTACGTTCCGAAGGATCCTTAAAAATATTTCAAATTATGTGTCCCTTTCATAACTTTTTGGATCTGTTTTGTGATTTTTAAGAGATGAGGAGTAAACACATTTGAGTGTTGCATATATTCAGACCTCTGTACCTACAGTTAAATTGGAGAACCACTAATCTTAGTGAGTAACACACCTGAAGCATTGCCGCTACTGGTTACGATCCAACGCGTGTTGTCGTGGTTCTTTTATCCGAGAAGAAGCTTTTAAGGAGAAATACCTGCCCAATACTAACAACAAGAAGGATGATTGCTTCCCCTATTGACCAGTAGGCCACCCTTGTGTTTAAATCCTCTGCTCTGCTGCGGCCCTGCGCTTCCCTCAGGCGGAAGTGAGTCTGATAGTCGATGACAGATTTCAAAGCTTCGTGAATTGAAACGCACGCAGACTCCATCTGGAGAAACAAACACACAACACAGAATTAAGAACCCTTCTAGTGATTTTGTGCTTTGATATTTAAAATGGAGTCATGTAATTTTGCAAGCTAAGAATTAATTCAGACCAATGTCAGACAGAAATAGTGTAAATAAGGTAAAATGTAACTTACACTGATGAAACTTTACACACAAAAATGTGATGCTGTTAAATACGGAAGCAGATAAAACCACAGAACTAATAAAAAGCAACAAGCTCTGAGAATTAATGAACAAATTCCAAATTTCTACTTGGATTCAAAATGACCCTCGGAAATATTTTTGAAATGTCCTTGATCCTCCAGCTGTTAATTCCACAGGAAAAAAAGCAGTTGTTTATAATATTAAGATACACAGAGCAGATACTATGTGCTTCAATTTTCATAAATATGACATTCTGCATTGATTAATTCTCACTCAAGTTGTACAACATGTACTCTGTTGTCAAGGGACCATTCTCTTACTCATCTAACATAACTGGTTAGAGAAGGGACAATTGTTATCCTTCAGTGCTCCTGAACACTCAATGCCTTATTCATACAAAAATACTTACCAACTTGGCCAATTTAATGATTTTTCATTAAAAAAAAAAACAAAATGCATTATTGGTTTTCCAAGTCCTAGATAATTTTTTATATAAACTTCTTGCAGTTTTAGTTTATCTGCTCTAAGTAAAAGTACTCCTAACTGTGTTTTGATCACTAAGAGACAGTCCTTAGATCTTCAAAATACTTATTTTCTACTCACAACTTAAGTTTCTCTTTAATGGCTTAAGATTAATATTTCCTGAAGATCAAACAGCACAAATTATTTTAAAGGAAATGTTTAACACCCTTGTAGGGCTGCTCTGAGTCCCTTAAATCTGTATCTAACCACATTTTGATGACTTTCAAGACATGTGTCTGAACAAGTCTAAGATAATCTCGACAAAATTCAGAATGAGTTTTTTCAAACTAAGTTTTGCTATTTGTAAATTGTAGAAACATCCTGATCTGCACAAGGGATCTAACACAAGGTCACTCTGGTTTTATAGATTTACCTTTAACTGCTTCCATGAAAGGCTACCCAAATTTGGTCATGCCACAAGCCTGACCAGAACTGCAAAAAGAATCTCCTTCCAAAGCAGCAAAAAAAAGAAACTAGGAGATACAGTATCAAGAATCCGGACTCAAAATAAAAGCACTGCAGCAATTAATGAAATGATCCAAAGAAAGTTTTAAGGTATTTAGATTGTGCACAGGGGGTACAAAACTATAAAATCCTGAAAACACAGTAACAATAATGCTCTGACACTTTCTAGACTTAAAAAGCCCAAATATCTAGAAGCCAAATAAATATAGCTGACTTTATTTATTTATTTTGCTAGAATTTCCTTCTCCAGTTTAAAAACAATAATTACACGAGTTCTCCTGCTAAAAAAGACTCTATTGTTTTAAATATATAAATAATTCTGACAGTTTCTCCAGACCTTGGAAATTTTTTAAACCCTATTCCACCAATATCTATTTTGTGAAATCCACATGTCAAGAGACACAATAATGTGTCATTGAAAGGATGTTCCATTAGAAACTTTAGAAAAATCCCACCAACCAAATGGAAAACAATCAAAAAAATATCAGAAACCACCCAAACAACAAAACCCCAAACAACAGCGGCCTTAAGTTTCTGTCCTAATTTCCTCTTAAACATTTGGTGATTCCTACTCAGCTTCACTTCATGAATTTTCAAAAGCAATGTAGATAACTAAAGCAGCTGAACTTGAAGAAAAATTGCCTTCACTTAACAACTTTTGCCAAAAACAACAGTTACCTGGGTAAGTGCAGTTACTCTGTTCTCACTAGGAAACAGTGGTGGATCTTCTCCAACCTGGAAATCGAAGTACACAGTTTTGTGTGTGAAAGTAGAGAACTCATTGCTGAAGCAGAACTTGTATGTTCCATTCCTGGATGCAGTAAATGTGAAGCTATCATATTGTTTCTTCATCTCTTTGTACAGCACAATGCCATCGGGATCTTCCAACCGACAGTCAACATCATAATGACCCCCCGTGATCACCTGGAAACAAAAACCAAGAAATTGTCTTTTTAAAAATATGGACACCTATATATTTCTTCTAAGAAGTCTGGTCTGGCAGATGGAACTGCAAAGCTTTTTGCCTTGACAGGTGTTGTAAAATATAATGCATTCATTTGAGAATCTTTCAAAGCAAGTCTGCAAAATTATTTTCCTATGAACGACACACAGAAAATAATTAAAAATGCTTCTGGTTCAGCATTTGCAATGTCAACTGTATTTTCAAACCCTTATGAGAACAATTTTAGTTACTTTATTGTTACTAACTGTACAACAGCAAAGTCTACAGTAGATGACGCTCCATGGGACAGCAACAACATGACAGTCTGACATTTGCTGTACACTCAAATCCTCCGTGGAATTAATTCATCCAGCTGAGACTGCTAACATGCAGCAAGGCACTCCCTTCTTGTGGCCAGGAAAGTGTAACTGCCCTGCTGTATCTCAGCTGCATTAGGCTGCAGGAATGGTGTGTGACCAGTATAACAGGAATTTCGAACTGTCTGGCTTCAATCTGTCCATTTTCCTGTCAGCTGCTGTCAACAGAGCAAGCTCTGGGGAACCTGCTGCCTCCCTTCTGAAGTTAGACACATGAGCTCTTGCAAAAATGAGCACATCTGGATAATGCCTGCAACTGACTCAAAACTTCACAACTGTTTCAAGGGGATTTCTGAAGCTTTGATTACTGTTTGTCCATAGCGTATTACTACCTGGATTGTCCAGAAAGACTGATCAGGAGTTTAGGTATTTACAACTTGGTAATCTGATGACTCTTACCATAGCAGTTGTACACTTTATCCTTGCTGCAAACTTTTTACTTTCAAGGAGGAAGAGACTTATTTCATATGTGTGCAGAAATCACTGAAATATTTTAGTATCTCTGTATCTACACTTCAGTCCACATGGCATTATTTAAATGCTCATCAATTTACTCAAGTGCCAGGTTATTAAAATTATTACATTAGTGGTACAACTGAAACAAAAGACTGGAGCAGCAGCTCCTCCACAAAGGCAAAATTTTAAAAGCATCCAGAGGGCAAGCAATAACACAGCTCTTCATTTTTGAAATATGATCTACAATTTGATAAGGGTGTGCTTTTTCATGGAAGTCACTTGCATTCAGTTGTGTAGGCACCCTGAAAATATTGCTTTTACACAGAGGTAGTAAAGATTGGCCAGAACTTTAAAGCTCCCCTAGGATTCCTTGCCACTGAACTTGCTTGTGCCTCCTGTTGGCCCTTGAGACATACTGCCAAAGGACATTCACACAGCACTTCAAGCTGCCAGTGGCTGGTCAAATCCAGACTTTTCTTTTAGCAGTGCTAATCCTGTTCTGGTCACCAATAAAAGTGGCAACAGCATGCTTACCTGTCCAGTAATACCCACTTCAAAACTGCAGGGTAAAGTACTGCACAGAAAAGACTGTATGGAATAAACAGTCAGAGACAAGAAACATTTGGGTAGAGAAAAAGATATCCAGAACTTAGACTAGACAGGACAGAGTAACAAGAACTGATATGTGGGAGCAACATTCCCCAAATATACTTGAGATGGGACAGCAACTGAGAAACTAGAAAGCACAGGACTTCAGCCAGAAAAGTCAGCTCATAAAAATTACACAATCTTTTCAAAAGCCCCCAAAGATAACTGTGATTTTTGTCAGTGGGCATGAGTTTTCTCTCCTGCTGCTGTACTATCAGTGAGTTCATCTACTAAAGTGACAGACTGAAAAGTTCCAGCCCTGCTGATACACTCAGAGGCACCAAAACAGTGATGCTGTACCACACCCTTCTTCTATCACCCTTTCACTGTTTAGTATGTAAGCCAAATCTGAATTGTACTCTGAAACACGAACTATTAGCTCTTAAGAGGCACCGTGCTCATCCTCTCGATGCTTCACAAACCACTAGGCAATTACGTCTGCGGCACACCGACGTGTTGGTCAGGCGCGCTTTAAGTATTCTCTGCGCGGTTCTGGATGGGCACTACTGGGAGCCACCAGGTTACGGACGCTGCCGGTTTTCAGGACCAACTTTGTGTCCCACTCACTCAGCCCTGCACTACGCGGAAGCCTCTCATCCGCTCCCGCAGAGTTTTCCTCGGTCAGGCTGGAAACCTCTCATTAGATCCAGCCGCTACTCCCTGGCCGGGCGCTGTTCCCAAATGCTCCCGACAGGAAGGAAGCCACGGGAGAGCCCCCGGCAGGGGCCCGGGCTTAGGGCTCGGGGCCGCGGCCCAGCGCGGCGCCAGGGGTACCTGGAACTCGAGGGTGCACTTGGTGCCCTGGGCGATCTCCTCGTAGAAGCACTGCTTGGCGTTGTCGGGCAGCTCGAACGTGATCTCGGAGGCCCGCGCCGCGCAGGCCGCCAGCGCCCACACCAGCAGCAAGGGCGGCAGCGGCCCCCGGGAGCCCCGCGGCGGCATCGCCCGGCGCGGAGAGAGGCGAGCAGGGGCGGAGGGGCTCGGGGCGGCCGGGGCTGCGGGGCTGCGAGGCGCGGGCGGGACGCGGCGTGGCCGAGGGGACGAGCGGCGGCACCCGGAAGCGTCCGCGCCTTCCCGGAGCGCTTCCGGGACGGGCGTCCGGCGGGGAAGGGGCGGGGGAGCGCGGCCGCGGCCTCGCCCCTTCCTCCCGCCGTGTCGCGGCCGGCCCTCGATGTCCGCTCCGCGCTGTTGTCCGCAGATAAAGTTTTTCGGGGTCCCCCTAGGCCCTGTAGCTGGCAATGGCTGGCTCCTGTGGCCGAGCGCACGCAAAGAGCAAACTCGGTGCCCTCCGAGATGAGTCGGGAGAGTTCTGCCGTGCAGATCCTAGAACGTTCATTGCAGAGTCAGTAAGAACTGAATGAATAAACAGAGGTATAAAACGTCGATTAAAGTGCTCACGCTGATTGCAGCAGTCAGCCATGGAGTCGTAGAACGTTAAAAATTGGAAATCTCAGTGATTCCTAATCCTCCTGCCCTAGGCAGGGACACTTTGCACTAGATCAGGTCGCTCAGAGCTCCATTTGGCCTTGAACGCTTCCAGGTTTGGAGTATTCCCAACCTCCTCGGGCCCTGTTCCAGTGACTCACTACCAGTGTCTCACTACTAATTCACTGTAAGGAATTTTTTTCCTTATGTCTAACCTAGGTTTCCCTTCCTTCAGTTAGTACCCATTATTTCCCGTCCTACCACTACAGATCCTGATGAAGAGTTCCTCTCCAGCTTCCCTGTAGGCCCCCTTCACATACTGCTAGGTTGCTGAGGTCTGCACAAAACCTTTCCTTCTCTAACCCCAACACTCTCAGCCTTTCTCAGTTATTTTTATAAATATAAAAAGGAAAAAAAAATAAAGAGAAAAGATACCCTCCATTCTTATTATATTAAGTTCTGTGGCAAATCAGGCAAAGTAGGAAAAGAAAAATTCAGGCCAAACCTCCCAGTCAGGAGCATGAGCTTGGAATGCAGTGTGCCTGGTCACCCATTTTGCTTCTCTGGAAGAGGGGCTGAACCTGCATGAAGTTATTGCCAAAAGAGGCACCACATTGGGGTGCTGCTGTATAATCCTCTAGCCTTGGAGAGAAGCCCTGTGCTAGCCTGTGGAAGGTATGATTTTCATCCTCACCACTGGGTAAGAAACTTGGGCATCAGTTTGAGGACTGTGGATTTCATAGGGCAGAGGTACCCAAAATTCATGTGTAGAAGGCTCTGATAGATATGCAGGTGTGGATTATAGTGACATGGCAGATGCTTTACCAAGTACCCACCTTACAGCTGAGGCAGACATTATCTATTTACAATTAATGCTCAGATGTTTGCTGTTTTCATTTAAACACACTGTCTTATTTTAGGTGGCATTTAAGTGTTGGCTGGTAGCTGAGGTGGCTCAAAAGCAGTTTATATATCTGGGCCATGTGATGCAGCTCCAGTCGTTTTACTTAAATCAATGATCAAAGACTTGCAGGAACTGAAACAACTAATCACCTTCTCCTTATGTGGCAAGAAATACATTTTAAAAAGACTTCCTCTGTGATTTTTCACAGCAACTGAAGTGATCATGTCCAGATTACAGTTTCCTAGTTCATTCTTTCTAGCCGTTTTCTGAAAGTTTCACTGAATGGGCAAAATGAAGCTTCCTTAAGAAATGATGATTGGAAACATATCACCAAATAATCACCAACACAGAAGGGGTGAGATACAGAGCAGGCAAGAAAGGAGTCTGGTGACACCTGCAGAATAAGGAGAAATGGAGAAGATGTTCCAATCTCCAAAATAAATCAGCAAGAGTAGATGAGATTACATCAACTTCTTTTTGGATTGAGGTCAGAGATTATAAAACATCAAGGGAGTGAGGAAGGCAGACTGCATCCAAAAAGCTCTCCAGCTGGTCCCCTTAACCCTGGTGACTCCTCATTACACCATCAGCAGGCAGAGCTGTCAGCACTAACTGCATAGCATCAGCTCCACTTTGTAGTGGGGTTGCAGCTCACCTGGTGTAGATTTGTTAAGGACTAGTTGTTTTATATATGTAGCAATCATGATAGTAAGAGAACTAGTTACTAGCATTATGAACTGCTTATGAATTTCAGTAATTCTTTAGCAGCTTGAAACTGAAATAAGTTCAATAAATATAATAATAAGTTCAAAAATGTATTTTAGAGAGAGTAATACGAAGAGTTTTCCTTTCCTCCTGGACAATCTGTTTAAGTAGGGTGAGAATTGGTTTCAGATGCTCTCAGCATAGTTCTTCCCTGAGAAAAACCTTTATAGGGTTTTTTTCCCTCTATTATGACAGAATATTTTCAAGCAGAAGTCCGTATTACAACTTCCTCCGTACACGCATGCATAGATACATGACTTTATTGAGGATCCTTTTTACCTTACATGCAAAGTCAAAGACTAGGAAAAAAAACAGAGATTCATTTTATTTTTGCATTGGTTTGATTTGTAAATGTATGTTGCCACTTTCTGTATGGGGAAAATGAAAATTGACAAATGGCACATGTTTCTTGTGCATACAGTTGAAACATGCTCTCCTGAAGACTGCTAATGAGCCGTAGTTGTACAAGCAGTTCTCATTCCTTCAAAAACACACGGAAACCACTGGAGAAAGACCAGGGAAATCTCCAAAATACAAGATGTTCCGGTCCTAATGTTTCTTCTCAGCTTAGTAGCTGAATCAAGCTACTCTCCTGAGGTAGATCTTTTACCTGTGTTAGATGTTGTAGATATGGATGAAATTGCAGAATTATAAGATCTTATGACTGAAAGAACAGTTCCTGTTATTTAAATAGTGGAACAGAAAAATCCTGTTCTTCACCTTTACAGTCCTTTAATATCTTTCCTGAAACCTCTGTGTAACCGTTTAGAAAACTCCACTTTGTTGTTTTAATTTAATTCTCATTTAAAGCATATTCCACAGTACACTTTATCTTGCTACTCAAACTACCTAAAATGGTAAAGTTTCCCCATTTTAAGTATGTCTGCTTTAAAAGCCTTTGCTTTGGGCTTGCTTTGGCAGATTTTATATAAATAATAGACCTTGATGTCAAGATAATTAATTCCTTTTTACTTCCCAGTATAGTGCTTAATTTTGGATAGGCTAAAATTACTAAAATAAACCAGACTGGCTTTTCGCTGGCCTTCATACTTTAAAAAGTGGCATTGAATAACTCTGGCACTTGCAAAAAACACTTGGAGTGCAGTCAAGTATAGTAACACATTTTCATCACACTGTTTCAGTGTGATTTGTGCAAAGTCATGCTGTGGAGGAAAAAGTCAGTGGACCTTAAAACTGCTTGAATTTATCCTTTTTTTCAAGGTTCAGTGCATTTTCTAACCTCTGTTCTCATGCAGTGAACAAGAAATGAGCTCCTTTGAGTCTTAAAAGTCAGTGCACTACTGGCTGTGCTTATGTCAGTTGATTACATAAAAGCCCAAACACCTTCATAAAGAATACACAACAAAATAACAAATTCAAATAAATGTTTTAGATGAAAACCAAATTTAGGTGCACCCGAAGTTAAGCATTTACTGTCTTTCCATATGTACAGCTTCACAGAGGAACAGGCTGAGAGCTGCTGCGTGCAAGGAGTTGGAAGAAGGGAGAATATTGGTAACGCTGTGACCCCTCTTATGATCTGAAATATGTCACATGCACTCTTGCAGAATCCTGAGTTATTGGCAACAGCAATTTGTGAACCCGTATTTGTATAAACACAATATCAAGAAATGTCAATGTCTTTCAATGTCTTTTAAAAATATGTTTGTACATAATAAGGTCTAATGGATTAGAATTTTTTTTCCATTTCATGGTGGTTTATTATTTGTTTTTTACTTTATTTCTTTTCAGATAAGGTAGGAAACTTTACATGATTGCAAATGTCTGAGGAAAAAGCTTTTACTTACTGGTTCGAGGAGACCTGTGGAGACACGGATCTGCTGCTCTTTCTGTGACACACAAGAGGGAGCTCTTGGTCACCACAATTTACATGGAACCATCTCAACATGGAATGGTTGGGGCTGGAAGGTACGTTTAAAGGTCGTCTAGTCCGTGCCCCTGCGATGAGCAGGGCCATCTTCAATTAAATCAGGTTGCTCAGAGCACCATCCGACCTGACCTTGAGTATTTCCCGGAGTGAGGCATTTACCACCTCTCTGGGCAAGCTGTGTCAGTGTTTGACCACCTCATGGTAAAAATCTTCCTAAATAGTCTAAATCCTCTTTCTGTTTAAAATCATTACCTCTTTAGTTCCCTCTTCTCAGTTTTTGTTCAAAGTAAATTCAGTACCTAAGGTTTTCTTCCTTTCAAACTGACTCTTTCAATTCAGTGATAAATGGATATCAAAAAGCTAAAAATATTTAAGTAAATAGTGGCAATCATAGCCAAACATTGTAGGCATAGCTCAACAGAGCGCAACATCTGAGGCCTACACCTTTCAGTTCACTGCTCACAGTTCAGCAGTGAAAGCCACGCATCCATTTACGTACCAGCAGTCCGTGTGTGTAACCTACAGGGATCGCCGGCAATGAGGCTTACAAGCACCCGTCTTCTCAGCAGGGAGGGAGCTGCAAGAGTTGCTCCATGGAAAATGAAGAAATGTTACCCCATGGGAAATGTCTCTGTCCCGGCATCAGTGGCAGATGTGACCTGCTGTCAGCAATCTCTAGCTGACATTTAGCAGTTCCCAGTCTTCTCCAGGGACAGGTGCCTTCCCCAGCCTGTTACACAGCATGTACTGCTAGGATATGACAGTAGGACCACCCCAAATATTTTAGTTTCATTAGCACTTGGAGTGCTCAGGATGTGTGAAAGATCAATTTCTGTTAGTCCAAACCTGACTTCAGTGGATAGTGTGAAGGGGAGGGATCTGGGGAAGGGTTGAAAAACCCAGGAAGAGAGAGAGACAATGAAAGGCTGGCTGCAGTGAATTAGATAGGAAACCTAAAGGATGCCCTGGCCAGATTTTAAATGAAGCATTTTAAGATTCCTTCCCAAAGCACTCCTCTCAGTGGCTCACCTTTTGTTTTGGTTTGGTTTTTTCCTCCCAGTCATGGCTGAATTTTGATAATCCTGTTTCACTTTACCTAATGAAAGAAAGACTTGTGTTTCCATATGTGCACTTGTATTAACTCAGATTTAGATTCACTTAGATTTTTAACATGTTATAAAACATTCTGATTTTATCTGGGATGGAGTAAATTTTCTTCATGGTAGCTAGTATGGAGCTGGGTTTTGGACTCGTCCTGAAAACTGTGTTGATAACTCAGGGTTCTCTCCTTGCTGAGCAGTGTTTATGCAGAATCAGGGCATTTTCTGCTCCTCCCCAGCAGTGAGTGGGCTGGGATTCACAAGGAGCTAAGAAGGGGATGCAGCTGGGACAGCTTACCCCCTCTGACCAAAGGTACATTCTGTACCTTATGACATCATGCTCAGCATATGAAGTTGAGAGAAGACAAAGGAAGAGGAAAAGAGAGAGATGGCATTTGTATTCTCCAGTCACTCTTATGCATGATATAAAGCCTGTCTTTCCTGGAGACAGCTGCCTATCCCTGGGAAGGAGTGAATTATTTACTTGTTTCACTTTGCGTGCATGTGTGGCTTTTGCTTTGCCTATTAAACTGTTTTTATCTCAAGCCATGAGTTTTCTCACTTTTACCCTTTTGATTTCCCTTATCACACTAGGGGTAATGAGCAGCTGCATGGGGCTGAGCCACCAGCTGGGGTAAAACTTAATTACTTCCTGCCTTTACAACTACACATAATCGGTCTAATAAAATATATCATTCTGCCTACAGAAACAGTCTGAAAGTATTAGAACAAATATTGTGGCTTCGTAATAGTTGACATATCTTAAAAGACCAAAACCAATAAAAATTCTCCATATTTTATATATTCCTCTTCAAAAAGGGACAGGCAGGGCAAATGAGGAAGAAGTGTTGCCTTCTATGTCAATGATAAGCTCAGAGTGCATGGAGCTCTGGCTGGGGATGGATGATGGACCAGGATTAAAGGGATGGCAGGGACAGGGGACATGAGTCATCTACAGGCCATATAGGAACTACCTCGTGTTCACAAGCCCTGGTGCTCCTGGGGGACTTCAACCACCCAATTATCTGTTGGGAGGACAATAGAGCAGGGCATTAAGCATGGAGCTTCCTGGAATGCCTCGATGGTAACTTCCTTCTCCAAGTGATAGAGAAGCCAACAAGGAGAGGTGCTGTGCTGGACCTTGTTCTTAGCAAGAAGGAGAGGCTGGTGTGGGATGGAAGCTCAAAGACAGCCTGGGCTGCTGTGACCATGAAATGGTGATGTTTGAGATCCTTAGGGCAGTGAGGAGGGGCAAAGCAAGCCCTGGACTTCAGAGCAGCTGTCTCGGCCTAGAGAGATCTGCTTGGTAGAGTGCCATGGGATAAAGCCCTGGAGGGATGAAGACCCCAGGAAAGCAGGGTAATGTTCAAGGATCACCTCCTTCAGGCTCAGGAGACTCCCAATGAACAGGAAGCCAAGTGAAAACCTTAGGAGGTGTGCACAGATGAATATGGAGCTGCTGGACACATTCAAGCACAAGAAAGGAAACCTACAGAAGCTTGGAGCAAGGACAAGTAGCCTGGGAGGAATATGGAGAGATTGAATACCCAAGGATTAGATTAGGAAAACTAAATCACTGATACAATTAAACCTGACCAGGGGCATCAAGGCCAGCAGGAAAACCTTCCACAGGTACACTGGTGATAAAGGAAGACTAGGAAAAATGTGAGCTCTTTAAGGATGGGTATTGGAAACTCAGTTACTCGGGGCTGTAACCCTGAGATAAAAGGCTGAGATACTCAATTACTTTTTTGCCTCTTTCTTCACCCATAAGTTCTCCAGCCACACTGTCAAAATTGCAGAAGGTGTAGGCAAGAATTGAGAGAATGAAGAGCTGCCTGCTGTAGGTCGGGTTCAAGAATATCTGAGAAACCTGAAGCTGCACAAATTAATAGGACCCAACAAGATTCTTGTGTGGGTCCTGAGTGAACTAATGAAGGAAGTAGCTAAGTTACTATCCATCATACTTTAGATATCATGGCAGTCCAGTAAGTTCTGGACTGGAAAAGGGGAACATAATCCATATTTTTAAAAAGAGAAATAAGGAAGGAAGATCCAGGGAACTACCAAACTGTCAGTCACCTCAGAGCTTAGCAAAACCATGAAGCCAAACCTTCTGGTAACTAACTAAGGAATGTGGAAAACTGGTGACAAACTTTGCTGAAGGCAAATCATGCCTTACAAATCCAGATATGTGGATATGTAATATGACAGGATTATAGAGGTAGTGGATAAGGGAAGAGTGACTGGCCTCATCTACCTGGATTTGTGGGAAATATTTGACACTGTCCCACACAACATCCTTGTCTTTAAACTGGAGAGACATGGATTTGGTGTCTAGACCACTTGAAGGATAAGGAGATGACTGGATGGTTGCAGTCAGACAGTTCCAGTCAACAGTTCAATGTCCAGGTGGAGACCATTGACAAATTATGTTCATCTCGGAACCTTGGGACCAGCACTATTTAATATTTTTGTTGGTGACAAGAGACAGTGGGATTGAGAGCACCCTCAGCAAGTTTGCTGATCATACCAGGCTGTGTGGAGTAGCTGACACAGTGGAGGAAAGGGATGCCGTGGAGGGAGACCTAGATAGGCTGGAGAAATTGGACCATGTGAACATCATGAAGTTCACCAAGGCCAAATGCAGTATCCTGTATCTGTGTCAGGGCAATCCCAATCACAGGTACTGGCTGGGTAGGGAATGAATTGAGAGCAGCCCTGGGGTGAAGGCCTTGCGGGGCTGTTGGTGGGCAAGAGGCTGGACGTGACCCAGCAATGTCCAGCAGCCCAGAAAACCAACCCTAACCCTAGCCTGGAGAAGAGAAGGCTCCAAGACAGTTTTCTAAGGGCCTTCCAGTGTCTGAGGAGATCTGCAAGAGAACTGGAGAAAGAGTTTTAAAAGGGCATGTAGTGATGGGACTTCTCCATTCATAGTGATTCCAGCATAATAATCAGGTCCACTGTGAGTCAGCTGGAGTTCTGTTTTGTGGCTTTTTTTCACTTATTCTGTATGTTTTGCTGCTTTTAAGGTATTTGACAGATTACGGTATTGGTACATTCATGTGTTCTTACAGAAAATAGAAGTATTTGGAGAAGCAATATATTGTCATGGTGTTTAAAAAGTAGGAATTCAAGCCGGGATGTGACAATTTGTAACAGATTAAGACCAGGCAAAGATCAAACATTAAACAGTTTCAGAATGAAAACCACATGAAGCAGTATGGAGAAGGAGAGGAAATAGCAGAGGAAGAGGGATTTCTTGAGGTGGAATGAGAATGGGGAAAATAGGATTAAGGGGGAAAAGCAAGTCTCTTAGGTGGGATTAAAAATATCAACAACAAAGCTGTTACCCAGGAGCTTGTAGCCGTTCTAAATTGCCTTGTGCAGAAAAAGGTAGAGAGAGGTGAATGTGAATTTTGGGACTTGGAGTTAGATGAAGAAACATGAGAACTATTTATAATCCTCAATCCTCTCTTTTTAGCTGGAAAAGAAGTAAGTAAAGGATCTATATAGTGTATATTGCAGCAAAAGGCACATACAGTTTTTGTATGATTCACCAAAGCATTCAACAAAAATAGCTGTTAGGTAAAGGCTGGCTGGAAATGCTTTGAACTTGGGTGAGAGGTGATGACAACTTCTACCAGACAGACAGGAGTGGTTGTCTACCATTGTCACTAATAAAATGAAAGAGGGATACTCCTTCAACAATTACACAAAATGCTGTGTGAACACTGTGCTGATATAAGTGCACCCAAAAAATTATATTGCTAGAGTGTCTCAGTTTGTAGACTTGTGCAAAGACATTGCAGATACTGAATTTGGAAGTCATACCAAGAGAAGTAGAAAAGGATTAGTAAAACCCATAAAACTCTTTGCCTCTTGCATGTCCACAAAAAGATGAGGAACATACTGAGTATTTTAGAACACAGAGCACCCTTGGATTTCACATGATGAAATTATGGCTGTGACAGAATATGAGCTGTTGAATCATGTGTTCCTTTTTCAGAAAGAAAAATTTAATGTAGACACCATATGTAGACACGACTTTTCTCACCCATTTGTTCAGGGGGAAAATGAATTAATTAATAGACAAGAAGTAAAATAATGCAGTATGCCTCCCTGATTTGTTCCACAATTTGCCCACATAAAGAAATGGAGGTATAGAAACCTAAGAATAATTTCATCCGCATCTAAACCTAAAGCCTAATTTAGTGTAAATTTCAAAGAATATGCTAGCACAAGGCTGATAATAAAGATCCTCTGTGCAGAGCACAGTCTTTCAGAAAATGGTTCTCTGAACCACAGATTGAATCTGACTGGAAGCCTCTAGAAAAGAACAACAACAACAAAAATCAACCAACAGACTGAAAAACTCAAACAAACAGAAAACAAAACAAAACAAAACAAAAAAAAACCAAAAACAAAACCAACACAAACCTTGTACACAGACACAGAGAGCTTTCTCAGCGCAGATTGCTTAAGAGTTTGGACTGGAAGCCTGAGTCAAAACTGAACAAAAGCCAGTCAGCTTAAGAAGAATTCACTTCCAGCAGCCTCTGTTCCACAGTGACCAAGCTCTGCCAGCCACATGGGGCACAGCAGGAAGAAGAAAAGAAACCAGGAGGAACCTTGGCTTCATACCTATTCCAGCCTTAGTCATCCTTTTTGAACTGGCTTCAGCTGTCAGTCATGTGGAAGACAAACACCTGTGAAGAAGTACAAAAACAGCTCATATGAGAGGTGATATTACAATCAGCATCTGCTGCTCATCTGACACTCTGTTAGGAGAAAACAGTAACCCAAGTCCTGTTGCAAAATCTGATGGATGGGATGAATGACAACATCCACCAGGCAGCAGGATTGCCTATTTTTTGAGGGAGACATATTTTTTGAAAGAAAGAAAGAACAAGCATGATGCCAGGCTTTTATGAAATTATTGTTGGTGGTGTTGTTCATTATTGGATCCTGGGCACAGGAAAACAGTAATGTTGTGGACAATGAAATCTGCTCCCTTTCTCTTTTTTCAGGCTTTTATTCCAATCTCATATTTTCTGTTTCCACTTCCTGTAATTTCTTGGGTTATCATCTTATCTGACCCTTCTGAAGATATTTTCAAATTATTTGCATAAGTAATCCACCCAAACTTGTAATCTTTATTATTTGTCTCTATAAGGGATACTGTCTAGTCCGCAGGACTTATCACATTCATCTAAGACAGGTAGCTATCACTAGGTTAATAGATAACCAGGTTTTATAACAGTATGAACTATGAAACCAGAGAGATCTCCATGCTGTGTTTTACATTACATATTGAAATACTCAATGATGGCTGGTAGATAATCACAGACTCAGAAAGATGGTGTGCTTATGCCAGTCTGTAAAATTACACATATATCCATAGCTGCCTTCAAAAGATGCTTTTAGTGACTTGATAATTTTGCAATATGCTTTGTGTCCCAGATGCTCACAGGTTCTTTCAGTGCTGTTAGCAAAAGTGGTAAACAGATAATCTGACAAACCTGGTCTGGTGTGGCAGAGGCACATTTTAAAGCAGAGAAGGGAGAGTTCTAAAGTGGCTGTGGTAGGGAAGCAAGACCAAGAATACAAAGGTTTGCTTCAACAGTTAAATTTGCTTATAGATGGAAGAGGAAAGGTTAGGATACTACTGAAGATGAGTGAGAGGCAGTTAACAAAAGTCGGTTTCTTAAGACATGTGTTTGTTCTAAGTGCTTGTAGATCATCTTGGTGCCAGGTAGTTGATTATTTTTCAGCATCTTTGTACTAGTTAGGATGTGACACATTTTCAATAAGAAAAATAAGATAGACAGAAATCTCTCTATGTTGTAACAAGGATGTAATAATTAAAGTTGTATACAGAAATAAAAACCAAGATCTGGTTTAATCATAGTCGTAGTATGGTTTATTTAATTACTAACTTACCATGGTACAGGCAGTGTTTTGAAGACAGTTTTTTCTATATTAGATGAAACAGAAAGCTGACATCAGGAAACACTGCAGAGAAAATAATGTATTTCAAGAAATTCAGGGCCTTCATTTAGAATACTGCTTCCATTTTTGAAAGTCACATGTGTCAGCATTTTAATTCCAGAAGACTTTAAAATGACACCCATAGTTACATTTCAAAATATTGATGTTGATAATAAAGAACTTTGTTGTAACAGCTGTAAGGAGGTTGCAATGAAACCATGCACTTTTTTTCCCTCTGGAATTTAGATGTTTATCGTATATATTCTGCTAATTTTTCTGGGCTAGAAGTTATGTCTCTGGGTTGATATTTTTAGTAATTGGTGAAGGGTTTAAATTTTAGGGCTGTAGCTGCAAAAATTATAGTAATCATCATTACTGCAGTCTCCAGGTCTGGACACCTATATATGTGGTTCTGATGACAAACAGAAGTGGTGGAATCTTTCATTCATGGACACCCTTTGCATTTGTACATATTTAATATACTAGATGCTGAAAAAAGTGAGAGAACATGAGAACAAAAACCCCTCTGTTTCCTTCCTGGAATAAGCATGTTAAATATGCATATATTGCATCCTTGAAGCTTCTTAGGGTTTGGACAAGCAATAAAATAACCCCTGAAACTGTAATACTTTTCATAATATTATATTTAAAAATTAGAGAGGGAACTTAATTAAATTACTCCTCCCCATATATATATTATATATATATATATATATATGTTCTTTTCCTTTTCTAGATTGTTACTACTAGTTGATCATTTTTAACTTTCTGTGTATGTCAGAGGACACGCACACCTTTCCTCCTAGTGCTGACATTCAGAATATTAGCCATAACTTGAGGGGAATAGTTATCCAGGATGGCAGTCCTCAACAAGGCTTTTCTATTTTATTAGTGTTACATAGAAAATGGACAAAATTCTGTCTTGAAATCATCTGTCCAAGACAATAAAGAAATACAAGCAGGGAAACCAACCTTTTTTCTTTCTCCAGAAATAGCTAATTCTTTCACTGTGAGGTCAGCTACCCCCAGTCTAAAAGGATCTTAAGTGTAGAGATAGCTAAATTTTACCATGGATCAATACATGATACCTCTAATGCAGCAAACTGATCATCTCTGTACCTGCAGAGGTCACCCAAATGAAGGCATCACATTTTGTCTTCTCTTGCTTCTTCAAAAGGGCACAAAAGTTACAACTCAGCACATTTCTTAGAGCATAAACAGGTGAACTAGGTAGGGTGTTATTACAGACAAGAACTGTAGTCCTGAACATGATATACTCAGCTGGAGGGTAGTGGCATCTCAAAAGTGAAGGTTTCTCTATCATGCTATCATATCAGCAGGTTTTTTAATTGCACATTTATACAATTGCAAAGTTGTTGCACTGATTAAAATGGGAACCAAATGTAGTTGTATAATGGGACATTTGTGCTTGCAGTTGCTAAGTCATTTGTGCCAAACTGAAAAGGTTTATGCTTGCTTTGCAAAATGGAAATATTAATGAAAGATGGAGAAATGAAAGTAATCAGAAATTGTGAGTTGGGGCAAAGAAGGATCCTGCATTGCTCATTTCTAATAAAACTAAGTGACCTGGAGCCATGATTTTATGTACTGGGGTGGTTCAACAAGATCTGTCTCTTAAGTTGTGTTATAGTATACCAATACATGTACTTCTACTCTGAACAAGATATTCCCCCTGCTTCGCTGACAAAAAGAGAGAAAGAATCACTGTCCCACTGGACAAGAGAACTCTTTCGTACAGCTAGAAAAAAGGATGATTATTTACTTTAATGGGAAAACACCAAAGGTCACTTAGTCCGAGGCTCACTCACACAAATCAGTTTTTCCTGAAAAGAGTCACATTTCCAAGGAAGATAGATTTGAATATGTTAGGTTAATATTTCTGTTCCCAAACATAATTGTTATGATAATAGAATAATAATATTCAAATGTAATAATAATAATAATAATAATAATAATAATAATAATAATATCTTCCAACATCTCAAGAGCAAGGTCTCCAGGGGTTAGTTGCTAATTTTCCTGATGTGATGACAGCTCTTCTGTCCTACTGATATGGCTTTAGCAACTGTTGTTGCATACCTAGAAACAGCAGGTTTGTTTCTTGTTCTGCTTTCCTGCTTTCCTCTTTTTTGGCGGGGGGGGGGGGGGGGGGGGGGTTTAGACCCATTTAGGCAGATTAAAAAGAAACGTTTCTTCTCAAAAAGCAGCAATACTAAAAACAGAAAATGACGGTTTTCTCCTATCACACAGTTTGAAAATCTCAGGCATAAACCATCAGTTATCAATGGAGTCATCAGAAATATTAATGTGATATATAGTATCTAATTGCATCTTGCCCCCTGTTTAAAAAGACCAAACAAACCAAACCAAACAGTGATTCAACAAGCTGTAAGTGAACTCTAGACTGAAAAGAAAGTAGCAAAATTCCCATTGATGTCTATAGATCAGATTGTATGCCTAAGAACCCAGTGGGTGCAATATCAGTAAGTATACACTGCAGTAACAAAGCACTAGTTACAGCACTGAAGGAATGGATTGGAGCACAACACTGAGACTCAGGTTAGTTAAGAATCTTAACTCAAACTGCCAGCCAATTAAAGTCAAAGAAAACAATTTTGAGATGCTTTAGATTATATCATTTGCCTTCTATTTAAGGAAATGCACAAGTAAAACGCAAGTAAAATTAAAGAGAGCTTTTCCTTTCTTCTTCTTGCTTCTCAGTCCTGAAAGTGAAGAACACTAGATCTTTGTGTCCTAGACCAGCAGGCTTGAGGGAAGATGCCAGTTTGTTTCTAAATTAACCTTAAGTCCACATTATTTCACTTCAGAAATGAAGAACTTCTTTACTTTTTGAGTCCTGAGCATGAAGAACAAAGGAAATCATGACTCCACAATAGAGAAGAACAAAAATTTATTTTGGAAGAGAAAAATAACCTTTGTTAGGTTATTTAAAATGTTGGGAGTGGAGGGTTTGTTTGTTTGTATAACTCTTAATTGTCTTCAATAACAACTTGTCATAAGAAAAATTTTGGAGGGGACACAAACACTTATCTACATTGTGTCTCTATGCAGGAAGCCACAGTGATACCCTTTTACTTCTGAGTAATTGCTGCGTGAGCTCCCCCGTTCACTTTTTGTATGTTACACTTTTCAGGGTGCTATAAAATTTTCCTTCCATTCCCCCTTAAAATCTCTCCAACAATTAATTTTCTGACCCTTTCTCTGGCCATAGGGCTCCAATATCATCCAGCAGCCATTGCCTTATAGGCCTCTATGTGTACCTAGTGTGTCCACAAGAAACAACCTTCCAAATCTCTGGTGATCTGGACAACAGCCATTTTCCCAGCTGAGATGCTGCAGTCTGTTTCCAGTGAAATTCTGGGCTCTTGCGCACAAGGCATGCATTTATGCTGATTAAGCACCTTTTTTTAATCAGCAGACTGTGCACTGTCAAGAGTATTTGACTCAAATATGGAAGCATAAATTGGTTTACTCAGTTAAAAGCTTTGATCTGGCAGTAACAGATAATAGGTGGAGTTACAGGAATCCACAGTGCTTATGGATCCCAATTTACTTTTGGCCTCTAAAGCAGAATGCTAAAAATGGGTAGGAATTTCTTCACTGGCACTTAACAGAGCACTGAGTACTTGAGAGTGAATTGCACAATTTCTCCTAAAAACATTGCTTGTTTCATTGGCTTTCCCTTGCTAGCCTGACACAAATAGGCTTCTAAATTATCATTATGCCATATGTTACTGCAAAATAGAAAGCATACACTGCTGCCATAAGACAAAATTCTAGCTACAAGCTGTAGGAACGTCAGTGAGATATGCTCAGAAAAGGAGACCTGCTCTTGTTCAAGAGCTTAACATTTAGTTTCAGACTTTGTTCATTTTAGTGTGTGGATAAAGCCAAAAGATGTAGTGATTAAAAAGAGTATGTATATTTTGCATATTCTTTTAGGACGTGCCTGCCATCCTAAGGGTTGGAAATTGTCGAAATACTATGTTCTGTCCGATGAACTGCTGCAAAGATAACAGGTTTTTTAATGACCATTTACTTGGAACCAGATCAATGATGTACTTATAATCCTCAAAATTACTGATCAACCCTTTTCACCTAGTCAGCTGTTTGCTGTAACACGAAATGAGGAAACAGTTTCTTGGGTGAGATAAACAAATAATTTGTTATCATTGCAAAATTGAAGTGTGCAACACAAGCAAAATAGCTTTTTACATTTTGTTTTTAGCAGTTACTGCTTGCCTTATTGTTTAACTCCATCTGACTGTTCCTATATTCCTGTTTTGTTTTACCTTTAGAATTAAACCAGTTGTCCTTCCAGCCCAACTTTTTTTTAAACATTTGCCTTATTCACAGCTGTTACAAGAAATTTTAGTGTAGAGATTGGTTTACTTAGGTGTTTTGGCTAACAAAGGTCAAGAGTTATAAATGTGTGAATCATTAATTGTAGTGTGTGCTCCTTTTGCTGTATTGCTGAGAATTGCACAGGAGAACAGAGATTAACTACTTCCCCACAGGCTGCCGTGTTTTTTCCCCCCATTGCCAGAGTTAACTGCACTGGTATGAGGAGACATCTGCTCAGTTGTATAGGTTGCTTCTGGTGGCCACTTGGACATGGACATCCACCAAGAAATGATGTTACATCGAGTTTTCTATGTTCGAGCCCTTGCTTTTCCCAGAGAATGGAGCCTCATATTAAAGTGCCATAATATCACATATTGACAGGGTGTCAATCTGCCATTTTGTCAGGTGCTTTGATACATGTACACATTTTTAAAAGGAAAGGACTTTAGGCATGTATGGGAGCTCATAACATTACTCAGGTGACTGATCTGAAAGCATTTAACACTGTTCAGTGGGAACATTTCTGATCTTAAAGTGAAGTTTGTGAATTATTAGTTGCTAACTGGTGTCCCAAAAGTATGCTTGCAAGCTCTGGGTCAAACATCTTGCTGTCCCAGTATGGTATCTTCTGAGGGTAGACATTACCTGTGACCAGGGATCAGGGACAGATCCTAGCTGGTGTGGCCTGTGGCTTTTTTGATTGCAGTGGTCAGTCACTGAGTGCTGTGTGCTGACTGAGCAGTATTGCACTTAACACGCTCCATTTCTGAGTGGAAGTCTGGGTGTGTTTGGGGGCTGTGAGAAAGAGCAGTCTGTCTCCATCGCACACGTCTGTGGAGCCTAGACAGAGGCAGCCTCTCAGCGGGTCTTTGGGGCTGGCTCAGTGTGGCTGAAGGTGATTGTGACCAGACAGCAGGCTTAAATAGCACTGAGCTGATACTGCCGAGATGTGCAGAGCCTGCAGCTTGAAGCATGTCCCTCCCCTCACATATGGGGACATAGGACACAGATTGACAGTTCCTACTGAAGAGGAATATTTTAGTATGCAAGATGCTTTCTTAGCAGCAGCAAGATCAGCACTCAAGAAAAACTTGGAAAAGCAAGCAGTGAAAGAAGAGGCAAAGATTGCAAAGTATCAAGCTTTGTGAAAGGACATGTAAAAGCCAGTAGTGAGAGCAGTGCTCTGTTTTGGCATCCAAATGCGACTAGCAACCTTTGACTCTATGCCAGTTCAGCACTGGGTGTGAAACTCTTGGCAATTTGCCCTGACTTCACAGCATTTTGAGGTCTGGAGACAGAGAGTGCAGAGAGAGGGGGAGTGCAGAGACCTCAGTATTGAGACGATTTCATAAGTCTTGTTTGTTTCTCTTTTCTATTTAAAAGAAATTATTGATGCCTTTAGGGACTATGGAGGATCTAGCTCACAAATCTTAGGTTGATGAAACAAACTATATCACCCATTTCTTTAGAAATAGTACTTAGAAGTGTTAAACTGTATTTTGTCCTCCCTTTAAACATACAAAAAATTATTTCTGGCCAATGAAAGCTTTTATCTGATGTCATTTTCCGGATGTGAAAATCACATCAGCTTAAAAAGCCAAATTTCCTTGTTAGGAGCCAATGTGTTTTTTAACATCTCCCCTTTTCCCAGAATTATCAGAATTGCATAGAGTATCTGGAAACAAATGGCCACAGGTCCTGAAAAATCAGAAGAATTTAAATTATAAGAATGTGTCTGGTATAGTTTGTGCTTGCTCAACAAATACACTACATTTAACCTGAGCCTTTAAATAAACTAATTGTAGATAAAAGGGGTGTTTTTCCAATACTGTGGAATGATTTTATTTTTGCTTTTTGGGGTGAATTTCCCCAAATCAGAATAAATTTTATGTTTGTATTTGTGTAATGAATGAAGTCTCTCACTAATCTTTCTATGAGTTTCAGTTAGCGGGTGCATAAGGATCCTTGAGACTCTGATAACTGTGGATTTTTCTCAGCGTTCTTTTCCCATCTGCTCCTCTGCATGGGAGGGGAGAGAGGATGGGCTGTGCTTCCCAGCATCACTGCCACAGACCTTGGCAGCAGAAAGCCCTGTCAGGCACAGGGAGTGATCTAGAAGCAGCAGGGTTAGCAGATGCAAAGCCTGCCAACCTCGAGTCAGCAGCACAGGAAAGGATTCCACCAGCCCTTTACTTCTTTGCTCATATTACTGTACATTTGTGTACATTGTGACTTCTGTGCCTATAGTACCAGCTTTTATTGCCATCACCTCCCCTTGGGGACAGTACAACTCACAGAATTGTTATTTTGGTAATTCCAGTATCCCTTTGGGAACTTTGATGCCAATCATACTGTGATACTTCAAAGCAGAGATCCTAGAGGAAGGTGTTGTGTGAGCTTACAGGCATTGCTGGGAGCAGCAGTGTGTCCCACATGCCTGTTTATTCCACACTGGCTTGCAGAGGAAGGCAGAGCAACAGATTTCTCTGCATTGGCAAATCCAATATAGCCTCTTTTGTACTACTCACACTTTTTTGTTTCCCTGCATGTCTTGAATAGGATTAACAAATTGAGTTTTTCCTTTAAGCTCTGGTGAACTTTTCGAAGATACTCAGAAACTGCGTCAGAAGTTTTAAACAGTCTTTTTCACCAGTGGTTCACTTGGCACCATAGTTTCTCATCTTAACAGAGGCACTGACACTTTGTGGGTGACAGCTCTTGCTCTGCATCACCATCAGAGTGTGTGACATATTAACTTTAAAGCAACGAAGAGCTTTTATTTGCTGAAAACAGGTCTCTTTAAATATTGACCTCTTTAAACATTAAACATTATGGACAAACATCCCAGAATTGATGATGCAGGGATTGCAAAATAAATTACTGTTTAAACCATGGAATGTGCAGCATGACAGTTCAGTGCAGCTGTCAGGGCCACTTCCAGCTACCCTCTGGAAAGTGCTCTCACCAGCTGTGATATCGGGGCTAACAGTGGTTTCAGACTTATTACAGGAAACATTATTGTCAAATAAACATAATGATTAATTGCATTAATGTCTTCAAATCAATCTCCTATTGTCTGCCTTCTGATTTGAGACGTTATTGCTTTTGTGAAGAAGCAATAGAGAGAGAAGAAGCTTTTGGGAAGTTACTATTTTCCTGAAAAATAAAGTGATGTTGGTCATTTGGGAACATCAAAAATGAAAGTATGTAACACAAAACATATAAAACTTCATAGCTTAGTGATTTTCTCTCCAGATAAAAGGTATTGGTCAGTTCTTTGGAAATTCCAATCACTGACATTTGTATTGCCTCAGTGAGCTTGCCCAGCTCAAGTTCCAAGTTCTTTGAGTCAAACACCTTGCCTGAAGAAGGGAGCACAAATTCTAAGCCATTACCACCCCCTTTGAGTTTTTCTGCCAGATTTGTCTCCATTTCATTACACTTCAAAAGTAAGAAACAGCTGTTCTCTGGAAAGCCTCAGAAGAGTGTAAACAATGCTATACACCAGATATGTTTTTATTCAGCTCAGAAACAATCCTTTTGCAAGCAAATTTACCTATAATCCAGTAGGAAGTCCTTTAACAAAGGAAGAACTTGCAAGACCATGCACAGACTGTACTTACTGCAGTATAGAAAACTGATGGCTCATCTTCAGGACAGAGTGATAAACCATCCTTCTACGCCTGATTGTAGGTGAGACCAGAAGCACAAGTTCCAGGAAAATCTCAAAATTTTTCCCACCTTCCATGCTGCAGAGAGGTCTCAAAGCATATTATCTGGATTACCTGCAGGTAACGCCAACCCAGAAGATGTGCCACTGGACAGTATCAGCCACTAATGAGCAACAGAATCAGAGTAGGATCAATCTAAAGTAAAACTACTGAAATTAATGTATTGCAGAATACCCACAAATTGTTTTACTTTATAGATCCACTCCTACTGTGTTATCCTACTTGTCAATGCATGCACAGCCCAAATGATCTTCCAGTATATAATTGATTACCATTGCAGCTGCAGTAGCACCTTTGGCAGGTGTTGACTAATTATAAATACACTAATAAATGGGGGAAAAAAACCCTTGAAACCAAAGCCAAACAAAGTAAATGGTCTGGTTCAAAACTGACATATAATTTCTCTCTGATGTGTTTTCTTCTACTTTTTCTTCTACTTATTTGTTACTTCAAAGCTTTGAAAGGAAACACTGGGCTTCCAGCCACAGGCAGGATTAAATCTCGTGACTTAGGTCACTGTTACTTCACTGACTTCAGTGGACAAAATAACACATCTTGGATAAAGATCTAGAAAAAATGTATTTAAGCACTGACTGTAAATTAAAAAAATTAAGTGTAGGTTTTTAATTACCTCAATAAGAATATTACACCAGGATAAACAACAAGATTCACTCAGCTATTTTCTGCTCATCATTCCAAGACATCAGTTCTGCTACATTAGAAAGGGCAGGCTGGAAGTATCCCTGGTGCCATGAGAAACAACAGATTCATGCAAAACACCTTCACAGAATGTGATCTAAAGCCCTGCAATTTAGGCTTCCCTTTGGGTGCTAAAAGCTTCTGTACATATCTCTCCACCTGACTCCATGCATATGTTCTCAGGCAGCATTTGGAAGTTCCTTCCACCTGAGAGTTTACATCTGTCTCTTCCCGTTTAAGCTAACCTGCATTGATCTGCTTTAAATTGAGACCATGTGTTATACCTCATAATTTTGAGAATGTTTACGCTAGCCTGCATTCTAACCATCAGCACTCTCCTTAGCAGAATCTGCAGGCTAGTTCTCCCCTTAAATATTCATGTATGGCTTGGGTTTTCAGAAGATTGTTATTGTTATGTTGTTATATGCTCCAAGAGAGTCTTCTTGGAAGAATCCAGAGAAATCTCTTTTTGGAACAGAGATCCCTCTGCGGTCACTTAGATGCATTCAGCATTCCCCATTTTTCAAAGACCCTAGGGTTTCTCTCCATGTTTTCCAGTGCTGCTAGCTTGGCATGTCAGGGAATTTCTTTCTTGTCCTAGTGATCAGTGAATTGAGGACATTCCTAGCAAGTGCACCTAGAGGCAGGCAACTGGGCTGCTCTAATAAAAACAATGTTGAGTAAAATAAACTGGAATTTTACCAAGACTAATTAATTTTAAAATCTAAGTGGAAGGTTACAGTCAGCTGAGCTGATCTTGACTGACCTACAAATAAAAGACACAGGTAAAATCAGCTGTAAATCTGAGCAATGACTATCCAGAGGAAGTTGTTAATGTAATTATAGGTAACTGCTGAAAACACATCAGTTCTATAATAGACATGCTCTTGCAAATCATATTAGCTCATAGACTAAAGATGCCAGATGATTGAAAAAAACCTTCCAAATTGTTGTATGTGAGCACGAAGTAGTTTATCCTGTAAAAAAAAAAAAAAAACAAACCCTGAAACAAAAACAATTATCTAACAAAAAACTTGGACACAAAGTCTTGGGTTTAGTTTTTTTGAGAGAATTTGGACTCCCAGCAGCTTCTGAGCAGACTGAGCAGTGGTGATGCTTTTGAGTCTGCTAGATATTACATAATTTTTAATAATTTTCTGACATCACTGGTGAAAGTTAAAATCCAAAACAACTGAGAATAAAAGCAGTAGATAAATTGGCAGCTTTGGCCTATGCACCCTTTTATCTGAACAAATCTGAATATTCAGTTTTGCAAGTGTGATTGTGCAACTCAAAAGGTAACTGTTCCACTTCGGTCCTAGTACTCTTTAGTTAGTCACTGCCTGCAATATTTTCTGTAATACCTGTCCTTGACACTACCCAATACAGATTATTTTAAACTTAAGTGTATGAAAAGTGTATTCTTTGTGTGTGTGAAATCTGGTTTTCCTACTGCCTCTTAAAGAACTGCCTCTCTGTCTTCATCTTTGCTCTCTGCACTTCACACTCAGAAAGGCTTTGCCAACAGCTGCAGTGCAGCCACTCATGGAGAACAAACAAAACATCTCAGAAGCTGGGCAGCATTTCATTTGAATAGTTCAAAGAATCCCTGTATTTAAAGTCAGAGATATGCTTCTGTAACTTAATTGAATGAGGACGTTACACAAAAAAATACATTATCTAAGCCTGACTTACTTAATGCTTTCTGCTGGTGCTACCAAAGAGTCATCCTGAGTCTGTGACACCAAGAACATTCAGAATTTAAAAAGGAAACAACAAAAACTCAAATCCTTATTTTTCTGGGTAAGGAAATCACCCAGCTTGGGGATTTATTTGGCAGAACTTAGAATGTATCAAATCTGACTGAAGATCTGGAAACTCAGTGTCTTGCTAATGCTTTTTGAAGGGAAACTCACTCAAAATGAATACAATGATGACAGCAAGTGCTTAGTGATTGTAAATAAAAGCATAACCAACAAACTGACGCATCTAAGAAATACTTTTCTGAGACACACAGCTGCACTGCTGAGCTACCTGATGGTCAAATCTCAGAATACAAGCTTTCCTCCCCCTGACAAAGACCATTCCATTTTTAAGACTTGATATGGGCAGCTTTCTAGCTGCCAAAGGTTGTAGAAGCTTTTCAGTTTTGTTTTTCACACATTGTCGAAAGACTTTTTGTTTTGGTTTGTGTGCTTTCAAAGGCAGAACAGAAATATTGACAAAGGCACTATTCATGTCAGTATTTAACTGCTGAGTGACAACTCTTTTTCTGCGTGCTGGTGGAAGCTGCTGAATTATAGCTTTGGCTGGAAGGAGCCAACAGTGAAACCGAACACCTCTTCCTCAGTCCCAAATAACTGCAAATCTAAAGGGTCTTTTGTTGAAAGATGATTGAGTTTCAGAAAGCCAGGCAGGAAAGAAAAATATTTTTTTCCCAGTCAAACTCTGACCCCTGAACTCAGGGTAGATATTTCTACCATCCTCATCAGCATGCCATCTAACAAAGAGGTTGTCAGTTTCCATTAGGTGTTTTGTTTCCTCCTACATAATTTCAATGAAATAAGAACAAAGTTAAAAGTGCTAGATGTTTAAAAATTTTATGGCACAAAAAAAGAAAATTTCAAGAGATGGACTTTGCTAAGTAATGAGACCTTATTTTCTGCACAAGGAATAAAAACCAGAAAAAAACCCAAAGAAAATAGGCAGGTATTTTAGGTTTTACATCTTCTAATAAAAAGAAGGCTATTTCACATTTTTAAGCAGTATTTACACATGAAATTGTCTACTAAAATAAATGCTGCAAAGTTTCCATGAAACAGCTGCTGCTTCCACCTTTTAATATTTTGAGCTTTCATTTTTAAATTTGTCCTTTTGAAAGGGGAGCCTTGAGAGGTCTCGGGGGGCCCTCATTGCTTTTTGCAGCTCCCTGTAAGGGGCTGGGGTGAGTGGGGGCCTGAATTTGCCTCAGTGCCTGCAGTGAGAGGACAAGGGGAAATGGCCTCAGGCTGTGACACGGGAGAGTCCAATTAGATATTAGAAAGACATTGTCGCTGTTGGGGTGGTCAGACACTGGAATGGTTTCCCAGGGAGGTGGTGGAGTCACCATCCCTGGAAGTGTTCAAGAGGCATTGGGTGATGTGTTTCAGGGGTTTAGGGCAGTGCTGGGTTGGTGGTTGGACTTGTTGAAGGTCTCTCCCAGCCTTGATTATTCTATGAAAACACTTACCTGGATATTGCAGGGTAAACATGCTGGACTTTGTCTTTCAAATACGTGGAAACAACTTGGCATTTAAATGGGCCAAAATACTCAAAAGTATTTCCATTTCAGAGGTGGACTTTTTGAATGCTCATGTAGCAAGTGAGGCAGAGTCAGCCCCAATATTCACCATATAAAATATACCAGGAATAAAGGGTCTATGGCTATATTAGCTTTTGAATTGTCTCTCTAGTATGAGACCATTTATCTAATTTAATGTTTCCAAATATTCTGACATGTCAAATAAATGTGAAATAATTGAATCCATAGAAATATCAATATAATTATTTTTCAAAAGGAAGAAAGACAGTAAAAAGATGAGGGAAGCAGCAAAAGGACAGTAGTAAGCTGTTCATAAATGTCCATGTCCAATCCAGCATTTTGACAAAAACTTGTGTAACATTTTGTTTTCTGGGTGCCCAGTAGTTTTGCCACATTCCTCAGTGTGCAAATTCTGAAAATTCTCAAGAATTTTCACCTATTCAGGTGCTCCTCCATTGCTTGACTCAGGACAGATGATCTTGCCCTTCACGTTCTTTTAAACCTTTAAACCATTAAAGAGGATATGACTCTGACAGTCTGTCAGAAAAGCCTTACATCAATCTATTCCCAGCATCTGTCCCAGCCAAGGAGGTGTTTCCTCACATTTCTCTAGTAAAGCTCTGCTGGTGTCATCAGCCTCTTAACAGAGATGCCAATGGATCTCTTCACAGCCTAACTGTCAGTAGTAACTGCTATTTTGTTGGGTTTTATCAGCACCTTAAAGCCTACATTTCTCCAATAATTGTTTCAGTTCTTAAAAAAAAAACAAAACCAGA
Organism: Ammospiza caudacuta; assembly: GCF_027887145.1. Classification (NCBI taxonomy): domain Eukaryota; kingdom Metazoa; phylum Chordata; class Aves; order Passeriformes; family Passerellidae; genus Ammospiza; species Ammospiza caudacuta. Next base: position 10,277,580 of record NC_080632.1, read on the forward strand.
AACAATTACCATTTTCAGACCTCTTATGCACAGGATTTTGGGAGCACAATGGGAGAAGAGAAGAACTTTGAGTAGAAGACCTAGACAGCAATTTTTTCTTCCCATTTTAAACTCTTTCTTACAGAAACTTAAACCAACTAATATTATAAAGGAGAACTGTTTTAAATGCTTTCAGAGGAAAATCAGGGAAATGATCCTCCCAAACGACAGTGAGAACTTTGCCTAAAGGTGTGCAGCCATCACTTTGGCAGTGCCTGCACAAGTAACTTGCCAAGACCCAAAAAAGAAATCAGTCCCACAAAACTTAAAAATTCAGAAATAAATTTTCTCCTCATATAGAAAAGGAAGCCTCTTTGGGCCCTACCTCCTTAAATGATGATGCCTTACAGTCCTTGCTTTCTACTTTACATGCACCTAAGTCATGTACATACATATGTAAACACTGACATGTAAACACCAGCATTCTTTCAAATTCAATTTTCTCCACGGTTTTCTGGAATTCAGGTGATTCCAAAACTTGACTTTGAGGTTGCTGCAGGAAAGGCTTATTCTAACATCAGAAGCAGATTGCTAAATTCAGTTAAAGAGCCTTAAAAATTCATAGTAAATTGCACAGAATATCTCCAGAAATGCATACTTTTTTATCAGTACTATGTGAACTGTGCCATAAGCTCTAGAGCATTTTACATAGCCCTATTCTGTAAACCCAGCAGTACTGTGGTCAACCCAGCAGTACTGTGGTCAGATGAGTAAGGATGTCCCAAAACTTCATCCAAACTCTCTTTTTTCTAGTAAATGGGATTCCCATCTTTCTCATGTCTGTCCCAGTTCTGCTTCTATAACTACTTAAAAAGTTGATCTGTGTTACCGTTCTGGACAGCTATTTTCACCTGCATTATGGGAGACATAAACACACAATGGGTAGGCATAAACCACAGCTAATCTGAACTGCTTTAATTTCGTTTTATGTGTATTTATACTCTGCCATGCATGCTATTAAATGTTACTTCAAGGAGCAAAACTTGAGTGGAAAAATACTCTGGTGCTTTGTCTAGAAGCACTGAGTGCAGGTCCTCAGAAAACTACAATCTCTGGTAACTCTCAGCAAATCATTATTCTTTCTTTGCCTGGAGTTTTTTATCTCAGCAACTGTGTAGTAATTCTTCTTTTCCCCTACAACTTTTTCTGGTTTTATCTTCAGACAATGTAAGCTCTCAATACAGGAAATTTCTTGCTGTGCCTTTGACTGGAACCAGAATGAGAAAAATCTCTCTCACCTTCAACTTTCTGTGCACTTTGTTGGAATGACAGTAAAATAAATGCTAAAAAAATCTGGCCAGCTCTGTTAAGGCCATTCAAACTAACATTACTTTTAGCTGTTTTCAGTTTTTTGGTTCCATTGTGCTAAGTGGCAGTTTTAAATATGTTGTTGTTAAATTAGTTTAACAGTTCCTGTACAAACAGAACTAAGTGCCATCTAAACAGTTAAACCACTGTTTTTCACTAGGTGCCTGACTGGGGGGAATTTCCAATAAGAACTGACGTAATACTTCTGTTTGTGAAACAGACTGACAGTGTCATCCCCAGGCTGCATTGCAAAGGCATATCTTTGTGTCAACAAGGTGAGGTGACCTGTCCTCATCATTGATGCAAAAGTACTGGCAATCTGGGAGAGCTACAGTTGGCAAAGCTGGAAGTTAGCTCTGTGGCTTTCAGGTGGGGTCAGATGATGGGAACAAACTCGCTTTAGACAAGCAAAAGTAAACAAGTCTCAAATAGGCAAGGTCTTTGACATAACCTCTATTCCCAGAGAAAGCAAAACCTAATACACATTCTGTCCAAAGGCCAAATGCTGAGCTGCATATGCCTAATTTTTATTGTAATCAGCAGGAACTCTGTGTATGTCAAAGTTCAAAACGGAACCCCAACTTCAGCTTGGATCAATATAATAATTTTGCCAGCTCCACCTAAGTGTAATAAAGTAGAATTCGAGTTATCACATCACTGACTAATACATTTCATGTTTAAGCAAAGATATAGAACTTTAAATTAATTTTTATCTAAGTAAATGAAAGTAAGTGCAAACCAAATAAATACCCTGATGTACGAAATATAAAACTCCAGACATTTATCAAACCATAGCTTAAATGTTCTGTGCACAAGAGAGTACATCTGAAGGAATAAGAGATGTGCTAAGAAACCAGGCATTAAAGGTGCAGAAGAAGAAAAAATTCATAGATGGACTTAAGTCAAACATGTCACCTCAATTACAGTGTATGAGGTTAAAGAACAGCAAGCAATCTTATAAATGCCACTGAGAACTGGACATTTGTAGTTGAATCCAAGTAAAAAGTACAAAACCAGTTCTCCAGCCCTTTTTTTTCCACTGAAGGGAGGAGTGTTTTCCCTTTTGAGGTGCCTATTGGCTTGAATTAGTTTGGCACCATCTACTTCCTCTGTGTCCACCATGACATGAGACTGCAATGAGTCTTCTCCTTCCAGAGCATCAGTTTTCATTCCGTGCTCTGTCTTGGCTGTCCCTTGGGAATGTGACTGTATCAGGCGCAGAGTCTGACATACAGCATGAGTTAAATACCCAGGCACTCCACTCTTAGCAAGATTGTGAGGTCCAGGGTGCTTCTAACTCTGTTCCAGCAGAAGCATCACAGGACACCTGCTCAAGCTCTGGTCACAGTTGTATGCATCCTTTGAAGGGAGACAGGCATGAATTAAATTTATTTTTTTATATAGTAGTTCCCATCTCACATATACAATCTGTACACACAGGTTTGGATACAGTTCTTGGGAGTTTGGTTTGTATACACATAGATACAGTTGGTTGCGTATAACCACCTGTCCTTAACTAGCACATCTCTCACTGTAGATATTTTTATAGTAAACCCCTTTTTATAGTAAACCCCTGTTTTGACAAAGATACCGTGATCATCCTTTTGGGATGCACTATATGATTTATATGCTTAGAACAGGAAAACATACCCCTCATACCTCTCAGAGCCCTCACAATTTGTTTTTCTGTACATATCTAGTTTAGCTAAGTTTATATATTTAGAAAGTAGAAAATTAATAGAGCCATGGAAAATGTTAAATAAATCTAAAGTGTGTGCATGTTATGACACAGTTTTTAAATTTCTGCCTTCCCAAGTGGGAGTGGGGATTATATACTATAGTGTGACTATGTATATATTGTATATTTTAAACTGTATTTAAATTTAAATAAAATGATTTAAAATATTTTACTACTAGAGTAGAGAAGCACTCAGATCTTAAACAAACCATTCTTAGAGTAGGAGCCAGTTCTAATTGCAATGTGATATCATCCAGCTGCTACTGTGCAATATTCCAGCAGAGCTTTTCCTGTTGGCTGCTGGGATTTGTGTTGCACTTCACCTTGAGGTGTTCTGGCAGTGCAGGGCCTGGTTCCACTCCTCTGCTCCATTTTGCTCACCGTGGTGTGGTGATGCATTATGGACATGGCCCAGCATGTCTGTCAGGGCTCCCCCAGGAGATGCGGGGCGTTTTGTTTGCACAGACAGCACAGACATCCCTTGGCAACATAAGACCTTTGAGGTTTCAGTAGTAAGGACTAAAAGGACTCCTTGTATCTTATGGTGACTTTTCACTCTGAAATGACAATTTGTTACCTCAATATCCTCCTCCTGCAGTGCCCTCTCTGTAACCTCAATATCCTATCTATTTGACTTAAAGGAAGGAATTTGACTTAGTGCTAGCAAGTACGAGATCACTAAGGAAACAGAATCTTCTACTGTGCCTCTATGTTAGCCTTGCCATAAGAACTACTGACTGGAGAAAGAGGCAAGACAGAGAGCCCTGTCAACTTGATAGATTTATTTGACAGGTTTAATCCCTGTAAAGAGGTATAATTTGAAGGAAGTATTGAATTACTGAAGAAAGACTGTTTGGAAAGTGTAATGTAGAAGAGTAGATGAAAAACCTATATATCTTCCATGCTGAATGTGCAGCTTTGCCAATCCATTTGAACATCCATTTGAATCCCACTCTTGCTTTGTTAGAGCTTCACCACAAAATCAAATTCCCTCTCTTGGCTACAACCCATGATGCTTAGAAAATATCGTTAAGGTGGGGGGGCTGGGCACGGGGGTGTTGGGGAAGGTGAGGGAGGAAAGAAAATAGCATAGAAAGTCAGGAAAAAAAGGAGTAAAAACAAGATGACAAGGTCGGGGGGGGGGGAAGGGGGGAATAAAAACAAATTTTAAGCTGACAGCATATTCCCACAGACCCAAGATAATGGAAAATAAGTTTCAAACCACATCAAGAGTGCACTTCAAAATGCCTGGCTTATTTTCCCTACTTTTACTCCACTGAGTTATTACTGGTCAGCATCCAGCAAAGAAGACACCCTCTTAACTGTAGAGGACCTTCAAACATAACAAAAAATACAGCTTCAGGCCAACTGGTGTTCTTCAGCCAGGAGTAATGGTACTTATGGGAGAAAAGCAAAAAGTGGAAAAAATAGTATCTAATCAGAAGTGTAGGGGGAAAAAATGTGTCTATGTGGAAAAAGGTATTTTCCAAGTTGAAAACTAAGCAGGAAACAGGCTTGAAATAGTGGAAAACAGTAAACAAATTCCTGTGAGATGAACTAACATTGTGCCCTGCAATGAAAAATAATTGGAAAGTAAAGAAAACAAGTGGTTTAGAGCCAGAACATAACAAAAACCATCACGGAGTCTCAGATCCTGGAGAGCCTACACACTTGTGGTGCTAGGCACCTCTTGGAAGAACAGTCTGTCTCCTGTTTGACTCAGGAGAGTTCACAGGAATTTTTAAATCACAGCTGTCTCTCCTGAAGGGGATCTAAGAGATATAAAGAACATAAAAGATACAGCTGAATTGGTGCTCTCCTTTCCAAATGCACAACATCAAAAACTTGCTATTACATCGCTGGGATAGAGAGACATCAGCACCGTTGCATCCAGGTCTACTTCTGTGGGTACCAATAGTTAAACTCAAAGTTCAATACAAAAGCACTTCCATGAAATGCTTTTCTGAACTTTGACATTGTCTTTGCAAATTTCCTGTCAATCCCATTTTATTTTCTTTTCTTCAGGGTGATATTGCCTTTGTATTAAAGAATCCCACGTCCATCAAAGACTTTCCTGTAAACCAGTAGATTTCCATTTTAGGCATATATTTCTCCTGAGATTTAATCCTATGTGCTCTTTATCTCCATGCAGGAAGATGTATCGTCCTGAAACTTGTCCTTCTTTTCTTAATTGCGCTAGCTGATCTAATGACTCTTGTGGTACAAATTAATGTTTTATTTTTATGGATCTCTGGAGCATGGTTCTTATTAATTTATGAATTTTGAACATGAGTTACAAGATCCACCCTATCACAAGGACACTACCCCCCCATTAGGGTTGTCTGTACATCAGTCAGTTACCTTTCTTGTGCCTCATCTGGAAAAGTGATTCCAGAGGATGAATCCATGGAAACTACTGACACATCTGGAAGAGCCAGTGGTAACACAAGGAGTTACCTGAGAAGTTGTTTCGCTTGTGAGATCCTGTGCCACCACACAGGTAGGTAGTACCAACTCTGATCTCTAGGAGAAATGCCAGCAAAGCTGCAGCAACCCAAAAGGATTTAAGAGCCCCATGTGTAGTCCAGAACCATGCTCCAGTGTGTGTGATGCAGCAGGTCTCTATCAATCAGCAAAAGAGCATTAGCTGAGATATACCCATGATTCATTCAAATGAGATGGCAATACTGGCTCCTGTAAACCATCATGCCCCTACCCTAGCAGGCCAGGCCACGTACTTTGACCCCTAGTAGGAACTTAATATACTTGTTAAACAAAAATAATTCTCTTCTCAGCACTCCTAGTGTTTAGTATAAGGAATTTGCATCACAATAACACGAGTAGCTATAACACTGAGAAATAGCATGGCTTTTTTAATAACTGCTAAGTCATTGCCCTTTCACCAATCAATAATTCCAGATCTCTTCTAAGGGTTCTGTATCAGCAGAGTTCTCAAGGGAATCTTGCATGTGGAGATCATATGTGCTCCTAGGAGGCACAGACTGTGAGTTGATTAAAGACTTCTATAAAATATTCTTTTGAGATCTGATTTGTGTAGGCAAATCTGGTCTTAGGACCTCATAATTACTCCCAGAGAACTGCTTCATCCAAGGTCAGCATCTTTCCTTCTTTTCTGCACGGTCCATCCAGGGCCATTCAAATTCTCTCTATTTAAGCATGGGATAATTTCCATGAACCCAGATTGTGGCACAGTGTGTAGAAATACCTGTGCACTAACTCAGTGTGCTGCCATTTTTCATTATGGCATGAAGCTGCTTTCAAGCCACTGTATGTATTTAACAACAAGATCAAGACCTCTGTGTAGGGGGTTAAAGCAACCACTAGTCATTCCAAATTCTTATATTGATGAGTATACAACACCAAAATATTTCTTTCTTCCCATCCTAAATAGGAAGGAGGAGATTTACAGTTTAATGGGTTGCTGCTTCACTGTTTTTTTGAGCATGACCTTAATGGCACATTTTGTACCTTGCACCAAGCGCAGCTGGAATTGTGCATAGCTCTTAATGAACCCCGGTGATTTTTTGCTCTATATGGATTAAATCTGGTGTTAATGTCAGTGGACCTTAATATGCAAAGTTGCAGACTGTGGTGGCTCAGAAGAATCTTCAACCCACGAATAGGCTCCAGCCTTTGAAACAAATATGTTCAGAGGGCTAGATGAAGGTAGCAACTGTTTGACCTGTCTGTTTCAAACCACTGGTGAATTTTGGTCCTGATTGCTCCTCACTGAACTGTACAAACCTCTTCACACAGCTAATCCCAGTGAAACTGCAGTCCTTGGCAAAGCCTGAGCTTTGGAATCCCTCTGGCTTGTGGTATAGCTGGCTTTCAACAGGGGTTGTAAATACAAGCTAGTGGCAGAGTGAAAATGCAGTTACTTGCAGTTGCTTCATTATTTTCAAGTGACAGTGAGCTATCCCTTACAGATAGAAAGCAACACTTGTTTCAGAGAAATGACTTATAATTAAGGTTAGCATTTAATGTTACAGTGACTCCATGACTCATCTCCTTGGGATCCTCTTAACTAGCTGTTCTGCCATTGAAAATAAGGGAATTCCAAAGGCAAGTCAATATTTGGTCCTGTTTTGTTTAGAACTAGCTGGTTTCCAAAACCCCACCTTTATTTTTGTATGAGTCTATGAAAAGAATTTTCCATTTGGTTTGTATCATTTTCAGCTCTGTGGAGAAGACCTGCACAAGTGTTTGGGAACTTTTGATTATAAAAGTTGCTTTTATTGAATGTTAAGGTTGTGACTTCAGAGTCAAAAACTACTAAAAAATACCTAACATTATACATTATTTCTTTTTGAAGTGAGTTTTCTCTGCATGGGTGCATTTGATATTTCTAGGTCTTATTTTCAAATTTAGTCCTTCAGTAGAAGGGCAGGGTAACCGAATGATTCCTCATACCATCAGAATGGCTTCTGTTGGAAGGGACCTTAAAGATCATTTCATCCCATCCCCCCTGCCATGGGCAGGGACACCTCCACTAAATCCCTGTCCAACCAGGACTTGAACACTGACAGAGTTTGGGCATCCACTGACAGAGTGTGGGCAACCTGTGCCAGGGCCTCACCACCCTCGCAGTAAAGAATTTCTTCCTACTGTCTAATCTAAAGTTTTTCCCTTTCAGTTTGGAGCCATTGTCCTGTCACAACAGTTCCTGATGAAGAGTCTCTCTTCAGTTTCCCTGTAGGCTCCCTTCAGATACTGGAAGGTTGCTTTGAGGTCTGCACACAACCTTCCCTTTTCCAGGCTGAAAAGATTTCACTTCCCTAGCCTGTCTTCATAGAGGGCACAGTTGCTCTATAAAGAGCAAGTCCTTATATTTTAGCTGTCTGTGGAAAATTATATTTTTTTAGGCAGCAACAGGAATAAAGATTAGCTAAATTAATTGAAAACTAGCAGAGGGTTTGCAACATTTCTGTAGAGCTACCTGCCCTGTCTGATAGAAGGCCACCAACTTCTCCATGCTCAATTCCCTTCTAATTAAAGAACTTCATATTACTCACCTGCTACAGACTTCATACTACAGGAATAAAAACTTTCAGGAGCTCAGATGCTGAAGCAGTTGAGGCTATACAGGTTACTACACAAAACTTAACTCATTTTGTGTACAACAGTCTAATTCTCTCTAATGCCTATTACATGCTTCTATGAGCCAGGAATGGGGCAAGGGATATCACATTGCATATAAAAGGGCAACAATAATTTACATGTTTGTACTTTATGCAATTCAATGTCATTGAGAACCTTGAGACTGTTTTCCTACCTGGTTTAAGAAATTTTACAATTGGAATGTTGCAGTGCTTTGCAAAATGACTTAAACACTGTGTTAGCAAAAATTCCAAGTTTGGGAGTCTTAAAATTACTTAAGCTGTTTTTTCAAGTGTTTTGTGCCAACAGAGCAGGAGCCAGAATTCAGATTATAAACCTTAACATTCATTTTTGCAAGATATCAGAACCCCAAAATAGGTAGAAAAAATTAAAGGACCTTCTTAATCTCTGTCTACATTGCAATGCCTCAACAAAGTGAAGTCCAAAATCAGAGATGTATGCTATTTATTTTCACTATGCTATGATGTAGGAAAAGCTTTTCCTCTCATACTTGCCTGTTGTCTGAAGACTTTGGTTCTAAATACTCCTGGTAGATGTGAAACTGGCTGTTAGGGCTTTTCTTAAGCAGCACCTCTTCACTCATAAGTAACCATGTTCAGGGAGGGATATAGTTTGAAATCTCAGGTAATACAAGTAACCAGAAGTAAATACTAAATCCTAGTAATGGCTTTTTCAATCAGTGTAAAAGATGTTAATCTGGTTGACAACAGCACAGCTATTCCAACCTCGATTGGATAAAGATCTTGCCCAAGAAGGTGATAAGCTTTCCTCCAGTGTCTGAGTTTAAACAGGACTATTTTGCTTATTTCCTATGAGGAAAACTTTTTTCAAGTGCTTGTTTTCTCCCTATGTGTGTTCTTGGTAAATGTTCTCGGACAAGCAGTCTCAGGCTCATTCTGAGCCCTAGCTAATGCCAGAGGAATAAATATGTGCCACAGGTCTGGGTGCCTCCAGTAGGTTTTTTCAATATTCCAGTGAAAAGTTCAAACCATGGGCTCTACAAGCATGTGTAACCAGACCTCAAAGTGAACTTGGTCTTTGCAGTAGCAACAGACTGTCAGCATTTACAGAGTAGTTCTTTAATGTCCAGAACTATTTCTGCCTCTCAGAAATGTCTTTCTGCCTCTCCTTATGCTTAGGACATGCACCTTCAGGGCCATCCACTGAGAGAGGGATCAACAGGAGGTCTCTGCTTCTGGTTCCAAGCACTCACACAGCAATTCAGTAATTTTCTTAATGGAAAAGCTGCATACCTGTCTGCAGATTGAAACAAGGGAAGAAGCATTTTTCAGCAACCTTATTTGATCAGAGTGCTCATAGTTAACAGAGCATGTTTTGCTGGGGGATCTTTTTCAACTAGGGAGAGGAGGTTTCTTTCTCTAACTGTGACTCTCAGAGCTTCCCAAGACAGTGATTTACTATGAAAATCAAATGCCTTGCAATGACAATGTGTTTTATAAAGCAAATAAAACAGAAACAAAACCAAAGAAAAAATAAAACCAAAAGATCCTGAGGATCTGATTTTGAATACTGAGTGGGAGCTGTGCTTTGCAGCAGAAATTTTGCTTTCTGGTCAGGCAATATATTTTTGTCATGGCAGCTTTGTGATTCATGTGATTCATGGATCTCAGGAAAACTGGCCAGATCAGGGTAGCATGTGCCACACAATCCTCTTATGCTGTTCCTCTAATCATTATGAATTAAAGATGTAGGTTAATGATGTTTCATCTCCTAAGAAATATCATTAATTCACATGTATCCCTCATGTTTTAAAATGTCCATCACCATGTGTCAACCAAACAGCTGAACTAAGCCTGGGAGGAAGCACAGGGGGCTGAAAGCATACAATAGACATGAAAAATAAACTAAAGCACATATACACTGTGTATATATATAAAGTGTATGTACAGTGAACAGTATATACACTTTATCTTTGTGGTTCAGGAAAGAATTTTTTCCTACTGGAAAAAGTGAAGTGAAAATATAGTTGATTTTAACTTTATGTGTTCCTTTCAACCTGCAATGAGAGAGGAAGGAGGTACACCTTAAATGTCAAGAAGTTAAATTTTAAGAGAAAATAATGTACTTATCTGTCTGTACCAAAGGTTTCTAGTGAACTGGAGAGTAAAAGCAAAGGGGAGATGGATCTGTAAAAGACATAAGATGTTTTCATTGCTTTTTGAAAAACCCCTCAAATGATTTTTGTGTGGCATGCACAAAAGACCAAATTGGTCAGAAGAGTTTGTCTATGCCTATTTTGGGGGTCATTAATCCCTGAAGAAATATACTGTAGTCTTAAGCACCACAGGATTCAGGTATTTGAGATTAAATTATTGAGTAAAACTTCATAAAAGCTACAAGTGTCAGAGCTAGTCCGGAAGACCTGCACAGTTGATCCCTGGTTGTTTTGTTTCCTTTACTAGAGACAGTGAATGGAATTACTCTCCATTCACAGAACATATGACTGATGTTCAAGGACAGTGAAATCTTTCATGAGCAAAGCTGGCAAGAGCAGAGTATATGGTATGGTTGAAAAGCCCTGAGCTTCTGCTTGATTTGTTCTGTTTGTCTCTGCAAACAGTTACTGTGGGCAGGTCACCTCTTTTACCCTTGGGAAGGCTATATTCTTGCAACACAGCTTTCTCTCCATGATGAGAGGAGTGTGAAAAAATAACTACAGGGACTTGCTAGTGAATAGCACATCTTGTATCTTTGTGGTTTAAGGAAAAAAACTTTGATGACAGAGGGGTTATATATAGGGTGGATTTTGGTTCTGTGTTCCTCTATACATCAACAATGGACAATGATGAACAATGTTAAAACATCAAGAGACTCAAGGCTTAAATAAAGAAATTGAACTGATTTGTGTATGCCAAGATTTTGTAGTGAGTTAGACACAAGGTAACTTCAGGCTCAATTATCTGCAAGAACATTAAGAAACTCTTTAGGCAGCAAGAGACCCTCTTTGAGAAACAATTTCTGCTAGAGGCCTTAGAGGTCCCAGATCTCAGCATATGAAGCAAAAGAACTGCTCACTTGCTGTTTATAGGTAAGTGAACACCGCCTCAAACATGTCTCTAGTTTCATTGTTTCTAGCCCTTGTCAGCCACAGCCAAATTAACTGAGAGGGCCTTTCCTTTCCTGGAGAGCCCCCATTGACAACTTTTCCCTTGCATATGGCACGTGCCTTCCCAGTGACTCTTGGCTATAGAGCCTTCCCATCTCAAACATATCTTTGATGAACAGTTTCTCTTCTTGCTAAATTTTTAATAATAACAACACTCCAAACAAAAAACACCGCACCCTTGGAATTTGCTGAATTTATGTAAATATTGAGCTTCACTCCAATCCTGGCACTGCTTTGCCTTCCTATGTCTTTCTGTTGCAGCTCCTTCACTGAAGTCTTGGTTAATGCATCAAATCGTATTTAGGCTGAGTTCCTCTTGCTGTTACCAGCCTGGATGATTCGAAGCAGTATCTCTCACCACATAAAGATCTTAGCAGTAACTCAGGTAACTCTTCAATTTACAGTGACACTGGTCAATAACACCTTTCAGGTAAAAGCATATGAAATGCTAAGCATCTGTTCATTGCCCAATGAAATCTAATTGTTAGTCTGCAGCATATTGCTACCTCATCAGATGGCCACTTAACACTATTCCAAACCTAAGGTACATTCATATGCTAGAAGATTTAATATGCTGGCTGTTCAGCCATAATAGTGTGCAAATACAATTTTGCTATTACTGGTTCCTGTGTTTTAAACAAGCACAAGTTATACGAGCATATTTGTGTGAGTGAAAAGGTGATTATGCTTCTCATTATATTACTTGATATTTGTTGACTGAATATTGCTTTTAGCAGGTAGTAGCTTTATGCTTGTGCTGTTCAGAGCACCTGATGCTTAGCTAATGCTTGGGAAGTAGCAAATGTAGTGGCTGTGGTATGTGTTCTAAGGGCTCTGGACTCAATTAAACATTTCTCTTGAGGTTTCCTGTGTTTGTACCCTTTATGTTGGGCAGGCTACCTCATGTATGTTGAGGTACAGAGGACACAACTCCCCAGTAGCTACCTTCTTCTGAAACACCTTAATCCTGTATTATTCTATGCAATGCATGATATCATGCGCACCGTGGCTAAACTGTACTTGGGTCAACTCGTGTAGATTGTTGTTATCACTTCAGCCTGTATTTCCTCTGTTCCACTCGCTAGGCATATGAGTGACTAGCTGGAGTACTATCTGGGGCTCTGTGTGTGTGCATCCTAGAACAGCTAGCTGCTCTCATCTACTCTGCCTTCTTGGCTGTCTCCCTGATCTTCCATTCCCCCTGGCCTGACTGAACACGTGGCCTAAAAGCTGTAAAGTTTGTTCTTTAATTCTACCTAGTAAGCAAAAGCCCAATTAATATGCTGTAATTGAAGTTAGTTAAGTGAAACTGCTTATTTTCTGCAGGGAGGATGAGGAGAACAAAAAGCACTGGGTGCAAACTGAACTACAAGACATTTTGTGTAAACATAAGCCTTTTTTACTGAAAAGGTGATAAAACACCAAAAGCCCAGAGAGGCTGTAGTGCCTTGGTCCTTGTAGATACTCAAAATCCGACTAGGCATAGTCCTGAGTAATCTGCTGTAGATGACCCTGCATGAGCAGGACAGCCAGACTGCCAGCCTCAGCTCATCTCTTGTGCTGTCACACTTTCACAACAAGGCACAGGTTCATTCAAAAACACTCACACTCACATAGAAATATTTTCTAAAAATTTGACACAGCCTCTCTGGAAATGGGGTCTCATAAAGTAAATATTTCCTGGGCTTGTCAATATAGAGGGAAATATGTGACTCAACCCAATACTGACAAAATTTAAACTGCTGTCTGACTAACCAGCAGTCACCTACGAGACTAGGAGAACTGCTACACATTCCCTACTTAAGAATATGTTATTAACTGCATTAAATGAATGAGATAATCTCCATCACTCATCTTTACTGATTTTTATGCGTTTAATTACAGTTAACTCTTTTCAAGAAGGTTCTTTCCCTGTGACTAAATCTGGAGGATAAAATTAAACATCAGCACACTCAGTGACAGAACTCCCCCCAACTTAATTTGAGTCAGGATTCTTTGCATGTTTGACATACTGCCAGCTTTTAAAAGTCTTTTTTAACAGTGTATTACTTGGAAAAAATTCATGAGGAATGTGGATTTTGGTAAAGTGTGATGAGTATTTTAGTTACAGTGAAAAAAAGTTTAAAACTCTGAAATCAGTGCAGAAATCCAGTTTTATTTCAGTTTTCTTCTTCATTAGCTACACAGAATACTTTAGAAACTGGACATTAGCTGAATTAAGTATGATTAGTCTTCCTTAACATCAAATCTCTGTGGAATCAGTTTTGAAAATCATCATGCATGAAGCATTTCTCTGCTCCTATTTAAAACAGGATCTGACAAATTAAATTGTAAAAAAAAAGGTAAAAAAATGCACAAAACTATCAAGATGGCCTAAAGCATTAAAACCTAAAAGACTTAATTAAAAAAAAAAGGCACTGCTGTTAGTTGTATCTACTGTACTACCCAGAGGTACAAGTGACTGGAAGCTTAGAAGTTTATATAGTTACTAATTACATTGAAAGCATACATCCCCATAGGTTTATTGAGAAGAATCAGATGATGTTTAAAAACTCTATTTCTGATATTCTCAGCGTGATAACCAAGGTGGAGCTTAAAAGGCGCTATAATTAGACAACCAGCTACTTAATTCTAACAGGAGCCTAAGAAAAGGCATCTAACCTCTGAAGCAGGTTATGGCACCAGTTAGCTTAGTGTCCCATAATTGGCATTTGCTCGAGGAAACTGTGTGTGGTCTGGAGGGTGCCCTAGAGTACTCCGATGTACAAGTAATGAAATGGATCTGGCTGTCAGCCTTAGCCATGCAAGTCTTCTGTCCCTGGTTAAACATTCAGCAGGTCTTACGCAAACGCTGATGCTTCTCAGTTGTTCTCCTGCGGCACTCCTGTAGCCTAAAAGGAAAGAGGAGAAGTTGTTGCTTTAAGGAAAGAAACTGTCACTGTCTATTTCATGGTCTCGTTTTGTACCTTTGTTCTCAGAGTAGCTCCTAAAAATACCCGGAGTGTATGTTTTCAGTGCTCCTTGACAGAGTTTTGTAGAAGGCACTATGTGCCTGAAAAAGTCACCCTGTCTATTGGCTCTGGGTGACCACGAGTAAGCTCATGGCAGAAGGGACTGCTGAGGACTGCTTCCTACTTCAGACTATCTTGTCTCCCCGATAGCCTGCTCTACTTCATTTTGACAGAAACTGCTGGAATGTCCAGCTTGGAAGACAGGCTGCAAACAGATACTGCCTCCCCCTGCAAAATTCCTGGCAGAAGAAACTGGTGTGCTGTGACACCCAACACAAAATCACATTTCTGTCAGTGGACTTTCCTATCAGTATTCTCATGTTTTGTAAATTATACAGTTACTCCAATGGGCAAGTCCTTTGACACACATACTATTTTTTTTATTAAGCCCATATAACTTACTGTGTGTTTCCTGGAGAGTTAGTTAATTAAGAATTCATCATGGCCAGAGGCCAGAAATCACAAGGTATTTACATGTGTCTTTAATCCACAAAATTAAGACATTAATTTTAGATAAAATCTAAAAATTTTAAAATTTTATCTACAATAATTAAGACAAAGAGGAAGAACTGAATGTGCTTTTGTTCAGCCAATCTTCTCACTCATAAAAGACAAACAAATTACATTACTCTCTTGATATTTATAACTTATAGATCTCTGCCTCCCTGGGTCCTTCTGTGATCTGGTAAACAGAAGAAAGTTTGCTTTTTCAGTCTGTTCTCCAGAAACCAAGTCACTGAGACCAGAAGGTTTTTGTAGCATGAAGTCATTTAGGCAGCTGAGTGGTCCAGACTTTCTACCACCTTCTTGTTTAATGAAATTCCATTTAGAGGAATTCATGAAAGAGACCCGACGATTAAGATTTAGCTCTTTCCTGTAAGCCAGATCCACTGCCCCATAAATGGTGAAAACACTGCCAGATGGTTACAGATCAGAGCAGTGAAACACTCCAAGCCAAAATACCTAGTCTCACGTACTATCTTAGGTACTAAATATTCAATAAAGAATTAAAAGAAAAAGAAAGAAAACAGACACTGAATCCTTGCATTAATTTTGTTCAGAATTCTTCCATGTTAATTACCCTTTAAAATCTGAACTATAAATTCAAATTTATTTCTCAAGGACTTTTCAAACTTGGGAAGGCTAAAATTTCTGTTTCAGCTGTTTGGTAATGTGGCAGGCTTCAGAGAAATAATTTACATGGTAATTGACAATTATAAAAAAATTTAAATTTATCTGACTAAGGACTCACTCTAGGAAACTCCTGAGCACTGAATTTCTAGCTTCAAGGAAAATGAAAGTGTTCAGTATCAAACAAAACTAAACAGTGTTTGAACATCTGTGGCTGAACATCGAGAATCAGTCTTTTCTCCACAGGTAAGTAGTTATTTTTCCCAATGCATGGAATAGTGCTGAAAGTCTGTTAATGTCTCCCACATGTTCCAGCTTGGTTGCTCCAAAAATGGTCTTAAGATTTCTTTCCTATCCAAATAAAATCACCCATTGCCCAAGAATGCAGACAACAGACAACTGGCCTACTCTTCCTCTCAGAGCATGTCTTACTCTGTGAATATTGTGATTATGAAGAACTGCATTGATTAAAGAAGTATTTACAGTAAGCTACAAGGTTTAAAACTTCTTGAAATGTGATCCCTTTTGGCAGGAGAGTTTAGGCAGGAAACATCACACCTGACTAATGCTGGCCAAAACAATGTGCTACTTCACACTTTCCATGGGCTAGGTTGTATTTACCATCATTTGTGGCCTGAAGGTGCTTAACTAGTAGCAGATGTCTCACTAATCCTCTCTGCTCAGAAGGAGAGGAAGGCAACAAAACAGGGAACTCCACATAAGGGAAGTGCAACTTGACCAATCAAAGAGTACTTGAAAACAGGTTTTATCTGATCCAAGAGGGGAAGGCCCAGGAAGGGCAGAGGTGCTGACCCTCCTGCATGTCCCGGGGCAGGGTCACCGCAGCCTGTGCAGGCCGCAGGGCAGCCCCTTGTACCCAACCCCACAGCGCCCAGGGCTGGGTGAGGAGCCCCTCATCTTGTACTTACGCAGACAGTCCTTTCTCCAAACTGGCTGTAGAAGGTCATCGTGACTTTGTGCTTGTGCCCAGTCCTCTGATCAAAGGTGTTGCAGGTGTCGAAGGGTGGGCTGTACAAATGCAGGCTGACAGCAGGCTCTGTGTGGCTTATGTTCTCCACACGGTGCAGGCCAATGGAGTCTACACCAGCAAAGGCACAAAATGGCAAAAAGAAGGTGTGTTAGCAGGAAGATCCAATGAGATCTCAATTGCCTAGAAAAAATACTTTTTAAACTGTAATTCATGAGCAAATAGGCATGGCCACACTTTTATGGGCAACAAGTAATTCAGTACAGGGAATTTGACTGGTGTTCTCTAGCACAGATTTCTAAACACACTGGTAATTCAAAATGTGTTATTGCCTTTCACAGTTCATGTAATTTCTAGATTATCTGCCACAGGATAAAGGCCAACAGAAATCCCAAGAAAATTAAGGAAGACCGTATTGTAAATATTTTTCTAGCTCTCATTCCCAAAGGATTTCAAGCTCATTTATTTTCCTAGGAGACCTGTTGCTCTACATGCTTCAGAAGCAGGAAGAGGGCAAAAGCTTTTGTACTTCTTTACAAGTAACAAGGATATCAGTCACATAGAAAGTCAGCTACGTGCATTTGGGGCATGGACTTATGGGCAGACATATGGTATCTTCTACTGCAGGCATCTGTTTCCTAATGAATCCTTCCAGTTTATTGGTTTGGAGAACACATTTTTCATTTGCTTTCGCTTTCCTATAAAGCAACTAATCAATAGTGACTGACACAATTCCAATCATGACTGAATAGTAAGCATAATCAAGCTGTTACAGAAAAATGTCAGGTATGAAGAATCACATCCATGAAACAAACCATGTCCATTCTACACTAAAATGGAGGTTTTGAGTTACTTAAGAGAGACCTTGAATTTAATTTATGACTCTGCTGTAAAAACATAAAATAATGAATTTATGATCCTGCTGTAAAAACAGCTCAGGCCTTTGAACTTGAATTTGTTATATAATACCTGGACGTGTATTGTGCAACATAGCCATGGTACTCTGAGAGTCATGAGTACACTCTTAAGTCTGATTGGAAGCCCAAAGTGTTGTTAACATACTTTGTCTAAATAGAGGATGTAGCAGTTGGGGGAAAGTCCTAAATCTTTGCTCATCTAATGGAGAACTCAAATAAACAGGGTTTAGTTGTTTCTGACCCTTATGTACAAGAGCAACCAAGAAGCACACAGTAGAATCATGAAGGCACTTGCTATCAATGTAATTATGGCAATCAGCACACTGTCAGTGTTTTCCTTCTGCTTGTTTAACATGTTCCTTTTAAACCAAAACATCTGTTATGAAACATGGCAGAGATCCAAACAGCCTCAGAGAACTGGATACCAAATTAGTTTTAAACAACTGAGGAAGCTTTGGGTAAGATGCACACAGACTGCAGTTGTTTGCATTGGAAAGGACTGCATATGTAGGGAGACCTGATTGAGGTGGAGAACCCATGTCCCTGGCACAGGAGCAGCCGCAGATGTGTCAAGCCATTTCCTGCCCTATCAATTCAGTGTTTTCATTTAGCACGGCACAGCTTCAACAGAGGGCTGCAGAACACCAGTCTTTCTCCTCAGTGCCCTCACCCTGGCTAAGTTCCTAACCCAACATGAGTCTCCCTCTAGCTGGGAAGTTCCCAAGGTCAGCCCCTCTAGGTGTGCTCTCCAGTGTTTTACCCATGACATGTAAAGCAGATGACCTGCTTGTCTGCTGCTTCACCTTTGTTCTGTTGAACTCAAAGTGGTCCAGCACAATGTGCAGGGTCTTTCATAGCACCAGCACACATTACATCCAGATTGCAACTCCAGGATGGTCTCCAGCAAAGCAGGAGGTGGTAATAGTTACAAGTACATGTGATGACGGCATGGATTTAGATACTTAAAGACCCTTACTGATGGAATCTTAGTCATTCGCAACATTGTGGTTTTTTTTTTTTTTGTAGATTGGAAATTTCAGTTTTGCTCACACTGCCCTTCAGCACTACAGCCTTTTGTTGATTTGAACAAGAAGTAGCACTGTCACAGGTTTCTGTTCCTAGCTGGTCAATTTATTTCATAGACAGTTTCTACAGTTTCACCATAAATTTTCCATGACTGAGTAAAAGGATTACTTCTTTGAGAACAAAAAAAAAAAAAAAAAAAAAAAAGCAAGGTGATCAAGCTTGCTTCTCTTATTTCTTAAAAAAATGCTATACAAGTTTATATTTACAAGCAATTACACATAATCATCAGGGGCACAATACTAAAGGCTGTTTGGACTAGAGGAGATACCCAGTATACTATTATTATTATTGCTACAAGCAATTGCTACAATGTTTTAAGAGTGAGTGAAAAGCACATTTTTGATGCGGTTGTTTATTTTACTGAATCTAAATACAGGCTTGTGCAGAGTCTAAAGAGTCACATTCTTAAACTGTACATAGAGCCATAGGTATTATACTGTTAAATGTAGGAGACAAAAGCAGATGAACTCTTCCGTTCGGAATAAGACTCATGACAGATAATTGTCAAAACAAGCTTAATATCTTACCATTAATGTAGGCACATTGATTTTCCCTCAAAACTCGTTCTGATTTCTTAGTCATTTCACCATTTCCTTTTTTCTCAGGCCATTCAAACAGAGTCTCCTTTAGATTTCCCTGGAGGATCTTCATAAAGCAGTGTGAGTCAGTGTGATCATGGATACTGCTATATATGTAAAAAGAATAACCAAACTCAGTGTGATACGCACATTTTATTTCAGAGCAAGACAGACAACATAGCATATTGTATGAGGACAAAACCTTAGAATGAAATTCCATTCCACAAGGGACGTGCATTAAGGGATGTCTACTTACACTGCTGCTATGGTAATATATTGAACTAAGTTCATATACAGCAGGATTTGGAGAAAAGTCAGATATTGGTCAGCCTATGACTTCAATATAGAGAACCACAAAGAAAGTCTGGAGAAAGGAGTAGGGCTGAAAATTTCTCCAGAATGCAAAAACTCTTCTGGGCCAAGAAACAAAACAATGCTTCTACCATGATCCCAGGAAAAGGCTGACATAAACTTGCAAGTATACCTGATCTCTGCAAATCCACCATGCTGACTTCCAAAATATGAAGAAATGAGCTAATGCTGCTTAATTTCTATAGCCCCTTTACTGCTGGGATTCACATGCATTGTTGAAAAAAAATGCCATACTTCTCACTCTGAGAGTACTAAATGCAACCAGTGATACTAAGCTGTTAATGTCACTGGCATTTTCATGTTAAAACTCAACAGAATCTGGTAGGATTTGTTTGCTTTCTTGATCTCTCTTCTTGCTCTGAAGCATGTTTTATTTGCCACATTTAGAGATTACATATGGGTTAGATATTTAGTTTAGTATAGTTAGTTTAGTTTATTTTTCTTTTAGTGCAGGAGTAACTGTTATAGAAGTAAACAGGATTAGGACAAAGGGAGAGCTCTCCACTCATTGGGACAAAAGAGAAGAGGGAATTTGACCCTCTGAAGTACAGCGCTAATAAGTTTCAATCAAAAACCTGGTACTTGTACATTACTGTTTCTATTCAGCAAAAATTAGGATTTCTTGCAAACTGAGATGCTGAGAGAGGAGGGCTTGCTTCAGGCACAGAACACTTCACAAATGCCACTTTGTCATGGTCCTTCCAAATAACATGAGAAAATCTGACCTTCTTCTTGCAGGAAGCAAAACTAGCTTGTCTCAGTCTAGCTGTAACAAATGCCCATCCAACTTGAACACAGTTTAACATAAATTACAGGCTGTGTGGGAATAGCCTAGGAGGAGTAGAGGTGGTGAGCTCAGTTTCTGTATTGTTCTGAGTTTCATATTATGGCATCCTCTAAAGAATGCCGTACATGATCAATTGCAACAAACAAAAAAAACCAAAAAACCCTGTTCCAACATCTCCTTAGCTTTTCTATTTAGATTTGAGAATATTCAGTCCAAAACCTGCATATTTGCTATTCAATTTTTTGCTTCAGCCCACAGTGAAAGACCTTCCAAGAGACAGATCCTGCCCTGACATAGTGTAGGACAACAAAACCAAGTGTACAGTCTATGCACATGACTTGGGAGGCCACATCAGCATTATGATCCATTTTGAGGGAAGAGATGAGATGCACAAACCTAGAGAAAGCCAAACAGTTCTGGAAAGGGGCTCCTTCCTCCCCATTGGTAGTCCTAATCAAAATCTACTTTTCTCATCTTGCCACAAGGCAGATTTAAAAACCCTGAAAGAATGAAGACTATTTAAACTGCACCTAGTCCTTCTTCTGAGGTCAGGTCTTATATGGGTCTGTTGAATGGGACAGGTTGAGCAGGGTCATATCTCTGGGACTAAAAACAGTAGAGAAGCTTAGCTTTTGTAGAAAAACAAAGCATTTTTGAAAGAGTGCTTTACAAATGGCCATGGACTACAAACTTGCAAAAGTTACAGCAGGTATTCAGGACTGCTATACTAATACAAGCTCTGCACTGCTTACTTCCCAGACACCTTCTGATAGCTCCCATAGGACTTATTTATTTTTCCTCTATTTTGTATGACAAAGATACAAAAGATGTGGGGAATTTATATGTTTGCTAAAATCATAGTTTTTAAATACAAACCTGCCATGACCTTCACCCCAGCACAAGATCATCAAGTTGAACTTTCCATTTCCATTGTCCACAAGATTTCTTGTGTACCTGAAATACAAAATGTTTGCTCTTAACTGTACTAATATGTCTATAAAAGAGAAAATTATACAAACATCTTTATGGAAGAAGGTTGTGACATACAAAAACTATTTTTCTTCTGTTTTCTTGAAATGTAAGTTTTACTTAGAAAAAATGAAATTGCATTTATAAGTTTGGCATTTTTTGGTAAGAAATATTTTTCTGGGAAGGAAAAGGAATATCTAATATTTTGAATACTATTTCTTTTGAATTACATAGATGATTGGAGTTTGGGAACTGTGAGTCAGACTAGAGTGGTAGACAGGATCAAATCAAAATGGTTATTGAATGAAGTCACTTCAGCAGCTGGCTTATAATTAGAAACAGAGGACTGCAACGAAACAAGAAAAATACATAGTTACATTCTTCTGCAGCTCCTTTTCTGATATTCTTGGCTTTCCTTCTCTTACACAGAACTCATTTGTACAAAGCCAAAATAACAAAGAATGAAGATGCCAGACTTCCTGCACATGGTCCTCCCACTCTGTTCCTGAAAGTTCCATGTCTTGTGTTATAGCATTTTTGTGTGGATAAAGCACCTGTGAGGGACGTTTTGCCAGCATCTACTTCTAAACAAAGTTTATTAGAGCAAAATTTCTTTTCAATTAACATCTTGTGTTTGTTTCCTTTTACTCTCCTTTAAGTTTCCCCTGAACTCTGATCACCTTGTTCAATTGAAAAGTTCATTAGAGAAGGGATTTGGATTTTGCTCCAGCTTCCCATAGAGTGACCCTTCTGATCTGGGTCTGATGCTATGGTACAAGTAGCTCAGTGAGAGATCTTCAGATTTAATTTTAGCAGTAGCCATGAGTATTTGCACTTTGCCAAGTAAAGAAAATATTTATGCCTACCATGGTATGCCTCAGTCTCACCTGAAAAATGCAAGCAAGGGCACACAGAAAGTGCATTGATATCAGTTGAATACTTTCAAATTAGTATCCCCATAAGTCCACTCTATTTCTCTATTTTACTCAAGAAAGGATGCTCATAAAGAACTACTTTCAAAGGAAACATCTATATCTACACACTGCCTCTCACTGCATCCACAATGTGTACATATATTACATAGACTTATTTCTCCTATGATGTCAGAAAACAATTAATCAATGCTGGCATTTGACAAGACTTCTCAAGCACTGTTATTTCTGTACAGGTCTGGCTGGACAAAAATAAATGTATAAATACCAAATAATAAATAAATATGTAAATAAAAGGTTGCCACAACCAATGTTAACACACTTTGTTTTCCTGATTCTTAGTTTCCTATGTTCTGTTACAAATGTCATTATTTGTTCCAAATGGAATACAGTCACAGAGAGGTGAAAGGAGGCTAAAAAAGTCAAGCTAGAATGATGCTGTCACAATGCCACAGTTAACAAGAAGTTTTGAAGTTTGAGGTGTTTGAGTGGGGTTTTGTTTCTATGTTTGTATTTTAAAGAAAACACTCGAATAAAATGCATTTATCTTGAAATTTAAAACAGCGAAGCCAACAGCGGCAGAGATAAATCAGTCGCTGGCAGAGCAAGAGGAGTTAGAACCCCAACAGGTATTTTCCTTCCAGCCGCTGAGCAGCAGCAGAAAGCCTCGATCTGCCCTGCCCCGGGGCAGCTCCGGCCCGCCGACACGGCAGGGCGCGCAGAAGGCACCGGCTCGGCCACGGACCCCGAGCGCGCCGTGAGTGCTGGTCCCTCTGCGCGCCCCCCGCGCTTCTCCCGGGCTCCTTCTCCCCACCTTGTGGTTTATCGCTTATTTCGGGGTCTGCGGCACGCCGCTGTGTCTCCCCGGGCCATCGCGGCCCCCTGCCCGCAGCGGGAGCGGCCGGGGGCCGGGTGCGGGGCCGCCGCCCGCCCGAGCCGCGGGGCCGCCATTGGCCGCGGCCGCTCCGCCCGCTCCCCGCCCCCGGCCCCGCCGCGACCCCCGCCCCGCGGCCTCTGCCCCGTGGCCCCTCGGCGCCGCCGGAGGAGCTGTCGGCCGGCTCCAGGCGGAGGCGGGAGGGGCTCGCCCGGCGTCCCTGCTGATCCCGGTCCCCGTCCGCCGCTCTGCCTCGCCGCGGCCGCCGCTTGCGCGGCCGGGGGCTCCCTGCTCCGGGGTGTTCTCTACCTGTACTGGTCGAACTTGGCGTACTGCAGCCACTCCTCGGGGTTGCTCTCGTACGACTCCATCAGCGCCTGGACCTCGTCCACGCTGACTTTATCCTCGGCGAATATCTGATGGAGGATACGGATCAGCTCCTCCAGGCTCCGCGCCTTCCAGGTCTCCGTCTGCACCGGCTGCTCCATCATCGCCGGTCGCTCCCGTGCCGCCTCCAGCCGCTGCCGCGGGCCGGCCCCCGCCGCCTGCCTTTATGCGCCGGGAGGCACGGCGGGAGCTCACCACCGCCCCGGCGGGCGGGCCCGCGGACAGCTGCCCGTCCCCGTCCCCGGGAGCGCGGCCACCGACCCTGGCGGGCGGGAGCAGCCGGAGGCGGCTGCAGAGGCTCCTCCACCGCCCGCTGCTGCTGCTCCGCCGGAGCCCGGGCGAGGCGGGGAAGGTCGGGCCGGCGGGGGTCTGGCGCTCCCGTATCCCGGCGGGGAAATAGGAGAAGTGGCTATTGCTGCCGGGCGGAAAGCATCTCTCTCCCTCTGTCGGGGAGTGCGCTCTGCCGCTGCCTCCGTTACTCACACGTTGGTTTGAAAAAATACATCTAAAAGCTCTACTGAAAGCAAAGCAAGACACACAGCTATTTCAAGCACACAGAAGATTGCTGCTGGAGATTGCTTACAGACAGCCTGCCCATTGATAGTGCTGTTTCTTGAAAGCCAGTGCACTCTGCAGGAACAATTAGGGCTGCCGTAACCATTAGCACTCAGAATGACACCCAGAAACAGTGAATGGGACAAAACAGACAGTGCTAAAACAACAGACCGTCCTCACGCTCCTCAGTCTATCCAATCTATATACTGGCACCAGAACAAGTAGATACTACACCAGCCGTCTTCCTTCCACTTCAGCTGTTAATGAAATCTCTTATTAGTCTGTTATTAGTTGTAATTAATCTGTTATTAGTTTTAAGAGCTGTTATTAGTCATGAATTCTGGCAAAGGAATTCACTATACACCATAGAACACTATTTGAAGAAAATCCATCTATTCTTTGTTAAAGAGAAAAAAGGTTCAGCTCTTCAGGTCTGCCTTATGATATGGCTCTGGAAGTAAGCAGACTGGTGGTGTGGGCTGCTGTAGCTCTGAGGCTCAAAGGTGCTCACAACATTGGCAGCTTGCAGTTTCCCTTACAGACAGTTTACCTTAAGGGATTTTTAGCACACCTGCATTCTCTTCCCTCTCCCTGACCTGTACATGAAAGTACAGGCATGACAAAAAGAAGTGCCATTAATAAAGTAAATATAGCTTGAGAGGCTGAATGAATTTCTGACTTCTCTGCAGTAGGGAATACTTTCCCAGTTTTAAATGGAGCTGGAATCTAGCAAACTGGAATTAAACACAGATCAGTGTACTGAATAGGTACATTTTTAGGCATTTTTAGCCAGAACCTCTCCTGGCATATCGAAAGCAGACCCTGCTTTAACAGTATTTTGTAAATTATTGTTGGTATGTGTGTGAGAGAAAGAGAGAGAAAACTGCAATAATTTCAAGATTTTTTTTTAAGGTCTGAGAGAACCTAAGACTATCCCAAATCTCTTAAACACAACTCTTGTGCTGATCTCAGCAGCCATGTCCACTCTTCTGGGCCAAATGCAGGTAATGAACAAGCATATCACTTCCCTAGGTAACTTTTTCAAATTCACAATTAAGAATGAGTCTTATTTCTTAACAAAATTTGTCTTTGTTCAATGTCAGCTCTTGGTTGGTGCTCTCCAAGGATTAGATGGACAAGTAGCACATTTTTCAGTACACCTCAGAAGTCTCATACAGCACCATTAAAACTGCTGTAGGTTACAGAGTTAGAATTAGTGTGAAATACCCTTTTATTTCAAAGGCAGAATTCACATTCTTTTGGCAGCTGCTGGAAGCACTGCCCAAAGGAATAGAACATCTCTCAAGAATAAAATGTAAGAATCACAATTATGGGTTCTGAAATGCAGCATGAGGTAACTTTTCAAGTATTTTTTGTCTTATTCTGATATTCACAGGATCTGACAGAAACTAATTTCCAGCAGCTATATTTCTCTGTTTATTTGTACACTTGTGCTTGGAGGTATTTTCCCTGGTATTTAAATCCAGGGGAAAAATAGTTATGCCACTGCCGTTAATCCCTAACACTTCAGTACTTTGATTCCTTTGCCACAAAGTTGATGAGGTCATTAGTTAAATACTGCTAGTAAAAGAACATTTTATACCTCCCTCTATTACAAGTAAGGGATCAGGCTGGATCTACCTACTGCAGTTTACAACTGCTGCAGTTTATTATAGTTTATATAGTTATACTTTTTATTTGCTTCTATTCAAAAGTGTTTACAGCTTTTAATTTGGAATTGTTCAACCTACTTTTTGATCTCCAAAACATCAGTTGATTACTTGACTGACTGAACACCATTAGGAACAATATTTATGTCTCTCCAACTTGTGCTTTTGCTTATGCCCTATTAACAGAAATGGCACAAGGGTCTGAGCACATACAGCAGTTAACTGTCACTGAATATTCAATATAAAAAAGAGAACACTGAAATCCACACAGCAAAAGAACTGTATTTACATTCTCAGTTGTGATTCTGCATAAGGAGACTGCAGGACTTTATGCATTTTTATTGCTGGAAATCATACACCTGAAGAAATGAACTATTATATGTATTTCTCAAGTATCCTATTAAAAACTTGTCTTGGAGAATAGGTGTTTGGACTTTAACCACAAAACCTTTGCTCTATGTACAAATGCTGAAGCACTCTGCTATTACCCAAAAGACAGGTATAAGAAAATCAAGCAATTGTTTGACGTGACATCTAACTCCAGGAGACACTTACTAGCTGAAGTGGTCAGTCACTTACTGGCACATCATCTCCTACTGGGGTGCAGCTCACAAGGTTTCTCTCATGCTTTACTGAGGAAAATCTTCAAGTCAGATCAATGGAATTATCAAACTGCAGCATTAGACACTTTGCACCATGTACTAAGCCTGCAAATGTAGCTTGTGACTGTACTTTATTTTATATCTTGTAACTCCAAATAAAAATTGTGAGCTAGTTGAAAGTGGGATCCAAGATGTCTAAATGACCAGACTCTTGCGGCAAACAGCTATGCTGTGTCTCTTTGGTCTGTTAGCCTGGCCAGGCAATAGCACTTCAACACCCTCATGGGTACTTACACCTCCTCTTTCAGCTGAAATTACTTCCACCCCTTTTACTAAGTCACCTCTTTGTTAAGTCTCTGTTCACCTAAGTTTCTGATGTTTGTAGAGGGTTCTAAAGAGAAAACCTGGATCAGCAATTGTAGTGCAAGATTTGGGGCTACATGACTCAATGTAGTCATGAATCAATGTATCAGTGCAGCTGTCCGTCAGTTGTATAAAGTGAGATTGATCACTCAGTATGCAGCTGATCTTTGATGAAAAACTGCTGCATGCACAGCAATTCTCAAAAAAAGCTTGAGAGCAATTGCATCAAATATCATGCAGTTAAACACCATCTTCAGGCTAAAAACATGAAGTAAAACACGAGTGAAATGAGGATGCCACAAACAAAATCATGTAATTCACTGAAAAAACCAGCAACTACTAAAGGGCATGGGCTCTGCTGAAGGTAAAAGCAAACTCCAAACAATGCACTGAAGAGCTGTGTGGCATTAAACCTCACACCACAGAAGGGACTCTTGGAAGAATCAGTCTGATCCACTTTTGGTGGGGAATGCATATGCTATAAATAAAATACAAAATATTGACATTTTTCTCTGCAAGAAAGAGACTTGAATAAATTTGTGGTCTTTTAAAATTTATGATATTTACATGAGAAAGCCAAAGTACTGGCTAGCCTCCACATTAGGAACATTGCTGTGCACTTTTATGTGGAGATCTTTTTTCTTTCTTTGAGGGTTCCCATTAAGAGCTCTTTAGGGTTATTAGTTCTGTTACCAAACAGAATTCAAGGGAAACATCTTTATCTGCTTTAAATCATATACTGATATTTGCAATTGGAACATGTTGATTCAAACCTTTTTTTTAAGGTTAGGCCCTCAATGCAATTATATTTTAATGGCACATAGTGTCAGTCTAATTGATATATACACATTGTATAAATAATTTGCATGTGGAATCATTCCATAAGAAGATACAGAGCAAGGATTCCAAGAGTCGTGTACTTTAAAAAAAAATTATTAAGTAATGTTCATCATCTACTTTTAATAAAGTAAGGTATGATGGTGCCAAGACATATAGCTAGTACCTTGCCACCATCTACATTCTCATATTTAACAAAAAATGTTGCTGATTGTGGCTATTGGTAGGCATTTAGGGCCTATCAATTTAGTCATTTAGAGACAATTGCATGGAGCGAACACAGAGGAATAATTTTTTAAAAATTCCTAGATTGTTCTTGAAGTTTGAAGAGGGACCATGTTTTTTGTCCCAAAGTTTAATTCTTCTTATTACACATACAAGGGATGAAATCTCACCTGAAATTTCACCTGTGTACTGAGCAACAAGTATCCCAAGGACTGATCCCTGGCACCATCACTCATTGATGAAATCTGTTCTGTGCAAGGGCCAGCTTGCACAGAACAGATTTCATCAATGTTATTTACCTCCTGAACTCTGTAACAGGCCGATCACATCCCGTGTGCCCACCAAAAATGGTACCTTGCCAGTTCCTGAATTGAGCACAGGCCAAAACCTGCGCCAGCAAGTGTTCTAACAACCAACTGTACAGATGACTGGGCTACAGTGTCCCAGAAAATTTCCTGGCACTAACAAGTCTAGTGACATAGATGTAGTGTGACAGGCTTAACATTAAGCCTTTAACATACTCATTTTGGTCTCAGTCAAAAATGTGATTCAACCTTTTTTGACCACCTATTTCAGGAAGAAACAATCTCTAAATGAGCTTTTGTCGCTCTAATTCTGACTAAAAGGGGCATCTGACATCTCACGATGTTATTGCTATTAAAGCAAGAGCAAAGTGTGGGGTTTTGTGACGTTTAGCTTTGGAAGCATATTAAACATGGTACTAACAAAGCTGAAACGTGGTCTTTGCAAACAAGAAATGCATTTTACAGGTTTTCTTGTCAAACGTTTTTCTTCTCATGAAAACCTTTTATTTTTTTAATGCACATTGAATTTTATACAAGCTTGTAATAGTCACAGTCCTCATGAAAAACTCCAGAGTTAAAGGAATTTTTTCTCCCCCTTTTTTTTTCTAACCCTCAAGATCAAGATGTTGTAGTAAGATAATGTCTTGAATAACATTTGTATAATATCTCTGAATAACCGAGACTTCAGGGTAGTCAAGAGCAACGTAAGCTAAAAAGCTGTACAAACAAGCAGAATTTGATTTGCAAAATGAGAATGAACAGTGACAATCGGTAAATAGAAGCTGCTTTGGCATTAGAAGGAGTTGGAAAAATGGATGTGTGGATTTCCAGCCCCCTCACCATGACTTTACTGTGTATCAGTATATTCAGGTTTGAGTTGTGGGGATAGTTAACACAGACACATCTTCTGTTAAGATCTAAGCAGTAGTTTTCTGAGACTTTAAAGTCCTGGAAATGATGACATCTGCTCAGTATGCTCACAGGAGGCACAACTGTGTATTTTATAATTTCACTCTTGATGTAACCTAAGTTTCATTTAGCTTCTTCAGGTTTCCATGTGCATTTAAGACTAGTTCAAACTACAAATTAGAAATCTATCATTAAAGCTAGTCTCTAAACCATTATAATAATTAATAAAAATAGTGTCTCACAGTGTGAAGGGTTGGCATCTGGTGAGTATTAACTTGAAACAGGGTAAATGAATTTTGCATAGAATTACTTTTTAGTATCAGGATGTTGTGAAGTATTAGGTCTTTCATAAAAACAGTGTAGTAACTTCCCTTTCCAATACTTATTTCTCAGTCTTTAAAAATTATTTATTGATTTTTTTTCAATTTGTTTTTTTCTGTTAATTCAGCAGTTACATTAAATCAAGTGAATTAAATTACATTACAAATATTGGCAGTTTAGTATAGTAGCATATCGGTTGAGCACAAAACTCTGAGTAAATCTAGACTTTAATTTTTTGCTTTGTACAACTCTCACTGATCTGTCCAAGAGACAGTCTTTACTTTCATGCCCTTTTTCTCCCACTCTAGCAACTGAAGTCACTTAAATGACACCAAATGCAAAGAACACAGTTCATGCTCTACCTGGGCTTCTTATGTTTCCAATTTACTGGAAATATTCTTTTCAAAGAGAAAAGCATATCAGGACAATTTATGATTTTAGAAGCTATAACTGTCCCTTTTTAAAATAGGAGATTCAACATGTCTCTTGCAAGTTCTAAAAGCAATGTACTGGGAAGCACTTACTTGTTTACTTGACACATAATTTACTTGAAATGTTTGCAGTATGGTTTGTTACTTAAGAATACGAGCAAGGAAAGTTTTCTGCCACCTAAAATCACACCTCAGCTCCAGACAGAGTCCATGGTCCACAAAGAGCTACCAGAGGTAAGTACTGACCACCTCCCTGATGCAAGGTACAAACCCAAAGGGAAAATGTCAAAAAGGAGGACTCTCTCTGTAAAGAAGGTACGGAAGTTACATGGGGGAATTAGCAGAACTGGAGCTGGCAGCCAATAAAAGGAACAGAATAAAGACAGCCGCTTAGGAGCACTGAGAAAACAGAAAGCAAGGGCTGGATCAGTAAGTACTTGCTGTATACTGGTAAACTAGACCCCAAGAAAAAATTACTTGGGGTTGGAAAGAAATTAAGAGCAGAAAAATGCTGAAGCAACCAGCAAAAAGCAAGTACTGTTCAGGGAACAAGTTGAATCTTAGATAAATGAGTAATTCAAAGCTTCATGATTCATTTATCCAGGTCCAAAAATGCATGTGGTAAAGGAGGAAATCCTTTAGTAGGAAAACCCATAGTAATGGAGACCATTACTATGGGTTTTACAATATTGGATTATCACATTTTGAGGAATTGAGGCAAACGATTTTTTATTCAACTTCAGAGGATAAAAATTATTTATAAATTCAGCATAAATGACAACCTTCTATAATTAGTTGGCAGACACAATGCCCTATAGTTCTTCAAGATCTCAATGTCTTTTGACTTTTTAAAAGCAAAACACAACGCCCCCAGTACACACACACATCAACCTTCTTGCATCACTTCTTAAGAGCACATTTGCAGTTTATCAGTAGTTTCATTTGTTAAGTTCAAGTGAGGTGAAAGGCACCAATAGAACACTCTTTAAAGAGAACCAGACTAGTAGCTTATCTTAGGTAAACATACTGTCACACGGGAGAACAAACTACTTATATTTGTAAGGCCAGCATGTGGACATACTATGAAAAAGATTGAAAAAGAGCCCTAGATAAAACTATGCAAATACCTTTGTCCTTGTGTACCCTCTAGTGGCTGTCGAGGTTATGCTGGCGTCACAGTAACTAAGCAGGCAATGTCCTCAACCAGACAGAATCAGAGTGCTTCCCTCTGCAACAGCTCTTTTAAAGAGATGGAGATTCAGGAGATCAGGGTTCTGAGCAGGCAAAAGTATGGATATTTGAAGTTTAAAGTTTACAACAAATTCTGCCTTGTTAGTTTAATGAAGTGAACTCAAGTTTTCCACTTAAAAAGTGCCAAGATACATCAAGCAACACATACAGCAAGCATTCAGAGCATGTGCCTGTGTAACAGCAGCATATGTGCACGCTGCACGCAAACTGTGGCAACGTCAGTAAGTTAAGCTGGGTATTACTCTTCCAGGTGGAAAAAAATCCAATACACAGGCTGCAGAGACTACATAAGAGCCACTTTTATATGAAATAGCAGTTCCAGACTACAGTAAAAACATTATTTAAACTAGAAATGGCTGTTTTGTCTGTATGTGCTGAAGAACTGGATTACATCAGGGACAAAAACTGTTATCCAGTATAAGAACATTCTCCAAGCAAAAAACTAACATTTAATTTGGTTCAGCTTAAACAAACACATAAGACTGTACAACAGACACTTCAAATAAACCCACTAAAAATCTCCACCCTCACACCCAAACTCCCCAATAAATAAAAGCAAAGGTCAGCACCCTAGCCAAGGTACAAAGTCCTCTCAATAATGGAAAAAACCTCACGTCAATTCTCACAGCTATGATTTAGCAAAGAATATAAATTGCATGCTATTGTTTAGTGGACCACACAGCTGGTAAAACATGAAAATTAACAACAGTTAAAAAGAGAATATATAGAGGTTTTAGCAGCTCATATCTACTTTCTCAAGAACTCCAGGTGCAACATGCAGCTACGTCATTCAGCTAAAGATGCAAGTCATTAAGCAGTGTAAGAAAAAACAGCTTGAGAGCTGCTGAAGTGTTGAGCCTTCAACAAATCATTAAAAAATTTGTGCAGGAGGGAAGCATTGTGAGGCCTCTCATAATGTGCCATCCTAAATTAGGTACTCAACTTACCAACAGGATGAAGGCAAAGGGTGGAGTAATTAAACTAGATAACAACGCCTATATATTACAAGAAAAAAAATCAAAATACTGTCTTGAAATAATATGAGATAATGCACATTCAAGATGAAGATTTCACAAAGAACAGGATGCACACCACAGATGTACAACACATAAGAAGTAAACTGAATCCCAGGCTACATGTACAACAGACATTACTTTTAATAAAAAGGTTCTCTTATCTTCAGTACAACATATGGACAGAGGTGTCCAGTCAGTCCTGCAAACAACTGAAAGTTTCCCTTCAGATACAGCAATTAAGTATTCAGCAACAAGAATGCTGGCTCTACTGTACATGGCAAGTGCAGGTGTTTTTTCTGTATCCCACATGTACATCAGAAAAAAAGCCATGTGATCGTATAGCCTAACCAGGTCCTTGCTTACTCATCTGCACCATGTGTTCATAGGCAGCAATGCAAAAATCCCTCTTTCTGTGTGTTTACAGCTTGAGTTTAAGTTAGTCCTTTCTCCGTTTTTGAAGAGAAAACCTGAACAACTGTGTGGCCAGTCATTCATCCCCATGCCTGAGTTTTGCAATAATGTAGTACAAGCTTGCCATCACTTCCAAAACACTGCAAGAAAAACAAAAAAACAATAGCTGTTACAATTACTCATGGGCTAGCATACACATGAAGCAAAACAAAAAGTCTTCCCATCAGATAAACATGTCATGGAATATCGTCATGAGAAAGCTCCCCATTACAGTGAGAGCCATGGAAACACACTGCACATGAAGGAATGCATTTCCAGAGACTGCATGAAGTCACATCTCTTCGGACCCCGTTCACACAGAGCAGTAAACATCAATTACACTACAATTAAATGCAAGCTATTACTGCTAGGGGCAGTGAGAGATTTCAAGGGCCCGAGGCGTGCAGGCAAATCCTGCTAAATGCATTTGGAAAGGATATTCAGGATGAAAGTTACCTCATAGAGGGTCCCCACTTCCTGGTCTGGAGACGGAGCAAAAGACTGGTTTACGTATATGAACTGCAAGAAAATGAGGGAGAAGAGATGGAGATAGCACAGGATCCCACTGGGAACAGAGAAGTATCATTCTGCAGTCAAAAGTTCTGCTATTAATCTTTAAGCATATAACAGAATACGACCACTTACTATCATTTTCACTTCAGTGTGGAGGAGCAACAGGACTATGAGGAGTCCCCTCTATCTGACCAGCCAACCAAGCCAAAGTAAACGTGCTGACTTCCTCTTCCTGCAAGCTGACCCATTACTCTCCCATACAGCTGCACAAAGGGTTCAGCTCTTGCTCTTATTTCAGCCCAAACCACTCACTCACTATTCCATATTTGCTCAATTAGAATGGCCAACACAGAAATAAGAAACATCTTGTTCTATTTTCAAGTCATCCTTCTAACTTCCTGCTCCAATAAATACATTTACATGTATAGGAGCTAATCTCAATGACAAAGAGGGCCTTGTGATCTGCTGTGTGGGGCAACAGTGGACACTGGGGTATCATGTGCTATTTCCTAATAAAAGATATAAAATTCCTAGGGCTTTGTTCTTGAAGCATAGCCTTAGGCTTCAGCCACACAGGAAGGCTACGTGCTCCTGGGTTTTTGTGTGCTGAGGTAATAAGATGATAGTCACGGACTCCAACTGTTGAGAATGTCCTTGGTCAACATCATACTTATCACTCTTCTTTGAAATATTAAACTATGGAAAAGCAGATCCCTCATGATTTCCAAGTGAATCAGAAGGCCAGTGCATTTATGCCTATATACTTAAATAAGATCTTCCAAACAAAGAATAGAATGAATTCGGCTACACTTTAGTTGACTACTTTAATGAGGCTAGCTTTAACTGCGTATCTTCAATAAAAACTTTGGACTGTACTGAGAGTTCACTGCAGAAAAACAAAATCAGTGCAACTGTATTTCCAGCTCTTCCAGTATTATTGTGAGGCCACTTTGGCTAGTCACTTCCGCAGGAAGGAATCCATAAATAACACTGGCAATCTGCTGCCCAAGGACAAACACTTCCCAACTCCCCATTTTGAGAGCAAAATCACTCCTATGACAGTAGCTGAACTATTTTAGATGTGAGTTCTGAAGGAAACAGACACCCAGATTCAGGAAGCTGATCCCAAAAACCTCTGGACTGCTTCTCCAATACTCTGTCTCTATACCTAGTTCCACCAGGTACACGGTGCCTAGCAATGTTTCCCTGGGACACACGGCTGTCCAGCGTGCACACAGCTCTGCCTGACAGACACCGAGAAATACAGACACTGCAAAAAGCCCAAAGGCCAGGGCCGAGCACACCCACACTGTGCTGTACATACCCACAGCGTACTGCACACACCCACAGCTCGCTCTATATTACATCCTAACTCTACTTGGAACAGTTCTCTCGGCGCTGCTACTCCAGGTTTCCTGCAGGCAGCTGTAGCCTAGATTCCAACAGTGTCTTTGCAGGTTTGACAACGCGGGCCCTGCGCACTCAGCCCCGCCCAGTGCCCGCCCGTACCAGCTGCTCGGACGCCATCAGCTTGAGGAACTTCTTGATGAAGTCCACGAGGCCCTGGATGGTCCGGGTCCGCTCCACCGCCCACTTCTTGGTCCTCATGATGGGGGTGTCGCCCACGGCCTTCAGCAGCACGTCAACTGCGGGGAGCGCCCGCCGCGTCACAGCGGGCCCGTCCCCCGCCGCTCATAGGCCCGCGCCGCCCGCCCGCGCCGCCCATTGGCCGCCACACCTGCCCGTCAGCGCGCCCGCCCGACCCCGCGAAAGCCTCCCACCCCTTTACTTTTCTTTTTCGCGTCGCCCGCGGGCTCTTCGGTGCCCGGCGACCCGGCCGGGGGTGGGCCCGGTTCGCCGGGCCCCGCCGCGGTCCCGCCCTCCGGGGCCTCCTCCCCGCCGTCGCTCCGGCTGCCGCTCTGCGCTGCGGCGGGCGGCGGCTGCTCCTCGGGCTCCGCCATGATGCCGCTGGTGCGCGGGCGGCGGGAAGTGACGCCACCCAGGGGCGGCCTCAGCTCCGCGAGGCGTTTTGTCCCTCGTGGGACGCCGTCTTTCCCGTCACGTGACACGCCAGGAGAGTCGCGTGCGACGCCAGTCGTCCCGCCGGCAGCGGCCGCGCCCCGCCGGTCACGTGGTGCGCGCGCCCCGCCGGCACCGGCCCGAGAGCGGGAGCGGGCTGGGCAACGGGAGCGGGCTGGGCAACGGGAGCGGAACGGGAACGGAACACCGCACAGCTCGTCCGGCCGCCGCCGGCCCCCGCCGCCGCCCCACCATGATCAAAGCCATCCTCATCTTCAACAACCACGGCAAGCCGCGGCTCTCCAAGTTCTACCAGCGCTATGTACGGGCGGGCCGGGGCTCGGCGGGGCGGGCGGGGGCCGTGCGGTGGCCGGGGGCCGCGCCGTGGCCGGGGGGCCGTGCGGTGGCCGGTCCGCGGGGTTGTACGCGAGGGTCCCCAGCCCGGCCCGGCCCTGCCGGCTGCGCCGGGCCCGGGCAGCGCCGGGGGAAGGGACGGTGCTGAGAGCGCGTACGTGAGGAGGGCTCGGGGAACGGCGGTCGTGTGTTCGCTGGAGCTGCCTTTGGGAGCTCCGGGGTGAGGGCGGGAGGGCGGGCGGGAGGGAGTCCCGTCCAGCGGCACCTTGGCTCTCCCGCATGTGAGCGCCGCTGCCAGCCCCGCTGCCCGGCCCGAGTCCGGCTGCTGTTTGTGTGCAGGCAGGGCTGGGGGAGCGGGGCAGGCAGCTCCGGAACAGAGCCTCTCCTCTCGGAAAGAATCGGTGCACTGTGAAATTGCAGATGACGTGAACACGTAAGGAACTAGAAAAGAGCATTCTTTGACGTGGTAGAAGGCAGGCACAATGAAAATGCAGCACAGACGCTCGGTCTGGATGGAAAGGTGCACTGGAAACTCGTGATTTAGTTGAAGGATAAGAAATTTTAAGATAATGTTTTGAGCGTACTGTACCGTATTTCCTAGTAAATATGCTGAGGTCTGCTTAGGCATTAAAGTGCAAGAAAACAGTTGGTATTTCTTAAAAGTTATGTAAACAAATAACTCGTTTCCCAGCAATGCAGTTACGTGGATTTGTGACCTCTTTCTTGCAATTCTAGTTATTAGAGAACTCATAGATCATTGGAAGGGATGTATCTTACTTGCACACCTCAGAGCAGAAATGATGACTGTGTCCCTTCAGTTTGCACGGTCAGGTTTTGAATTAAAGGAGTGTAACTATTTCAGGTCTTTCTTTTGTGTGACTGAGGTAGAAGGGAAAGGAGATGAACAGACGGCCAGAGGATACCAGATTTTTCTTGTAAAACCTTTCTGATCTACTAGTTTCATAACTCGGCTTTGAACAATTTCTCAATGCCTGAAGTAGGGTAATATGTTTGTGTAAACAGAATACTTGGAAGTTTTGAAAATGTGAATGGCAAATTGAAGTAAGAAACTTTATGGTGCGCAGAAACAGGTGCAATCATATAGATTGTATTTTTATGTTTGATTTCAATAATGTGGATTTTTTTGTGGATCTTTTGAAGTTTATGCATTCTTTAGTGTCAATTGCACTGGTACTGGAGGCAAATCTCGGCTTTTTTCTGTGAGGGGATGCATCTGCAGTTTTCTAGAGAGATTAATTCGGTCAGATCCGTGAAAGAGGTACTTACTTCTTTCATAATACTAAAACTTACAACTCTAACTTTTTCAGCTGATTCATATGAGAACAGAAACTGCATAAAGTGAAGTAAATAATATTTTGCAGTTAGGTAGAAGAAATTAATTTATGGCAATTAAAATACATGTCATCATTTCGTCTTTCAGAACGTAGACCTGTGGCCATAATTTCAAAGGTAAAAATTAAATTTCCAAAGAGCCAGAAGAATTCAGTCTCAGAAGTGATGTTTCTGATCTTCTAAGATTAAAGGTCATGGCTTAGGAGAACCTGTTGCTCATGGTGCCTTTGTATTTTAGGGTATTTCTGGAAATGTTAGATATTGTGGGATTTGAAGCTTCCCTGCTCTCTTCAAGCTTTGGGGACTTTGTTTTACTCTCGGTTTATGGATAAAAGTAGTTCAGGCTACCTTGGAAATACAAAAAAATTCAAGGTACTTGAGAACACTTCTGGGTTACTTAAAAATCCTACTTTTAGATTTTTTTTACAGAAGTTTCTTAAAAACAATCACTTTTTCACATTTCTCAGTAATACCTTTTTCTGCAACTTGTAAATAATGGCTTTTTATGACACAAATAATACATGTCTTATTAACTGCCAGATTTAAGGCTTCAGAAGTAGATAGTTTGAGAGTGCTGACATACTTTGTTTTTTACAGTCTTGTGTGCATTGTCAATCCTGTTTAGCACAGTGTGTTTTCTTTCACAGAGTGAAGACACACAGCAACAAATTATCAGAGAAACTTTCCATTTAGTATCAAAACGTGATGAAAATGTCTGTAATTTCCTAGAAGGAGGACTGTAAGTATCAAGTTTGAAATAAATGCCAAATACTGGCTTTCAAGTATTTTTATTCCTGATTACGGTACAACATTTCACAGCTGTCGTGTAAATGCCATGCCACTTGAGATTTGTTGATACACAAGGAATTATATCATTCTGCATCAAGTGTGCATATTCTTTACTAACTGAAGCATAGCTGTATGTGCCAAAATGTCTTAGGCAATAAAATTTTTTCCCTTGTGCTGTAATAGCCACAGTGCTATATCTAGTGCCATGAGTGTTTCAGATACAAAGATGGGGAAGGAACAGATGCTGTTTTGCTATAATCAAGCTGAAGATGGCTGGTCACATTTTAAGAGGCATTGGCATTTGCCATACCCACTGACTCAGAGTCACAGAATATTCTGAAGGGACCCACAAGGTGTCTGAATTGAACAGCCTGTACAGGAATCCACCGCTCAGCCTTGGTGTTTTTAGCACCATATTCTGACCAACTGAGCTAAATCTCTAGAAAATTTAATACTTTGTAACTTCTTTGGCTTGAACTCCTAATATTTGAGCAGATAGCCTTTATAGTAGGATTCTGCAGCCTTTTTATCAGGATTTGGGCTTGCTCCATGAACTGGGAAGAAAAAAAAAAAAGGTTTTAAATATGCTAACTAGTACAGTTTCAACCCAGATATTTTATTAATAAAGGAAAAGCAAGGTAGGAGGAAAGTGAGACTTAGGTCTTCTGTCTCTGTAAGACACACAAAAAAAATCTCTTTTGAATCATCTTCATTGTTTTTGTCATCTTGCTTTAGCTAATGAAATTCTGAAATGGAGATGTGTTTTATTTTGAAGTATTTATTAGCCCTCAAGAGTAAATAGATAAAAAGCCACCCTCTAGAAGAAGGGGTCAGAATTGGTGGAATAAGCTCACTATCTCCAGTCTGTGACAGAGATTGTCATAGTTTGTTAAATATTATATTTATAGGAATTTCTGGTTACTGGAAGTCAGTCTTCTAACGCCTAGATTTACTGTGTGCAGAGTCAGTTAAATGCTTAGCTGTACCATATCAGCTAGGATGTCTTTTTTTCTTGCTCAAAATGATTCTTGATTTTTTATATACTGGTTTTTAAATCTAAATTGTTCTTTTCTGACTACTCAACTGGTGATTCTATCATCAGGTTCTTGGAGATGATCTCAAGCTGGAAGCATTCTGATTTGAATTCTGTAAGTGAGAGGCAGAAGACATTTGGAGCTTTTTAAAAATGACAGCTGCTTAACAAGAATAAACTGAGATAGAGAACAGAATTCTGGCTTTCCCCCTACTGCTCAGTTACAGGATTACCATTTCAGTATTTTTTTCAGTATTTTTTTCTTTCAGGACAGGGTTTACTTTATAGTTTGCAGTTTACCCAAAGGCCTCAACAGTTTATGTGTAGAACTGTGTGTACTGCAAGTATGAAGTATTTGAAAGACTTGGGTAAATAGATGACAAAA
Source organism: Ammospiza caudacuta (assembly GCF_027887145.1). Taxonomy (NCBI): domain Eukaryota; kingdom Metazoa; phylum Chordata; class Aves; order Passeriformes; family Passerellidae; genus Ammospiza; species Ammospiza caudacuta. Next base: position 10,316,347 of record NC_080632.1, read on the forward strand.
GAAGAAACTTCAATTGCTAGGTATTTCCACTGTCCTGTTTGTTTGTAAAAGTGTTGTCTGATACACAAATGTAATACCTGCTCTACAGAAACAAAGGATTCCCCTTCCTTACTGCCATCCCTGCTCCCTACCAAGCATTAATGCAGAGCAATTTGCTTAAACAAGTGACCTAAATTTTTTTGTTTTTTAATCTGTGTATTCTCTCTCTGTGATAATGACAAAAATTAAAGGGATGAGTTACGTTGCACAAAATGGGTGATTCAGTTCTGGTACAGAGTTAAGGAAAAGTCACAACAGTCATGGCCATATAGGTTCAGCCCAAAAAATACTTTTGTGTATCTGGGAGTGGACCTCTTACAGCTCAAAGCAAATGTCGGTGGTCTGAGGTAGATCTCCTGTGCTTTATGTGCCTTTGTTTGGAAGGCTGTAACAGAAGAATGGAAGAACATACCTCTTTAGACCTTTTCTCATTCAGTGCCATGATGATTAGTGAGTCCATAAAAATATAATTGCTTCTGTGACTTGTAACATTGCATCATTAATTACTGCTTGAAGTGTGGTCCTATTTCTCAAGATATCAGACATTTTGTAGCACAAGTGTTACATATTCTTTGTTATAAAACAGATCATAAACCTAATTTAAGGCTTTTTTGGTAATCCAAATACCAGTCTTCATTGCAGATTTCTTTTTTTTTCCCCCTCTTAATGCTCTTCTGAGAAGGTCAGGGAGGGATTCATAGGCATGCACTGTTAATCTGTAAAGCAGATTAATCCCTGTTCAGTGCCTGCCTGCTAGTGTGGAATGAAAGTACATTTAATACCTGCTTTTTTGTGATCTGTTTGAATTGATTTTAATAAAAAGGTGCACAGGTTGATGTCATTTTTTATCCATATGGATAACAATAACTGCTTGTTTGGTAAATGTAAATTGAGCTGTCTTATTACTTAGTCTTCTGTTGGAATTATATCACAAAATAAAAGTTGCAATGTAGCTCTAGCTGTTAATAATAGGCCTCCTGTTAATTGAAATTACTGTGAGGATTTGCTCAGCTTAGCCTGAGATGCTAACTAAGCTTTACTTGTTTTATTTCCTCTTTAGATTAATAGGTGGATCTGATAACAAACTAATTTACCGACACTATGCCACCTTGTATTTTGTCTTCTGTGTGGATTCCTCAGAAAGTGAGCTTGGTATTTTAGACCTCATACAAGTAAGTTCTTTTTGCTGCTTTGTGGTTTTTTGGTGGGTTTTTTTTTTTGCTTTTTATTAATTCTTAATTACTGTAATTCAACTGTAAAGTAGCTTAGAACTTAAACATTTTGCTTGCCTTTTTTTGGAAGGTTGCTTTTATACTGTGAACATACCAAGAAGTGCTGAGTATTATTTTCAGATTGTTTACAGTTTTCTGGGCTGTCTTTGGAAAAGTCGTTGTCCAAGTTGACGGGAAAGTGAGGAAACTCTTGGGAGCCTCCTGAGCACAAACTGGTTTTTGTTTTAGCTTTTCAAGGCCTTTTTTGGCTGCAGGTAAAAGTGGCACAGTTCAAACATTTGCTATGCAAGTGTGGATCATGAGAACTTTGACAGGCAATGCTCTGTATGTATATGTATATATTTATGTATATTAATATATATCCAGACTCACACACACATAGATACATGCATATGTATACTCACAATAAATGCATAATGCATAAATATGGCCAAAACCTCTTTGGATTAAACTTTCCTTGTGGCTCATGAGCTTTTTGACAGGTATGCCTTAGAAAAGGAGGGCAAATGCTCCCCTAGGTGTGTGTTCTGCTCCAGGGGAATTGGGACAGGTAGGGTGGGAGTTGTTGGGGAGGAAGATGGTCCATAAGCCTATGTTCTTTTTCTCAGTGAGAAAGGCTTAACAGCACAAATGCTTTAATAAGAAAACTGCTTAGCAGAGCAGAGTGAAAAGATGAGTGTAGGTGGTAAATCTTACAGCCCTTCAGGTGCTGGACATGCCACCTTCATGTGGCACCCAGTGGAGCCCAGCTGGGTTTTCCCACAGTGTGCAGGGCAGAGCAGATCCAGTCTGTGGAGAGAAGCTTTCCCTCTTTTGAATCTTTGAACTATTATATAATTTCCTCAAAGGAAAACGGCTCTTGCTAAAGGGTATTTTCAGGAGAACTTCTTGCTGTAGTTTGGGGTCATGGCGAGGCCATGAGGTGGCATGCTCGCTGGTACCACATGGGAGCTGCCTGCAGGCTCCTGTTACAGTGAGCTGGCTGAGTTTATCCCTTGGCCAAGGAATTTTTGCAGCACAGCACGGGCCTCTGTGTCTATTCAGGTTGTGTTATGTGGATGACTAACCCCTAAACATGCAACAGTCTCTTAGTCAGAATCAGTACATTCCTTTCCTACAGTTCATTTTTGCCAAGGACATCACAGGTTATAGATTGTATTAAGAAGATCTGTCCTGCTCAGCCCAGTAGAGCAGACATGACCTGTTCAAGATCACTGACACCTCAAACAGAATGTCTTCTGCAAGGCTTCCATGTACAGTTTCATTCCAACTCAGGGATCCATTGGGATCATTGAGTCCAACTCCTGGCACTGCCCAGGACTCCCCAGGAATCACACCATGTGCCTTAAAGCATTGTTCAAATGTTTCTTAAACTCAGGCAGGCTTGGTGCTGTGGCCAATATTTAAACTGCCAAATATGTCTTTTATCAACCTAGTAACAATTACCATGTTTGGTAATATGAATGCTCCTAGGTCAAGAGGCCTCTGACTAAATCAGTGATTTTTCCAACTTAAAACTTGCAAATAAATAATTTCACTGTTAGTGAACTCAGATGTGGCAAAAAACAGTTTCACACCATTAAGGGATTTATGTCATTGCATAAAATGGATCTCTTTTATATACACACATACATATATATATATCTAGAAAAGAGTAAATATAACTTACTGTTAAGCCTTTCAAAAGTTTGCACATCAAGAGAATTGATTTATTGCATAAGTAAAATCTGTCCTGACACGTGGGACTGTATCAATTGGTTATTTCACTGTGGAAACACTGAGTGTCTCTAAGGCCTCCCAGTTCCCTGCAGACCTTTCTTGAAGCTGCATAGCTTCTCACAGACACCTCCTGCTGTTCAGAACAGCTGCTCCAGTGCTGCTGTTCTGGACAGTAGATCCAGAAGAGTGCCTGTGGGAGTAGGAGGGAAGGAAAACTCCCATCTGGATTCTTATATGATCTTGGGTCATCGCACATTCTGCAGTATCCGAACAGTGCAGCGTTAACGAGTAAGGTACATGATGGTTCTACCTGTTCCTAGCAGTTTGTTGTACAGGGTTGCTTAGTTGCCTGTCACATATTGTGTCTTCTTACTTGGAAGAGCCAAAATATTTATGAACAGAGAAAAGAAGCATATTCATGTGTAGACAGTGCAACCTGAATTATACGTTCAAATGTTGAAGCAAATTGCTTGCCCTTACTACTACCCGTAATTATATAGCCCCCAAACTTTTTGAATTAGAGAATTTAAACTTTTCTCTATAATGTTTTGCTTCTGGTACCAAAAATACTTAAGTAGATTTTGATCTCCTAGTCTTTGTATTTCACATTGTTTCCAAAAATGCCCCAGTATTTAATTACATGTCAACATAATTACGTAAAGGAAACTGAAATAATAAAAATGCTATTTCCATTTGTAGAAATATTTTGATTTTCTGACTTGTATGATTTTGTTTATAAATCATAGTCTCACCACAGTACCTGCAGCTGTTGAGGATTCAGAATTCTCTTACACGTTGTCATTCAACCATTTGATTATAGCATAGAGTATTAGAGATATGTTAAATATTAAGAGTATTGAGATTAATTAAATATTTTTAATTTCTAGACTGGCTCAGAAGAAGGATCTGTTAATCCTCTTAGCAGTAGCAATCATAATGTACCTTTTACTGAAAGAGGGCCCTCAGAAAGTTTCTTATTACTTGTCAATTACACATGCAGTGTAGACTAACAGGATATACACACGGATGTTGGATTGAGCAAATAAGCTTTGTTTCTTCCTGAAAGTGTTGAACCATTCTTATACATCTTTGTTTACTGTAGTTCAGAGATAACACAGGTAGGAGTAAGACATCTGGCCTTTGTTATGACATACATATAGTGTATGACTAAGTAAGTAGATATATATAGTAGTTTGTGATGGAAAGTAAACTGGTGAAAGAAACCTAGAACTCAGTTTAGCACTTTGGAGGTTTCTGTCATGTAAACTGGGTAAATGCATAGGAGATTGGGTTACATATGGTAGTCTGCAGTTCTTTTCAGCAGAAAGTTTTTGTTGTGATACTTAAGATACTTTTGTGAATGCCACTTATCCCTCCATTAGGTCAGAGCTGTTTCACAGGTAAATCTTCTTGACTCAGGCTTAATGAATATGCTTTATGCATTACAAATCATAGACTCTGCCTCAGATTTGATACTATCTTCAACTTGGATTTCTTCGTTCGAAAGGCAAATTCACTTTGTTTATTTTTGACCATTTTCTTCCCTTTTTTTCCTAAATATAAACACAAGTTTCTTTTTATTATATTTGCTTTCTTGGATTGGTAGATAGGTCAGCATCTGTGCTATGCTTAGGTTTTGCAGTCTTTTGGATTCTGTAAATTCTGTCATGCTATTTTAGCATCTTTGTGTTAGCTTGTGAAGTGTAAGGTTTTTATTGCATGGAAGAAAAATATGTCTGAAAACACAACTAGCTGTAAACTGGCATAAGGGAGAAATGAAGGGTCTTTACAGTGGTACCTTAACTGTTATGGACCTAAGAACCTCTGTCAGCTCCAAGAATTTGTGAGTGTCTTGGCCCATAGCTGTACTTTGAAGACATAATGAGTCAGCAAGCAGCGGAATCTGTGAGAGATCAGTCTTCCATGGGAAATTCAGTGGAGCCTTTCAAGGTAAGGGTGTTCAGTGAGAGGCATGTGGGAAGTGCAGTGCACTTTGTGTAACATGTTTTTCTCAGTTCTTAAGGATAAAGGATCCTGATCAGAGATGCTTTTATGCTAATTAAATAAAAAACAGAGAGGCATATGACTGAGATGAGAACTCTCCAGGGGCAGATTGAATTACTTCTGTCCTCAGGTTTACCATTGCTGTTTAGGTAAGGAAGAAGAAGGGGATATTCTTGGTGTGAGTTACTCCTGTTGTTTTGAGCTTATCTTTTGTACCTGCTTTTGTTAGTATTTGACATTATCTATGCTCCAATACATTTAATTGATGGTGTTCTGAGTTTTCTGCTGCCCTTGTTATCTTCCTACTAATGTATGATTTACTCCATTTTTGTCTTACTTGCTTATTTTAAAAATAAGCCCTTCATTGAAAAGGTGATGTTTTGTTTTGACATGTCTGAGTAGAGAGAGCTCCAGACTTGCATATATTCAATGAAAATATTGTGTTTTGTTTTATATAATTTATGCTCCCAGTGTGTATCTGTCTTTATTAAAGCATATTTCTTACAAAAGAAAGGTGTAGGGGTTTGGGGGTTTTCATTTTTTTTAATGTTTTCTGTTTCCTTACATGGAGATGTGTGTTTTTTTTCTTTTTACCATGAAAGATTGTAATTTCAAAAATGAAGCACAAGGGGGAGCTAGTAATTAATTGTGCATGCATCCTTATTTTCCTGCTATTTCACTCCTTTATTTATGTTACTCTTCCAGTAACATCACATGGTGCATCTGAACTGATATGTGTGTGTGTCAAAGCAATCGATGTGTTTTCTCTTCTGGTTATTGATCTACAAGTCTGCAGCATTTGAAGTGATTACTGAAGTACTTAAATATTAGCACTGCTTGCCTCAGTGTGCAATTCATTTGACTCAACTGAAATTCAGATGAAAGTGACTCTGATTTTATTTACCTTTTCAATTGTTGCAGGCATCTTAAAACAGGCCAAGAAATGTTACTGTAAAAAATCTAGTTTTCCTTGCTGACTAGTGTTTTAAAAGATAATTTATAATAGATGTAGACCTTGTAATTTCTGGCATTATTCTGAGTGAGCTTGCCATCATGAATGGAAGATGGGGGAAATTTCCAAAGCTTCTGTGAGAAATCCCTGGTCAGTGAAAAATCTCTGTGAAGGAATAGCCAGTGCCAGCTGTATTTCCCTTAGATTAAAAAATGTTTGTTGTGCATTGCTGGTCGTGCATTTTAAGCAGAGATTTGTGAGTTTGTTTAGTGTGTGATGGGATTGCTGTGTAATAGGTAAAGGTTTAGAGCCGGCACGTTGCTACTAAACACATGTGGGGAGGGTGGTGTTTCTAGGATTCTTATGTTGCCTGTGTCTTTAATGGGTTCCTTTGTTTTCCAAGGAACTAGACAGATGTCAGTGTGTGTGAATCATGTGCAGAGTTGGTGATTGTATGAGGAATAGTGTCAAACTCTTAGCTCTTGTAAGTAAAACTATTGGACGGAGGTTGCATTTACACTGTTTCCAATCTTCTTCTTACAGCTAATGTCAAACAGCACTGTTCTTGTAACTGCATTCTCCTAAGGTGCAAGGAAAGTAAGAGAACATCTTTAGTGATTTGTTTTGCACCACATGTTGTCAAATGTGTAGTTTTTCTACTTAACATACAAGTTTTTTTTTGTTTGTTTGCATCCCTTCTTTACAGAAGACTGTTATTACTGCAATGAATTAACAACTGCTTGAAGAAAAATCCCTGCTTTGCTTAGCTTCAGCATAATTTAACAGATGCATATTCTATTTTCTTAGTTACCTTGTCACCAAACCTTATTGTCCTGCTTCTGAATATGCTCTGTGTTCATAGTTTAAGTGATAGATTTGTATTTTTGGTATTAAAGGATAGTCTAAATGCATCATTAGTTAATTTATAGTTTGATGTCAACATTTTAAAGACTTTAATAGTAGTAGTCATAGCAAGGGCAGTGTGTGATCGTTCTTTCTTTTTCAGTTTGAGCAGGATCTGAAGATCAGCAATTAAGATGTGAAAGTAGTCTTTGTTGATAAGGCAAGGTAGACACTTGGGAATGGGTGATGTCAAGCAGATCTATGTCCCTGGGTTGGTAGATATAAATACATGTCTGTAGAAGCAGGACTTCATCCACAAAGAGTGGAGGTGGATGGAGTTATGTCCAGGTGGTGTTTGGTCAGTAGTGGTGTTCCCCAGAGCTCAGTGTTGGGGCCAGGCCTCTCTAATATCTTTATCTATGAACTGGATAAGGGGTTTGAGTGTTCTCTCAGCCAGTTTGCAGATGACTTTGTGCTGAGTGGGAATGTTGATCTGCTGGAGGGATGGGCCAAAGTCAGTTGTAGGAGGTTTGACAGTGCCAAATGCTGGGTCCTGCCCTTGGATCACAGCAGTCCCTGCAGCGCTCCAAGCTGAGGCAGAGTGGCAGGAAAGCTGCCCAGTGGAAAGGGAGCTGGGGATGCTGGGTGGCAGCAGCTGAACATGAGCCAGCTGTGCCCAGGCAGCCAGGCAGGCCAGTGGCACCTTGGCTTAGATCTGCAGTAGTGAGGCCAGCAACTCTCCTTCTGTACTGGGCACTGGTGAGGCCGTGCCTCAAATCCTGTGTCCAGTTTTGGGCTCCTCAGTACTAGAAAGATGCTGAGGGGGTGGAGCAAGATCAGAGAAAGGCAGTGGAGTGGTGAAGGGGCTGGAGCACAAGTTTTACAAGGAGTGATGGCTGAGAGACCTAGGGGTGTTTAATCTGGAGAGAAGGACTGGGGGGATCTTATCTTTCTATACAACTGTGTGAAAGGAGGTTATAGAGATACTTCAATCTCTTCTCCCAAGAAAGAAAAAATAGGATAAGAGGAAACAATTTGTACCAAGGGAGGTTTATACTGGATATTAAAAAAAAATTTCACTGAAAGGGTTGTCAGACATTGGAGTGGGCTGCCTGGGGAAGTGGTGGAGTCACCCTGCCTAGTGCTTTAAAAACATCTAGATGTAGCACTCAGAGACTTGGGGTAGAGATTGGGGTAGGGATTTGTCAATGCTAGCGTACCTCTTTGACTCATTCATCTTCAGGTTTCCAGCCTAAACAATTCTGTGAGCTGTGTCACATTTGTGCCTGGACCTAGACAGTTTGAAATCTGGTGCCTCTCAAATACTAAGGTGGGGTTCCTAAATCATGTGGAACAGAGAGTCAAAATGAGGTGTTTGTCTTCCATACTGCTTCTTTAGGATGTTTGAGTTAAGAATTGAATAAAAAATTGCATACAGTGACAGCTTAATAAATAATATTAAATACATGTTGTGAGAAAATGGCCTTGACATATACAAAACTAATTAAAATTTCCAACAAGTTGCCACTATTTTCATGCCATTAATAAAAGATCAATAAATTTTTTCAGAAATTTGCTTTGAAGACCCTAAGCTCAATCTTATATTTAACTTAGAGAGATCTTGACATAACCCGTGTCCGTAGGAGTTATCCCTTGGACGAAGGGAGCTGTGTGTACAACTCTCTAAGGCTGGAGTCTCTAATAGCACTCACCACAAGCACTTGGTGATTGGTATTTGGGAACTTCAGGACTGCAAGTGCAATCATCATTTCATTGTCCAGACTAAGTGAGGATCAGGTGCTCTTGGTGTAGCAAGGTGCAAAAACATAAATACCAAGAAATCTGTTCCAGAAACACCCAGAGGAAGGCGATGTACAGACCATATCTGGCAGGGAACATCACTGGCTGGAGTGCAGTAGCTGCTTGGATTTTTATGCTTTTATGTTCTGGATTCAGGGAGGATTTATTTGCTTATGTGTGAACTATTACAGACTTTTCTAAATTTATATGGTAATATGCCTGACAGGATCAGGAGGTATGACATTAAGACAGATGCCTTTTTTATCCTGGATTCAGTGGGTCTGTACTGTCCTGCTGCTGGAAGGAGTGATGTTGACACTTAACAGCAAAGTTAACAGTCTGGTTAACTAGGAAATGCCTGCAATGCAGTAATTACTAAAAACAATGATGGGAAAAGCTGGTTTTCTTTGCTTTATACTTGAGTTGTAATGAAATGGGAAGGAGTACTTTAAATCACAGCTGAGAAAATTATAGCGTAGGTTATGTTACTGGTTTGTCAAGATGTATCTGTTTTTTAAAACAGTGTGACTTTAAGCAGTTTTAACCTAAATTGGCTTGTGCATACAGTTTTGTCCTCTACATAGATAACATACTTTTGACATAATGTTAACCACATAATTTCAGTAGATGCCTTTAATGCCTTAAGATCTGACCGGTGTTTTATTTCTGTATTTGCTTTTCTCAAACCTCACACCTAATGGAACTGCAGAGTTTTTGTTAAAGATTGACCTTTGGTGCTTTTTTCCCCTCTTTGCAGGTATTTGTGGAAACACTAGACAAATGTTTTGAAAATGTCTGTGAGCTGGATTTAATCTTCCATGTAGACAAGGTACTGTGATGACATCCTGTAATATTTTTATCAAGTAATATGTTTGTTTCAGCTGATACTTGATATTAAACTCTGCTTTACTTTCCAAAGAAGGCTAACAAAGCTTAGGGGTCTAGATGGTATGTCTTGTGAGGTGGGGCTGAGGGAGCAGGGATGTTGAGGCTGGAGAGGAGGAAGCTCGAGGGAGCCACGCTGCCTTCTACAACCACCCCAAGGGAAATTGTAATTGGGGGGTTGGTGTCTTCTCCCAGGTAACCATGGGCAGACGAGAGGAGGTGGCCTCAAGCTGGAAACCTCTTCCCTGAAAGAGTCGTCAGGCATTGAGGCAGATGGCCTGGGGAACTGATGGAGACACCATAACCAGAGGTGTTCAAGAGGCAATTGGACATGGCACTTGCTGCTGTGGCTTAATCAACATGATGGGGTTTGGTCAAATGTTGGATTGGAAGGTGCATTTAATATGCAATGGTTATGTAATTTAAATGCTGTGTGGCTCTTTCTGTTTAAAATCTCAAAATGGACTGTCTTTTTTCAAACACTTAGAAACAATGTTGTTTGAATATTCCCAGCTGTGAGAAACAAGTGTTGTACTTACTCATTTAGTTTAGAGAAATTCTTTTACTATAGTCACCCTTCATTTAAAAGGACTTTGGCATTTCTTGGTGTAATACCTAAAATGCTGAGAATTTAATATATAGAATTTATTCCTTCTGTTGCATTTTGTGCCTACCATTGCTTTCTGTGCAGTCGCCTGTCCCTATTTTTTACAGGAAAAGCAAGATAGAAAAAGCAGACTGAAAGTAATACCAAGTTAGGTATCTGAAAGAACTCAAAATACTAGTTAGATACTCCAGTAAAAATAATACATTTTCACAATAAAAGCCAGTGAAACCTTGAGTTAAAAAGCTCTGAATGTGACATTAACCAGTGCAGTGATTTTTAACTTGAGCGTAAATGAACAAAAGAATTCAATGTAGAGACATGAACTTCTGTATTAAGGCAAGGCTGCCACCAACTGTACAGTAGCATTAGTTGGGCAGCTGTGACTAATTTGATGTAATCTTGATTCTTCCTTTTTTTTTCCCTCCAGTTTAACTTCATCAATATTCTTATAGGTCAGAGAACAAAACAGGAAGACGTATCTGTGAGAATTAAATTAAAATGTTAAATTTTCTTTAAACTGCTGATACAGTCAACTTGTCAAGAAGCATAATGCACTGAGCCTTCATACTTAATGCATTAACTTTCTCTTTCTTGTTAATATATTTCAAGTGTGCAAAAGGGAAGAACAGCAGCTGCTCCTGCTTGATCTTGACAGTCTTGGTTATAATGGGTGCTTATGTGTGGGTGCTGTTAGGAGTGAAATCTTTAAAATATATGTATTTTGAGTGGTCTGATATTGAGAAAAGTGAGGATTGGCTAAGTTATTTGAATGAGAGTTGTTCTGTGTCTTCAGTTCTTGATGGAGCTGTGGGAGGTTATTTTCTTGCAGTTGTCTTGTGAGAGCTGCCTAAACCAACATTTTTTCTTGTAAAAAGATGAGGTGGCATGTAGAAGAGTTAAACTATGTAATCTCAACAGCTGTTGCTGTGTGGTATTTTATGTGGTATTTCTGTAAGGAAATATTTATGCTCCTCAGGTGTTTATAATTGTACAGGACTCTGCAGTGACTTAGAGTTACCCAGAGCCAAGACAGATGCTTATTCAAGAATATTGACAGAGTATGATGAATTCATTTGGAGAATGGAATATAGGTGGAATGACTGTTTCTAATGTGCTGTAGCAGATGAGGACTTGGGGTGTTGGGGAATGTAGTTCGTACAGAAGAGAATTTAACTTCTCTTCATCTGTATTACAAGCAGCCAAAAAACTTGCTATAGCTGGAGCAAGATGTTTTCACATGTCTTGTGAGGAGGAGGGGCAGGTTTATTTCGGTCCTACTGAGTCCAAGAGCCTAATACTTTCTGATGGAAAAGGCATCATTGAAAGCTATTATCCAACTAAAATAATAGAATATATTCAGCTAGGGATGTAAGGGAATACTTTGGTTTTTTCACTGGTTTTTGGCACCTATTGAAATATCTCTGGGAGTATCATGATCTCTTGCAAGAGTTTATTATCTAACCAGATGAGTGAACCATTCAGAATCAAATTTCTTGAAGACAAGAAAATGTGTTTGCCAAATTTTCCTGAGAGAGTTTTTTTCTTGATAAATTCCTTTTTCTTTAGAATGTGCATTCATGCTTTTAGAGAGTGCATCAAATGTAAATAGGAAGCACTCTCTTGATTTTTGTAAAAACACTCCAAAATTGTTATTACAAAACAGCAATTTCAAATTTTAAAAAGTTGATGTTCTCAACAGTCAGATCCCTTTTGGAATATAAGATGTCTATTTGTTGTGCCTTCAGTCTTTCCCTTAAATACTATTTTTAATACACTATTGAAGTCTCTTTTGCACTTCATTTCCACTTATTGCATTTTTGTTAATGATTTTTTTGTTTTCGTTGTTTCTTGGCAAAAATAGTGATTTTTTTAAATAAGAAAAGATAGGGACAATAAGGTGTAATTGTACATTTAATATGTATATGCAATGAATTTTAATTTGAAAAGAAAAAACAGTTACTGTTTATTTTTATCTTGCTGCTGCTTACATATGAGCAAACGTATTTAAGAGGAAGGAGTCAATGGATTATGATGCTTATGTAACTTTATTAGTTAAGCTGTGATTTCCTTTCATATGGAGATTACCCAATAAAATTAATTAAATGCTGTTATTTAGAAAGCTGTCCCTTTAGAATAAAAGTGGGGAAAGACAAAATAGTCCAGCTTCTTTAAAGCCACCTGTGCTTTGAACATTTTTAAATGCTGTGTGTTAGACTTCACTACTGCATTCTGAAAGTAGGAAAAAATGCAGAGAAAGATAAGCATGACCCAAGGTATGGAGTGGTTTGCACTGAGGAAGAAGTTAAATATTCTAGAGACTGGAGGCAAAGGAGTAATAACTATATAGGAGGAAAGGTTTTGGAAGAGCACAAAAGGGCCTGAAGAAGGGCTGTTTTAGAGAAACAAATTCAATTTTGTTTTTTAGGTATGACACAAAAGCAAGGACTGTGTTGGTTTTTGATGTACTACCTCCTGATTATTTGATTTAAAGATTTACTTCTATCCTCAATCCATGGGGAAACAGGGAGAATGTCCAAAATAGTAGCTAAAATTATGCTTTTGAGATACCAGATTGTACATGTTTATTTCTGAAAAGTAGAAAAATACTCCTTGTCTTCAGATTTAAATACTAATATACTATTAAAATATTATACATTACATGATAACCCTGGGTTTTTACTAGTAAGTGTGCAGAAGGATGCCTTTTTAAAAAGAAAAAAACCCAAACCAAATCTTATTATGGTTTGAGTGCAGACTCTGAGGCAGCAATTATGAACCAGAGTTTTCATCCTCAAGTCAGTGCTGCAGGGAGGAGAGATGTTCAAACATACCCATTTCAGCAATGTCCTCAGCTGTTTTCTGTGCTCCTGCAGTTTGAGTCCTAGCTGTCAGTCTTAGCTGTAGATACTGAAGACTCCATATTTATCAGGTGTCTCGGGAATGTCAATTCTACTTCTGAGCCAAATCTTGGGGTCTGTGATGGGTGAGCATCAGAGTCTCTTCCTTCTCAAGTGTAGCCCAGAGTGTTTACACATCTCCTTGTGAGCAATATGTTTAGTCTAGTAGGACTTCCTTCCTAGAGGTGTTACTGCTGTTGATGCTAACTCAAACTCTAGTAATTGGATAGAAAATGGGAACAAAAAAAGAGGACTGTGAAAATTTCTTAGCATGTTTGTAAGTGGTGTGAACAAAGAATATACTAGAGAAAGGAATATGAAATTATGAGCTTTGTTTCCAACTGCCTTTAGATTAAGTGCTAACATTAATTAAATGACTTACAGAATGTTTCACTGTATCAAGGTACCTAGACCATTTTTTCAGATTCTATGTAGGATATTTTGCATTTTTAAATTCTCTTTTGGTCTCTTTTAGGTCCATAATATATTGGCTGAAATGGTTATGGGTGGAATGGTTTTGGAGACCAATATGAATGAAATTGTCACTCAGATTGATGCTCAAAATAAACTGGAGAAATCTGAGGTAAGAGTGATGCACTGTGTAGTTTCTAAACTAAAAACAGGGGTTATAGTAAATGCATGCTATATAATGCTCTTTGTCCTTCATAGTAAACTAAATAGTGTAAGCTGCCTGCTTATAGTACCAGAAATTTGCAGTGTATCTCAGGGTGCTGTACCTTTCATTAGAAGTATACTTTTCATTAGAAGTAATAAACTGCTTAGTCACTGCTGGTTAGATTTTACTTTTTGTATCTAATTGCATTGTGCACCATTGCTGTTAAGATACTTCTGTAGTTCTCTAAGTTTCTGTTACAGAAAACCTTTTAATTCCAGCCTACTTGTTATGCTGGACTAGTGACTTCGGCCCTTAAATGAAATCAGATGAAGAAACTAAGTGTGTCTTCAAAGACTACATATTCCTGTCTGATAGTATGCTTCTAAGCACCTGAAATAAATAGCAGCAGAAATACTGCAACACAAGGAAATAAATTGGACTGAAGTGGACTAGACAGACTTTAAAGCCCAGTTTTAGACGCTTCAAAGTAAATATGAATTCTGCAGTTTTGATAATCTGAGCCTTTGGTCTTCAATAAGTGAGAAAATTATATTCTGTATTTGTCTATAATGGGCTAAGTGAGGGATCACATAAGAGTTTTGGGAATCCTTTTTCAATTTAACAATTGTTTAATTTGTGTTTAGGAAAGACATTTAGATTAAGAAAGGATCTTAGAATTACTTTATCTTTGATACAGTATATTACTGTCCCTTTAACGTCACCATATGTGCCTTGTAAGTCAAAATGCTGCTGCTAATATGTCTTTGCTAAGTCTGTGCTGGATTCTAAATGATGGGAGTAATTCCACAGAGGAATACATCAAAACAATAATATCCAAGTTTCTAAGCAGGCCTTTGCTTGAATTGGAGACTGAATTTCTGAGGTTGGAAGTCAGCTGAGCAGACTTCCAGGTGGCATAAATATGAACTAAATGGCATTTTAGGAGAGGACCCAGAGACTTCTTAGTTCTAACTGAAGTGCAGTAAAGAGAAAAATGAATTTTTCATTTTTTTTTTGTGGTACAATGTATACTGTTCTAATTCTGCAGTCTCAAGCTGTGCCACCTCAAGTTTTTTTAATGCATTTAATTCCTTGTTTTGCACAACTTCCAAACTGTATCCGGTCAACAACATGTGAAAAACAAGAAAAAGCTAGATATGATGTAACACAATACATAGCTATATGCATCTGAAAGGATTCTATAGTAGATTTTGAACATGTCCAAAGTATTCATTTTAATGTTTTTCTCGCGCTCAGAATGAAACACTGATCACAGAGATGAATATTTGGAGTTATTCTCCTAAATTTTTATTATATTTGAATAACTTCTGTATACTTACACTTTTCCTTATTTGATAAAAATGCAGTTGTCTTCCCAAAAGCTGAACTTGCTCAGCAGTTGTGCTCTACCATGTATTATGTACATATTGGTTCTGTCTGAAAGCATTTAATTATGTGAATTCTGTTACCAAATCAACTGTAGACCAATCTCTGACAAGTCTTCTGAAACACATTGATTCAGTGCAGCCAGCTGCAATACTTGCTGTGTTCCATTATTCATCAACCAGTTGTTCTTTCTTTTAAGAGCTTTTAGTATAAAAGTAGATGCTAGATGATCTGAAAAAACCCACGCAGAACTTGAAGTATATACAAAGTGAAAGGAACTTGTTCCTTTACATTCAGCAATGAATTATAGAAGGTAAAGAAGTAGCAGTGGTAAATTAAAACACTTGGTGGCTGGGATGAAGCAGAACATTTCACAGTCTGCTCCCCACAAATACATTCTTTTTCCTTAGTTCAGTGACTGTTTCTTTTCAAATTTAACTGTTACTGTAATGCTGAGATACATCACAATATTTGATAAATGTTTCCTTAGACCATTAATCATTTGTTTAATGTATATCCACAGAAAATTCCTGATTGCTATTTCTTTTCTTTTTGTCTTTTTGATCAAGATTGTAATTCTTTGAGTATGTCTTTCCTGAACACATATTTTCAAGACACAGGCAAATCCTTGTAAATCAAAATAAGTAATAAGTTAATAAATTTTGAATGCTGTTCACAAAGAAACCAAAACTAGTGAATCTTCTTTGTTTTCTTTAATTAGAAAAAATAAAATATAGAAATTAGTATTAATGTAGTCTGTAGTATATAGGACAGCACTGTTGCTTTAGTCCCTTTGGCTTTTAGACCACCATCATGCCTCTTGCATTTACAAAGCAGCTATTTAATGTCAAGCGGCCTTTACTGTTATAGCTGAAATGATGAAACTAATAAAGCTGTATCTGGGTTACATTTTCAGAAATACTTCAGTTTTTCTTGTGCCCATCGGGCTTTCAGTAATATACAAAATTTAGCTATTTAACATCAGGTATTTGTTTAGTTATGTGCTAGGTTTCTAAACAGGCTTTCGGTTAAAATTTAGTGAAAAAGTCTGAATATTTACATGTATTTGACCAAAATTATCAGCTTGAGTAATTTGTGAATATTTTCAACAGCGATTAATTAAACTGCTATAAGAGAGTCCCTAGCTTTGATTTGTGATTGAGCTAATACTATTTGGATGGGCTACAAAAGAAACTATTTGTACCCTGAGAAATGTTGTATTATATGCATTTCCCTGGCTTTCAGTTTAGTGTTAATCTGTGAATGGGTTTCTGGTCAATCCTGAAGCCAAAGAATCATTGTGATATCAAGGGAGGGAATTCTTTGGGAGAGGGGTCATTGGGATTTTATTCTGAGCTTCTGGAAGTATTGTAGGTAAACCTGGGCTACCTCTTCTCTATTTGGAGTGTTCAACTGTGTGTAATTTAGACTTTTAAGCTGGGCCTCATTTTTTTCTGAACCTCCTGATCTTTTCTGGCTCTTTCCATTCTTCTCTCTTACAGACCTTTATCTTTCAGTCTCCCAGACAGGACAGGTAGACAAAGGTATTGCTGACTTTTAGAAAAAAATGTACTTTTAACAAAAAGGGAAAGCAAAATGATGTCAAAGGCAATAAATTACGTAGGCCAGACTCAAAAATTATGTGTAAAAATACCCATACTAGTCCTTGTAGCCTACTTTTTGTGCTAGTTTCTTGTAGTTCCCTCATCTTTTTATTGGCTATAGTGTATTTTACTAGCTTTTCATTGACATCATATTTTTTATTTTATTTCTCTTCCTGCATTTTAGAATTTAACTTTTCTTTGTATCATTGTTAACAAACAAAAGAATATGAACTTGTGTTAATATTAGCCAAAAAATCCTGCTTAATTAATGTCAATAAAAAAGGAACACACAGATAACAAAATAAGATATGATGACATAATACAAATAACTCCTTTGATGGGAGAATTTTGTCCCTGATAATCTAAAATAAATAATACAAACTCAATACAAACTCTCTTACTTCACCAGTTACTATTTCCAGACAAAAACAAAGAACTTTTACCTGCTTGCAAAGAGAAGTTTCAGAAAAAGCTTCAGGTGAATGAAATCTTAAAAATCCCACCACTAAAACCAGCAAACTGAAATCGTTCTGTATAGAGAGAATAAAATTATCAGTGCAATTTGTAAAGATGATGTAGAATTTCCAAAGTTGATGATCCAGCCTTAAGGATGTTGAACATCAAATGAGAAGGGCTGTCAGCATGTACTCAACTTGAGATGTACATTTGCTGTCATTATAATCCGAATGTCCAGATTTTGATCTAAGATATCCCAGCAACTGCAGTCCCTGAACATGAATGTTAGCAAAGAACAGAAGAAGGAGAAGGAGAGACTGTATGTGTGACTGTATCAGTTTATGGTCAATGTCACCTGCCATTTGTTGTTTGAAACATTTAGTTTAGCTTAACAGTTTGAATGTCGGTCCGTGTTAATGGCAGTACTTGAAAATTAATTTCCACTTGTTTTAAGTCTCTGTGTATTCAAACTGCAGGTATTTTAAACAGGTGGAATCTTAAGCAATTGAAACTTATTTAATTCGTTAATAGCCTTGCTCTTTACTTTTTATGTGATCTTCCTAGGATAGTGTACTACAATACCATTAAGATTTAACAAATATAACTCCACAATTGGATTTGGTAGCACTGAGTTGTAAAAGCATTAGCTAAAAATAGTTCTTGGTAACATGCAACATTTTAACCTAAATTTGAAGTATGCTACAGCACATGAAGAAAATCAAGGATGTGACCTTCCTCTGCCTAATATATTAACTAACACTTGTAATATACAGTCTGTATTTTATTGGTAACACTAGGGAGCTTGATCTCAGATTTTTGGTTTGGTTTCTTTTTTGTTTTTCTTTTTGTGCAAAGCTACTTTTCTTTTTCTGTGTTCTGCTCACACATATTCTGTTTTTATTTTTGGGTCTGGCAATGAAAAACAAACAAAGAAATAATTAATCATTCCCATCCATTACTCTTTTTGTGATTCAAGTGCTTAAAATTTCTAAGAGTATGTCTTAAGTCTTCTTATCTGTTTGGCCTCATTTTGATATACTTGCAGACTTCATTTTGGTTTTTCTCTAATTACGTTCATTTATTTAACCTCATGAGCAGGGGACATGATCATTCCTTTATATTATGTATTGCATCCTTTCATGATTTCATATCCCTGCTGCTTTGAAGTCATACTTGTTCTGAAAAGAAGCATTGCTATGAAACACCAGCAGCAGAGAGGTCCTAGTACCTCTGAAGTATCTGGAAAAGGGTGGCTTATTTTGCAGTGTTAGCCTTCATTATTTTGTTTTCCAGTAGGCTGTGGTTTTCTAGTGCTAGCTAGTTCTGTGTAGAATTATTTGGGATGATAGTTGTAACATTTTTATTTGTATATGCATATTAACAATATTTGTCATGTGCAATACTTTACCCAGATTATCTGAATTTCTTTTTAAAGAGTAAAACAGGGTTGCTGGGATCACTTTGATATGAAGTTACCAGTTGGGCATTCTAAGAAAGGATGAGGATGAGAACAGAGAAAATTTATTCCTATAGTGGTTAATAATGACCTCAGTAAATTATTGACAGCTTATGTTTCTCACTTGATAGATTAGGACCAGTAGAGTAAAAATCCTGTTATTAAATGCATCTATTTCAATCTATGAAATAGTGTCTTCTTTTGCATATATGGTATTGCTCTCTAAAAGTATATGAACATGTTTACAAGCATTTTTTGCAATAATGGAACCTAAAATTTTAATATGCAGCATTTCAACATTAGAGCACATCCTTCAACAACAAATGAAATTGAGAGTACAAAGGAGCTGTGGCAAAACTGTGTTGTATTGGCTTATTGTTATACCAGCTGTATGCAATTCATATTGTCTTTCTGAAATTGCATTAATTGTCTTAAGAAGCTTCACTTTCACTTGCTTCAGTCATTTGCTTGCTGTGACAGACGATTCATCATTCTCACTGCATGTTTAAGGCTTGCTACATGTTTTGTTTTTTAAAGTGGAACAGTTTTTTCTTGGCACATCACCAACTTACCTGCTGAATTACATGATAAAAAAGGCAGGTGGAACTAGTTGAGTTCAGTGTTACAGTGGAAGCTGTATTAATCAGGTGTCTCTAGAAAATGCCTCAAAAGCACACAGGGCTCAAAGTACTGTTTGTTGTACCTTTGTGTTTGTAAATACAGTTCACTTCCAGTAAAAGAAATTGAAAGACTGCTACTAGTTCACTGCCTGACATGCTAAAAAGTAGTGCTAAGGAGTTAAAATATAATAGTATTTGAATTGTATTTGTTATCCAGCTTGGGAGTTCAAGTGCTTTTCAGTCATTTGATCCATTAGACATTTTTTATGAGCTGTTTGCTCTCTCTTAGAAATGCTGTGTAAATGTATTGTGCTTGATAGGGTGGACATTAATTGTGCTAAATAGCATTCTGCCATGCATTTTATGTATACACTATCCTTCAAACTCACTTAATACAGAGAATTCCAGGAGAAGAGAATGTAATAGCTTGAAAATCTCTACTCCAGCATCTGATAGTGAAAGATAATCTCGCTGTCAAAAAAAGAGGTAATCTGACAATCAGAGCAGTTTTGTCAGGGATCTTCACTGATCGTGATCCAGAATGGTCCTCATGAAATTTGGAAGTTATGACTGTGTAGGGGGGTGGAAGGGCAGTGGTTGTGTCAATTGTGGTATTTTTAATAATTCTCAATTGTGTCTCCATTGTATCCTAAGCCATTGGGGCGGGAGGCAGGGACTGTAAGTCTGTATAAAGAGGATAGTAGCAGGTAGGTAAAAATAATAACCAGTTCTACTAAAAATGTTATTTGTCCATTAAGAATAAATAACTTCCATTAAATTAGGGTAAAGAATCTCCATCCAAGTCACTCAGAAGGCACCTGTCCTTTGAATTGCCAGCCATGTGCTACCATGTCATTACTTATTATACTTTTCTGGTTTCCCACTGTTTCAATTGTAGATTGTATAATTCATTGCTTTTAATTAATATTTTCATCTTCTCAGTGGAAAACAGTTTACATTGCCCCATTTTGCTTTATGAATTTTTCTTCCATTACTGCAAGTAGAATTTAAAGGATTAAAAGCCTTTACTGTTTTATCTGATAAGACTTCACTGGAAGTTGCCTCTTGATTTAAAATTAGTATTTCCAAGTTCTCAGTTATAACAGGAAGGTGTTGGGCATCTTCATGCCTTCTGCACTGTTTTTTAGTAAATAGAAAGAAATTGCAGTGTTAATACTTCTCCTTTAAATTATTGCAGATTCAGGGGTATTCAGATTTTAGATACTTCCATTTCTTAGTACTGCTGGTGTTAGGTCCAGGTTTTCCCCTCTAAGAAAATGCTGCTATTGAAAGAGCCTCTGGGAAGGATGGCCTGATAGATTTGGTTAAGGAAAATGAAGGAAAAAGAGTGTTTCAGAATACTTTTTTGCACCTTTTGAGTTTTACTTAAGTCTGTTCTTCTGAGAACAGGTAATTCTGTTGATAATTCAAAGTAAGAGCAAATTTGATAACATCAGAGATGCAGTTTTCTCAGCTATCTTCTCTGCCACACATGCTTTTCGCAACTTTGGCGTGTCTCACATAGGAGGGTTTGACAGGGAAGATATGGTTAATAGATGACTTAATGGCTTTCTGGTCTCTGTTTCTTCTTCTGGGAATCATCCCATGACTAAAGTCTAGGGATTTATGACGTTTTAGCCTTTCCATGTAAAGGGTTAGTTCAAAATCAGAAACTTCAATCAGTTTTATTTTGACTTGGGTTTTGTTTTTAAGGGGAGAAGGAAGAACAGTAGGTAGGATGTTAAGTGAAAATATTATGTTAACTTGACTTTATTTCTTATAAGTGAGTAGTAGAAAGGAGAAAATATTTTTTTTCATAGCCTTCAAAAAGTAGAGTTGTTATCTGAGAAGTGTGTGGGGTGTCTGTCTCCTTTTGTGAAGCTGACCAGGTGAACGCCATGGAAGTTCAGGTGCACTCCTCAGTAGTTTTACCCTGCACTTGCAGTGAATTTCAGTGAAAACCAAGAATCTGAAAGGGTTATACTTTGAGTGGTAGTCATGTACCAATGCTTTTTAGTAATCAAATATGACACAACCTTTTTTCTGCTTTCATTTTGCTGTATTTCTTGTTCAGAAATACTTTGTGTGCAAATGGACTGGTTTCTTCAGTCTTTGAAAAACCTAAAATTAAAGATCTTCCAATTGGTTTAGTCTTTTTTTAAACTAAATGCTAGCATCTGGCTTTGTTTCTTGTGGATTGCTCCTTTTTACTGGACCTGTAAGATGCCACACTGTAAAACTAGTAAATCTTACACTGTGATTTTTATTGTTTTTGAATATTTTTAATCTTACTTTTAAAACATTAAATTTAAAGTTAATTCTTTTTACTTATTCAGAAAATTTGTAATATGATATCTTTTTCTGCTAATAAGAGCTCTTCTTATAAAAATGTCCCATGCTTTTTTATTTCCTTGCAAAAATAAAAATTATTTTTACACTTCTGTGGCAAGCCTGAAGTAAAACCACACTGCAAATTCTAAATCTGCGTAGAGAATCTGAACTTTCAGGAGAAACGTTTCCATACCTAAAATTAATAGTCTGGTTTTTTTCACAGCATAAAAAATAGTAGTAACACTTAACAGTCTTGTTTTAATAGTCCTTAAAATAACAAGATTTTGAATAGGTGTTTTCAGAAGCGAGAGGGAAAGATGATTTTGGTATGTCTTCAGGCCTCTGAGCTGTAAATTGTTAGCATTTCATAATATACCCCAGTGTGCAAACTTGGCAGCTGCTTTAACTAAAAGCAGAACTAAATGGAAGTCAGCAATTTTCTATTGTAAAACTTGCATGTTTATACAGAAAGGCTCTAGTTTTGTATGCAAAGACACTGCATGCAGTAGAGAATTTTAATAAAAAATAGGTGCTGTGTAATAGTTTAATTTGGCATAACTGTGTTGTTGTGTAATGCTCAAGGGGATGCAGATATGTTAGTGTATAATTAGTTACTGTGGGAAACAGGTTATTCTAGTTTGGCTGTCTGCATGCTCTTCATCAACCACAAATGCAGGGTGTTTATCCTTTTCATTTTAGTCAAAGCCACCTTGAAATACCTCTGTGTGTACATATATATGTATTTTTGTATGTATGTATATATACACACACAGGTGTGTGTGTGTCTGTGTCTGTGTTCATTGATTTGACTGACATTCAGCACCTTATTACTTTGAGGTTACTTACTCTGAACCTGTAACCAGTGCTAGTCAAGTGTGAACCACGTGAACTTTTAGAATAGGTGAGAGGCAAAGGCAGCACACTGGACACCCAATACCTTGAGACTGTCTGTTCTGTGACGTGCACATTACATGTGCTTGGATAAGGCTCCTGTTCCTTCCTCTCATACTTTTCCATCCAATTGACATTACATGTTTTACCATATAAAGAGGAATATGTGAACTGTTTTCTCTTTCTGGTTTAATATTTCCAAGTAACCCATTTCATTCCAAACACAATTACCATGTGGTTTTTCTAATTGTGTAACCATGGAAATACTTGAAAAGTTAGTTGTCTGTGTAGATTGCTGGTGAACCTTCTTGTGACTGACTTTGCCTGACTTGCATTTTTCCTCACTTTATATACAGGCTGGTTTAGCAGGAGCTCCAGCCCGGGCTGTTTCAGCTGTAAAGAATATGAATCTGCCAGAGATCCCAAGAAATATTAATATTGGTGACATCAGTATAAAAGTACCAAACCTGCCCACTTTTAAATAACATGGCTACTCCAGGTAATACCAAGGAAGAAATGTAATAAAGATTTACTGCATAATTGTTTACTAAATAAACATGTCTTACTTTTACTGTTTGGATAAAACTCAAGGTACTGCATAGACATAACCTGAAAAATCAGTGTGTGGAGTTGAATATTGCTTTTGTCTTGTTTGTGAAATTAAAGGAAAGGGGTAGTTCCCATGTGATTTCTAAATTACATTCCTGTGCCCTTGCAAGGCATATCACTGTGTCTCAGCTGCTGCAGTATTTTGGGGAAGTATTTAATATGTTCTTTACTTTATATAACCTATAATGCTGAGTTTTTTTGTATATTCACCAAAGTCTATAATTAGTGTGTTCTTTAACTACTTCTGTTTGTCATGATTATTTAAGACCTAAGTGCAAATGTTGCATGAAAACATTTAACTCATGTTTTGTTAAATAAAATCATAACAAACTGGACTTCGAAATACCTGTTTTTTGAAGTCTACTGTTTGCAATAAACCACATTATTTCCTATTCATGGAGCCAATTGACTATATGTTGACAAATACTGTTGTAGCAGACATTGATATTGTAGTTTAATCTCTGAAGGGCTTACACAGGGGTATTATGCTGAACATATTGGCTCTTTACATTTCTCACAAAAGCTGTTCGTTATTATACTGAAGGAAAAACTGCCTTTACCGAAGATCTGATTTTTGTTTACATATACATGTTGATACTTACACAATCTGATAGACTTTCACTGATGGTCTGACTTTGTCTAGGGGAAAAAATGGGCCCTGTGATTGCTCTGTCTTGTGAGAAGCACAGAATGGGCTGAGGACTTTATATTTGGGCAGCTCAAACCTGTACATGAGAGTCTATCAAATAATGTGATAAAGAAAGGCACTCTGGAAAGATAATTGGGGATACTTTAATAGGGCCTCTGTGCCTGGTGACATTGTGATTCTCTGCTTTGAGAATTAGATTTATGAGACACATAGTATTGTCAAGATCTCAGAGAAATCGAAGTGCTATCACCTCTGCGTAAGTTGCTCAGCTCTTAAACTCTTCTGTGATTTCAAAAACATAAAGGGGGATAGTGATTGATTTTTATAATCATGCTTTTAAGCTCTGTGTGATGTATAAGTCTGTTTTAATGAATAATAAAAATATCATTGGGATATTTAAGAATTCCTGCAAAGCCTTTTTTTTTCTCCAAAGAAGTATTTAGTTGATACTGTATATGAGAGTGCAATAGTTCTCTATCAAGAACAACAGATTTCAGTCTGAGATGTCCTGCCTTACTTCAGATGTAAAGTAAGTGTTATTTTCCTTTCAGTTGAATATTAAGACATACTCTATAGAATGAGCTTTGAAGCACATAATATTTTCTGTTTGATCAACAATAGCTAACATCTTAGGGAGTATTTGAGAAAGAAAAGAGAAAGAGAAATTATTTCTGAGGTAGAAAATCTTACATGATCCAGCAAATTTTAATGTATTTCGTAAGGTGGGAGTGGGAAGAGAATAACAACTTCATGTATATTCTTGGTATTACATTTAGCAAACACTAACATACACCATTTTAAAAATTATTTCAAAAACAGTTATTCTCTCCCAATCTCTCAAAAAGAATATTTCTTTTTCCAATGAATTTCTTAATTTGAGGCTTCTGAAAATTTCAGATGGGGTTTAAGTAATTAACTGCCTCTTTATCATTTTGATCAAAGAAAGTGAGAGAGTAGAATATGCAGCCATTTTTTATCCCCCATATGAGGTATTCCTCAGTATGCCCAAGTTGGATATCTTAGCTAGTACAAAACTGAACCTCACCATTTCATCTGCTTTTGCCTACTTTTGTTTGTCTTCTTAATGCATGGCACATGTGACATTGAAAGTAACAATGTTGAAAGCTTTCCTCATTGTTGCCCCTGTTATGATATGGTTAGGTCTCCTGCCAGAGGAATAGGATGTTTTGAAACATTTGCTACTCTGACCCACAGAATGTTCTGTGTGCTGCTTGTTAAAGCAACTCAGAATTTCAGAAATTCTTCTGAGTCCTCTATTTTTGTCTCAGTTTCTTCCCCTAGTTCTTTTTCAAATTTGTAAGATTATGTAGTTAAAAATTTTTTCATTCCTTGCAGAGAAATATTTTCTGTCTTTATTTGGATGAAACACCCAAAAGAAAGTATGTCTGAGATGCATCTTGACATGAAGCATATTTCAGATTAACTTTTCACCTGTCAATAGCCAGCCTGTCTTTCATTTAGTGAACTAGGTTCAGTAGGTTCTTTGCTTTTAACAATTATATGGCTATTCTAAATTCTTTTGGTTTAGTTTTGTGGGTTTTATAACTGTTGTATATGCTGCTTTTTTTTCTGATCTGATGTGTCTTCTGCCAAAAGACTTTTTCTCTGGACAGCTCTTCTGTTGACACCAGGCTTTTCATGAAGATTCTCTGTGACTAGCCAGCAAATATTTAATGCGTGACTGTAGCTTAGTGCGTCCTTATTCAGAAGATCTTTAGATGGGAAAAAACACTTTATTAGATTTTTCACAGTAAAATTGCACTCCTTTCTAAGAGAAATTCTCATCCATAGAAGAGCCTCAATGGTAGCACTTTCCCCTCAAAATAAACACTGATGTTGTGACCATGTTGGCTTCCTCTAGGTAGCTGAACCTGTCTGCTTGCCACCCCTTTGCCAGAGGAATATCTTTACTTTGCCTGGGGAGGTACTGTCCTCTTACCATGTCGTTAGACACTGCTGGGAAGAGGGGATACTTGCGTAATAGAAATTATGGAAATGGTATTCTTTCCCTTTACCTTCTAAGGCTTGCCTTTTATGATATTCAGATATTCATAGTCTTGCCACAGTATTGATCTGCTTTTGTTCTTCACCTTCATGAGAATAATGTGCCTTTTGAATTCTTTCTCCTGTTTCATCAGTTTCCTCTCAACCACTGCTTAGGATTTAAAATGGAAACAGAATGTGGGATCTAAATGTTTAAGCTCTTGATTATGTATTTAAATGTTTTTAATACTTTTGTAACAGAAAAACCCACCCTTACCAGATAAAGGTGATTGTGTGGATATTTATGTGTTTATATGTGTATGTCTATATGACAACATTCTTTTGCTTGTTGTTAAAAAGAGAAAAGGTCATTTGAGTCATCCATCACCTGTGGGACACAGACAACTAATTTGCCATTCTCCAAATCTACAGGGCCTGCCTTTGAGTGGTGTTGTTAAGGGTACCAGCAAGTGTAAATGAATCTCTGAAAGCCATTTTTCCTAACTCCAGGCTTCTCTTAGAACTGCAAGGTGGATTCTTCTAACCAAACAGAAAGGGCAAAAAGGATAATATTTCAATAGGGTGAGTAGGCATTATCATCTGCCTCCTTAGACTTGGAACAGAGCAGCTAGTTTTCTGCTGGGGCAGGGGCAGTAAGTACTGCTGAAAAAAAATCTGACTCTTCTTTTAATAAAAATGAAGTATCTCATGTTGGCAGAGAAATCTGTCTGTGGTATCAGCAGCACAGAAAGTACATGTGCTGTGTCATTGTGTTCCTCTCTCCTCCCTGGACACCACTGTTTTGAATACATTATGGGGAAAAGGGAAAGTTTTACGTTACAAGTGTATACAGAATTCCTCCTTTTTAACAGCTGTTGCTGCTGAGGTTCATTCTGCTTGACATGGGTAGATGGAAGAAAGTCATTTGTTGCAAGGAGAAACAGGTTCAAGCCAAAAATTCAAATTGGTGCGGCCTTCCTGTGAGCACATTTGACCTTTTCATTCTAGCAGCACGTTCCAATAAATGCTAAAATTAGCCTTGAGTTTTACTTAGGCCTATGATAGTGAAATGAGAACTTGAAAAAGTTCTAAAGGTTACCTCATAAAACTCCTTGATACAGAATTACGGCATATGCAGGGAAAACCAAAGGAATTGTCTGCTTGTAACTGTTAGAGAAAAACAGCCTAGGTCCTGCAGAAAATATATTTCTCAACTTCTGCATAGATTTTTCATAATTTTTAGGAAGAGCAAGGAAAGCAAACGAGTACTGCCAAAACCTGACTGAAGGTGAACAATTAACTTCACAAAAAGTACTGTTTTGTTTTTTGCTGCTAACAATTACCATAACAAATCATAAATCTTTTTCCATTGAGGGAAGTTATCTGTCCTTGAAAATTTTGGTGTTCAGTGATTACCCCAAAATACTCAGTGCTTTCATTCTATGGGCAAGAACACAAGGGTAGTGACTCTGAATATTATCTTGGCAGCCAGATTTCTTGTGTGCTGGTTTTGGTCTCGTGGCACAGTAGGAGTGCAGTGTGACCCAAGAGCAACCACAGGTCAAGGCACCCTCTCTCTGCACATAGCAAATATGCCTGTGACTGGAATCCTAGGGACATTGGAGTTGCTCCTGTGTCCGTCCCACGAGGCAGACTGACAGGCACACTTGTGTGACATGTTCCACTGCTTTCCTGCCCATTTGGGCTCTTCTGAGACTCGGCAGCAGACACAGACTTTGGGTGTCCCTTTCTGTGCTGGCTCTGCTGTAAAACCAGCCAGAAAGGCTGCTGGAGGTGTGGAGCAAATCCCTCTCCAGATTCTTTGTGAACAGGACTATAATCTTACCAGAGCTGCATGTAAATACAGGCCTGTAACGACAGCAGCCTGTGAGCTGCTTGGATAGACACCTCTCTGTAGTCCCCTCGGTTTTTGTTAGCTTGCACAGATAAATCCATACACCTTCTTCTCATAAGATTGTTGACTCAGCCAGCAGAGTTGCTGTGAAATGTGAGTCGAATGTCACAGTTTGGGATGTGTGCTGGGTGACTGCATGACCTGTGTGCATGGTAGGATACCTCTGTGATCTGCACTGTCTGTGTACCTGAGAAACTTCACTGGTGTAGCCAGTGTGTAGCACCCACATCTTCCCCCCTAAAGGCCCATCTGAATAAGTTTGGCCAAGCAGTCTCTAGAAGAGAGAAGCAAAACTGAAATGGACTGTGCATTTAAAATAGTAATTTGCAATAATTTGCTCTGCTGATATGTGCCAGAACAGCAAAAATATTTCACAATTCAAACAGCCATCCCATTCCTGAGTGAGGTGCTGTTTTACTTCATGTGAGAGTTGTTTGGGTCATAGGACAGAACACATAATTCCTTTCCTTTCCTGAGACACTGAGATGTTATCGTGTCATTGCTTGCCTGCCTCTCATACAAAGTGTGTTTCCACAGGCAGGGAAGTCTGTCTGTCTGTCTTTTCTGTGTTTTCAGGACAGCCAAGTCCAGCAGGGCAAATCCTGGCTGCTGTCCCTCCTCAAGATGTTGAGCAGTCATGCAAGATGTGATTGTGCTGCCAACATGTAGAACACAAATTCAAATGAGAGACATTGAGTTGAGGTTGCATGTTAGGAAAGCATTCTTTGCTGACTGGGAGGGAGGCAGTAAAACAGGTTGCCCACAGAAGTTGTGGATGCCCCACTCCTATAAGTGTGTAATGCCAAGATGGAAAGAGCTCTGAGCAACCTGGTTTAGTGAAATTTGTCCCTGTCCATGGTGGGTGAGTTGGAACTATGTGACATTTATTGTTCAATCCCAACTATTCAGTGATTCTGTGAATATGTTTCTATATAGAACTATGTTAATACAGACATCTGCATCCTGGCTGAGGTTTCCCTTGCTACTTTGAAATCAAGGGCAGGTGAAGGCTGGTTAGAGACATGCCCTTCTGTGGACCTGCCTGCTGGAACCGTAGTGCTGGCAAAGGAGGGAGGATGAAAGTTAGTGTGAAAGCCTCTTGCCAGAGGGTAACTGGAATCTGCAGTATAGAAGTGATGGCCTGAGAAAGCCTCATGAGGTGTTACAGTTGTCCTGGGGGCTGTGAGGCTACACAGAAGGCTAATCCAGGTCTTCAGCAAGAGCTGCTATCACAGAGATGATCTGCAGGAAAAAAAGTGGTAGGTGGAAACAGAGAGAGTATTTTACAATTTAGAGTCACACAGAAATCAGAAGGAAGGTAAGAAATAGTGCTCATCCTTTCCCTCATGGCATCAGTACAACAGATTGCAAAAGCTTGCAAGTATTACCCTATTAAATGGGTCTCCTTGACTTTGAAATTTCAGTCCTTAGGAATCTGTTACAGCCCATTTAAGTAGTGTAATGCCACTATAGTATCTCTTTAGTTTGGTCGCAGTTTACTAAAATACTTAGTAATGTACTTATCCAAAAATACTTATCCAAATGTTTTGAGTTAGCACAACACAAGTTAACAGCTGTTCCAGCTGTGTCGTTTCCCAGCTTCCTGTGTGCTCCCTTGCTGCTTGGAGTGGGGTGGTGTCAGAAAAGGCCTTGCTTGACACTGCAGTACCTGAAATGGGCGTGCTGTCTCTGCTGGTTGGTTACAAATACAAAACATAGCACCATACATGCTGCTATGAAGAAAATTAAATCTGTCCCAACCAACTCCAAGGGAATAGTAAGAGAAATAGTAGGATGAGGGAAGGTGATGTGAGAGGGTAGTAGCTCAATAAGATGTTGTATCATGCATGAAGTCATTATTTTAAATTAATTCCTTCATAAGTATGTGTGGTGACAAGCTTCCTACTAAATCTCACTTAGGTTTCCCAGGAGGCAAATAC
Source organism: Ammospiza caudacuta (assembly GCF_027887145.1). Taxonomy (NCBI): domain Eukaryota; kingdom Metazoa; phylum Chordata; class Aves; order Passeriformes; family Passerellidae; genus Ammospiza; species Ammospiza caudacuta. The sequence goes on from NC_080632.1 coordinate 10,345,802, forward strand.
CAAAGAGAAGGCTTGGGCAAAACTAAATTGGTAGTTTGCAGAGCAGCTTGGAAAGGATGCTGCCCAAAAGCTATAAGAAAAATGAGTGTAATTAAGGTTGTAAAAGAAGAAGGAGCTAAACAGGTCATTTTATACTCTTGGAACAAAAGTGTGATGTAATTGAGAAATCATTTATTGGGTTAAGTGAGACAGAGAGAGTGGGAGGGAGAGAGAGAGGGAGGGAGGGAAGGAGAGAAAATAGCCATTGTAAACCCAGGTCTTCTTGGGCTAAGGACAAAAGCAGTGAGCTTTAAACTGCTGCAATATGTGTTTATTATCTGACAGTTGCTGTTTGATCAAATTTTGCTTTTCTGATGACCATTTATCTAAAGGCAGCATGAATGATGAGGAAGCATTAACAAAGATGATTAGAAAATGAATGGATTTAAATGAGAGAAAAGTGAAAATTTGCTGTTTCTTAGTAAGTTCTACATAGTATTAGCAGCATTTGTGAGTGCAAGAAAGTACTTACACCATGTTTGTGCACTTTCTGATGCAAAACAGTGATAGGGCTGCTGGTGGGGTGAATATTCAAGGTATGTAGTGTTAACATATGAGTTCTCCAATCTCCCTATTTCCCTAGCCTCCTTCTACCTGTGCTACCTATTAAATAAATGACAGGCTAAAAGGAGAAGAGGGCTGGATTTCTTCAGAGTGTATGTCAGTTTCAGTGCCAAGACTGGGATTCCCAAATGATGTTTCCTTTTAGAAAATTTCTCTCCTGTTCACGAGAAGAATGAATAACATTCCAGAGTCATTAGGTTTGCTTGGCATCCATGTTTTTTAAGTTTTTAGATATTTTGATTTGTAAGAGTGTAAGGAAGACAGAGCCTCTTGATCAAAATCAAGAGTGAAAGTAACATTTTGTTTCATACTTCAGAGTTGTATTTTGAAATTCTTCCCAGAGTTTGGCTGTAATGGTATCTATCACCCCTTCACTGCCCAGTGTGTGCTACGACAGTCATACTTATTCTAGGAGGACACACTTCTGGAATTTCAATTATCTCTCCTGTTCTTCCCACTCATCACTCCTGCCTCATCATTTTTTAGACAAGTTTTTCCAAGTAAAGGTTTGAATATGTTGGGAGGGCTGGAACTGTTAATGGGTTTAAGTGAGTTTTCAAAATTAAGGCACTTCACTCACTTCCTCCCAAGCTGATCCTCAAAGTTTTATCTTTGCTACCAAAAATCTGATGAAATAAAAACTCCTTAACAAAGTGTAGTATTAAGAGGTAGTCATTCTTTATTTGGGTGGATGCACAGAGACAGAGCTCCTCCAAGATCTGTGCATGCTGAGTACTGGATTGTTTCTGTTTTTATACCATATTATGCACACATATTGGTTGATTGTCCCAGAATAAACATACATATGATAATCATTTCCCCAAAATCATTAATGTATTTCCCCTCGCCTTTACCCATGCATTGTTCTGGGGGTTTCTCTGGTGGTCCCTGGTGGTTGTAGACCCTGCTGTTCCAGGTGACCTGGCTGAGTTGGCAGGGCACTAGGGCTGGGGAGCTTCCAGTTCTCCTTCTCACACAATAGGCATTGTGCAGTTTTATAGGCCAGTGGTTTTGGGGAACGAGCATTGTGTTAGCTCACCAGGTGTAGACAATTTATCATCTGCTGACATCTTCATTAGCTGGTGGCGATATCTGGTGCATTAGCAGGGAGCCTGTATTCTTCTAGAAGGGATGGGGAAACTGCAGCATCCCATGAGCCCTTCAATGCACAGCTGTATGAGACAGCTGAGAATGTGTTAGTGTGGCTTCAGGCTACAGACTCACCCCAGGGTGGATGGCAAAAGCAGAGCTGTGTCTAGACAGCAGCAGGGAGGCTGAATGCAGGGTCTTTCAAGTTAGGGAAAACAGTGAAGAAAATAGAGATAGTCCATTGCCAGAAGACATGCTAGTAGCTTTTCACTTACTTAGTCTTTTTGTTACATGTAAGTACTGTGCCAAAAGTTTGGGAGTTCTGGTGACATTTAATGGCCAAAGACCTGTTTAGCATACAAGGTTTCAACACAAGGCCAATGCAAATATATTAAATTTTTTTTCTGCCCCCAAGTAAATTATTGCAGCATATGTTTTCTTTGCCTTAGCAAAATTGTTCTCTTTTCCCCTCCCTAGCTTCTGAGTTTTCTGTATAAAAAAAGATTCATTTGGAGTTTTTGTAGAGATAGGATTATAATCATCATCGTCATCGTTATCATTGTTACTCTTCTTATTGATTTTGCAGATGAGGTGTTTGTGGAGGCAGTTTGAGTGGACCACTGATTTTATAGGTGATCTGATGGACAGCTTGAGTTCACAACTTCATGTGTGGGAAGGCCTCCTAATTCTCTTGGTTACAGCACACACGGGGAGCTGCAGACCCCTCGCTTTAGCTGGAGAGGGAACTGCAACTCCGGTGTTTCTGTGTGAGAGGCCACTGAACTTCCTTGCTTGACATCAGACAAGAGTGGTTTTGAAAAAATCCATTAATCTAATTGATTCAAATGGATGGAAGGAAATAGAAAACTTGGGGATGTGAGTGGAAGCTGAAAAAAAGGGAGTTTCGTGGCAAGAAGAGAAAAGAAATTAAGCACAGTTTGGGAAAAGCGATTTGAGAGAGAGATAATGGAAAAATTTACGGGAAGGCGGAAAGGCACACAGAGGCCATATGTAGAAATTTCTGGAAAAAAATCCCAGAAAGATGACTCACAAATGTAGGATGGGAGGGTAGGAATCAAGATACTACCGGAAGACTGCAAAAGGTGAAGTTTGTTAGAGGATTGCCAGATGAGAAAATCAGAAGGGGCTGTGGCTTTGCTGCAGAGCCATTTGACTGAATGAACAGTATGGATCCCATCAAGCCCCTGGGGAGAAATATTGGTGAAGTTCTCTCTTTGGATGACTCTGAAATGTCTTCTCCAGGTGGACAGACTTTTCCATCGTAAATGAAATCTTAATACCAAACTCACATTGATTCTATTTTGTGAACACAGTAATATAAAATACACACATACATACATACATACATGCATACATACATATATATGTGTGTGTATGCACACACACACAAAGTCAGTTTTATTCATGATAGAGAATTTGCATGACTTATGTAACTATATTTGCTGAAGTACACAGGTCCAAATGAGAGCTGTACAGCTGCTTAGCCTTGGAGTGAACGCATAAAAGTTGTGTTGTTTTATTAGTGCATTGTTTTAGTATAAACTAAGAGTTAAGTAGTACTGCAATCACTTTCTGGTTATGGAATTGTTTGGGTGGAGGGACTAGAAGAGAGAGGAATGTGAATCAAGGTAGGGCTCTAGGAGTTATTGTTGATGCTTGTGCAGGAAATTGGGATCAAAGTTGTGTCGGAGTTATTTCTAAGTGTGCAGGACAGGGCTTAAGGGGGAGATGAGATAGGTAGGTAGATAGAAAATACACAGATAAAAGTAATTGTAATAAAAAGTAATTTTTCTACTACTTTTCAGAACTCCTTTTATAACTGTGAAAGGTACTTTGTCCAAAATGAATAAATCATAGCCTTACTTACATGGCAGTTTTGTCAAGATGACTCTGCACTGTACACAGTGACCAAGGAATAAGCACAACTCTCATAATTAAACTTAATACATAACCATGATGTATTAAGTTAATCATAATTAACTTAATACATCATGGTTTCTCTGCAGTTTAAAACAACAAACCTTGTCCCACAAAAATGTGTATATATATATATATATATATATATATATATACTGACACAAAAATTCTGTTTTAGGTAGCCACTCTTCTCCTTCCTCTGTTTTTTATTGAACAGAATTGTACAAAAGTAAAGCAGTCAAGAAATTGGAGTTGTAGCTGTCTAAGGTACACTTCCAGTCTGAAAAATCACATGCCCCTAGTTAAGAAGTAATAGTATACAAAAAAAAAAAAAAACAAACCATGAGAGGTTGTGAAGACCAATATACTTAAATCCCTGGATTTTGTGTTTTGAAGTTTGGGTTGTGTTTGAAAATGTTCTTGTCTGCCTCTTTGAGTATAACTTTGAAAAGTAGATTTTTAAATGCTTTTGAGTTTGAGGTGGTCTGAGCAGGTGTGACTGGGATGTTTTCAGATCTGTTAATGTATTATAACACTTGTTGAGCTCTACCACAATCAAGCAGTCACAAGGAGCAACAAGGCTGTGTTACTTATGTAGAACTTTGTAGGGACAGCATGAATGTCCTGACATAAAGGAGATTGAGGATTGTGACCTAAACTGTGTCAGCTGTGATGATTAACTAATGCTGCTAAGAAGTCAGCTGTGCTTGGGGAAAGGAAGAAGGACAAGCACACTGTTTTTTGAAACAGTTTTAGAACTTCAGGCACAAAACTACCCAAATTAACCAGCACTCTATTGTGACTCACTGGTGTAATTAGAAACACACTGTGTTTATTTGTATCCCTAAAACTAATCAGCTAAACTTACTCCTCCTCTAGGAATACTGAGATCCATCTCATGTTTCAGTGGATCACAGAGGCTAGCATTTTTGTGCTCTACATCATTGTTTATTTAGAAATGTTCCTATTCTCTACCACACAGCAATTCCCAACTGCAATCACTTGTAAATCAGTACAGGGTGACTTTTTTGCTGGGGAGAGAAGCATCAGTCTAGCAGATTATGGATTTTTTAAAATTAGAGTTTTGTAGAAGGTGCTTGGTTGTGACCACACTGTTAAGAAGTGAATCTGAGCTGACAGGAATTTTTAAAGACAGTTTTCACTGCATGCAATTTTTGCTTAAAACCAAAGCAACTACCAGAGCAGCCCTGGTGCCAGGACAGCTAAAGCCCTGAAGTCACACAGTGGTTCCAAATAAGGAAAATGTTATTATCTACTCTGAGCTTCTCACTCCCAGTTTCTTTGCAGGAAATCTTGAAAGATCTTGGGTTTCTCCCTAAATGGCACAGGAATAATTTTCAAAGTTGGAACAGTTTCCAGGCACTCCTCCTAACCTGTAGTTCTCTTAAGACACCATCTTCTTTACTAGTTAAACTTGAGAAATACCTGCCAAGTCCTCTTCACTGAAGATGAATTACGTTATTTATTTTTATCAGACATTTCCCTGGTGAAATGCAAGTGTGGGAATTAAGGTAAAAGGCAGCATCATTAAGAGCTAGATTGTGAGGAGATTAGTGGAGTTTAGCAAGACAGGATGTTTCAAAGGTACTCACTTTGAATCAGGCTTGTGTAAGAAAGTTATGTAGGATAAACTGCTTTTCACAATTAGATCCTAACGATGTGAAGGTTTACTTCAGGCCTATAGGGGTTTTTTTTTTTCCTCCTTTGCATGTCAGCATTTAGAAAACAAAGGTGTGATTTTACAAGTTTTTACTTTTCAAAACTGTTTCCAGGTTTTGTGATTGAGACTGATTATGTTGGATGTGAGTATATCCCCTATTATATAAATATGTGATTTTGAAATGCAATACATTACAGTGCTTTCTTTAGTGTAATATGACTACATAAAAACAGTTTGTTCCCCCAAGATCCAAACAAACAAAATATGTTCTGTATTTACTTCATGGATTCAACCACAAGAAAGTTAACCTCTTTTTTGCATAGTTTTTTTCTGTTTAAAAACATGCAATATCCAACGCATTCATCTACCTTGTATCAAAACCACTATAAAAGATTATTTTTTTCTCAGTATATGACATCTCAAACTAATAGAAGATGGATATTTTTATTTTCTCTATTATGCAATAGCAAAAATCTAATACTTTCAGAAGGTAGAGAAAATTCATTGTTTCAGGTGGCAGTTAATGTTACATGGGAGAAATGTGCCTGTGTTTACAGCTACCATTATTTGTTACTATGAAACATTATATCTTTGTATAATTCTTCTTATCCCTCCCATTTAAATTATGAAGGCTGTAGGGAGAGGTTAAAGCCAGGCTTATACCATCTGGAGTTTTTTGTTTTTTTTTTTTTTAGTCTTAAACACCAGGAAACAAGATCAGGAAATCCAGAGCTCTGACCATAGAGAATGAGTTTTTCAAAAAAGGTCACTCTAGATATAACAGAGTTGAGCTTTTCATTTGGGACTCCACTCAGAATTAGTGGAAACAATCAGTGTGTATAGCTGCACACTGAGAAAGAAACCAATAAACCTACAATTTACATTTCTGAGACCAAGCAGTACTGATCAAACCAGCTTCCTTGATGCCCTTGCACCACTGTTCATAGAACCGTGACTGGAATAATGGAAACTGAAGCCAGATCTTGCTTTGAACACAGGGTAGCTTTATTTAACTGAGTATTTTAAATGGGACTAAGGGGTTAAGCAAGTTTCATAAAGGGTTTTGAAAGTAGGATGAGGGGCTGAACCCTGTGATCAAATTTGCCAGTGTTGCTCCATGCATTTTTGTACTTTTGTATTCTCTTGGGACCTCTGTATTTCTGGAAACCCCTTTCATATTACAGTTTGCACAAACTCCTCTAAAGAGTGCAAAAATGGGCAAAGACTGGCAGGGTGATCTAAACAAGTCTGTCTCTCCAGGTTCAACCTCAATGACAAACTCAGTATCATCTTGAAACCACATACCATATCAAACCACAAAATCCTAACATTCCTAAATGGTTCACAATATGGCTGTGTGTGCAAAGACAAGAAGGTCCATTAGGCCATATTTAAAAGGCATTTGAACACCTAACTACTACTGTCCTAAGCCAAGGTCCATGAAATAACTTTTGACCTCTGCTTCTGGTGCTCTTTTTTCTAGCTTGCAATTTGTTTGCAAACAGAAAAGATTGCTTAGAGAAGCAATCTAAATTAAAGTTATTTCTTTACACAGATAAAAATCCCTTCTTGTAATCTGCCCAGCTGTAGATGAGTGAACTAATGATAGGCTCTGCCTTAAGATAAGGAATTGCCACTCTCCATCTACCTGCTTATTTGGTTTGTCTTCCAAACTTCAGAAAAAACAGTCAAAAAAGATTTAAAACAATAAAAGGAGAATAGAGTGTCTTTCTGCCACCTGGATTTCATGGCCAAGCTTCTTCTCCAGTGGTTTTGGAGACCTATGCTTCTGAGAGTCTATCCCCCAAGGAACACAGTGCATGGGAAGATAATCACAAGGGATGCTGAGAAGAGAAACAAGGATTAAGTGTTTAAAAAAAGCACAACAATCAGTATCTGGGTGGATGTGTCTTCCTCAGCATATCATGAAGTCCAGTTAACCCTGTTAACTACTTAGTGGAAAGGTGGTAACATCTATGACACCAAACAAGTGATTCCTGAAGGTTCTGCCTACTCTGAAGCTCCTCCTGGCTTGGGGCTTTTTAGGGTTCACTGAGCAGCCTGACTTGGGGCTTGGTCCAAGCTGACTCCAAACAAAACAAATTGGTTGAAGTGTCATATGAGAAGGGTATTATATAAGGTACAATACCTTATATTTTGAGAAGGGTAAAGGTAAATATTTCTAGCCCTAAATTAATATGAGTAAATCTAAAGCAAATTATTCCAGTTGGAAAAGGAATGCAAACCAGATGCATGATATTCTCAGTTTTCCAGTTAAATAGAAGTAAGTGAATATCTGCAGAAGGGAGAATAATCTATCTGGAATTTTCTAGGAGTGGGAAAGCAGCTACATGTTGCAATGTAGGGACTTTTTTTAGCGAAGCCTTCCTTAATTGGACTTTTAAAATGTATTTTCCTCCTACTTTCCACACAGCAGTGCATGTGTATTGTTTCCTGGAACTGGAATATCACCCGTTCTTATTCAGACGGCTTTGGCCAAGCATTACCTTCAAGCTGCAATATCCCATGATAGTTTAATCTCAAATAAAAGAGAACCTGTATTAGAATGCAATTCATAAAAAATCAGAAATTGCTGTTAGAATAGCAATGTTCCATGTGCTTGCTGACACTTTGTAAGTAAACCAGAAGGAAAGACAAGCTATTCCATGAGCAGCAGATCTAGTGAATGCTGATTTCCTCTAAAACCATGCACTCTGTCACCCAACACCAAGCCAGTTTCCCTTCCAGTATCCCAGGAGATGTGCATCTTAGTAACTTGAGATCTTGCTGTGCTCACAGTGTTCCCAGTTCACCACTTGCCTCTGTATTCTTGTCTCTTTTCCCACCCCCTGTGTTTCTGAGGGGAGGGGACAAACACTGGCTGCAGTTAAGAGCAAGCTAATGCGCCACAAGTGCCACATGCCATGGGGAGAGCCAAAGCCTGTGGGATGGATGGCCTGCCATGAAATGCCACAGGAAATGGTGTATAGCACTTCCCTCAGCAAGAATACTGGATTTCATTTTTTCTCTCTGTAGATACAGAACACCTGGGTAATTAAATGTCTTTGAGATGTCTGGTTTTGTCAAACAGGCTGAAATGGATCAAGAGATTCAAAGCTGAGAAGGAGAAAACTGAAAAAGCTTTCTTCTTTAGATACACTGATAATGTTAGTGTGTCTGCCACTTAGCATGGGTATGCATAGCTTTAGCTATTTGAGACATCTGGATGGCATGTAATGATTGTAGTATGGAAACTCAGATATATGAATAAACAATTAGTAACCTACTGCAGTTGGGTAATTCAGTGGCCATGAAGTTTAGCCTAAATACCAACTGGCAGCCCTGTCATGTTGTAGAGCTGGACGGTTCATCTGTAAATTAGTACATGGATGCAGTGTCTGCTCTTATTTCCTTAGTATTAATTATGTGTTGTATAAAAAACAAAAGTTGAGCTCTACAGATTCCCTTCTTAAAGTTTTTGCTCTGTTTATTAGGGCAACCAGATCTAACTTCCCCAAAGACGTATTATTTAGAATTGGATAAATGTGCTTAGGGTTTGGAAAGTTTTATTTGTTTTCTTCACCTAGCCATGCCAACTGTGTTGTAACAAATAAACACAGGTATATGAAGTAATTTTAAAAAACTTCTAACACATTGTGTTTATGGGAGTTACAATGTCATATGCATGTTGCTTATGTTATTAACATGAGCCCATCTAGAGAAAAAAGTGCTTTAACCCTTACACTAATCCAGATTATTTTGTGAATTTTTTTCCTTCCTTTATATGTAATTTTTCTTTCACTGTGGGTCCTCACATAAAGCAGTGGTTTATTTTAGGTCTTTTCCTATATTTCTTACTAGGATTTAAAACTTGACTCATTACATTTTATATAATCCACTTCACTGTAAGTGCTGTAACTTGATTACTCTCCAGAGGTCTTTTCATGTTCATCACATTGGGATAGCTTGCTTCATGTGGCAATTGTATTAAATTCTCAAGAACCAAGGCTGTATGCTTTGGAAAGTGGCTGTTTCAACTGGATCTGAAAGTATAAGCTATTCCATACAGGTAAATGCCATGTAATGGAAACATAAAAAAGATTCAAAATTATATGTGCTTTTCTTGCAGCTCACAAAATAACTTTTACTGATGGCTGGTACAGCTGTTACAAATAAAATATGTTTCTGATTCAGTTGCTTACTTCTTTTGGATGACAAAGTTACTTAATAGACAGCCTTTTGCTTTCAAAGAGATTAAAAATTCTGGAGAATTAAATACCTATCTACCTATTTAATGTAAAGAACATTTAGCATCTCTCTGTTTCAAATGAGAGACTATGTCTCTGAATGCTCACAGCAAAGTTTACTACTTTGTCAGGTGAATTTTTTTTCTGTTTCTCAACTCCCCGGTTTTATTTTCTTTCTTCTTGTACAGAATACAAAAGGTCCATTTGTCTTTAACAAATGAATCCATTGTGTATGCCCTTTGTGCCTTTTTAGTAGCTTGTAGTAGTTTGTAGTTTTAGTAGCCTCTAGCTGTTGCTTCTACTGTCAGAATTTTTAGTAGCCTTTAGTTATTGTTCCTGCTCATTATTACCTTGCCTTACCTGCCTGAAAAAGGGCTCTGCCTGTGTCACAAAAAACTCTTCAGAGCTGCACAGACTTTATCAGACATGACATGAGTCCTTTACAAAGCCTCCCACTAGGTCTTGTCATTCGTGCCGGATGGATTGCAGATTGCTCATCAATCTGAGATTCTGTGCTGACTGCCTGTGCCAAGGTGTCTCCCGCCTCTCTTCTCCTGTCTTGGGAGGACTCAGCCTTAGCAGTCCATTCAAAAGTGCAAGGCTAAGGCAGATAAGCCTGAAGACAAAGCAGAAGTGAAAGGGGGCTCCTGAGATGAGTTGTGGAGACAGATGCAGTGTAGGAAGTGTGAAAGTGTAATTCAAGACAACAACCTTGTGCTGCTTCTCAGTTTTTTATAGCACCTGGAGCCTGCCAATACATCCTCAAACAGTATCTCTGCTTTTCCCTGACCTCTGAGCATAGAAAAGGGTTGCTGCCCTGTGAAACTGGCTGTGCCCTACAATTGTATAGCTTAGCTATGTTTTGATGGGTTTGGCTTTATTGATTACCGAATAACAATAGCAGAACATAAATCTCGGTCTGTGCTTTCTCCCCAAGGCTCTCTGTTCCCATGATTCCCCTGTCTGTAATGTCAAGATCATGGTCTTACCCTCACTTGTTCAAACCCAGATAAATTAACCATAGGATTGCTGAACCCAATGAGACCTCATGTCTTTCCTGGTATTACAGCTGAACGAACCTGATGAGGTTCATCAGGCATTTTACTGGTCCAGTTTTCAGCTGTTTTCTAAGTCTTCATCTCCCCTGTGCTGTCCATTGTCCAAGCAACAACAATTTAATATGTAGAGAGCGAAAGGACAAGCCTTTTTGGATGCTCCTAGACAGTATATACTGTATACTCTTTCTGAGAAGTTTGGGCATGCTGCCAGTTTATTTAAAGGCAGCAAAACAAAGACTAGAGTAAAGGTTTCTCTGTTAAACAGCCTACCATGAAAATGCTAAAGTGATAAAATACTAAAATGAATAGGTCTGTGAGCAAGTGTCTCCAAACACGTGGTAAAGTCAGCACCATGCCTCCGCCAACTACTCTATTTTTCTTACCATGTGCTGGCAAGGGGTCTGTGGCTCTTTCAGTATATCCTGTCTCTCGATCAAAAGAAAAATCTTGCTATGGCCTGTACATTGTGCAGAAGCCTTCCCAATCATTCCATAAATCCTTTACATTTTTTTTCACATGCAGATGGTTTACATTTTTCATTTTCTCTTGTATCTGCATTGGATAAAGTTTTTTTTATCTTACAGTGACTTCAATTGAAAAATAAGCACCCGTCCATTGTACTATTATACCACATTTCTTTGTTTGAGAAGGAGTCTGAGGAGAACTCTTCTAAGTTTAGTACCTTTGCCTTAGAAATCTTAGGACTTTGTAAACCTCTTTGACATGAAGTACTCATTGGAGGCTCTCTAAGAGTTAAGAATCAATAATTGATATGGGATTCCATCAGCACTTTCCAGTCTTAAACCTCAGAGGTGGAGGATAGTATTTTTTCTTGATTTTTCTGGGTTGAGAAGAAATGGTAATATTGATGTGGTTCAGAAAAAGATGATTTAGTACCCTCACAATTTGCTTCTCCAAAAGCACTGTGTTTGTTTTTGTACTATAACGAGTGCTTTCTTCAGCCAGTGCTGCCAAGAAGAGGGTGTAGCCTCCATGCAAGTCATTAGTTCATTAATTCAGCAGTCTAAACACAAAGTTTAGAAGGCAAAGTCATATCACTTGCAGTAATTTGGCTTCATCCCAGTATTCATGATAAGAAACAGTTTTGTTATGCTAACCCAGAGTTTGGTCTGTCTTGCCAGATGTTGAAGGTCTAGATTTTAACTGGGAAGAGTATCATGCTAGATTGTCATTCAGAAAATGATACTGCAAAGGCATTGACAGTCTTTACATGGAGTTTAGAGAAGCAAATAATTCAATAAATATGAATGGAAAGGGGGCAATTATCACTTCATCATTGCTTCTCTTTTTCCACTTTCTTCTTCAAGGGGATGGGGGAAGTTTGTGTTCTTTTCCCTTGCTCTCACAGACTGTGACACTGGCTCAGCAAGGGGCGGGGGTGAACAGCTGCATGAAGGCAGGAATAAATAAAGGACTGAAGGAGGACAGGAAGTTTTAAAACCAGTGCTGTCACTAGAGATGTGTAAGATGAAATTGCACCTTCCACAGAGCTGAAGATTTGCTAATGCACCAGAACTGTCACAGAGACATTCTGTGTATGTGTATATATCCCGTGCCCAGAAAACACAAAGCTGGCTGCAGCAAAAAACCCAACTGGTGAAAAGTTCCAGCATTTCTACGTATTTTTCTTTTCACTTTAGTTGAAGGGTCTTTGCTGAATTCTACACGCTTCACTCTGAATTTAGAGCCTTGTAGATTTTTTGTGCCTTTTTTAAATAGTATATGTATTTTAAGTTATTTTATTACATGTCTGTTAATAATCTTTTTTATTAGAAGTACTGTAGATATTTTAGTAATAAATATATTAAACTTTTTTCAGTAAATTAATTACTGAAATTCCTAAGGAGAATAGGAAGTTGTAGTCATTATTTAATTGTTCACTGCTTCATAATTGATATTAAAAATTATAATACGACAATTTAAAATGAAGACATGAACAATTTAAAAAATATTTCAAAATTAAACCAGCTTGGAAGGTATACAGTCTGATATGTTTGAAGTGTTTTGCTTCACATTAACTCAAAAGTATCACTTTACTATTTCTCACCAAAATTAATGTTTCCTATTTTTTTTTGCTCAAGATACACACATATTCTGCCTCTGCCATGCAGCAGGATTTGCCTGGGTAGATGTGCTAGCTAACAGCTATGAACTTTTCTGTCTGCAGTGAGCAAGAGTAAAGCTAAGGATGCCGCCTTGAGCACACCACCTCAGTTCTGAGAGGCTTTTGAAGAGTAAGTAAAGAAACATTAGAACAAAACAAAAGTCAAAGGAGAATAAAGAATGCTGGATGCAAACCCCTAGTGTTATTTAACTGCGTACAGTCTCTGTTGATGGTTAATTGGTTCCTACCTGTTTTTCTGGACCTCAGCAAGCTGTGCTTCTGCTTTTATTCATTTCAGCAGATTGCTCCAGTGAATTGTATGGTCAAGATCTGTTTCCCAGGGCTATTAGAGGGCCTGGTTCTTTTTGTATGGTAAGATGCTTACTTAGCTCTACCCCATTTTCTGATACTGCAGTCATTTTGTTGTGGTAATCAATTTTACACAGGAGAGGTTAGATACTTCTAGAAACGACCACAAAAACTTTCTATGTTAACTAGAGAGAGGTATGTTTACATGAAGCCATAAAGGTTGGAGCATTCGACCTCTAATAATTTCTTGTTTTGGTTTTGAGGCAACATCTTTGTACAAACAGTAAAACACGTAATGCAAATAAGGGATTGATAATTTAGAATTTCCTCTCTCTTTTTTTTCACCCCTCCTGCTGGAACTCTGTTTTTCCAATTCTCTGATTATTTGGACCATTCCTGGAATTCTTGCTTTTAACTTAAAAATTCCAGAAATGTTGTTGTGCAGCTTGTCTGCATCTTTTTTTGTAATTGGAAATGAAATCACTTTGCTGGCAGAGTATACAATATAGAATAAGAGAATCTCTAACTGCCCTAACCAGCTCTGTATGTTCACGTTCAGTGTTTCTCATGGGAAAAAAACAAGCATATGCGTAAGCTGTGGCATTTTGTGAAGGTATCCTGAGATCTGTTTCAGTGTGAGACAGCAGAGCAGTAATAATATGCATATACTTAGAGCAACATGATGCCAAATTTTAAAAAAGGGGTTATCAGAAATTGGTGCTCTTTTAATTGGCAATATATGTGACATTTCTCAATTAGAGATACATAGACACCTTCCTTTTACCTGTAACATTCATACTTTTACATGCCTTCATCCCACACTTCTTTCCAGTTCCAAATCTGTCCCTCAATTCCCACCACATGACCTCTTTCCCCTTCTGGTAATTTCAGGAAAGCTTCTTTTTTTGGCACAACAGTCATGGCAATAACAGGTGTTGGTGTGGCAAACCACGACACTGGCCATGACCAGTGCCCAGATTTCTGCATGCGAGGCATTCATGCCTGGCAGGTTAGATGGTAGATGAGGCAATAGGATCATTTTGATGTCTGCAACCCATTTTCTTCAAACTGCTGGTGAATACCATTTTTTCACAACTGCTGGATAGATACATGGATGATAAAAACTGTGGGCTCCTCTACAGTAGTGCATACATAAGCAACACTCTAACAAAGAGTTGAGGCAAGAAAAACTGATGGCTGCAGAAGTGGAAGATGTCTCTCCTAGGAGAACTTTTAGCTATCTTCCCTGTGAAGTGGTTCATTGTCTCATTGAGCTGTGAGCTGCTGGGGTACTGGGGAGCCTTCCTGAATGGACCCTCTCTGATGGTACCAAGGGATACAGCATGGCAACAGAGATATCAATAAACACAGCTGTTAGGCAAAAGTTAGCTATTTGCAGTTTAATGAGGACAGTTGTGATGTTAAAATGAAGTTACCATTCCCCATGGTAAAGTCTTTAGCTCTTGCCTACTATGATCACATCACTTTGTTTTAGAGTTGACACAATGAATTTGGGAAGAGTACTGAGGTAATTCTTGGGATACACTCCAAAGTCCATTAGTTCTGCTACATACCCACAGCAAGGAGTCATTAAGATATTTGAAGCAATCCCTGACTGCCATTTTATGATACAATAAAATATGTTTATGAACTGAAGTGTCTATTATGTGAGAGAAGGAGAATAATGATTAAGTAGTGTAGCAAAAGTGGCATACTGCCAGAGCTTTGGCTCACTTGCACTTTTTATAAATACAACTGTGTTAACAAAACTTTGAAAACATTTTCAGTTTGAGACATAAAACCCACAAAAAGTGACTGTATGCAGTAGTTCTGGTTTTGAGATGGAGTCCTGAATAGCTGCATTTGGTTCAAAAAGTTTTTTTGGGATATTCCACCTGACATTCTTTTGTAAAACTACTTCTTGTGGTAGAAGATTATCTAGCAATGGGATTAACCTTGTAATAAACAGAATGTGATCAGAGGGAAGTAAGGAAATTGAGAATGGAGTAAGTCATTACGGTAACTGTAACTTGGTGCGCATTACCATTCAAACAGAATTATTTAAGGAAAAGTTAATCACCAAGGAAAACCCAAGGTATTTATCAGGAGAAGCAGCTACTGAGGAGGTAATGGAAGGGGTAGTGCTCTTTATTTGGAAGGTGTATTATCCACTGTGCTCTACATACCTTTTTACACTTGACAACATCTTCCTGGCCTAGAGAAGTAATGGTTAGATACTCTACACCCATATAACACCAAATCAATTGTATTGCTGCTATTTCTGAACAAGTCAGCACCCACTCTCTATTTTATGACAGCATTGGCCAAGGATTATGGTCCAGAGACTTGCAGAAAGATGGTGAGATGAGATCTGCATTTGCCCTTTGTGCTTCCTAAATCTAAATACAGGCAAGATGATTGAGTTTCACACTTGAGATTTCTATGTATTTTGAAATAAAATTGGACAGATTGTTGTAAATGTTTGGGTTCTAATGTACTCCTGTTTGTATCCAGCTTTAAGAAACTGCTTACAAATGTCTCTTTGTTCCATGCAGGTGAGATATCTCAGCTTTCACCTGCACAATATTTGTGGGAAATCTTTGCTGAATATGTTTTAATGTAATCTATGTGATGTAGGAGTATCCCAATTACATGTTGTGTGTCATCTTTGCTTTGAAATACATTATTTCTGATCGGACCAAGGTGAAGAACAGGCAAAAGGGCACTCAGCAAAATGTGTGTAATATTACTCTGCACAGTGGTTTCCAAAAATTTGCTGCAGTAGAAGCCCAGTCCTGGTGTCATTTTTTTGACAGCCCTGGAATTATTTTCTTGCCTTTCACAATTCATTCTGTGTTTTAGTACTTTCACTTTCCTTGTTGCTCTTCTGCATTTTGCAATGTCCTGATTTATGGAAGAATACCCTACCAAGGCTCAGGGTAGTTATAAACTACCTTGAGATAAGTAGTTGTTGCTGATGTGCTCTCTATGCTAAGCTTCATCTTTGTCTATCAAACACATAGGAAAACCTTTCCTTTGAAATATACGTTTATAACCTTTAAGGTGCTGTCAGCTTAAGCAGAGCATGGAACAATAATCAACTGAAGGGGAAAGAGAACACTTTGTTCTGTTACAGAAAGGAACACTTCAGAGTTCACTTTTTTTTGGCATATACATTTTTTGTGCACATGGTGAGGAAAAAGTCATGCAACAAGGAACCAAGGGAATATTAAATGAATCAACATATTGAGGAGGTGCTTGAGAAGGGTAATCAAAACCAGGAGGGTTGGTTAATTCAGAAAAGAAAACATTACAAAGAATAGACTGTTCATCCTGGACATCACTTGAAATGTGCATGAAATGGGTGTGGGTTTGGTAATAAAAGCTCAGCTTGCTTGACAGTCTTCCAATAGCTTCCCATGAGTTCCCAGAACAAAAGTTATTTAGAACTTTTATAAATAAGCCCATGATAATCCTGGTACAGTTATGTTGGACATCTGCTTGGGCTTGGAGGTTTATCTCTCCTGAAGTGTCAAATTCAGGGGATGGGGCATGGATCTTGTGGAGTTCAGTTTTAAATTCTGGTTAAAATTGCAGCTAGGATCATACAGTCTTCATTCTGGTCAGAAGTGACCCCAGGGAAGAAAATTAAGATCCATTCATAATGCAAGGGACAGGAACTGAAAATGTGTACATGTCGTATGATCTGTCATGGGTGCGGTCACCCCTCCAGAACAGGGGGACTGATGTGAGGACAAGGGTGGTGCACCATGACCCCAAGTGAGATTCAGTGATATTTAAGATGATTCTGAATCAGTATGGTACCAGTGCAATAAAGAAATTCCAGCAAGCCAAAGAGTTCCTTCAGCATGTGAATGAAACCCATTTGGGACCACTGTGAGGTAAGAGTCTTAAGGACTAAAGTTCACCAAAAAGACACCAAGATTTTTTCTCTCCAAGTTACTGAGTGTATTATAAATTTGCCAGAAGTCACTAGCTAAGACTTTAACAAATGATTCTGGCTTGCGAAGTCCAGTCACCAGAGCAGATCATCCAAAGGCTGGCCAGGCAATGGGAAGGGAAGAATCCTGGGGCCCCTCTTCTTTTGAGTGGCTAGCACTACAAAACTGTGCTCTTTTGCAATGTCAGCATTGAGCTTCTCATAGCCTGAAGGTTTGAATACTTTGCCAGAATGTCCTTGCTTATTCCATGGTATTTGTTTTGATTTATGCCTGCTAGGCTCCCCTCTTCATTTACCTCACAACTAGATTTACTAGTTTCTGAAGAATGAAGAATGTGGTTAGCAGCCCATTTCCGTACTTTATCAATGTCCATCTTTCTGTTTCCAGAACAAACTAATACTAATAGCACATGTTGCATGCACCCAAACTTTCTCAGGTTGAACTTGTCTTAGTTTTCAGTAATTTCTCAGTTATGTGTAGGGATTTTTTGGCACAGAGACTGTGTTTTTATCACTCCTGTACCAGACATGAAGAGTGGGATGCTCCTTTTTTTGACACATCCTTCTGTCCTTCATAGAGATTTGATAACTTCATTGTTTAGATTGACCATAATGGCACAAGTTCCTCATGACTTTATAAGGAAACTAGCATTCCCGTAGTTTGGCTTCAATGATTGAGAAGTTATGCCCTGAAGTAACCAGTGGTGTAGCCACAGGCTGCCTTCTAGCCCCTGTGCCTTCCTCCTGTTTCTCCTCACCTTGCCATCAGCTCGGAGTTTTCTTCTCGCTATCTTCATGTCCCTACTGCCATCTTCCTCAGAGTGCATCCTGAGTGTGCTCTCCTAAGGCTTTTCCCACACCATCTCAAAAACCACCGCAGCACACGTAGCAGCTGGGAGCATGGGTCAGCCTGCAGTCCCACACAACTCTATCAAAGGAAAGATCAGAAATACTTCCCACCTCTATTATTGTTACTGAGCTGTTCTCAAAGGCATCCACTGTATCATTAGTCCTGAAAGAAAATCCTGCTTTTGTGGCTTTAGCTTTCCCAACACAGACAAATAGACAAATGCGCAGAAGTGTTGTACTGGGTTTCTTCTTTCTTTGGTTTTTGGGGTTTTGTTTTGGGTTGCTTTCTTGGTTTATTTGTTTGTTTGTTTGTTTAATATAAAGAGATATCCAAAGGCTCACTCACATCCTTTTATTCTATTATGATCTTTTCTGCACCAAAGACAGGGTCTAGTAGCTAGCAGCATTATTATTCTATACACATTAATTTTAAGTGAAAAATGTATTCCTATCCTATTGTGAGGAGGAATGTCCTATTTCTGTATCTTATGTCACAGTCTTTGTAGAAAGCTGATTTGTACAAGAGCTCAAAGTACATACCCTCCTCAGGTCCATCTATGCAAAAGATTTATTAATTATATTTTGTAATTTATTTATTTTGAGCTTCTTCTATGATACATGTTTTCTTGAGACACGTCACATGTCACCAAGTGTGGAGACTTGCCAAAAATATTGGAACTCTTTGCCTGCCAATCACATGGGCTTTAGGAGAGATTTCTTTTTTTTTTTAATTGTCTCATTGGATCAGAGCGTTTGGAGATCAGATGAGATCAGATTTAGGATTTAACAGAGCAAACTTAGCAAGTAGAAATGATGAACTGCAATGGGACTGAAAGCTGCACCAGGACAAGAATTCTAAACAGGTACTGTGCTCTGAGATGCCAGAAGGACATACTAAGGGGTTAAACTGGAGACCTGCTTTATTCCACTTATAAATCAGGCTCAAACCTTAGTACATTTCCGCCAAAGGCCTGCCAGAAAGAGGCCCTGGAAAACAGGCTGTCTGGGGAATGTAAGGATATACAGAGCTCTGGCCAATTTGATCACAAGTTGACATGTAGCCACATTCTGCAGTAAAGGTTTGTTGGATCAATAAAGAAGAGAGTGTTTTGTGAACTTCTTCAAGAAGTCTATCTTTCAAAATATGATATCTGGAATCTTGGGATAAAGATGATGCATATGCTTTATATCTGTTGGAGTCTTGGGTATTTAGGTCTCTGTCAGCATGAGAATTCCCACTGGTAATCTTCAGGTCTGACTGGGGAAAAAAAGTGTGGGGGAATAACTGTACTAATTTCTCAGTAATTTTTGAAAATCTGACACATCTCAAAATGTGGCAAACAGTTTATAATCTTAGAGGACAGATTTAAAACAATACTTTGGAACGTGAACTATATATACTTTTTGTGGGTTTTTTTTTTGATGATGATGATCCAGTGGAGCTTGCTGCACATTTGCAATAATAGAGCTCTGTTCAAAGCTAACTCCCAGTACAGAAAAATTGAGCATTTTCTTAGGAAAATGGGCTAAGAAAGATTAAGCTGTCATTTACAGGTGTGATGACCCTAAAGAAACAAAGCAGTCAGTACAGAGGACCCAGTGCCCAAAGCATGTGCATTTCCAGGGAGTTAACTTTGGATCAGCTGTGATGCCCTGGACCTCTCTCTTCTGTGTCTTGGCCCAAATGCCCATCAGTGGCTGGAATGCACAAAGTGCCCCAGGAGAGAGGCTTCAAAATTCCTGACAAAGACTGAGCATGGCCCACTGTTCTGCACAGCTGGACTGGCTGGCACCAGCTTAGTGCAGATGAAGAGGTTATTTCCAGCAGGAACAGCCATGGCTTTGTCTTCTGTTATCCTCCTGTCCTAACAGGAAAGCAAGCTGGATGTGCTAAGGTTCTGCTTATTTCCCTTTCAGCTCCCTCTGCAGCTCTAGGGCTGGAGTTAGCTTTGTGAAGCATTTCCTGTACTTGGCTGTTGCAATCTTAGGCTTGCATACCATCCAAGAGCCCTCCTCGCAACAAAAGCAGATGAAATAAAAGGAGACACATAGGTCCTTGATCCAAATCCATTGGTCCAAATCCATGGATGAGAAAAATTTTACAGTATCCCAATACATCAATTTTTCAAAGTTTTACTTGATATTCCTCCTAGAGAGCTGATAAACCTCAGTATGACAAGCACTCAGGGGACAAGTACTACATTCCTGGTTAATTTCAGTGAGGCTCCCAGAAAAATAATGGACATCTAAAAGCTTTAAAACATATAATAAAAAAAGCCAACAATTTAAAAAATGACACCATTCATCATATTAAGCAATAACAATCTACTAACCACTTCCTTGCAGTCTGACAGGATGCAAGCCTGAAAGTGTTGGCATATTTGGAGAAATGCTGATACCACTACAAGTTGTTTTTAAGTGCAGTAATAATCAGAAAACATAAAACTTCACAAGAGAAGAGGTTAAATGGTGTCTGGAACAAAGTTTCATGGATACACTTATCCTTTTTTTATTAAATCTGGAACAATTTTCTTTCAAAACTTCATTCCAGAGTGCATTGTTCCAGTGGGTTTTTTTCTTGTTAAGCAGACTGATGAAAATGTGATGTTTCTTTGCCATACAGCCTCAGTTGCCAGACTTAGTTTATCAGTCCTATCAACTGCCTGCCAAAACTTCAAAGCCAACTGATAGTATCACCAGTTTTCAAAACAAAAGAAACCAAAAACCCTTACAAAAATGCAGCCTCCTTAATTGTCATCTTCCGCTGATATTCTGGTTAATGGTTTTCATGTCAGCTGTGCATATTTCTGTGTTGTTTTCCATGCTGTTCTGTGGATCTCTTAATGTTTCCTAGAATTGCTTTCCTGACCCTCCCTGAGGAGGAGGTGCTTTTCCCATGTGTCCTACCTTCAAACAGGGCTGCAGGTCTTGCTGGCTTATTTGCACACCCTCAGCTCGTTGGAGGGAGTCTTCAGCACCATGACTCTGCTCATGGATTCATCATTATTCTATTTTACCCACACCATTTAGGGACTACCCTGTTGTCCTCCACAAGCAGAAGAAATAGCTTTGTTTTGCTTCAGTGGCTGTTCTTTCTCCAGTGGTGAGAACCATGGCTCCTACCCAGGATTTGCTCTTCAGATCCAAACCATGCCAGCAGTACACACATCTACAGAGGCAGTCAGCAAGGCCCTGGTAAACAGCTCACAGCTGGTGCATCAAACAAGAACAGAATTTACAAATTTTTGCATGGTTTCATCATCTGCAAGACAGAGGATTATCAGTGCCCTGTTAGTCTGAAACGCCCAGGAACTTATTCTAATTAAAGCATGGGTTAAAAAACCATCCAGTTATAGATCATTCATCATTACCTATAACGGCAGTATTTCAAGCATGCTTCCTTGCATACAACTTTTTAAATTGATGTATAACTTGTGGTGAAAGCACTTGATTTGCTCATATAGTGACCACTGCACAACGACATCTCACTCAAAACCTTTAACCTGAATTTTCAATTTTATTCTTTTTGAAGAATGGAATTGAATGCTTGGTCAAATGTGACCCTTTTAAATTTGAAATCTTCTCCACTTTGCCGTTCTGAATTGCATTGTACTGGCCAATAAAGACAGTCTTGTCAATACAAATACAGATCTATGTTCAGTTGATACTGTGACAACTTTTAAACATTATATCCACTCACAGTTCTGTACCAGAAGTGTACAAAATCTCTTGAGGGCAGAAACAGTGGAACAGAGTCTGGTGGTGAGTTTGGTTTCTGCTTGTTTGTTTGTGTTGCTTGTTTTGTTTGCTCTGTGGTTTTGTTGACTTGCTTAGGTTTCTTGGTTTTGTTTGTTTTTTTTTTTTCATATTAGGGAAAGAAATGTCATTCTTTCAAGTCTAATTCTAGTTCCTTGGTAGCAAGTATCACATGTGTTGCATTTGATATTGAAGGTACATACTCCATAAAGAATGACATAAAGTATTCATCCTGAGTCCAAAGGAAAGCTAGAAACTTCTTAAACATGTCCAGAGACAGAAGATAAGCTGCTCACGCTTTGTTCATCTGTATAAATCTTATTCACAGCTAAGCTAACTGTGCATGGCCACCTTTAGCTCACACTTCCTACTTCAGATGGCTGTGAAACATCCTCAAGTATCCACTTATTTGGACCTTCAGAGCAATGGTAAAAGTTTGCAGCCTCAGCATCTTCCATGGAATAGTTCCTGCCACAGATGCTCTCAGACATTACAACATTTTTGGCTCTGATACATTATTGTTAAAGAAGGACAATAAATGATGCAGAAAAAATTAGACTTTGTGAAATGAGCAGACCAAGTTTTAAAAACAGGGCAGAGGGGGATTTCACTGTACACATGGATTCCTCATGCCTAGAAGTTCTGATCTTGCAAATACAGAAGAATTCAGGCACTTCCCCAAAACCTGAAGAAGAAACATGATCAGATCTATTAAAATCAAAGTTTCAGAAGTGCTGATCACCCTTGACTGAATGCTGGAATTACCATATAAGCCGTCACTCATCCTCAAATTAGAATGAACAAATCACTAAGAATGTGATTGAGGGGATCATCTTTCAGCATAAAAATTATTTCACATTGCTTAAACATGTGATTTTCCCTTTACTTGGCATTCAATAGATACGATTTACGATGACATTACAATATTTTTTATGAAAGCAATACTATTAACCTCAATATCTTGAAAAACTTTAGGGAAGGGTCACTAACATTTTGCTACTTGAAATATGTCAAATTTCCTGGCCAGCTGCCAGAGGTAGTGTTGTTCACCTTACTGCACTTAATAGACAGTAGATCCCATGCTGCCAGATGTGACCTTTCTCTGTTGCTCAAAATTTAGGGGGCATCAACAGCACTTTGAACAGCTGGTGAGCATGGCACAGACCTCATCATCTGAAAAAAGATGGTAAAATTTGTCAGATGCTTTGGTGCTCTTCAAAGCAACAGAACTGACTTCTGTTATAACAGGTGATTTGTTTCAACCTTCAGATATGTATTAAAAGCTTCTTCTGACTTAAATATAAGCCTCTTGTTTCTATTCAAGGTCAGGATTTGATCTGTGCTATGGCCTGAATAAATACTCTGCCTTGCTTGCCGTGGTCAGAGTGTGTGGGATCGCCTGCATCTTCAGCTCCAGGAGTATGTCATCTAGATGTCTGAAATTTGCAAAGTCCTGCAGAAGGGGTAAACTGTAATATTTGCACCAGAAGCTCCTCACATGTTTTGTACAGCATGCAAATATTTCCCCACTTCTAACATTCCCTGGTATGTATGTTTCAACCAGGAGGGAAATGTACAGTTGTGGCCTTCACCCATCAGTCACTTTGTGACATTATAAATTATTTGAGAGGAAAAGGTAGTTAAACAACACTTTTTAAAACATTTATTCTATGTCATAACTATTGTGGGTTTATTATGTGTTAATGGAGGAAAGGAGCAGGTTTGAATTTTCCACTGAAAACATGAGAAAATAAAGTGTGTTTTACAGACATGAACTGTAAACTTTGAAACGTATCCCACTCTGTTAATAAGGGCAAGCTTCCCATGGGTTGAGAACTTCTCAGAACTGAGAAATTCTGTCTCTTTTCACAGATGTGGAATGAAATGCCTCAGTTTTAACTTTACCTGTGCATTGTTTTGAGGAGTCGAGTGGATGAGAATGGCTCTACTGAACAGTGTTGACGATGAATAAAAAAAAAATTTGAAAACAGGACATGGAAATCCTCCATAATTTTCTAAAACATCTGTGCTCTTCTTCCCATTAGGTCCTTCTCTGCAGTGCTGTCTTGTCCATTCTGATCTTTCTGGGAGCACATTCTTCTTACCTACTCTCCCCAGTGTGTCAGTGCTTCTTCTATGGGATGATCCAGCTCTTTGGACTAGCACAACAAACTTACAATATTTCCCAAGCTTATAATGTCAACAAGAAGGAAAAGATACTTTCCTAAACACTTGAATACATTTTCTGTGAAATATTTAAGTGACATGCAGCAGGCCGTACCTGTTGGAGGGCAGTTCAGGGCTGCAGGTCCAGCAACCTCCAAGGAGTTGGCTGGAGGTTATTGTAAAGTCTTAATAGGAGAGCAATATGATGGATGTTGCAAAATATGCTAGGAGAAAAGGGAGAGGCTGCTGATGTGCAAGATGAAGAATAAAGTTACGTGAGGCATGTGCAAGGATGATGGGTTAAGTGGAAAGAGTGTAAAGGCCTGAGCCAGGGAAACAGTAAAAGTCCCAGGGTGTGGGAGGTGAGGGCTGGGGTGAATGAAAACCAAATGAGAAAAGAAGCATGGAAGCAGAAACATACAAATCAAGCTGTGTGAAAAAAGAAAAGGAAGAGGGGTGAGCCAGCACCAGGAGACAACGCGTTGTGAACCTAGTGGGCAACAGCAGCAAAGGCATTGGGACAGGCAGCAGATGAGGCAAGAAGAGTGGGATGCAAACCAGTGGAACAGGCTGTCAGAGGGTATTCCCCCATCGCTCAAGTGACAGGAAAACAGATTGCAGTCTTCTTCTGGAACATGGAATTTTCACAGTTCAGTGGCTCAGAGCTGTTCCCTAGACCTGGAGCAGCCAGCCCTGCTGTACCCAGCATGAGAAAAGCAATACCTGTATTCTGTATAGGACAACAGGAAAAGTTATTTATCTTTATTAACTACTAAATTAGCAGGAGATACAACCTTTAGAATGAGGTTATTGAGGTGAAATTTGCTTTATCTCTGGTGACCAAACAGACTGTAATGCCAAATCCAATGCCTTGATTTTGCAAACAGAGATGTTTGTGGAACGTGGCTCTTGTGCAGACTACAAGCCCCAGGAAATTATCTTGGGTCCAAGAAAATGTGGTGGGTGTGTGTTGGTTGAGAGTAAATTAAAAGGAAAAAAATAAGAGAAGAAAAAAAGGAGGGGGAAACACTGCTTGTAATCCTATTTACAAAGTGCCTAAGGCAATGGCACCCAAGAACCACTGCTCCTGGCTTCTGCCTCTGTTAATGCATGGCTCATCGTGATTTAGAAAAGGAGCAACTGAGAAAAAACACCAGGAAATTTTACAAGGTTTCATTTTTCAATCTTGCTAGCAATCTGACACAAACGGGCAAACCTTTTCAGTATGTGTTTAACTGGGAAGAGGGGATTAATCCTATTGATTGTAATGAGGTTAAATATGTATGGACAGCACAGTGATGTTTATAGCCTCAACTGAGCTGCAAGGAATGGGACTCTAAACTATTTATTAAAAACTCACTTTGGTCGCGGCTTTATGTACCAAAGATTTTGCAGACTCGATCATCTAACATAGATTTCCCTCGAGAACAGGTAACACTCCAACCACAACTCTTGTGCTCCTCAATGACCCTGCCATTTCCTCATTTTTTCTCCTGCCACTGTGGTAAAAGACGTAGAAACATTTGTGCAGTTTTGGTTTTGGTTTCTTGGGGTTTTTTTGGCTTTTTTTTTTTCTGGCCGGTACATGGAGATCCCCCACTACCGGCCCGACGGTCGCCTCCGTACCAGAGTTTTCTGCAGCCCCGAGCCTCCGCCCTGCGTTGAGACACGGCCGGGACCACTGGGGGCCGTTCCGTCCGTCCGGGCAGCGCCGTATCCCTCATTCCCGGGCAGCGCCGTATCCCTCATTCCCGGGCAGCGCCGCATCCCTCATTCCCGGGGGCTCCTCGGCATGCGGCATCTCCCGCCCAGCCCCGCCGCCGGCACGGCCACTCGCACGTACATAAGGAGCGGCTGCCTGGCTGTCCGCCGTAGCGTTTCCCCCGCGGGCTGCTGAGGCAGACGGGACGGGGGCAGCCGGCAGCTTCCCCCGCCCGGGGCTGCCGCGGCCCCGCTGCCCGCACGGGGCCCGTGTCCCCGGGCCGCCCGCCCCGCCGGAGCGGCCCTTGGCGCGGCGGCTTCCCCGGCACGGGGGGGAACCCGACTCCCCCGGCCGGGCTCGTCCCGCCCTCGGCCGCGCTCACTCCCCCGCCCCGTAAGTAGCGGCGGCCGCGGCCGTCGGGGCGCAGAGCGGCGGGGATGGGGACCCGCGCCGGGGGGCTCTACGTGGGGCGGCGGGCGGCGGCCGCGGGGGCCGCGCTGCTGCTGGCGCTGCTGGCCGCGCTGCTGGCGCTCGCCGCTCTCTACGGGCGCTGCCGGCAGGAGGCGGCGCCGCCGCCGCCGCCCTCGCCCCGCGCCCCCGGCCCCGCCGCCGCTCCGCCGCCCGCGCCTGCTGCCGGCTCCGTTCGCCGCCTGCCCCGCCACCTCCTGCCGCTCCACTACGACCTGGAGCTGTGGCCGCGGGTGCGGCCGGGCCAGGCGGGGCCGTTCGCCTTCACCGGGCAGGTGAACATCACGGTGCGCTGCCTGCGCGACACGGACGCGGCGGTGCTGCACAGCGCCGGGCTGCGGAGCCGCGGGGCCGCCGCCGTGCGCGGGCCCCTGTCCGAGCCGGGCGCCGCCGTGGAGGTGGCGGGGCTGCGGCACGACGAGGCGGGCGAGGTGGCCGTGCTGGAGCTCCGCGGCCGGCTCCGCGCCGGGCGCCGCTACGTGCTGCAGCTGGGCTTCCAGGGCCGGCTGGACGAGGACCTCGACGGGCTCTTCCTCACTCGCTACACCGACCGGGGGCAGAGCAGGTAGGCGGCGGCGGCCGCGGCGGGCACCCCGAGCCCCGGCGGCAGCGGTGGGGCGGCCGTGCCGGGACGAGGCGGGAGCGGCGCCGGGCGAGCCCTGCCGAGGGACGGGCTCTGAGCGCTCCGCACCTCCGGGGCTTGCGGCGCCGGCTCCAGAGCGAGCGCGCCGCACACTCCGGGCTGTGCCCGGGGCGGCCGCTCCGCGCTCCGGAGAGCATCGGTCGGGCTGCCCCGGCTCTCCGTCGGCAGGTGACTTCACCTGCAGCACCGGCTGGACAACTTGTGGTCTCTTAGCGCCTTTTTTGCGCGCAGCAAGGCGGTCAGACAGTACCTGTGCCCAGTGCCTGGGAGCTGGAGCCCGTCCCAGAATCTTCATCCCGGCCCCAGCGGGGTCCGCGTAGCGCTGACAGCTCTCCTCAACCCGTGTCTTTATCACGAACCCGGGATTCTGGCTGTGTATTTGGGCATGAGCTTAGAGACGCTGACCACATGCAATCTCAAAAGCATGGTGGAGTAGGATGGGTGGCTGCTTTGGGCAGCTGTGCCATCCTTGTAGGTGCTAATGCACATGAACTGGTTCAGCTGTCACCCGACAATCCATGATTTCCACTGTGGGTGCTATCAGGATGCTTTCTTCCTCTTTTGAACTGCAAAATCAGTCCTGGGACAGTGTGAGTTTATTAGGTAGTCAATAATCTAAAACATTTTCACCCTCAAAATAATATTTTTCGTTTTCTTTTTCTTTTCCTTTTTCATTTCTGGATGTGAAACCTGCTAAAGAGAAGTGAAATTTAAGATTAGAATTTAAGTACTTCCACTGGAAGACAAGTTTCTCAAAATAGACAGTTGAAGAAGAAGCAGATTAATTGCTGTCTTTAAAGTTATCTCTTCTTTAATAATCAAAGATGTCGTGATTTGCTGAGCAAACACCACTAAAATAAACTTTATCTCAGCAGCTCATAGGCTCCTTGTTTGAGCAGGTAAAATGCAGTCGCAAGATCCATACATTCAAGCCTCTGTAGAGGCTGCTCTGTAGTGGCAATAACATGAAATCACAAAATGAAGTTAATAGTTTTTACTGATGTGGGGGAGGATTGTGTGGCTCTTCTCAACAAGCTGCCTTTTCAGCTCTTGTGTAAATCCTGATGCCATTGTCTGCCACATCTGGAAAATGCAACTTATCAACTTATACAGGTTTTATTTATTTTTATTTTCCCTTTTGAAGAAAAAGGTGATAATTTGGTAAGCCTTAGAGAAAAGTGCAGTATAACAATAAGTATTTTAGGAAGCACATTCTGTTTTGGTTAATTGCTGTTTCTTCATTCACTGATTGTTGTTCATAGGATTATTTGTGCAATTTAAGGTAAGAAAAATCTAAAATTTTTAAATTTGCATAATTTTATAAAAATCCAAATTAGAAAGGAACCAACACTTAATTACTTAATTCTGTGCCAGTGTGCTCTCTGATGTGGTATTAATTCAATCAAGTCCTATCTAAGTTATGCCTAAAGATTTTTGGGTTTTAAGTATTTTTTCATATATTTGTAGCTTTTTAGACCATTTATATGTGATTATACAGATCCTGGTATTTTTCTTACTCCTTCTCTTATATTTCAGAGGAATAAGCTAACCTTCTAATACATTCCTGAAATGCTGTTTAGTCTTATTTTCAAGTAGAAGACCTACAAGAAGAACAATTTTTATTTTTCAGTCAGAATCCATGAAGTCCTAGCAAGAAGTAGGGCAAAGAAGCCCTGGACCAGCTCCAATGGGACAGTACCCAGGGGAAAAATTACCTTACCAACTGCTCTTCTAATTGGACAGTGTTATGTCCATATCATATGATAATTTGGTAAACTAATAAAAAATGTAGAAATCTGATACTGGCAAGCCCACAGTGCCCTGTGGAGACACCTGGAAGCTTCCAATAAAGAATTGCTTTTTTATCTTACCATTTTAATACTCTTGCAAGGGTTTTTTGCAAGGGTCTTTCTCTTATCAAAAACATAAGAAACACTGAATTAGATACTGATATTTTTTTTTTTTTTGATTCAGGCTGTATAAAACTCAGAATATCTGGAAAAAAAAAAAAAAAGGTTGTCATCAGCCTCGCTGGAACAGTAGAAAATAAGAAAAAGAGTTTTTAAATCATTCAAATAACATGTATAATTAAGTTTCCAGTTGTTTAGAGGGTTTATGACAAATTCTCCTTTTCATTTTTAGCTCATCGCAAAGCACTAATGAAATGTGAGATTGCAGTCTGGTTAAAAAGATGACAGTGGTTTTTAGACAATGGAATAAATCAAAGAAAATCCACTGAATGCAGGTGCAATGTATTGGTTTTTTATTTGTTCCTGCACACATAACTGATATTATTGAATGATTTTGCACATTTTTTTTGCTTAAAAAAGGTTTTCTCTGAATCAAGGGTATGCAATAGTATCTTCTTATTTTTCCTTCACCAAGATTTAGGTCATCACTTTACCATTTCCTTAACCTGATGGGTTCCAAAAACACTGAAGGGGTTTTGCTTGGAGGAGATAAATTTTGAGTGATTTGTAAGGTCTGTTAAGGTATTAATGACAGAAGAAGTTGGATTCTAATGAATTACATAGATGAGAAATTATATAAAAACTTCCAGTGCTTTTCAGCTGTCAGTACAAAGCCAGTTACTGTTCTGCAAGGAAACTTCCCCCTCCAGCAGGCTGTCCTGTGATTTCTCTAAAGTGATGGGTACCAGTCTTCAGCAGACCCTGGGTCAGTTTCCTGCAGAGACTTTCTGACCTCAGCACCTCACTGAAACCAGCAGCTGTGATAGAAAATGTGACCTCTATGGTCATGCTCTTCTGTGTTTCTCCCACGTGTTAGAAGCCTTAGTGGGTTTTGTGATTTCTGCTGGTGATCTCTCATTTCAGAAGAGTCTGAGCAAGGCAAGCTTTGAGAAGTGAGGTCCCTGAAATGTTTGTTCCATGTGAACTTCCTTTTTTATTGGCCATATTTCTTGGTCAGCTAACCCCACTGTTGTTGCACTGGGTTGGAAAGCTGTTCGGAGTGACAGCTATTTTCAGAAGTCTTAACCTTACCTCTGCAAAACAGAATAAACCAAAGCTCCAACTTCACTGAATATCCAAGACAGAAATTTTTTGTTATCAGTTTGACCATTGATGACTGTATGTGTTTTTACTGTTGCTGACAATTCCTACTAAGCACCTGATCATGTTTTACACACAAAAGAAAACGCTGAAAAATGGGATCTCTTGTTATGGATCAAGGATAACCCATGTCTGCAGTGCTTGCAGGAGCAAAGAAAGTGAAAAGGGAAGAAACTCACACTTGTCTAGCTTTAGGTGTGTGAAGGGTTTCCCCTTGAAATGGGAATCAGTATTCTGCATGTAGCATGTAGTCCATACCAGCACCTGAGTAGGCAGAAAGATACAGAAACCAGTTTTGCTCTTCTCTAGCACTGCTGGCTCAAACATCCACAGTGCAGAGGTTTTGTTGTTCATCGTTCTGCACAGAGCTCTTGCTCTGCCAGGAATGAGCTCATGTGTGCTGCTTCAGGGTTAGAGCATCCCATAGGCTGTGCTATGAAGTGCAGGCTTTATGCAGGTCGCTGTTCACATCAATATCTTGAAATCCTTTTGGAATTTTGCTCTGCATATGTCCTATGCATGAAACACTTGACTGGATAGGGCTGAACAGGCATTCCAAAATGTAACTAAACACAGTATTTGCACTGATTTTTTTTAGTTGCTTCTGCATCAATTACTGGAACGTAGTGCAGATCTGACTCATTACCCACTGTAGGTATGGGTACTGCCCTGATGGCTCCTGCTTGTTTGGGATGCCTCAGTGCTAAGAATAAGCATTTCTCACATTGGTGGGAATAAACTGTTGGGAAACACCTCAACTACAACAGAAGAACATTTTCCCTGTAGTAGTGAGGTCACAGAAGCAGGAGATTATGCTGTTCTTGTGTGCTCAGCTGCTGGTACTGCTTGGCTGACAGGTCTGGGGCTTTGCGGACCACTGAATGTGTATTTTTTCTAATTCTTGGCATGGATGCCCTCGTGTGAACAGCTCAGATGTACAGCTTCTTGAGAGCTCTGCCACAAGACATTGGTTTATCTTTTGCTTCCAGCAAGTGTGTGTTGCAGGAGAAGAGTCGGAGATAACTCCAACAGTAAATTTAGGTGTTCATATTTAACAATGAGTAAGTATTAAGTACAAATAGATATTTTAGTGTTTAGTAAATATGGACGGATTAGAAGTCAATGAACTACACTTATAGTTATGATGGGATATAAAGATTATTGAGAAAGTTTCCTATAAAAAATCTTGAATGTTGCATGCAAAAAAATGTCAACAGTTCAGCCATGTCCAGGGCCGGGTAAAGGGTCTTACAACTTCAAGGGTAACCTTGGAGCACCACACTATCTGCCGCTCAGCAGACTGATAGCTGCAGATGGTATGGTGTAAAGTGATTGATTTGTAGTCAGCTTTTCTACTATTAATGCAGTTCCTGCCATTTACCAGTCCAGTCCAGTGTCCAGTTTTGAATTACTCCTGAATTCTCACTGACAGCCTCACGCAGGAGGATTAACCTTGACTGGACCCACTTGCTGAGCATCTGAGTGGAGCCAAGCTCTCTTGGTTCACACAGGAGGAGTGCATCCCTCACAGTGTGCCACAGAGATCTGCCCCAAGTGAGGTGCAGCTCCTTGGCATAGAGGATCCTGAATATTATTGAATATTGAATATTGTTCTGGGCTTGCCAGTGCACTGGAACAGCACTGGTGCTGCGTTCCCAAGGGTACTTCTCAGTGGCACTTGTCAGAGTTATGCAAGTGCATGCATATGCAGTTAGTTAACAATTATCACAATGTTGTGTAAACATGTAATTATTACTAAGAGTTCATGCATTAGGGAGAAGAGCAGGTGTAAAAAGATATGATCTCCTGTATCTCTTTAATCAACTCTGTTTTAGCAAACAAAATAGAAATGCTCAAATATTTAATCTGGAAAAGGCCTGCAACGAAAAAAGACCAAATGCAATTAAAAAGACTGCTTTTCTCTACAAACATCCAAACTGAACTGGCTGTTGGGTATGGGGATTTAGTCATGACCTTAAATAATAGCTGAATCTTTTCCAAATCTGCATATCTACATGCTTCACTTGCTGCTTTTTCTGATTTGTTGTTTCTATGTATATATATAATATTGATCAGCTGTAGCATGCTGAATTAATCTTATTTGCATTTTTAATACAGTATGCTCATTGCCTCCCAAATGGAACCAACGTATGCCAGGAGAGTTTACCCATGTTTTGATGAACCCGCCATGAAGGCCACATTTAATATCAGAATTATCCATGACCCAAGCTATGTGGCTCTTTCCAACATGCCTGCTATTGGTAGGTAAACAACAACTCGATGTATGCTTTTTTTCTCCCCCTACATTACTTTTAAAAAGGGTACAATTCATCTGAGAAGTTTATGTCATCTTAAAAAGTGTTCTGTTGTCCATTTGCTAGTGTCTTCAAAAGGCACAGAAAATCTATGCCTATGACCTTAAAAGTTTGGGCACTTTTATTGATAATCAATGCCCCCGATGGTAACCATTCTGTTGATCAATTTTATCAGTCGTGGTGTGCTCTCCTCTGCCTGCTCAAGGCTGCACAGAGTTTGATTTCTGATAATTACTTCTTCATTAGTGTGCCTGTCATACTGTCTGACATCATTTTAAAGTAAAATCACAGCCCTAGGAATGCAAAGTCCGTATTTGTGACATCAAGAGGGTACTTTAATTCTCAGTACATATTTACAACAAATTAAAATATTTTCTTCCATGCAGAGACATTCTAGCCTCCTGTGTGTGTGCAGAATAGGAACAAGAGGAGTATAAGGCTCTGGAGATGCCCCTTCTGTCCCTTGCTGGGATCTCAAGGGGGATGTCTGTGGAGTATAAGATTCCAAACAAATTTTCTAAATTAGTATTCCTATGGAAATCCATTGGGTCTCTTGCCACCTTCTTAAAAACTCTTTTTTTATTGCAGTTCAATGCCATGATCTTTATTTTTCAACTAAATAATTTTCAGCCATTGTCATGGTTTTGTAAAACCACTACAGCCATAAAAGTAAGTTTTATGACATTTGCATGGAAGCAAAGTCCCTTAGGAATTATAATAGGTGGGATGGCTGTGAGAATCATTGGAAGCATTTTCTACCCCAAAGAATCTCGCCTGTGTCCTCCTTACTTAAAGGGAAGGTATCTGATTAAGTATTTAATAATTTTTAGGCAGACCTAACCAACATTTTGGTCACAACAGGTTGTATGTTTTAGATAGGTAGCATGGGATAAATTATCCTCAGCTTTCCCACAACTTAAAAGTGATGGAATTTGATATCCTTCCAAGACTTCAGTCACGAAGCCCAAGAGTGAATTTTTGCTGCTTGCATGGAAGGTCACGGCTCTGGTACACGTCAGTAGCAACAAGTCTGGCTGCTTTCCTTCTCCCAGGAACATACCAGTCAGTGCAGGAATACACCACATTGAAGAAAGGAGTAAAAAATAAACATGCAGAAAACACAAAATTCCTTGTTTATTATGGGAGAACTTTGGTTTTAATAATTCTTTGGCTTTTTTTCTAGATGTATGTGAAGTGAAGGATGAAAATGGAAGCCTGTGGACAGTTACCACATTTAACACTTCAGTGAAAATGTCAACTTACTTGACTGCTTTTGTGATTTGTGATTTCGATTACGTCACCAGAACTGAGCGGGGAAATGAGGTAGATATGAGGCTGTCTGACGCCTTACAGGAATTTACAACACAAGTTGGCCCTCTGGTGCATCATGTAGTTTGAGGACATCACAGACATTAACTGTGCTAAATACTATTCCCAAACTATATGCTTATGTTGCAAAACTGCTAACATCTGTCCTGTAGATATTTCTGCAGAAAGTTTTCCTTTGGGACAATTGGATTGTTGTCTTGTCCTGTTCATTTCATATAACTGCACAAGTAGGTATAGCCTATGTATGTTAAAATCTAGGAGCAGCTACTCTGCAGAAAATACCTGTTATAACTCATGATCTTCTTACTTTCTTAGGTGTCTTAGCTGGAAAACATACTCATTTCCAATGCTGTGACAAACCACTGATGTTCAGTGCCTTGTTCCTCAAAGGAGCCACATGGTGACATCAGTAGGAGTGACACTGAACTCCAAACATTTTGTATACCAGTACATTAACCTTCTATTCCACAGTATGCACACCTTTTAGCCTCCAAAAGGGACTGTTTTGGGTTTGAAGTTTCTTCATCTATGAGTTTCAGTTTTGTTCTTAGATTAAAATGTCCTAGGCTTGCTGAGAGAAGCTGTAAAAAAAAATGTACTGCATGGGCAGCAGTTGCTTCACTTCCTTTCCTTCATTCAAAGTTAATGGGGAAAAGATATATCAAGTTCTTCCAAAATAAATAGTAAGTTCAAGCATAGAGCCATTAAAGTTAGATTTACTTTATCTTCTTATTAAATGAGAGCACTTCACAGTTAGTTTGCTCTCATCCTGCTGGGAAAAGGTGGAGCAATATAAGTGGAGAGTGCAGAGATTGTCTAAGAAGCACAACATTGGGTCTTTTTTGCAGGGAAAGTTGGATTTGGTATGTCAGATCTGCCATCTCCTGTGTTGAACTTGTTGGATACTTACAGCGATGGCTGTGGGGGCTTTTGCTTGGGCCTAGCTCTTGGACTGGGTTCTTGCACTGAGGAGTCAGCAGAGCAGAGCATCAAAGGAGCTTGTTTTCAGAGGGAAAAGGCACCACCTGTGTTCTGTGAGATTGAGTGGAGAGGGTATTTCACCCCTAGGTTTTGGACAGAGTTCTCAGTTTATGCCGCCACAGTATTTGTGTGAGCATGTTTCTTGTGCCTGTTTTGATGTTTCTGGTAAACTGAAACACTCAAAGCTCATACTAGGATCAGGATTTTAAGATGCTAGCTGGGTTAAGGTTTAGCAAAATTAAGTGATTGGGTATTTGAATCTCTTCTGAAGCTTTGGCTGAAAAGAGGGCTTCTCTTGACTGAATATGCTTAATTTTTTTTTTCCATTGTGAATTGAATCCTGATGTTTTCCAAGCATGCTCTTAGGGTTTGGCTGTGCAGGTCCTTGTGAGATCATGCATTGCATTTAGATGCAAGAAATATGAAAGTTTTGAGCTGCTGGGCACCTGGCGAGGGGTCTCTTGTTCAGAGATGGAGATAAAAACCTTTTCTCAGGCTACTCCATCACTTTTGGGCAAGCAGCTGCTCTTTTCAGTATGGAAACAAAGTCGATGGGCACAGGAGAGGAAAGATTTCTTGCTGCTGTGGTCTTCATTACTTGGAGGTACTGATGTCATCTGCTCAGATGTCACCTGCTCTCTCCAGCAAAGGGCAGGCCAGTGGTCTCAGAGAAAGCTCAGGAGGAGAGATGTGCATGTTAGGACTGCAAACACCTATTTCTCTCTCTTCAGGTGGGCTAAATGCAAGCCTGCCACCCACACACACTCACTGGAATACATTGGTTTTAAGATATTCTTAAATAATATTTTTAATTCTTAATGGTTTTACAGTGTTTTCCACTTAAGAAAATAAAAGCTATTATTTCATTTGTTCCTGCTATGTATAGTTGTATTCAAATCGTTGTCCTTTGAAGTACTGGAACTCCCCTAGATTTTAGCAGGATCAGGGTCTGTGCTGCATTTTGTTAGGTCCAGTAAAACTTCAGTTGGATTTTTTAAAATTAAAAGTTCATTGAATGGTCTGGTGTGCACAGACAGCATTTTTCCAACAATGACTCACAGAGGAGAAGCAAAGAAAATGAAATGTGAGGGTTGTTTAAAAGCATTCTTCCTTGTTTTATTGCAGATACGTATTTGGGCCCGGAAGGAGGCAGTTAAAAATGGGTATGTTGACTATGCTTTAAATATCACAGGCCCAATATTTTCATTTCTGGAAGACATACTTAATGTCAGCTACCCTCTGCCAAAGACAGGTGAGATGACTTATTTTCTGGAATGGGTGAGAAATGGCTGCTGATGGTGTGATGTTCACAGAAGCTGTGGGGTTTTTCCCAGGGTTCTCCTTTTACAGCTTACCACATTCATGGAATAAACCCCCTAAACTTTAAATCATTGAATTCTCCTTTCTGTCTCATGGCTTTTACTAACCTGTAACTCAACACTCTTACCTTTGCATTCCACCCATTTTTAAGACCTATTCTCCTGATAAAAGGAGCGAGTTGGACAACAAAGTGGATAGAAAGGTGTAGTTCAGTGGCATGGGCTGTCTCTGGGATCACAGCATGCAAGGATGCTGCAGTTCCTATGCCCTTCAGGTAAATCCATGCTGCCTCTATGCAGCCTGTGTCCCCACAAAGCATTCCTTACTTTCTTCAGTGTATTCCTGTCTTGCCTTGGGTGTGTGTTCCTGCACATTCCTCCCCAGAAAAACAAGGAGGATTGCCTGCAGGAAAACATTGTTTCTGCTTCAAATGGGTAGAAACTTGGGTAAGTTGGTTCAGACAAAAAAAACGATGACACCGTGTTGTTTCACTCTACAGTTCGTTTGCTACTCAGCATTAATATTATGGGAAAATGGGTGGAATATTGAGAAGACAGTAAACAATTCTTATCTAAAATTAATTCTGGACCTACCAATGATTTTAGAGGATTGCAGGACTGGGGGAGAGGAATTTCCCCTTTTCTTAACAGGATAGTTTGTTGATTTGTCAAATCTGTATTTTGGCACTTGAAATAAATAAATCTTAATATGTGTGAATTTATTATCTCCCAGTGTATTTCTAATAACTTGTAGAATTACTCACTACACTTCTTTTGCAAAATGCAATATATGCAGTCTACACTCTTCAAATTTTCTAGTCTTAGTAATCTAAGACTTACAAGCTAGGCAAGGGCTGTAGATTATTCTGTTTCATGCATGTATTGCTGTGTTTAGTAGCAATGTCAATACATTAATTCATTAGCATAAAACTAATACACAACAGAAGTAGAGGAACAGTGTTGTAGACTTCCTGCTAGGCAGAATTTCAGTTTCAGAGAGGGCTGTAATACCATTACAATCCCCACTGTAATGCCTTGCAATATCCACTGGATTTCCCAGTGTCTTTCTTTAAAGTTTCACTTAAAAATTGGTAAAATTAGACCAATCAAGAGTGCCTCCATGTAAATGCAAGAGATTTGTATTGCAAACTTAAATGTGAAATTAAGAAAAAGCACATTTAAACCTAGGGTCTTTAACCCAGGGTTTGTCTACACCTGATTTTAATGCTGTTGTAAGTGAGGTCTCCTGCCCCAAGGCTGGATAAGGGCTGCCTCACCAGAAGTGAAACACCTTTGCTGTAAGATGGAGGCAATAATCCCAGTTGAGACGCAGCCTACCTGTAAAGGGATTCAGCACCATGCTTGCATTAATTGCCTTGCTTTGGTCTGCAGCTTTCTTGTGGTCAGCTGTTTCTAAATGTTCTGTACAGCTTTTCCAAATTTTGATTTTCCCTGCTGAGTTTAAACAGTATATCTTTCCTTGAGACCCTGATGTTTTGTCCAGCTCTCACATTTGAACTGGAAAACTGATGCCTGTGCAGAAGGCAGAAGAGGCAGTATAGAGGTGACAGTCTTACTGTACTGTAAATAAAGAGATGATGTTTCTAAGGCACCTTTCAAACAAGAGTGGAAAAGGTACCTCTTCTCACACAGCTGAAAGAGCAAGACTTCTTTTTTATCAGTTGCTAGGCTGAAAAAAGGTAATTATTACCCTATCCAAACACAAGAGAAACTCACAGAGAAAGATTTATGACAGCCAGCAGTGAATACATATTCTCTTCTAACCTCCATTTAAATTCAGAACATTTGTAGGTAGATGATACAGTACAGATCTGGGCTTTGTGGAAATTAATTATGTGGCTTCCTGAAGGAATGGCATCATAGATGGAAAGCATGACAAGAAGAAATTTCAGTGATCATTTGCAAGTTTTGCTGTAATGCCACAAAGAAGCACTACCATGTAGTATCCTTCAGTGGGGTGCTGAGCCAGTGTGAGCATTAAAATTGTGAGCATTTTATTTATGAAAATATTTAAGATAACTTTTTTTGTGTGTGTTTCTGTTTGAATCAATTTAGATCTGGTTGCACTGCCTGATTTTGGAGCAGGTGGTATGGAAAACTGGGGGCTAATGATTTTCCAAGAAGCGTCATTGATGAACCTCCCAAGTGATGAATTCACAAGCAGGAAGGCAATGATTGCCTTAGTTGTGTCACATGAACTAGGACACCAGGCATGTGGTAAAAAATTCTGTACATGTATTTACATGTGACATTGTTTCCTCATGGTTGCTGATGATGCAGTTACTGATTAATAGAAGCAAAATAATCACTTAACAGTAGAGGGTGTGTGTGAGCACTAGAGGACTGAAAGCCTATCTGATCGTATGTTCTGCTGATAAAGCAATGTTAAAAGTAGGTTCTCTCATCTTTCAGACTGCATGCTGATTGCTCAGGACTCATTGATATGAAACTGTTAATGGGACACTTGGTTTTTTCCTTGCACAGTACTTAAATGCCATGAGAGAAGATATTCTGGGGATGTAGGGATGATACTGCTGTCCACACAATAAACTTAGTACTTTATCAGGACACTCACACTGAGTTCATCAGTGTCCTTTTATAGGGACAGTGCATGTACATACTGCAAAGTGTTTTTGTTTTTCTCTAAGACACAGCCCATAGTACAATAGAACAAAATTAACTTTGTGAAAATACTTTGCGCTGGATCTTTGCCCAGCTTTCATAGAGATTTCCAAATTCTTTCTTACTTTATTTGGAATGATAATACAGTTGCACTTCCTTATTGACAGTGTTTAATTTCCTGTTATTTGCTTGAGCAACAACTACTTGCACTTAGTCAGTAAAATTAGCAAAAATAGCTTAACTTGGCTAGTGCACATTTATGCCTTTCTGACAATGTCTGTAACTTTGCAGATCTTCAGATGAGTAGAATGTTTTTACTGCAGGCCAATTAAATAAATGTCAGTGGTTAACTACAATCTATTTTACAATAAACTTGTAGTTCTGGTTTTTAAGAATTAGCAAATAAAATATAAATCCAGAAATGATAGGTTTTTTGTTAAATATTAAATGCCAGATATGAGAACACAGCAGCTGTTTTGGAAGATTTGTACTTGCCATGAGAGGGATTTGCTGGTTTTGGAAATGGTTACTTCCCCAGTTTTGTGTGACATTCCTTTGACAATTTCTCTTTGCTAAGAGCATGGAAATATGATTTTGTAATTGCTTGATTGATGTCCTACTTTTACTCATAGTCTGGTATGATATTTTAGAAATTTAATTTATATTGAGAAGTCTTTAAAATTAAATTTTCTATAAGAATGACATAATGCACTGAGGTGGACCCTTATGGTATGAAATTGTAGATGAAGCAATTTAAAAATTACTGCCCTGAACTTCTGACTTTTTTCTAAAACATGCCTTTTTCTACTGAATTTTCACTACTTGAAAGAACATTCAGCATTTTATTCAATTCACACAAAGACGTTAAATAAAGTTACTTCAGCCTGTTTATGTGTGTTTAACCTGCAAAAGCTGTTTAACCTGCAAAAAAAGTGAAAACAGCACTCCAAGAAGATTTTGAGATATTTTTTTCTTTCAATTTAAGTGGTTTGGAAATCTGGTTACCATGAACTGGTGGAATGACCTGTGGCTTAACGAGGGCCTGGCATCTTACTTTGAGTACCTGGGAGCCACCTTTGTTGAGCCCAAGCTTTCACTGGTAAGTGCCAGCGCTCACTAGCCAGGTTCCATCGTGCACAAAGGGAAGGAAGGTGCAGGAGATGGGAGCTAATCGAACAGTGCTATTATAAATGTCACTCCTGGGGGAAAGATCACTCAGTCCTGATTCTTTCCCTGTGGGGGCACTGGGATCATATCCAGCCCTCTGTGGCTGGTGCAAAGGACAGGTGGACAGCTGGGATTCTGCAGTGGCTGTTTGGCCCTAGATCTGTCATGTAGCAAACCCAGATTTCTCTCCTGGGTCCTGTTGTAGCTGATGGTTTTCCTCCTCACCTGCCAGGCTCTTTTCTAATTATCCCAGTCCTCCACTATCTTTATGAGGCACAGATTAGGCTGGGTCATTTTGAATCTGCTTACCCCACTGGGTCGCTGGATATCTGGTTGTAGATAAGACAAATTCAATAGCTAATCCAACAGCAGGGTAGAATTCCTTCCTGTTCTGCCCAAATGGGAATAAGCATAAATCATCCCATAGCATATTAGAAGACTCTGTCCATTGTTAAACTGAGATACAGATAGATAGGGTCTGCTAATTGCAGCCATGAGATGCGTGAGGTGCACTTGCCCTGCAATCTTAAATGTCTGTACATGGTGCCATCAGCTTCTGAAGGAAGGGAGGGCCTTGAGTCTGGGCAGTTTCTCCAGGGTGCTTTTATGTGGCTAAATTGAAACACCATTTGTTGTCACAGACATCTTTTGTGAAAAATCCTTTCTTTAGGATTTTTCCTTCTGGGAAGCTGAGGCCCCAGGAAGAGAATGTAAACAATGGTTGTCTGCTGCTGTGGAATGCAACAGGTGCATCCGTGATTGGCCCATGTTGCATGTTTACAACTAAGGGCCAATCAAAGACTGAGCTCTCTCTGGGACAGAATCAGGGAGAGCTCCTTTCTATTCTTAGCTTAGCAGCTTCTGAACCTTTCTCTCTATTCCTATTAGCATAGTCATAATGTAACATATATCATAAATTAATAAATCCAGCCTTCTGATCATGGAGTCAAGATTCTCATTTATCTCTTCACTCCTGCAACCCTTGCAAGCCCGGCAACAATTTGTCAATTTCCTTTTTGCATTCACCAAAGCTCTTAATTATATGTTTGATTGGAAACTCATAAAGACATGCCAAACAATTTCTGTCAGGAGTATTTCTAGGTCATGAGATATGCCTACCTTCTCCTTTGAACTTCAACAACAGCTCACTTTATTCTCTGCAATACAGTGTCTTAATACCAGTGAAAATTGTTAAGGTCTCTGAATTGTAAATTGGAAATAAATACTTGACTTTTTTTAAATTTAGACATTTAATTTAGAAGCTTGCCTTTCTGAAAATCAGCAGTTGTCATTTGTGTCCATAAAGTAAATTTTAATACTGGGCAATAATTCTGTTTGATACATTGCAGTTAGATAATGTGCCTTGGGAATGCAGACTTAATCACACAGGTGTAAGAACATAGATCTTGCCATTTTGTGGGTCATAAATGTTCACAGAGCCAGACAATGGCTGAGGTTAGCAGGCACATGTGCAGGTCATCTTGTCCAGCCTCCCTGCACAAGCAGGGCCACAGAAGATCCAACTGCCCAAGACAGCTCTCTGTGCCGAGACAGCTTTTGCAGGTGTCCAGGGATGGAGGTTCCACAACCTCTTGGGGCAACCTGTTGAAATGCTCAGTCACTTCCACAGTGGAAAAGCTGCTCCTGGGTGCTCAGAGAGAACCTGCTGTGTTTCAGTGTGT
This sequence comes from Ammospiza caudacuta, assembly GCF_027887145.1. Lineage (NCBI taxonomy): Eukaryota > Metazoa > Chordata > Aves > Passeriformes > Passerellidae > Ammospiza > Ammospiza caudacuta. The sequence continues at coordinate 10,386,904 of NC_080632.1, forward strand.
GTCCACTGCCCCGGTCCTGTCACTGGGCTGGCTCTGTCCCCTGCTCAGCTTCCGCTCAGGTACACACGCACATACAAACATACAACGCTGCAGAGATCCCTCTGAGCCCTCTCTACCCAGGTGAGCAGTCCCAGCTCTCTTAGCCTGCTCTTACAGGAGAGATGCTTCAGGCCCTTCCCTGAGCTGTTGACCATGGTAGGTGACAATTACTCAGGAGACATTTTCTGAGGAGCCACTTTCCTTCCCTGTTTCTCACGGGGTGACAGCAGCAATGCCACGCAGCTAAACCCTGGCACCTCCAGTAGCTTAGGTTTTAGGTTATTGCTCAGGGTTGCAGCAGAAGAAAGAGGGAAATTAGGAGGAAAATGCTGCCATATTCATAGCATAAATAAATGAAATACAGGCTTTCAGTTTTCAGTATTTGTTAATTTGCTGTTTAATACAGTTGACTTATTTTTGCCTGAGGATTACACTGTAACTGACTGTCAGGCCCAAGCCCACAGTACTTTGAAGATGTAATATTTTCACTGGTCACTGATATAGGAAATGTCAGGATCAGGTATATGGTCCCTTGTTCTTCAGTAGAAAGCTAGGGAGTTGGGGAGTTTGCTTATAGAGAAATTATTCATAATAGTGCTAATTCCATACTCCTCATTCTCTCCAGAAAATTAGTATCTTCTGTTCATCTCACATGACAAGAATTGTCTTCTTCTTGCAGGATAAAATCTTTTATGCTCATGTTGTACAACCTGTCTTAAGGGAAGATAGTGAAATAGCTCGATCACTGTCAGAGAGTGAAGACAAGATCAAAGGATCATTTTCTTTAATGTCTCTTTTTGACAACATCACATACAGCAAGGTAAAAAAAGAGATTTTTTTTTCCCATTTCTTGAAGATTCTAAGCTAATGGTATAAGGTAGGTTTGGGAGAAAATGTTGAACAATATTACTTTGTCATTCAAAACGTGTTTCTGCTGCACACACAAATTTATTGGGTGTTGCAAATCTACTTGGCTATGAAGGAAGAGGTGAAAACATCTTTAATCTCTGTGAAATATGAAGTGTGGGTGTAGACCAACTAGCATCTCTGGAATATTTGAAAAAATATTGCAGAAGTAATTGCAATAATAGTTCATTTTTTCTCTTTTTTTTTTGTACTCTAGGGGGCTTCTATAACCTGGATGCTTTCTGGTTTCCTGACTGAAAAGTTGTTCATCAGAGCACTTACTGTAAGTTTGAAAAAACAACTTTCTTTGTCTTGATTTATAAGTTTGAAAATTACAGTTGTACCAATTGCTTGCCTTGTTAATGGTTTTCACTGAATCTCCATGGATTCTGATGCTTCTCTTTGTTTCCTCCCAGTCCTATCTGAAAGAATTTTCCTTCTCAAATGCTAATCAAGATGATCTGTGGACCCACATACAGATGGTACTCATTTTATGTCTCTAGTATTCTTTTCCTGCTGTTTGGCCCAGTCCAAATTTAAGGCATAAACTGTTTGTAGAAGACTGCATTGGAATGTGGCTGTCTGTAGTGCAGTCTTTCTCCTGCATAAAATTTGCTTTGCCAGTTCCTCTGCTGGTGTCTTCCCAAGTGTTTATTTGGCTGTTCTGCTACACCTGAGATCAGTGGGACTGAGTGCAAGGAGTAGAGAGATGAGATGGGAAATCAGGACCAGGCAAAGTTTTGGGTTCCATGGTAATTACATAAGCCTACATGAAATTGCTCTGGAGCTTAGGTTTTGCTAGATCAGAGTGTGTGATGCCTTAGGCTTGATGATCAAAGATGCTGGGATGTCGCAGATCCAGCAGAGTCTCTACTCAGGGCAGTAGCTCAGCATTTCACCCTTCAATGGTTTTGGCAGAGATCTGACGAAGAAAACATATGCTAATATTAGGTTCTTTTATTAACAATCCACCTTCCTGGTCCTCTAAAGAAGGCTTCTTGTGTTTCAGATTCTGTCTTTAGAATAGAAGTGCTAGAATTTCAGATGCGCAATTCAGATACATTTTAAGTCAGTGAAGACTGTGCCAATTCACACTGGTTTGGGCTCCAGCTTAACGTCTCTCCCAATTTGTCTTTACTAGTTCATTTTATTATGACACTTAAATTAACTAGTCAAGTCTGTCATAGCCATAGAGGTGTGTAAGTATATTAACACTAAAAAGGAAAAGGTTAGCAGCAGGTTGTAGAATGAAAAATGTCATCTCAGTATTTCATAATTCCTGAAAATGGCTTATGCCTGTATTATGTCGTTATTAGGATGTCAAAAAGGTTCCTTGGAATTTGTTACATTGACTTTTTGCATGAGCCAAAGACCAGCAAGCTGCTAAGCATTATTTTGTTTACTATGTTAGGGGCACCCCCAGAGATTCACTGAAGCAGTATCAGTAAGTACCTGTTCATCATAACCATTTCTAATTTCTCTTTCCCTTTCAGGTCGTAGATGCACAGGATGAAGTTCAGTTGCCAGCACCTGTAAAGCAAATAATGGATTCCTGGACATGCCAGAATGGGTTTCCAGTTTTAACGTTAAATCTAACTTCGGGAACAATCAGACAGGAACAATTTTTTAATAAAAACAATAGAAAGAGTACTGATTCTTACAAGTATGTTTAGCTTGTGGTTTTATTGTATGTTTATACCCTGTTTTTTGACAGGAAATGCTTCAGTTACAACAATATGTTTTGATCATCTGATTTTTTAACTTATGTTTTTTTCTTGTGATGAGCAGTCAAGCAAAATCTGTTTGAGATTTTGCTGGAATTTGCAATAGTTCTGCAGATCTTGCTTGTTTTTCCAAAAAGTTGCTTTCCTCTGGGAGAGTGACTTTTCCAAATCAGACGTAGGCGATGAATGTGTTGCAGGCAGGATTTTTGCCTGGCATTTTCTCCTCTCCTCATCCCTCAGGTCTGGGGACTTGGATGCACCACACTGAGCTTCCTTCCAGTGCACACATTCCCAGTCTCTTCTGCCTGACAAGGATAGAAGGGCTGCATTTAAATACTTAAATAAATGACCCCTTTCTCAGAAAGTGCTGATGCCCGAACAACAGTTTTAAGTTATTGTCAGTGAGCATTGCTAAGTGTCTGGGGCTTTTGAAAACTTACTAGATGTCTGAAAATGATGATAGAAGTAGCTGCCTTTCGTCACCCACTTTGGAAACTGCTGGCTAGGGTTTGAGCATTTATGAAGAAGCAGTTCTTATGGGTTTGGGGGTGCATGGATGGAGCCCTGAGATGAATTGTCATGTGAGGAAAAAGTGTAAAGAGCAAAATCCAAGCAGTTTTTCCTCGGAAATAATGGCTGGTAATACAAACAGACAAAAGGAATTTTGACAAGAGCCAAAGGGTTTCCTTTGCTCCCTATCTCCAGGAACTGTAAAGCATTAATCCATTCAATATTCTTGGTTAGCTCAGATAAGGAATTCTAAGTCACAAGTGGGAAGTCCTGTACAGTTAGCAAGCACAAATTACTGTATGAATGTAAGAAAGCCCAGGACCCATATTACAGAATTTTCCAGGCATTTGAAGCTTTCATCTCATTTACCAGAAAGGAGTTTTACATTCCCTAAGAAAAGAAATGACAGTTGTTGGAAAGACAGTTGTATTGCTTTCCTGGAACCTTTTTATGGTAGATGTGCTTCTGAAAAGTAGCTTTAAGGTCTCCAGAAATAGGATGAAGTGTAAAAAGTGAGGAGAATAAAATTGCTGCCTGGAGAAGGAAAGACAGAACAGAAAAAAAATGGTATTGAAATACGTAGCACTGAACAATATTCTTGATATGAGTGCCTTTTAAAAGCCATGCTAAAACTCCCTTTTGGAGAAGATAAATGCTGATCCAGCAGAAGTACCATTATCTGACGAGGTTGCATGCAACAGAGAGGACAGAAGGTAGATGGATATTCTTGTAGGATGGAACTAATCTGCACTGTAGTTTAGCATCAGCTAAGAGGGACGTTTAAATATAAGAATTTTAATAATATCCTTTTATTTGTCAAGTAACACCTGGATTATTCCTATTTCTTGGATGAGAAATGGATCATCACAACCCTTAACATGGCTAGATAAAAGCAGCAGTAAGTAATGTATTTATTTGCACATTCGAAAACCAAACTGATGAGAACACTCGAAAGTCTTTTTTAAAAAAGGATATATTTGAATTGAATAGGGACATAAAACTTTAATACAGAAATGTCTCTGTTTATCCATAGCAATGATTTTGTGCCAAAAAATAGCAGTAGATTTTCCATTAGGTCAATATAATGTTCTTTTCTCTGTTCAAACTTCAGTGCAAGCTTGAGTTTTTAATAAGATGGTACAACTTGTTTTAGGAGTAGAAATTTCTACAGAAATTATGATTTTATATTTTTTTACACAAATCCAAACTTTTAGGTCCTCATGCTTCTGTAATATTCTTCCCCCAACAGATCTCATTGATGTTAATGACAGGTTTTGAATATAGACAGGATCTCAGCTGTGAAATATCAGAAAATTATCAGCTCGAGTAGTAGATAGAAGACTGAAAAAATTAACACTGGCTGTGGGAAGTGACCCAAATATTATTGCACATTAATACCTGTAACAACAGGAAAATTAATGTTTTCAACAGCATTTAATTTGTTTATGCAAATTAAATTTAAAATTATCAATATAATAGGATTTTTAAAGTTTTAAATTCTTACAATAGAAAGTGATTTTATGGGTGTCATGGAATAAAAAATTCAGTTCTTTCTGAACTCAGTGCTTTCCAATAGCTTTTTCCTTTTTTTGAGAAAGAAGAAGCATAATCATTAGAATGGGGTAATCATTTTGCTTTGGCAAGTCAGGCATCCATCAGGTTTTAGATGAGTCAAAATAAGATGCAGGAGGATGCTTGAGGGCAAATATTCAATATGCTGTGTGCATTGCAGCTCTCCACCCTCTGTTGGCAGGGGTTAAAAGTGACTTCCTCTTTTTTTTAGGCAGTAAGATAGCTTGAGTGACCATTAATTTGACTGTATACAGACAGGCAAATGCACGTATATTCCTCTGAACACAGGATGAATCTTGCAGCACTTGCTCTGTCTGAACACTGGAGTGCTCAGAGTAGAGCTCTGGTGGGGGTAGACTACTCACCAGTATGGACTTACTGTCCTAACAGAGCTTGCCTTCTCAAATGAGGGTTCTGTGATAACAGAATACTCCTCTGATGAGGCAGCTTAGAGCCCTCAGGGCTTCACTGGCTCCTTCAAAGCACAGCAGGCTCTCAGGAGCAGTCAACCAGGCAAGAACACATGAGTAGTGAAATGGAATGCAGGAGGAAGCTGTTAGTAACTGATGTAACTCAAAAGGACTATGGAACTATCTTCTTTAAAATAAGCATTTTTGATTACTTGTCTCTTGGTTAAACTTAATAGGTTTGGGGTTTTTTTCCCCCTTGATCTGCATTTATCTGAATAAATGGAGATGGGTGGTCAGTTGTTCTGTGAGGTGCTGAGCGCTGTGCTTTGGAGCTGGGAGCAGCAGGTGTGCTGTGGATCTGTGCCCTGCAACAGGCTGGGACGATATTGCTCCTCATCCTGAGAGTTTACTGTTGAGTAAACTTCCTCAACTCTCACAGCTGCCTTTCAGCTAAAGGGCTGGAGCCAAGTGGGTCTTCAGCCTCCTCCTTAGAATCCCAAGGTGCTCAGTACCTGAGGAATCATTGGCTTGTTGAGGTCGTCCTGCTGGGCAGAGCAGAGATCTCAAGTGCACTGAGCTTTTGGGGGGTTCTTTTTGAGTCCAGCCTCAAACTTTTCTCATACCTCAGAGGAGCAGCAAGTCCATTGTTTGTAAATTCAAAAGAAGCAGTGCATGGAAAACAAAATGATACATTCTAATGTCACTTTACAGAAATGTTTCCTGAAATGCAAGTATCAGAGTCAGACTATGACTGGATCTTGCTAAATGTAAATTTAAGTGGATACTACAGAGTGAACTATGACCAATTAAACTTGAAGAGATTAGCACGCTTGCTTGAAAATGATCCAAAGGTAAGATCATGTTTGTTTTCTCAAGCTTATGAACAGACTCTTTCTGTATATTTTTTCATGCTGTTTTTACCTGGAATCACGTTGATGAAAATCTGGAATAATGACAAACCCACCATTGCACCACTAGTCACTGGCTTTTTGTAGTGGAAAAAGACAGGCCTGAACAGTTTCAGATAACTTTACATGACATTTTGTCTTCAAATTTGTGTTACTAGCCTATGGTTCTTCTGCTCTCTTTAAATCTCTCTCAAGGAGCTTTCAGTATGAATGTGGGATTTCAGCCTTAGCAAGTACAAAGTAATTATGAAAAAGGAAAATTGTGAGAAAGTTTATTTCCATGTTTTGTCAAACCATAGTGTTTCTGCCTGTAGAATAAAAAAAAAAAAAAAAACAAAACAACCTTTTTTTTTGTGGGTTGGTTGGGGTTTTGTGGATTTGGTTGTTTGGATTTTTTGGTTTTAGATTTTTGTGGATAATTTTCCTAGAAGTTCCAATCAATTCGATTTGAGCTCTTTCAGTCCTCTGTAGACAGTGACTTAGAATAGATTGCATCCCGCCTTTGACTTGCCATAGCCTGAGCTGAAGGTGAAAGTGGTCCAGAACAAATGTGACTTTTTATGGGGTTGCATGGTCTCGGTGCTGCCTAATCCTACAGTGAGCCAGAGGCTGCAATAGTGGTGTCAGCTCATTTGTTTTGCTAACCAAAGTGAGAAAATTTAACCTTTTGACCTAATAGTAATCGGTACAATCTTTCTCTAGAGAGTCTGGACACAAGGCTCATCAGAGCATATGAAACCTTCCTACAGCACAGCGGCTCCATTTCTTCTAGGCTTCTTTCTTTCAGGGCAGACCTACATCATCAAGATGTTGGGTGTGGGTTGACTTGGGCCATTTTTTGGTACCATACAGGGTTGCAAAAATGTAACTCTGGGCCAGACAGGAGGGGCAGGAATAGTCTGTTAAGTATAGGTTTGGTCACATTCAAGCAAGACAGTTTCACATGTAGCATTTTCCAGAAGAGAGCTCAAAACTAGTAGCTAACAAGTAGCATGGGCTATTAAAGACCACAAAGGAGTTATTTTGGATTCACCGTGACAAGTGCATTAACTGCAGAACAGCTGTGGATAGCACTAACAGTAGGACTGCAATCACAAGCCTAATTTCTTGAGTGAAAACATTCAGCAATGGCCAAGGACGCATCTTACCATAAGGCATCCCTTCTGGGAAGGGTGAGGAGGACAGACACATCTTTCTGTGCCTAAAATTTTGTGTCAAATTCTCACAAACCCCAGCCATGTACAAAATCAGGGTGCATTCTCTGCCTTATTAACCACAACTGTGCGAAGTGCCTTGGGTGGTACTGCGGTCAAACTGTCTGCTCTTTGTGGTAATGCTTCCTGGTGGGAAGTGTTCTTGGCAGCAGTTGTGCGAAACTGTCTGTTCCTCACGGTCATGCTGTTTTTTACGTTTCTTGGTATCGAGAGGTGGAACGAGAACACGCAGCTTCCACCCAGCCCCACATTCCTGCCCAGGACACCTGACTTGTGTCTGCTTTCAGCATCTCTGCCCTGCTTTATGCTCCCAGCTGTCACAGGGAATGCTTGCCCAGGCAGTAAACTGCAGGGGCGTGGAACAGGGAGGGCACAAGGAGGACAGCAGTCCTGCCATGAGAGCGTGAGATACACGCGTGTAAGCAGAGAAACAGCCACGACTGTGCTTGGGTCGTTTATTTCATGGCAGTGATAGACACGCTGCTCTGCACAACTATATTTAAACCTCAAAAGGGAAAAATGTACCAAAATTGTGTAGCTGGGATATTTTGAAGAAATGTGGCATTTCCATGTTTTAATTTCAATTACAGCATGCAAGTAAGAGGAGTCTTTAAATTCTCTGCTTAATGGCCCGTAGTTATATTTTTATATACAACGTAATATATATTATGTAGCTCTGTGTACAGCACATATCTCTTAAAGCACATAAATGATTTCAGGTTAAAATTCAGGATCCATTTCTCAATGTTTTGTAGGCTGTTTTGATATAGAAAACCTCTTAGGGATGTTCTGAAACATTGTAAAGCTTTTTGTAAACTCTTAATGACATGTTGAAATCAACTAACACAACACCAATGCTTTCTGCAGGCTATTCCCGCTGTCAGCAGGTTCCAGCTGATAGATGATGTTTTTGCATTGAGAGAGTAAGTATGTCTCCAATATATTACAGAAATTGATTTAAAAATATGACTGCACTCATATTTTCTAGTTTCTAGTTCTGCTTCCTTCATTCCTATCCATGTGTGCCTCCTAAGAATAACTGCTTTGACAAAATGGTTGGGAGTTACTTAATCCCTTCTTTTGTCAGGGCTGAGTGATTTACTTCAAAATTTATTTTGTTCCAGCTCCAAGGAAATTATTTTAAATAGTTGCACTGCTATGAGTTCTTTGAAGATTAACCTGTATTTAACAGAAAAAGTACTCCAAATGAAGACTGAATCTTCCTTCATTTATTCTGGACTATCTCAACCGTTCTGTACTGCGTCACTCAAAACCTTTTTAATTTCTCTTTCTGAGTCATGACTCGGTTGTTCAGGTCTGTGGTGCTAAGGAGGTCAGCAATGTTGTAGGGAGCTGAGAAGCATTAAGTGTGTCTGTGCCTCACAGAGGTGCCAAAAGCATCAGACACCGATGATGAGGGTGTCCCTGCGATGAGGGACCTCAGGGATGAGATGGCCAAAGCACACAGTCCTGCTTCAGGGCCTGTGGAAGTTCCTCTGACAGGATGAAGTAAAAATTCCCATTTCTCCTCCCATAGGAATATCCTTTTCCAGAAGAGAGCTCAAAACTAGGAGCTAACAAGAAATGTAACTGTGAAGTACAGAACTGCGCTGCTATACAAGTGCACCAAAAATATTTTTTTTCTGTAGAGGGGGGGCTTGAATTGGATTTTTTTTGTGAAAAAATGAATTCCATGCTTATTACACACTGAGGGACAGAAATGCCATGCTGAAGAAGTTAATTCCACAAATAGTGTGTCTGCGAATTAAATGGTTTGACTTTTACAGTATTCCACAAAAGAACATATAATGAAAATAAGTTGTTTCATAATAAAAATAAAGTTGTATTATAACTAAGACAGTACTTCTTAATTTTGATCCAGTGGGACAGACTGCCCTGCTGCCAATGTGTTTGTACCATATCCTGCAGACACAGAGTGTGCATGCTGCCATACTTACTGCCATGATTGGCCTGTTCCTTTGATAGCAGCACAGTGCTCCTTCATAGATGGTTTGAGAGTTCACCTCCTAAAATCACCATCCATTTCTATTTCTTTTACTTTTTCCAGTGCCTTTTCTAGGTTACTTTTCACACAGTATTCTGATGCTTTATTGTCTGCTCCATAAATAAACATATATGTGTGGTAGGTGGTTAATGTGAATAAGCATGCTAAAATGTGTGGGCTTTTTTGTTTTGTTTTGGGGCTTTTTTACATAGATTTGGATATGTTCCAATTGAAACAGCACTTGAGCTAACGAAATACCTTGCCAGAGAGGATGAACTCTTCATATGGAATGTGGTATTGTTAAACCTTATACCTGAGAATTTGGAAAGTATGCTGAAGAACCATGCAGTATATCCACTTTTAAAGGTATGACCATTTTGTTAGTTACCAAAGATGTTAGACCACACAAATACATTAGTCTAAAATTAATGCTTTTTAAATTCTCTAGGATGTAGTGGTGGCTATGATTCAGAGAGCTTGTGATTGTTGTTCCATGACTTTATCAACTTTTGGGGTTTTATTAAAAAGGAGGAGGTACTTAATTATACATATTAGTCAATTATAAGTCTCATTGAGTCTTATCTGATCCTTAATGAAAAACAGCAATGCATTCACATTCCTGACATTAAGCTTCATCCTTGATTGTTTGAAACAGTGAATTTGGAAAACAGAACTGTCTGTCAGTAGCAAGTGAAAGGACAACACTGCTATTTATAAAAGGCATATAGTGTATTTGTGCTCTGTGCTTTGTACTGCTTTCCATTCACCTTCATGGAGTGAAAGAAGGAATAGTGTTTAGCTACTAATTAAACTTACTCTCTCCCATATTTGACTTACCTGAGATACTACTGTCACATTTATTTCCTTGACTACTGTTTCAAGATTCACACTTATGTTTAAAGTACAGTCCCACAGTGTTAGTTAAGTTCTAAAAAGTAAAGGTATGTTAAAATAAGTGAGAAGAACACAGTATTTTCTATTGAGAAGGGCTTTTTCCTGTTTCTCTGAGAATTTGTTGTCTTTCATTATAAGTTCAAAGGTCCTAGTGATGTGAAACGGTAATGTGTCAGTTTAAAGTACAGGTATATTGTATTTCAGACCCAGTTTATATTTAATTTAATGCTCTGTGTTTTCAAGACATTAACAGCCATAGATTTTTAGGATAAACTGAGGAAATAAGGAAAATAAAAACTTGTATCTAAATGAAAGTAATTTTTCTTTCCCTTCTTTTAAAAGAAATACCTTTTAAAGAGAATGTTGCCAATATACCATTATTATGCAGGTTTTATTCGTCAAAATGCCAATGCTTTGGAAGATGACTATTTTGCTCAGTAAGTTCCTCTTTTCTTAAGAGTTTTTTCTGGTGTGATTGGATCTGATACATTGCAGTTTGCTCAAGTAAATTTAAATGCAAGATACAGGAATAATTCTCTAACTAATGTGAACACAACTGAATTGTTATTTTACTGTTCTGTAAGTGTGACACCTTTGACAGGAACATAAAGGGTGATAGTTTAAGGATCTTTAATTTTAAGGATCATTTAATTTTAGCGGTAGTTCTCGTTTGTCAGAGAACAGGCTCAGCAGGCTGCTGCTAGTTGAAGAAAAACTGACTGCAATGAACTTAATATCTGATTCTTGGGTCAATTACTAACTCTTCAAAATATTTTATTTTGCAAGGCCACTGCAGCCACAGGCTTAAACATCAGAGCTGGATCACTTCCAAGGGGGATATAAACCACACAAAAAACTTACAAAAATATAATACATTGGTTGCCTCACTATATATCCACTAATATTAATTCTGGGGACCATTATTGTTTGTTTAGTTATTTTATTAATACTCAATTGTTCCTAGTAGAGGTTCTTGTGGATTAATGGCATCGTGTTGTGAAACTGTGGTGGTCAGGTACAGTGCAAGTATGCCAAATGTGGTATGCATATATTTTATTCTTACTGTTTTAACTTCCCTTCAAGAGTGTATTTGGAAAAACTCTTGGGAACAGCGTGCTGGCTGGGCCTCCAAGACTGTTTGGACCTGTCATCTGAACTGTATGCTAAGTGGAGGGACAATCCTGAGTACAAGTAAGAACGGTGATCTGCTCTTAGAGGTGTGCCTGTCTAAGGGAGGTGGAAAGTTAAATGGCTGTTACAAGGGGGAGGTAGAATGAGAAATGCCTCTGTACAGTGCTCTCATTTATTGACAGAACGGCAGAATTTAAGACAATTATGTCTACCCAAACTCTCCCTCTTCCCCAAATCCCAGCTTTATGATGATTTCATAATTGCTGCTTTTTACATAGACTTAACAGGCTGGAGGATGCAGATTTTGCAATGAAGACAAAAAGCTGGTTAGCCATGTAACAGGTGAACCTCCTAGGACTGTTAATATCCCATGTGGCCCAGTCCCTTTGCAGTAGTACAGCCTTGGGATTGTCACATACACCAACTCAGCTTTTAAGCTTCTCTTAACAATCCTGAGTGAAGTGATGTTTGCATGATACAGCAAACATCTGCCCCTGGTGAGCCATCAAAGTGCCTTGGATGTTCTGTGCTCACATAACGAGGTGTTGGGAATAGCTGTCAGTCCCTATGCTGGTGCTGGAGCCCAGGGGTTAGGGGTCTGGTCTGTGACGATGGACTCTCAGGAAGAGACTTTCTGTATTCAACCATTGCATCATTGAAAAAAATTTACAATGTATTGAAATTCTTATTCTCTTTTCCTCCCTCTTTCTTTTGATGTTTTTCTATGCAATAGTCAAATAGTGTTGGCACTGGTGAGTGAGTATTTAAAGTTTCTTTTTATTTGTGGTAGTTGTGATTAACATTTCAGTTTTATTTTATATATGTTGATAGATGTAGTTGGCTAAGTAAACTGAACTTGTACCATTATACTTGAGTTTTCTAAAATAGTTTCATAGTGATCATCCTTATAAAAGCCAAACTGAGTTTTGCAGTTAGACTGAAAAGTTTAAATAGCCTACATAAATTTTGTTCGATTCTAAAGAGAATATTATTGCAATTCCACACTAAAAGCAACAATGCTATGCTGAATTGTCAGTCTATTTTCAAAATAGACATCTTTCCCTACTAATAACATTTGAGGTGATGGAATACTACATACCTTGTTTGACCTGAATAGCTGAAAATCTGCGAAACACATTAGCTGATTGGGTTTGGAATTTGATTAAGAATATTAATTTTGCTGTCCTTCTTGACACTGAGAAAAGTTCAAATGGATTTTACTGGGCTTTATGTGTGGAAAAAATGAAACTCTGAATTTGGTTAAGTTAAACATCGTCATTAAAAAATGATCATGTTTTAAGGAGAAAACCCCATAGAAGACAGGACACTTCTTAGGTTTCAAGTGACAGATCACTGTTCCCTTGCAGTTAATGAGACTTTACTTATGCTGAGTAGGAGAGGAAACAGGCACAATTCACTTTTGACCCATATTTCACAGACAAATCCCTTTAGATGCTCTTATGTGCTCCATGCTGAGAGCAAATTCACAGCAGCTGTTTTGTCACAGGTGGAACCCAGAAGGATTCTCACATCTGTGGAACGAAGTAATGCATTTCTGCTTCAGATTGGGTGATCAAATTTCAGCTGAACATTTCCAAATTGTTCTGAGCAGAACGTAACTGGACTTAATACAGTGCATTTTCATCTGTTTCATGGAAATAACTAGAGCTGTAAATCCCAGCCAGTTTCTCAGTTTTACTCTTTTTTCATTATAGGAGTGTAGTGAAGCTTGCTAAATTAATGTATTCTTTTAGATGCTGTTAGTGGCTTGTCTTTTGAAAGAAGGAAACTAGCCTTGGGGAGGGACAGTATTTCAGTCCATTTTACTTTTTTACTAAAGGTTCACATATGCTGCTGCTACTCTCAAAAGTTAAGAAATCGCCATGTTATTTCTGGATTGATTCCCAAAACACAATGTAAAATAACCTGCCCTGCTTTCCAGCAGCTTTTTGCATCTTCCCCAACATCCAGAAATGAGGGATCCTGGCAGGCAAGTAATGTCAAATCACACAGCCAGGAAAGATGAGTTTATTCAGCAATGTCAAATCACACAGTTTATTCAAGATTAATAAATCACACCCCTCACTTAATATAATCTCAAGCTCCAAAGTCCCTTTTTGGACCATACTGGACATCCTCTGGGAGCAACACAACATAAACCACTTCAGGGCCCCCACAGATGTCACCAGCCAGGAAACCATTTCCCCATAGCAGGCAATCCAGCCTGCTTCAAATGTTGTACATCAGAGTTGCAGCCAAATGATACACAGAACTTGGCTACTTACATACAACTTTACACTTATTAATGAACATTTTCTTGCAACTACTGGAGCAGCTTCAGTAGCAAAATAAATAGCTGTACTTTGGCCAAAATAGCTTTACCCTGTCATCACCTTACTATGACCTCTTACTGCAACATTATGAAACGATTATGAAACAAATTACTAAACCCTATAACTCAGATCTGTTAGAGAAGGATTCCTCACAGGGCAATACTTTAGACTGACAAAACTACTCTACATGTCATTCTTAGTGATAAATCCCTTATGTTCCAAATAGCTAGGTAAATGAAGCCAAACTATTTTTTAAAGTAAATATAGAACATGCCTATGCTCTCTGTTAGTATGACAATGAAATCCCCACATCTGCAACAGAATTACCAAAATCCCTCCATCTTGCCTTTTCACTAACAAGCGATGTCTGTCATGTAAAACACCCAAGTCTTTTGCTCTTTCCTACTAGTCCTTTGTTTCCAAAACTTATAACTTCCTGTTCTCTACCTTGTACTGTAAAGATTGATGTCATATATCCTTCCTCCTGACTCACTAACTCTGTTGGAATCATCCTCATTTTCTCTAGGATAATCTGCTGAAACTCAGAATTTTTCTCAAATTATTTAAATTTGAATTTGCTGTTTCCATATGGGCTTGAAGAATGGCTTTTCTTACCAGAAACTTACCTGTTTTCCTAAGTGTATCCCCTGATCAAAGGGAGGGCATTTTTTACACCTTCATTTACAATCTTGGCTTAATGTAATAATAAGCAGAATTAACTGAATTACATAGGGAAGTCAAATGTTTTGCTTATAGCAATGGGACCCATTCTTCTGTAGGGGCATTAGTCCAAAATACCATTAGATGAAACTGTTTTCAGACAGCCTGCATAGTAGAACACTGCTTTCACTGAAAAGTGTTTACAATGTCTTAATATTAGGGACACATCATTGCTACAGAAAAAATTTCCTGTTCAGCCTTTGCATATGGAGCATTACACTGGTAATGTTTACATTTAGTTTCTGTTATGAAATTCATTGCCCTGTTGAGGACTCTTCCCTGGGGAGGGAGTAATAGGAGGCTGCCTGTTGCATGGAAAAATGTCCCTTCTGATTCCTTCTGTGCTGCAAATGGCTTTTCCTACCGGGTGCATTCACTGAAGGAACTTAGAAAAGGCTTGTCTGGGATGATGCATATATGCATTAGTGCACTCTTTAATGGTGTGATCCATTTCCTAGGCTGTGATGGGGAACAGTGGCATTGACCCTGTATGTACACAAAATACTCTGGTCCAATTGCTCTAAAAACATTGGAGTTTTTTGTTTCCTTTAAACTGCATGCTTTTAAAATGTTTAAATCATAAATAAAGCAAACAGATTTCCTATCTTTATTTACACTGATATTTTATATTTGCATTGCTGTGCATTTTTCAACTGTAAATAAACATTTGGTTTCAGTTACGCATTTACAACAGGATTTGTCCCTACAACAGTAGAGTACCTTTAAATATTTTACCTTGCAGAATCCCCTTTCTAATTAGAAGAACAGTCTGCTGCTATGGTATTGCAGTGGGAAGTGATAAAGAATGGAATTTTGCATGGGAGATGTACAACCATACCGACTCCATTGAAGAAGATGAAGATATCCTGCTCCATGCCATGAGCTGTGCCAAAGAGCCATGGTTACTTTACAGGTAACCTTGATCAAAGTATATCTTTGTGTATGTACAAGTAAATAACAAGAACAAAAATACTTTACTGTGCAAAGCTGGTAGAGGTTTGCTTGCCACAGAGGCATCTGTCTTTCTTGTCAACCACTGGTAACATTTTAAAGAGTTTTGTTAGGGAGCAAGTATGAAAAATGGGACAAACAGCAATAAACAATCCTTCTGCAAATACAAACATCAGGTCTTGAGTCCTGACTCCATGTGGGCCAACCAAAAAGTTAGGACATATATTAAAGAATCTTGTTCAGAAGTTTCCAGAACCTAGTTTGGAATGCTGTGTTTATTTTCTTTTACTGGCATTTTATCTTTGTCAGTAAAATGATGTTGAATTCTCTAATCAGTCATACTTGTAGTAGCTAAAGCATTTGTTAAGGGGTGGAATTTTGGCAGTGATGGTCTAAAGAATTATCATCATAAAGAAACATTCGCATAAACTCCGTGGGTCTAAAGGTGTAGAAGTAATGCTTTAGTCCTTCCAGTGTGGTGGTCATTTGGGAAGACAGAAAAATATGACTAAGATAGTAAGAGAATAAGATAAGAAATATGAATAAGAGAATAAGATAAGAAATGTTGCAAAGAGATGCCCAACCACCTATACTAATTTCCCCCTTGACCCATGATCCTATTGCCTTTTTCTTGGAACAGGCTAGCACCATTCCCTGATAAATCACTAAGTTTTTATGAGCTTCTTCCTCCATGTACTCCAGTAGCTGACAAACCAATCTGTTTTTTGAAATGCCACCTAGGGAGTGTTTTGGGGTGAAGAATGTTAAGATGTGCTTTCCCTGGCCCTCACAATTATGTCCATTATGTTAAACATAGGGCCTGCAAAAGGGGAGAAACCCAGCTCTACCCATAAAGCAGCTGCCTGCAACACACTATGAGAAAATAACTATAAAAGGGTTCATTTGGAAGTAGGAGCATGCAAGGTAAAACACTGAGGCAAGACAGAGAATAATTACTTTTCAAGACGTTCAGGCATTCACTGCCACTGACATCATTAGAAGACACTTCTGAAATCCTGCCTTAGTCCTCATAAAAAAATTTTAATTGAGTCTCGCTGTAGGGGAACCTATAAACAGGTTGTTTTTGTGTAAAAGTGTCTCACTGGCATACTCTATAGGCTCCATCTGAGTCACAATGAGGTGAATTGCCTGAAGGTGAAGGGCAGTCTGCCTTTCCAGCTGGTAGGAGCACTTGTCTTTCTGGTGCCAAGATAAGAAACACATCTATGTCCATTTGATATTCTACACCCTCACTTTACTAAGTGAAGAGTCTGTATGCAAGAACAAATGTTAAGGACAGAACCTGAGCTGGATATACCTGAGCTGAATATACCTGAGCTCAGAGTGACAACAACTTTGGTATAACCTTCCACATGCTGATATTATTTGAGATAGGATGTTTTGTGAACTGGATTTCATTTCCAGATTGCAATACTGTATATTTCCATTTTAAAACACAAGTGAAAGGTTCACTTCTTTCCTGCTTTTCTAACAGGTACTTGCAATATGGACTCAGTGACACATTATTTTCTTCCAATTGTACTTCAGTCATCATCTCACATGTAGCGACTAAGGATATTGGGCACCATATAGCCTGGGAATTTGTTACGGAAAATTGGCCACTTTTAAGTCAAGGGTAAGGAACAAGTTTTGGTTTCCTTTAATTTCTGTGGCTCTTTGGCTTCTTCCTCTCTTTTATGTTTGAGCTATGAAATTCAGGTGCAGATTTTCCTTCCAGGGATGGCTATTTGTAATGATTGATTCAATTGAGTATGCAGAGCAGAGTTTTCAGAAGATTCAACTCTGATCAGGGTTTAATGCCAAAGAATAGCTCATCAAACATA
Organism: Ammospiza caudacuta; assembly: GCF_027887145.1. Classification (NCBI taxonomy): domain Eukaryota; kingdom Metazoa; phylum Chordata; class Aves; order Passeriformes; family Passerellidae; genus Ammospiza; species Ammospiza caudacuta. Next base: position 10,404,065 of record NC_080632.1, read on the forward strand.
GAAGACTTTAAAAATTATTCTGTTAATGACTGTTTCTGTACTTTTAAGTACTCCTGGGAATCCTGACTCTAGAAGTGGGTTTATCTGCTGGGATTTTACAAGAGGGTGTAAATGCTGTAAATTGTGGGTATAAAATGCTGAAGTAAAATCCTCATATGTAAATTATTGGTAACACTAGAAAAGGCAAGTTGTAGCAGACTTGAGTCATATCAACTTGTTCCCTTACAGAGCTTTTCTGTGTTCCAAATTTATGAGAAATTTGCTGGAAAATTGTCCCCTTATTTTCAAACGAAAAGAATAGTGCAAGTGTTTTTTTGTATGCTACCCTCAAGATAGCAACAGGAACATCAGCTTGTTAGACACATTACCAGTTAGTTGTTTTAGCTCAGTTTGGCTGTATGGCCTCAGAGACATTATCTGTTTCATGCAAAGAATTCACTTTACCAAAGTACAAACACCAGATCTTTCTAGGACATGAAAACGAAGGGTAATTATTGAATTTTGTGCAGTTCAAATGTCTAAACTGAATATTAATGGTAGTTCTTCAAAAGAAGGAAAAGAGTCCATAGTTGCAAACTTCAGTTTGCATACTTAGTTGATACTTGCAGCATAGTAAATAATCACTAAATAGTGTGAGTATTTTCAAATGAGATGCAATTTAGTATATTTGCTAATGTGCCATTTAAAGGATCTTTATCTCAATTTTACAGATATGGGCATGAATTATTGCATGATGTACTAAAAGCCATGGGAAGATTTGTCAAAACAGATGTACAGATCCAAGAGGTAAACCAGAGAAGCATTTAGTCTCAACTTCTTGGCCAGTTTGTAAATACAAGTTTTGGTTCTTAAAAGCAATCATTGACCATAATGTTGATGTCTTCCAAACCTTCATGTTTCAAGCAGAATCTCCACAAATTCTATCAAAACTGTCTCATTTTCCTCTATGAAATCTGTCTGTAGAGACAACCTCTGCCATGATACCTACTGAAAATGTACCAGCATTTGGGCAGCTGGCCTGTTAGGTTGTCACACTGACATCTGTTTAATTCCTCATACTGTTCAATCACTGCTTACCCCAAATATTTACTTACTATTCTTCACTCCTCTCTTGTCTTTTGCCTATTAGACTGATGAGAAAGATTTCTTGTTCTGTGATTGTAGAACAGGCAGCACAAGAGGATTCTTCTACCCAACTAGTCCTAGAGAGTGTGGTACCACCAGTACCAGTGAAGTTGGCTGCATTTGAAAGGATTTTTAGAGGAACAGCAAAAGGGCACATTCTTGATATGTAAGGAGCTTTCCCGCGTTAGTGTAAATCAGTAACCTTGCCCCGGCTCCTCTTCAGTCTCTGTCATCTGCCCCTTTTCTGTGCAGTTCTGTCCAAAGTGTCTGTCAGGCACACAGTTGCTTGCTGCAAGTGAAGCTGTGTGTGAACTAAGCCCGTGTTTATTTCTTCAGTTGCAGGTTTTTTATAATGCTACTTTGGAAGAGGATGAGAGAGAGACTATTACTATGCTACTGGAATCTGCAAAACTTGAAAATATTGAAAGGAGAAAACTGCTAATCAAAATTGCCAACTGGTTAGAGAAGAACATAGATGATTGACTTGGAAAACAATTTCCAGTATATTATATGTGATTCACTATCATATTTGGTATTCATTATATGCTTCAATTAAACATAAAGCACATTTTTATGAGTGCTGTGGTTGTCTTTCCACTGTAAAGTCTGGATAAAATGATTCACAAAGAAATCAAGGATTTAGTAAAAGAGGATATAAACATATTTGAATCTTATATCTAAAATAATTTCCCCCTGAATGAGGTCTTAAGGATGCATTGCTAATAATCTAACATATAGATAGAGTCTTGAATACTTTGGGGGTTTTCTTCTGAATATTCAAATAAAAGGTATGCTGCATATTTGTGGCAAAATAGCATAAGGAAACTGAAACAGTTTATATTCTGTTTTGTTTCATTTGTACAGTGGTCTATAACCTGTCTGTCTCCACTTCTATGCTCTTGAATTGCAAAGAGGACAATAGTTTAGAATAGTTCTGTGAAACATAAGCTTCATAATTACTTCATAATAGACCTGTATGGAGGAAAGGAGTACAGAATCCTCAAATTGTAATTTTAATTAAGAAATTAATGCCTTGTCATTCAAACTTCATTTTTTCTCAGCAGATCTGTACTTAAGGTGTCTACATTTGTGTTTGATTAGGAGATGCTTCTGAAGAGACCCTGCTAGTTATCTCCATTTAGCATGCTTCAGCCCCCAGAATGGTCTTGGAGTGTATGAACTGCATTATCTTTGGCTAAAATTTATCTTGGAGATGATGTGTGTGACATTTGAGGGTCATTTTGTCCATGGCACCAGTATGCAAAGTCTAGTCTAAACTAACTCTTCTGGAACATCACTGTTCTAACTGCACTGAGGTGCTCGCTGATCACAGAATCACTGAATATGCTGAGTTAGAAGGGACCCATCAGAATCACAGACTCCAAATGCTTTGCTGTAGATACAAGGTTAGTCACCTTGATTACACAGCATTTTGGAGGTAACAGGCTGAATTCAGCCTATTAGAATTAGCAAACAATATCAACTTGTGCTTTAAAAAAAGCATGGGATCCTCAGTCCATGCAAACAATTTATTTGTAGGGTAACAGTATTGTGACAAAATTACAGTACCGGCGATCAGTTAACATGTTATGGATCAGGAAACACTGTTACATGGGAATGCAGGAGACAAAATAAATCAGAATACTGATCTATGAAAAGACAAGAGTAAACTCCAGACATGTTAATACAAAGGATTTTTCACTGGTGCCCTCTAAATACATTTAGGAAAAATGTTGCCATGATGACTGTACTGAATTTCCTCTGCTTTCTATGGCTGCAAAGAAAAATTCAAACAATTTTGAGAGTGCATGAGAAGCCCTTTACTGTATGGAAATTACCCATATGGATGATACAAGTTTGTGCTGGAAACAACTGACCTCTTAGCATTTGATCTAGTTACGAGTAATACCAAAGAAAATTGCATGTATTCTTGCAAGTCTTCAATTTGACTGAGAGAGCAGGGGAAGCTGTCAAGGCTGTGGTGAATTACGGGGGTTTTATCATAGACTTTTTAGGATGTTTTGTAAGGGACCTTAAAGATGATGTAGGTCCAATCCCCCTGTCATGGCATGGGACACCTTCCACCAGACTGGGTTCTTCAAAGCACTGTCCAGCCTGGCCTTGAACACCTGCAGGGATGGGAAGTCCACAGCCTTCCTGGGGAACCTGTGTCAGTACTGAAGCTGTTTTGCTTCAGCATTTTCTGTGATTTCCAGTAGTTAATCACTGTCACTGTATGTCTCATGAGGTGGGTTAAGCAAAGCTCAAGAAACATCCCATAACTTCACCCTATGCCCAGCAGGTTCAAACCATTTCTCTCCAACCATGAGCAACCACACTGCCTTTCTAACCAGTCTTCCATGCTTTTGTCACTTTTTTCTTCATCCTACTGAACAAAACTTTTAATTTGAACCACCAATGTGTAAAGATTACTAGAAGAATTTAAAATAAGAAGATATTTTCAAATAATGGCTGCTGACTTAAGTCTGCCTCCCAGTGACAATCTATATATTTCAGAATTTCAGCACAGTTTTCATGGAAGAGGCAGAATGGTGAAGGTGATTGCTAGGCAAGCTGCCTGAGTAGGAGCAGATCTGAAACACTTCCAGAATCCACACATTTGCACTTGGTGGCATGTATCAGTGGCAGCTCTTGCTGCTGTTGAGTACAAGCTGAGTGCAGAGGTTTGCAGTGACAACTGGGAAATACAGCAGGGGAAGAAGAGGTGCATGGGACAAATCCAGGAAAAGCTGGGAAAGCTGCTTTATTGAGGAGAGAACTGGGGTGAAAATTTTCATTGGAAATGAATATGAGGACATCAGAAAATGAGCTTTAATACTACTTATGCAGACTGTGTAGGTGTCATGGGGCCTGTAGTTGTGAAGGTGTGCACATATGGGGCAATTTCCAGTAAAAATAGCTGTGTGTCTTTGATAGATAGGATGCATTCAGTAGGCCCTGAGTGGGGGGAAAAAAGTAGATATGATGTGAAAAGATCAGCTTTTTGTTTTAAGTCCTGCCCTCTGTCTTGAGAGTGAGGAAGTCACCAACCTACACTTATGCTGCCCGTACTGTATGTATGTGTGACAGGGCAGCAGAGTCGTGAGCTGGCAAGAATGCACACCAAGCCCAGTGGAGAGGGAGACTTCAGAGCTGCTTAAGCCAAGGTTCAAGAGCACCAGCCAACTTCTCCTCTGCACCTCCTGGCACAGTTATCTCGCTTCCCCACTGGTGGCTGTGCCCCCTTTCCCTCCTGGCACCTCAAGAACCTCCCAGGCAAGCGAGGAGAAGGCAGCTGGTTGTGGGGCCTGGCACAAACCCCACGCCATCTGTCTGCACTGATGGCACGTTGATGAGATGGGTGCAGCAGCCTGCGGCTTCTTTCAGGGTTGCTGGAAGTCCCAGAAGAGTGAGTATAGGGTAGTGAAAGGGAATGTGGGCCAAAATGCGAAAAAAATTAACTGAGTTCATGTGGCCTTGCCACACTCCTGCTGTGCAGTGACTCACAAAAGATAAAAAGAAATGTCATCTCTGCATCCCCTGGCTCAGAGGTGCAGGGGCTCCTCCACAGCCAGCTGTGATGTCTGGACACAGCCTCTTGGCCAAACCAATGGCACTTTGGTTCAGACACCAAAGGAAGGAAAGGTCTAGACCACGATCAGGTTAAAACTTCTCTGCTTCAAATTTATTCTCTGGTAGCCCATGCAGGAAAAGGGTGGCATGGTGAACATTGATGCCATAAACTTGGAAACTGGAAATATGTGATTAACACAGGAACAGCAGACTCATTTGTCAGGGAATAAAGGGGGCACAAGGAATCGCACCTTCACCTTTTCCATCACTTGTATTTGACTGTGAGCCAACTCCTTTATCCCATAAATAAGACAGCCTACGTGAACCTTCTCTCAGCTCTCTGCCTGCTCTCTTCTGTTGGCCCTGTTATACACACTAGTAAAGAACTGTTATCCCTATCCTCATATCTTCGCCCGAGGGCCCCCTAATTTCGAAATTATAATAATTTGGAGGGATGGGGTTTACATTCTCCATTCCAAAGGTGGCTCCTGCCTTCCCTATCAGACACCAGTCTTTCAATCCAAGGCAATTGGTAAGTGAGCAACATCATGCATAACCTTGTACCATAGCGCACTAAGACTGTGAATTGGTAACTTTGAATCATTATATCATCATATATCTTCTGCCCAGTAAATAACAGAATGAACCTATTGTTAAACAACCATTTGATAAGTTTCACTTTCACAGTATCTTACTTCAATAAAACCACTGTTGCTGCTATGGTTTTTAAGTTGTGGAAACCTTCCCTGGGTCAGAGGGGCTGTGAGCTCTGGTTTTTGGGGGGTCACTCTCTGTCCTTCTTTGTGATGGGATGAGACAAGGACCTGAGCAGGCAGAGGGAGAGGCTGACCTTGGCTGGCTGTGGGATACCCATTGTGATGCAGGAAGAATATGAGGGGAAAAAGCACATACGTTGAGAGAAAGACAGGGAGATCACTTACTGCCTATCATCAGAATCATGTTGTAGTTAAGGAATAGCACTCCCCAGTTTAGTGCTCCCACTGAGACTCCAAACCATGTGCTTCCTGTTCACTCCCTCCTTCCTCCTCCCTCTGCAGCTTGATGGAGAGGAGCGGAGGCACAAGAGGCAAGTATTACAGGTTGAGATATGAACAACTGACTGCAAACAGCAATGAGATATGAAAAAAACAGTAACAGGAACAATACTAATGACTGACAGTACAAGAAAGATGTCGGGAGTTTAGTTCAAGCATGGCTTAAAGAAAAAGGCCACGAAGCCATGCAGCTGAGAGAAAAGTAACAGGTAGCTGTGAAACAGTTTCAAAGCAGCTTCCAGCCTGACTTCTATAAACAATTAGTCTCTCTCAGGCATCCTTGTATAAGCAATAAAGTTCTCAGGCAGTCTTCCCATAACAAAGGTAACATCCTCTCTGGGAAAAGATGGCACCCTGGGAACAGTTATGGAAGTTTTGGGAACCGATCGTATCACAGTGTGAACACTGATTTTGTTTGATGTAAACAATCAACGGTATTGTAAAACAAAAGGAGTGGTTAGAGTTTTCTCTGTTAGCCTATCATAAAGCTGTATTTTGGAATATGCATGAAGTTAATTAACACTGTTATTTAAAGTGACGGATCGATCAATAAAGTTGGAGTTCGATGCATTATAGGATGGTCGTTCTCCCCCTCACTTCAACAAATTGGTGACACCCGGACGTGATAGCGGACACCAGGACGATCGCGGCCATCACGGGGATTGCGAACACCAAAGGATAAGTGAGGAATGGTTCAGGCTCCGAAGCAGCGGGAGCGGCAATAAGCGCGAAATTAAAGCGGAGGAAAAAAGAAAACCGCCGATACGCGCCGTGCCCTGGCGACCATAATTAGATGGGCCAGCTGATACGTGCGGCATAGAAGTCTTGGAATACGCTGCTAGGTGAAAGTGCGCACTTAAAAAGAGGTATGGAAAGACAAGCCGCATATGAACTTTTTATTACATTTTTGCAAAAAAGGCAAATTAAGGGTATAGACTTACAGAAAGAATTGCAAGGTCTTTTGGCTTATGGTCTGGAAAGGGGAGTCTTTGTGAATCCCCACACGGTTCACGAGTTGTCGGAGTGGCGTAAATTTGGTGATATATTATGGCAGGCTACGTTAGACGATGATAAAACTGCTAGGAAAATGGGTAAATTATGGCGGGTTATTAACAACGAACTGTTGCAGTTTCAGGCGGAAAAGAGGGCTGCCTATCAGGCTACTGCCGCTCACGATCGTAATAAAGAATACGATCAAGAGAGGGAGTTTGATAAAGAGTCGGGGACTCCTCCTGGCCCTGCAATGAGGACGGTTTCATTACCGACCTCGCCTCCTCCCTCGGCAAGCCAGGCGCCGAGCCAGGCTCCACAGGGCGCTTTACTACCCTCTGCGCCGCTTCTACCGCCTCCTTTAACGAGCCAGCCCCCCCTGACGAGCCAAGCTCCGCAGGGTGCTCCGCAGGGTGCTTTATTGCCCGCTTCGCCGCAGGCTACGCATAGCACTTCTGAGTCTCCCGTATTGCTTGCATCGCAGCAGCCAGGGCCACAAACGTGTGTCCCGTTCCCGAAAAGTAATCAGAGCCCTGGGTTGGAAAACGATCGAGCGGTGATGATTGCACGGGAAAGACGGGATGCGTGGGCAGCTCTTGCCAAAGATGCAGTGGAGAAGGGAGACCAGGAGTTGATAAGCTTAGCGAGCGAACTGGCTTGTCCGGTTATTTTCACCCCCCAGGCTGGCGGAGGTATGCAAGCGACAATTAGTGCTTTAGATTGGAAGATGTTATCTCAGTTGCGAGCTACTGTTAGCCAGTTTGGCTTTAAAAGCGAACCAGCCAAGCAAATGCTCGACTATATTTTTGACACCAGTATTCTTCTTATTAATGATTGTCGTGGCATAGTTAAATTAATCTTTACCCAACATCAGCAATTGCTGTTTAATGCTCATTGGCAAGCGCTCGTTAGCGAGTGCGTGGCAGTACAAAGGCAGCAGGGTGACCCCCTCCATGGCGTCACTGTTAGTGAGCTTATGGGTCTGGGACCTTTCTTTCGTCCTGAGGCACAAGCCTTAATAGGTCAAGAGAAGTGCCGGGAGGCAATAAGGTTAGTCAGACTCGCGATGGAAAGGGTAAAGGAACCAGAAGAGAGACCTGTATATATAGGAATCAAGCAAGGCAGAGAGGAATCATTTAGCTCTTTTGTTGACAAGGTTGCTGCAGAAATTGAAAGAGCTGAGGTGCCAAAATATCTTAGGGGAGTATTGCTCAGGGAGTGTGCTCTCCGAAATTGTAATTCTACTAATAGGAGAGTACTTAACACCCTAGGTACTAATTGGACTATAGAAGAGGCATTAGAGAAGATGGCCCTCATATCTACGGGACAGCAGGCTTTTGTGGTAGATGCGATCAAACAGAAATCAACGTCAGGAATAGGCTTGCAAGAACAGGCAAAGTCCTCTCAGAGTCAGGTATTAGCTGCTCTTGCACCTCACCAAGCGTCAGCTGCATTTGCAAATCAAATAATATGGGCCCAAAAATGCCGCTCGGACGACCAGGCACCAACAGAAGTCATCGCTGCAGCATCGGCACCTTCTTCTGTCTCCAACCCGACACCACACGAAGCCGCCGCGGGGAGAGAGCGAAGCCGCCGCGGGGGGAGCAGCCACGGGTGCAGCGGTGCCTGCAGCAGAGTCAGCCTGCCAGCGAGTAAACAAAGAATCCAGCGCAGGGGGGGGGGGTTTCGCCCGCTCCGTCACACGCACCGCGGGACTGGAGCGCTTTTTGCAGCGGGAGCGTTTCTCCCTCCCCCCCACAGCCGGCAAAAGCTTCAGTTTAAGACCTAACAGCCTAATGGATGTAACTTTTGTCAACAAATGGAAAAGATCCCTGTTGAAATTAAGAAACCAGTGATGGTAAACAAGGAAAGTTAAAGGAACTTTTGTTTTTCCTGGCAGAGACTGTGAAACAGGAATCAGCGTACTGTATGCATGGGTCAAATTTCGGCCGGTTTGGCTCGGCATTGGTATGCTGTCTTGAAATCACCTGTATTGGCAGAGACTTTAACATCAGAAGCCCGGATGGCTCAGTCAGTGGAACATCAGACTCTAGAATTATATTTTGAAAAGTTTAAAAATGTTAAGATATGTTAGACTGATTGTATGAGTGAGATGTTGTGAGTGTGCTTTTTGATATAGAAATGCTATAGCAAACACGTGAACAAAGTTATTTTAGCTTAATATTTTAGAATCAGGCCTGTAAGTAAGTTATAGTAAATGCTATATTTTATGTCTATAGTAAGTTTTATCTGTTATTAAGTAGTTTAAGTTAAATTAAATGCTAAATACTATTAAGGTTAAGTTTGTTAAGTTTATTTGCTGTTAAGTTCGAGGTCTGTTAAGGTTAAATCATATTAGGTTTAAGATAAGTTAGATTCTGTTAAGTTTGATCTTACATTATTTACAAATAAGTCTAAAATCAGTTAGATTTTGTTATAGTTTTGTTAGAATTAAGAGATTTTACATGTAAGTTCTGTTGATTTAAAATTCTATTAAGTTTAAGTAAAGATAAGTTTAAGTAATGTTAAGTTCTATTAAGTTTAAATATTTTAAGTTTAAGTATTTTAAGTATTTTAAGTATAAGTGCTATTAAGTTTAAGTGATGTTAGATAGATTTATGCTTTTACGATAGGTGTTTGTTTTATGACTTGTGTTCAAAGTGTTGTTGTAAACATCAGAGAAACCTTGCTAGCTGAAAATACTATTTAGTTATTAGAATTGCCTATTCTTATGTTGCAAAGAGTGTAGCACAGTTAGCCCATAGAATTTTGAAGCCAGTTAAGTTCTATTAATTTGAAAATAAGTCTGCTAAGTTAAGTATTTTAAGTGCTTCAAGTGCATACTACTTTCTCACCACTCCAAATCAACAAAGGACTGAGAATCGCCCAGCTGATGCCATTTCAGCCAAATGACTAAAGGATTACAGACTATAAAACTGATTTTGAACATTTTTGAGAAACCCAGGGAAGAGGTGGATGTGAAAATCTCAAGGACAGAAAGGATCGTTTTCAGACTTGTCATTCACCTCCTCTCCAGGTTCACATGAATGAAAACAGCTAACAGCTTTCTTTTCTTAGTCCAATTACCACCTACCGTGCAATGCCTGATAAGGCCAGACATTGTAGCTCAGCTGAGGGTGGTTTTAACCCTTTGGGATAAAACGCTGTTGCCGGACAACCAGGGAACTGATTGACATTATTGAATCATTATCATCTTTCCATATAAAAGGACCGGCAAAAGAGAACTGCCTTGAATGTCACAGCCCACATTGTGCTGCTTGGGTTGCACTGTGTTGTGGGGGTTGTGACAGGACCTTTTGGGTGGATCGGTTGTCACTTTTTCGTTTATGGTGTGATACCTGTAATCATAGACATAACTGGGAACATAATTGGGAGTGGGCTCTACGGAACGAAACAGGACTAAACACTGCCTCAGCTTTAGGTCTTTATGAGTCGCATGAGCAGAAAATCTTGGCTTATTATCGGTGGGAGGTACAGTGTATTTTGAAAAGGGTTAAAGGTTAAAAACTGATAAGAAAAAAAAAAAAAAAGGTCAAAGTAAAAACAGAAAAATGAGGTTTACTTTTGTTATATTGCTAGGTGTAGTAGTAGCTGAAGAATTAAGGGTAATACAGTTTAATCAACCTAGAGATAATGTATGAATAACACTTGCTAGACAGATTAATCAGTCGTCGCCTTGTCTCAGCATTGCCAGTATCGTCTCCTCAAGAATTCTGCAGTCTTATTAATAATCGTGCCTTATGTATGCACAATATGGTAAATATTAAATTGCCTGCACAGAAAGGGTATACTGCCAGTCAGAGTGATGGCTACCGTCAATGCCTGTTAGTTCAATCTCTTAATATTCCTTTGCATTCTCCACCTGAGGAGTTAGAGCCTTTTGGAAGTGCAAATGCTAGCATGACCAGCACTTCTGATGGTGGATGGTTTAACTTTGATTATTTTAATCCTCAAAAGATGAATCCATATAAACAAACATGGGCAACTTTGGATTCAGCCCTAAAGCCAAACATAGTGTCTAAACAACTCTACAGCCATTGTAAAGGCTCTAGCATCATGACACCTAAGAAATTACCTACAGGAATATTTCTAATTTGCGGAGATAGAGCCTGGAATGGTATACCTGCTCAACCTCAGGGTGGACCTTGTTATTTAGGCAAGTTATCACTATTTCACCCTAATATATCTGTGCTGATGCAATTAAGTCATCAGGTAAGCAGGCAAAAGCGTAGCTTACATAATTTAGACTGTAGTCAAATAGGAGATCCGTGGTTCTGGAGTAAATTTAAACAAGTGATGGTTTCAGCTTTCCTACCCTGGGGTGCTGCAAGCAAAGCATTGACTCTAGCAAAACAAATAGGGTGTTGGGCTAAGGGTGAACTAAATAAAACTTCACAGATATTAGATATGTTAACTTCAGATGTACAAAGTGTTAATCACGCTGTTCTACAAAATAGAGCTGCTATAGATTTCTTATTATTAGCTCAAGGCCATGGGTGTGAAGAGTTTGAAGGAATGTGTTGCATGAATTTATCTGATCATTCTGTATCTATTCATACTAAGATAAAAGAGCTACGGCTAGGACTTAATAAGCTTAAGGAAGAAGAAGGATTAGGTATTGATGGGTGGCTTAAAAGTTTCGGATTGGGACCCTGGCTAAGAAACCTTATAACATATGCTATAGGGATATTAGGAGTACTCTTATTGCTTTTACTTATATTACCTTGTTTCTGTAGCTGTATCCAAAAGATGGTTAGTAGGATGATAGAGAAAATGTGGCAAACTAACCTCCTTTCTTTTAAAGAAAAAGACGGGGGAAATGTCGGGAGTTTAGTTCAAGCATGGCTTAAAGAAAAAGGCCACGAAGCCATGCAGCTGAGAGAAAAGTAACAGGTAGCTGTGAAACAGTTTCAAAGCAGCTTCCAGCCTGACTTCTATAAACAATTAGTCTCTCTCAGGCATCCTTGTATAAGCAATAAAGTTCTCAGGCAGTCTTCCCATAACAAAGGTAACATCCTCTCTGGGAAAAGATGGCACCCTGGGAACAGTTATGGAAGTTTTGGGAACCGATCGTATCACAGTGTGAACACTGATTTTGTTTGATGTAAACAATCAACGGTATTGTAAAACAAAAGGAGTGGTTAGAGTTTTCTCTGTTAGCCTATCATAAAGCTGTATTTTGGAATATGCATGAAGTTAATTAACACTGTTATTTAAAGTGACGGATCGATCAATAAAGTTGGAGTTCGATGCATTATAGGATGGTCGTTCTCCCCCTCACTTCAACAGAAAGAAGCAAAGATTCACATAGAAACAATACCTGACCCGTCCTTCCATTGGCCCTGAAAGGGACCTTTTCAGAAAAGACCCCCTTCCCTGTGGGGAATAAGAAAAGCCTTATGGAATAAACACCTTTTTCACCTTTGGTAAATCCTGTTCTGTTGGCTTTTGTTCACCAGAACGCACTCTGGGAAGGGTTCAGCTGTGGGTAAAGGTGAAGGGCTTGTCGTGCCTCTAAGGGGAGGAAATGATGCCTTAAGTTTTAGCTTTCGTATTTTTCAGATTCTGTGGTGCTTTACTGTGTAGCTCTGAGCTTTGTGTTAAGTGTTGGCATGGATTCTCTTCATACAGTAGGCAGACAGAACAATCCTATTCCTTGAGACCAGGGACAATGGGTATAAGCTCCTAGCCCAAAAAGTATAAACAATGGTTAATTGAAAAGAGACAAACAAGGAGGATGTAACTTCATAACCTGGGGCTATAACTGGAAAATTAGCTCCATTATGCAGATGGACCAAAACTTATAAATCTGTGAGACCTCGTGACTGGTCGTCTACTTTGTGACTATTTTGGGTCCATCTTGGCTGTAACCCTGGCCAGGCTCTTGTACCGCCCAAAGTGTATTCATTGAGGCCTTTTAGTAAATGCCTACTTTATTATTTAACTCTGTCTAGCCTCTGTTCTAGGTCAGACTTATCAAGGCATCAGGATGAGTGGGTTGATAGTGACCTATTGTGCGAGGCAGGGATCAGTCTGGGAGACATGTGGACACCACGTGAACAGAGAGTGTTGTGGTGTGTTTTTATCCCCAAGGGTTTGTTTCTTTCCCCCTGGCATTGTTGGTTTAGTCTGAGTTGCACCCTCGCACCTAGCTGTCAACCTTACCCTAAGATTTTCCCTTTGTTGTAGAATGTTCTCTGCCCCTCCTCCTTCTGAGGCTGGCCCTGCCCCCTGCTCTGGAAATCCCCTGATACCCGAAACCACATTGGCCTGTTTGAACTCTTCCCCTCCCCTGTGTTAACCCACTGAGCGGTGTGAACACCGCCTAATGCTCCTCCCTGTCACTTTCCCTATGGGCTAAAAATTTGTACTCTCCCCTGAGACCTTCCCTGTATAAAAATCCCTGCACAGCTGTGTTCTGTGTCTTGTGGTGCTGGATCCTGTGTAGAATACACCTTTTAGGAACCTTTAAAAAAGACCTCTCCCTCATTCTTGCCCCTGCCTTCAACGCTGAACTATTGACACTGAAGTCCTACAGCTGTGTCCTGGACTGTGCTGCTTTCTGGGAAGAGCCACTCCTGGTGCACGGCCAGGAGCTAATGGAGAAACTCGGGCACTGCGTCAGGAGAGCTCGCTGGGTAAAGTGATGCGTGAACGACGCCACCACAGCCGCAGCCAGCAAATGAGGGCCTATTTTCGTTAGGTTTTGGTTAAGTTTCAAGTATAGAAAGGCTTGATTCTTTACAATAAATGATCTTCTTTGGAGCTAGCAAGGAGGTCTGTTTCTCTTTGTTCTCATTGCTACGGTTCCCCTGTCCCTGGCAATGATGTGGTGGTACAGAGTAACACCCATAACATCACTACCCTGGACATGCTCGCCCTGCAATTATTGCAAAAATTAACTGTCTAGGTGGAACCAGGACAGGGCAAAATGGACTTGACTTGGGGAAAATAATTTGATTCTTTTGCTATTAAAATAGATGCCTAATATTTGTTGTCCATTAAAACAGCTTCTGATAATGAGAAACAAAACAAAAAATTAACCATCCCCCTACTTTTCTTTTTTCCCAGGCTCATCTTCATTCCCAGCTCTTTCACCTCCGCTCCTAGAGTAGCCCAGTGGGAAGGAAGGAAGGAAGCGGATTCAGCCCAGTCCCGAACCACTCCTTTCTGACATTTCCTCTGGAAAAGGGGAGCTGGTTTGCTCTCCCCTTGTGCCTCGCACAATTCTTGCATGTTCTCTTCTGGGCATCTTGGCCACTAGAATCATCTCCCAGATGTTATGAATGAAGTTCTATATGTCTAATTTAATAAACAACAAAATTAGAATTTTAGCAGCAATTTTAATTGAGCAGCAATTTTATATAAAATAAATACAATCAAATATAATCAAGCAGGTATAAAAATAAATTTGGCAATGGTTTGGATAAAGTATATGCAAAACCAGTCAGGGTACAGCGGAGGTTTTCTCACCCTGCCTCCTGTACAAAAAGCACAGGAGTCAAAACACAACTTATATACATGTTCATCAGTATTTTCCTGTAAATCTCCTCCTATTTTCAATTCTTAAAATCTACATCACTATACTGCACAGCCCATGCTCCAGTTGTTGCAACATGGTCTTTTGGCTTTTTGGTGGTCGCTTCTGACCCAGGCTTCTCGTCATTGTCACTGTCCTCTGAACAACCCCACAGGTTACACATGCACCCCAAGTCTTGTGTTATAGAAGCCAGCATTATATTCCAAAAGTAAGCCTTATTATTTCATAGATACCTGGAATCATTTCAATTTTGTCCATTTCAAGGCCGATTCTCTAATTATCCCGAGGCCCATTCCATTTTGGGATTTTACTTATCTCAAACTATGTCTGGTATCCTATTCTCTCATGAACATCTGAGAACGTCTGTTTTGTGACACTAATTACTTATCCTTTTCCTCTACTACTTTTTAACAAATATTTTCTAAAATATCAATATAGTTGCAATTGTTAGCATGAATCATATTCATTTATCACATGGACATTGATGTACTTCCCCCCTGTCTGTTCCGCCCCTTCCACCCCACCCCATCCTTACAATGACTTGCCAAATAGAACATGCAGGAAGAGGAAGAAAGACCTGATAAACCTGGTTGTTTGGTAAAAATGAGGGTAAAGAGAGGAAGGGGGGGATTTAATTATAAAATGGGAGGAACAGCAGTCTTTCAAAATTTTAACAGTTAAATAATAGAGATCTGAAGAAATATTTGTAACAGGAAAGAGCATCACAGATCAATTGATTACACTGAAAAAAATGTTTTTTTTCTTTTTCAGCTGCCCCATTTGTCTCGCTGTAGGTCCTACTGAGCTCATGGCAGGCAGAGTGTGTTGGGAGGTTCAAGGAGCAATCAGTCTGACCCGAAAGCTCAGGAGAAATTTAAGACATCTGCTCCTCTGCACCTCCCTCTGCCCAGGCAGGAACATCTGTATTGTATCTACCCAGGTGTATTTACAGTCCCGTGCTCATGGCAGAGAAAACTTGTCCCTAGAGGAACACACAGGAGTTTCACCTCTGAAATCAATCTCTCTAGATGTCACCTGAGATTTTAATCTTCCTATGTTTACATCCTTATAGCCTGACACACACGCAGTAGAAGTTTTTCTGAGCAGATTGCAAGCTACATGTTACCACGTATGCCATAATAAACAAATACAACTCATGCACAAGCAAGTCAGAAAAAGTTCAGGTACACAAGTATAATTAGCAAAGTGGAAATCTCTTTCAAAGTGGAAATCCACTTTGTAATTAAGCATAAGACGGTTTAATTACAATTTTTATACTGATAGAGCTAAATTCTGTTTTCTTCATCAAGTAGAATATGGAGAAAGAAGAACCTTGGAAAAACTATGAGAATAAAACAGGTTGTAGGTTTTTTGGTTTTTGTTTGTTTTTATATCAGTATCCAGGATACTGTGATACTTTTTTTTCCCTGGAGTGATTTCTGGTTTATTTTTCACAACAAAACCCCCCAAAACCACTCTGTGAAGCAAAATGTATACATGTAGCTACACATGAATACATGTGTAGCAGCATTTGCATCACCTAGCTAAGGTCTGCTACTTGAATTATGTATCAACTTTTGGGTATAAAAATGTTTGGAGGGAAAGAAAAATATGGTAAATTAAAAAATCTACTTGCCTCCATCTGGATTATAAACTATCTCAGACAATGGGTGGGTACAGCTGATTAAGACAAAAAGACACGTTGGGCTATTTGTCTAAGACACAAAAGGAGAATTTGTAAGACAACAGTTTCAAATGCTTAGGATTTAGCAGTGTTGTAGAGAAGAATAATGAAAGCCATTAGTGATTACAGCATGCTGAAAATTGGCATCTGAAGGTATCAGGAGAAGGCTGAGTTGTCTGCAATAGTGCAACAAATAAACTTGAAAGGCAGCAAGCTGAATCACGAGGTCACGAGGTTGCACATCACTTCAGGAACTGGGGAGCATATTTATTTTTGACTTCTGGAAACAGTGAATCAAATCAAGAACATTGTATCTAAAATGGTAAAATATTTCTTTACTACAGCCCCATCCTAAAATTCATCACTTTTAAATATTTTTAAAATAAAAAATGCAAAATTACAAGGTATTTTTCTTTACTTACCTTAAAAAAAAAAAAAGCTCTAGTAAATACATTTGCTCCGTTGTTCACAGAAGCAGATTAGAAATTAGAACTCTCATCCCAGTTTATCCAATTTCTTTATTTCCACTCTGTGCTCAGTACTATGTAAAAGCCATAATTAATGAGACAGAAAGTGTGAGGTCCTTTAAGACAGTTACCTGGCACTGTCTTCAGGCTGCTTCTCTGGGGAGCACTGTTTTGATTATTTGTCTTCTGTTTCAGTCTCTCTGGGGCTGATGTCATACTTCCAGTATCAGAAGAATTGTGCAGCAGTAAATGCAGGCTGTGCCATTCCCCTCCTTTCTTTGGGAAGTACACTTTAAGATTACGGAGACCCTCCTTGCTCTCCTGCTGTCTGCTCTGAACCGAACATACACCCTTCAGAACCACAGGTTTTCAGAAGGTAGGTAAGTACCTGGCAGATGTCTTCTGCCTATTGTATGACAACCAGAAATTGCACATGATATTATAATTAACTGTTTAACTTCACCTACAGGAGCCCTCACTTCCAGATGCAGCAGAAAATGTCTGGGTTTGGGAGGGAGAACTCATGAGGATTTGTGTTATTTTGCTTGGAGAGGGATGTATTTGCTCCTCCAGACCCCTGTTAAAGGATAGGCCATTGTACTGTCACCATGTTTGTCAGGGTTCTAGTAAACCAGCTGAGTTACAAGGGATGATTTCTATTTCTTCATCTGGCCTGTGTTTCCTACCTGGCTTTAAGGCTGTCCTGTGAACACACGTGCACATTTACAGCTGTGAGAGAAGGTACAGAATAGATGCCAAGTGGTCTTCCCACAGCTTTACAGTTCAGTCCATAGTTGATCTGAGAAAGATTAATTTATTCCTATTAATTTGGCTGGCATCAGATGTCCCGTAGAATTCCAAGGTATGTACCTGAATGCGCCACAAAATTGACTGCTGGTTCCTGAGCTCACAGACATCTCTGCAGAATTAGGGCTGTGAGGAATGTGGGACTGTAGGTCTGTCTAATCTGTGTGCACACAGGGGGATTAAAGGCACAGGGGCAGCATCTCTTCTTGCCCTGGTGAAGGTGATGAACATGCTCACATATCTCAGCCAGAACCTCTCTAATGGCACAAACAAATACTACTTGAAAACAATGTGAATTCACTCTGGCAATCCCTGCAGAGACACTAGCTTTAGGCTGCTGAGACCAAACAGCCTGAAGTGTCTGGGATGCTGGTCACCACATTTCACACCAGCTGAAACATGTACCTGTGTAATCTGCAGGGAGCATAAACAGAAATATTAAATTCTTGAAAAAATAGATATAGGAAAATCTTTCTTTTATAACAATCATAAACAAATGTAATTCCTTCCAAATCCCGACAACTTCTGAAATTGTTCTCTGAGCAGAAACATCTGTGTCACGGATAATACTCTAAATATAACACAGCCTCTGATTTTCTTCCTCCCTTACTCTGTTTTTGGCCTGGTCAACTGTTTCAAGGCTCTGTGCTGAAATTGCCAGTACTTAGCCATACACTGTAGCCACAATGGGATGTTCAGCTATGGGTGATCCTCTCCAGAAAAGTACTTGCTGTATTCAAAAAGCGTGGGAGAACACAGGTTTTGGTGGAGGAAGAGTGCAATTGGTGGTTATCCTCAGAGTTGAAATTTTTATGGAAAAGAACAGTGTTCAATGCATTGCCCCCAGATTATCACTACAGTCAAACTAAAATTGGTAGAAGAAAAAAATCTGTTTCAGGACCAAGAATACTTTCCTCTGTATAATTAGGTTCTGCAGACTTCATAGTGGGTGTATCTCCCTCATTTCCATCTATCCTCAGAACACACTGTGGAGGATAATCAGTCCTGCTCACTTTGTTATTAATTTTTTGTTATCTCTCCTGGAGATTTAAATTCAACATTATGTACTTAAAATATTTGTATGTGGAAGCAGAAGTCTGCTACATTCTCTGCATAGGATATTTCTGCTGAGGTGCAAGGGCATTTGAAACACATCTGTGGAACAAGACGCGTGTTCTTTTCTGCTAGTATTTAAAATGAGGTCTCTGATTTTGTGTGTTTGGTTCTAGATAACTGTTGGGACTTAGTTGTCAAAGCAGTCAAACTTTTACACTGCCACCGGAGTATGGAAGCTCTCCATGCTTACACTGGTAGCTGCTGATGGCTTTTCTGCTCCTGAACCTGGTGTACTGTGAAGAAACAGGCATGGATGACAATCATGCATACTCATAAGGAGCTTTAACAATGCTAGATGTATTGGACTCAAGAGGAAATGTAGGAAGCAAATCCTTACCAGGACTCCAACTTGAGCAATATTTGCCTTCTTTTAAGTGCTGCCCTTCATTCTTTATTCAGTTGTGGACCCCTAACAAATGTCCAGTAGGAGAGCAGGCTCCCCCATCCAGTAAATATTAATTGCCTGCTAATAGAATTCCTTTTTCAACTCTGAAATGATACTCAAGTCCCAGAACTAAAACAGTTGCTGTCAAGCCTCCCATTGTGAACTGTGTCACATCTGTCATTCTTCAGGTTACTGAAGAGAACAGGAACCCCCCTCTGAAACTGGCTGAAGGCTGTTTCACCTCTCTAAAAGACATTGCCCCCAGGTAATACAAAGTCACTCCCTTGTGGTTCCTGTTCTCACGATGACTGTTGCCCTGCAGGAAGCGGCTGCAAGAGAGGAAACCTAAGGCTTTGACTCCTGCTTATCTTGGAGAAGTGATGGTCCTTCGGCAGTGGGAAATGAAGATCTTCTCTGGGGCAGGGTTGGGGCAACAGTCCTGAAGTGCAGGGTAAACTGACAAAGGCCCCTGTGCTGCATTTCAGTGGTGATGAGGGAGATTGGGTAGCATGTGGGGAAGGGTTGGAGGAACTCCAGAAATCTTAAATTATTTCTGTTTGTGTTGTGGGTTAAAAGTCTGAAGCAGTGGTGCATAAAAAAATTTAACTAAGTATCCGCACAAGGTTGGGAAGAGGTAGCTAATATCCATGCCGAAGCTATGCTGATGGCAGACGGGCAATGGATGGCATTTGTAGGATAGACTCACAGGGCCCACAGACCTCCGTAGGTACCTTGCTAGCAGAGTGAGTGATGCCCTTTTTCCTATTAAACCTAAACCGTCTACATTCTACTTTATTTTTAAAAAGTCTTTCCCAGAGGAGTGAGACTGAAAAGCCAGGCACCCAACGTTCCTTCCCTGGGCCGCGGTCTCCGGGAAGAGCGCCGCGGGTCCGCAGGGAATGCCGGGACGGGCGCGCGGCGCACGGCTGGGGCGGCAGCGCCACCTGCGGGCGGGTGCGGGCACTGCGCGCTCGAGCCCCGCGCCGCTCAACCGCCTGCGGAGCTCCGCGCCTGCGCAGTGAGCTGGGGCGCCTGCGGTGGCACGGCTTCTGTACGTGCTTGTGGTGCTGCTTAATGCAGTCTGAAAATCGCGCTTATCACTGAGATACATCCTGCTCTGCACTTGCACTTGCTGCTGATTAGGAGTATGTAAAAGCCCTGTGTGGATATCACCTGCTTACCTTAAAGCGTTAAATTAAAAGTCTGTTTATACCGTTGTGTATGTTTAACAAATATGTGCTTATTTCACAAGAGTGGTCAAATGAGTGATCTCGTGGAAGAAAACGGCAAGAAAAGCTATTCTTCCCAGGAAACATCTGCAGAAAAAAATGTATCTCCTGCTGAGGACTACTCAATAAGACACAAAAATGTGGTATGACTTCTCCAGTACTATTTTATTATCAAGATATTTAAAATTGCCTTCAGCTTTTTCCATCATTACAAAAACAAAGAGCTGGAGTCAAGAGGGAAATATCAGTAACAAGAACAGTGAAATGCATCAAGTTTGTAATGCAGTGATTTAAAAGCCTGAGAGCAATTCTAAGTAAGTAGGGAAACAGAAGAGTAGTCTTAGAGGAAGGAATATCACCATTCCTTATTTTTCTTTTGCAACTTAAAATTGCATTATTTATGATCACGAATGGTGATGATGCTGAAAAATCTAGCCCAGAATCCAAAGCAGACATGTCTGAATAAGGTACATGAGATTGCCCTGTATGTTTTCAGGAGAATGCAGCTGAAGATGCACAGCATCACCACCTTGGGAAAAAGTGCACTCAAGTGCATGGACATTCCTGAATCACTGTATCAGCAGATTGGGCTGAATGGCCACTGCTTTCCCCTGAGAAACAGTGAAAGTGCTCAATTGTTTGTGGAAAATCACTGTGAGCTCTGATGGGAATGACACCCTCCAGGGAAGCTAAGAGATGGCAAGGCAGCTCCATTTACATAACAGAAGAAAAATATAAATTTGTATGTATTTTTGTGCCTTTACATAATGAATGATAAGTGTCAAAACTTACAGCCGTTGTCCAAAGGGAAATTGTTTGACATGATGCTTATGTTGCAGTGACTTTAGAAGTATCTGTCTATGTATGTGGACTGTGTGGAATGGTAAAACACAGAGATAATATTTTAGTTTCCAAAAGTATTCAGCAGTTTTAACTAATTGTAAACATGAATTCCATAAAATTGGCAGAAACAGTGCATCCTCCTATTTCTCAGAAAACTGTGCTCAGTTGAGCTTCTTTGTTTTTGTCTGTGTGTTGGAGGTTTTTTTTCTCATACTTCTCACTTGTACAAATGTTTTCTTACTGTACTAGTTGCTCCTTCAGACATTTTTCTTGCCCTCAGATTGTTTGGACATAGATGGTTTCTAGGCATCTGAGGGAACAGTGAAAATAAGAGTGAATCCATTTGAGATGCTTATAATCATAGTACTTGTTTTTACATTTTAGATGAAGATGAGAAAAAAACACCTAATTCTGCCTCTCACATGGCATCTTGCAAACTCCATGCCACTGTACCAGAGTCGTGTATTCAGAGTTATGAATACAGAGTTGTACGTCATGTATTCAGAGTTATGATTGTTCCATCCCCAGTCAGGATGTACAATCGGTAAAAGGAATACTTGATTAATAGTCAGACAAACATTTTAAACAATCAATATGATCTTGTAAGTTATCAGGAATATTAATTTTAATGTAATTCAGAAGTCAGTGAGGACACTTGAATATGTTTTCTAATTGTACTAATTACAAACTTTCTGTTGTTCATTTATAGCAAAAACTCGAGAAACAATTAAAATGCTTAGCCTTTCAAAATCCAGGACCTCAGGTAGCTGACTTCAATCCTGAAACTAGACAGCAGAAAAAGAAAGCATGCATGTCACAGATGAAACAAAATTTTTTTTATGAGTCCAAGTAAGACCTCTAATTTATTACCTGATTTACTTTAAAAAATGGCTGGTAGGCTGTTCACTGAACCTAAACAAAATTAATAAAAGCATTGTATTTTTCAAAATGATTTCTTGGGAGAACAAGATTTTTCTGTATGACTTTAAGGGAATTTTGATATAGTATGGCATGCATTCATTTTTTAGTACCAATGGCTGTTGCAATTAGGGTATAATGCTGGTATTTCATTTTGCTGTGAGTTTGTTAAAGACGAAATACTTGTTGTACAGATGTTTCCCACATGTGTTTGATTTAGTGTCTGAATGCATTGAAGCATTGTCTGAAAATAATTTTTCTTCTCGTTCACAGATTTACAAGGAAGTATGACAAACATGGCAGGCTGCTTTGCAATGACATAGATTTATGTGACTGCCTGGAAATGGACTGCCTGGGTTGTTTCTATCCTTGCCCCAAATGCAACTCGAACAAATGTGGGCCAGAATGTCGCTGCAATAGGAAATGGGTTTATGATACGATTGAGACTGAAGCTGGGGATGTGATCAGTGAGCTACCATTTTTTGTCCCTGACTGATTACGTTCTGTTAGGTTTTGTGCCTGAATATTTTTCTTTTAAATTCATGTTTTATTAAAGTAAATCACCACCTGGCAGAGATGCTTATGCTTTTTTTATTGCTGCCTACCTAGCAAGTTTTAGGATTCCCCATCAAGTAAAAGTGTGTATTTCATTCTTCCTCATCCTTGTAAGCTTTGCTGAGGCAGCTAGTCAATTCTTTCTAAATCTTGACTTTCTAAAATTGAAGGTATCTGAATTGTTATGGGAAGATAATTTTCTTACCCTGGGAAGCTGAACTGCTTTACTTGTAATGAGGGTTTTTTGCCGATTTCTCTGCTTGTTCAATTACTCAGATGTTTGACACAGCTCTTTCTTTTGTGTAGGCTTGTCCAAGAGCCTTCTCATCCTGATGCATTCATTCCTTGTATAGGTGAGACAGGAGGCATTTGAGATAACACTGTTCTTTGAAACTAGGTCACTACTTTCCATGTTTGTCTGTATATTAAGCAAAGGAGAGTGGAAACAACTCTCTCTCAGCAATTCTTTCTTGCTGTCCAGGTAGAAAAACTGAAACCAACATGTACAGTCTGCACTATTTTTTTACAGTATGTGGCACGTTAAATGTCCACTGGTCATTAATTATATGGCTAAACAAAGTGGATATTTTTCCTTCTGGACAGAAAAATATCTTCAGTTCCATAAGTTTCCTCTTCAGGTAAGACATGACAGATTTTAAATACAATAACTTACACCCAGTCTTCTTATGAGGTAGGTATTCTCATTCATGATAGGCATTCACACTCCTTTTGAGGCGTGAGAGTCCCTCTAGATCTTGAAGGCAAGAAGGCTGCAGATGGTTGCAGGTGATTTCCAGGAGCATGCTGCTAGTGGGGGAATCATTCCTTGGGCCTAGTGCTTGTTTCTTTTTGAGGAGGCTCTCCCAACTTTGAACATGGCACCACTTTTCTCCCTTACCACAGGCCATTCTCTGTGACAAAGACCATCTGCTCCAAGACAAAGATACCTTCCAATACATGAAACTTGGGAACAGATCCCAAGAATGTCTTAACATCAAAATTTCCTTCTGACTTGCTACCTTGGAAAAATTGTTATGTTCCTTTCAGCTAATGACACCTTAAGCTGGTATAATGTAGGCAGCGTGGGCAGCAAGCTGGAGGAGCTGGAAGCCATTGTGCAGTGGGAATGCTGTGACACAGTCACCATCAATGAAACATGCTGGGACAACTTGCACAGCTGGAGTGTCGACGGAAGGAGACCCAGACATCCGTTTGATCATCACAGGCCCAATTTTATTGATCAGTACGGCGGGTTAAATACAGTTAATAATAAGCTTCATACATATTGCAAAAGTTGAGCTCAGGATTGGTCAGTTACATATCAGCACCTACGCCTACTTCTGCATTCCTATGGTTCTACTTTTGATACTTTTCACATATTCTCAGGATATATTCAGGACTAATCTCTACTCCCTTTCCTCATGTTGCAGCAAGGTCACTGCTGACCTTTCCTTTTAGCTTGCTGACTGCTGGCTTTTCTCCTTCAGCTTAACCAGCAGCATTATTTCAGCGTGGCCTTTCTCAGCTAACCAATTATTAATAATACTCTCCACATTTCCGCCATTTTCTTCTTGCGCAAGGAGATTAGTTTGCCATGTTTTTGCTATTGTACGGCTAACCATGTTTTGAATACAGTTAAAGATACAAGGCAAAATAAGCAAAAACAGTAAGATTACACCCAGTAGGCCTATAGCATAGATCACAATGTTCCTCAGCCACGGTCCAAGTCCTAAGCCTTTAAGCCATTCGTCAATTCCTAAACCGTCTTCTTCCTTAAGTTTGTGAAGTCCCTGTTGCAATTCTTTTATCTTAGTGTGAATGGACACCGAATGATCAGACAGATTCATGCAACACATTCCCTCAAACTCTTCACATCCATGCCCTTGTGCTAAGAGCAAAAAATCTACAGCAGCTCTATTCTGCAAAACAGCATGGTTAACACTTTGCACATCTGCAGTTAACATGTCTAGAATTTGTGATGTCTTGTTCAGCTCATCCCTTGCCCAGCATCCTAATTGTTTTGCTAAATTCATAGCTTTATTGGCAGATCCTCCTGGCAAGATAGTTGAAACCACCACCTGTTTGAATGTGCCCCAAAACCGTGGATCTCCTATCTTGCTGCAGTCTAAGTCATGTATGCTACGTTTTTTCCTGTTTGAATTTTGACTCAACTGCATTAGCAAGGACACATTAGGGTGAAACAGTGACAATTTTCCCAAAAAACAGGGTCCACCCTGTGGTTTAGCTGGTATACCATTCCACGCCCTGTCTCCACAAATCAAAAATATTCCTGTGGGTAATTTCATTGGTGCTGTGATATTTGTGCTGTTACATTGACTGTAATGCTGTGGAGAGAATTCACTCACATTCAGGGATGAATCTTGGGTGGCCCATGTTTCTTTAGGTTGGTTTAAATTCTGAGCACCCAAAAGTCTGAAGCTAAACCATCTGCCAGCTGTAGTGTTAGATACGCTGGCATTTGTACTTCCAAAAAGATCCAGTTCCTCAGGAGGAGAATGCAAAGAGGTGTTAAGTGATTGGATTAGTAAGCATTGACGATAGCCATCACTCTGACCTGCAGTATACCCTTGTTGCACTGGCAATGTGATGTTTGACATGTTAGACATACATAAGGTTTGATTGTTTATCAAACTGCAAAATTCTCCAGGAGACCACACCGGAAGTCCCACCAGGAATGTTCGAAATGGGTTAGTGACTCCTCCAAGACTAAGACAAAGTAATGATTGGTTAGTTTGATTAGCAAGTGTCACCCATAAATTTTCCTTTGGTTGACTAAAGTGTGTTATTCCTACTGCTTCACTTGCTACAGCATTGAGCAGCATAACAAGAACAAACCTCATTTTTCTTTCTGCTTGCTTTGCTTCTCCCTTTCTTCCTTCTGCTTGCTTTGTTTTTCCTTTCTTCGCTGTCTTTTCCCTGGTTTGCTAGATTGTCTATTGTAAGGCTGAGTCAATTTTTGAATATACTGATCTAATTCTAAATCAGCATCCTTGCTCACAGGTATAGCATGAGGTAAGTTTGAAGGCAAATCAGCTTTACAGCGAGCTGCTATGATGCGTGAGGCTTTAGTAATTTCAAATATTCTAAGGTTTTCCTGCAACTTCCACCTAAGATATGCTATAATCACTTGTTCTGCACTCTCAAAGAGCTGTAATCCTGTCCGTCCTGGCAGGCCAGTACTTTGTTCAAGAGCTCTAACCCAGAAATAATTTTGAATCCACCTTCCAGAACAAGGGTTACACCATAAATAATCTACTGACCTCTGTGAATACCAATAAACCTGATTACAATCTGCACAATGCAAAGCTACCCATGCATAGCATTTATCATTATCCCTTTTGCAAACATAACAAGGAAGTGAATATAAGTAAGGACCAGTATGAAATTGTGGTTCTTCAATCCAAAGCAACCAATTCAATGGTGGTGATCGCAAAGCCTCTTCTGCCTTTTTACTATATGAGGCTAACAGCTCAAGGTCTCTCTTTAACACAAGACGTATCTTATTTCGTAATCGTAGTTCTTGTTCGTTATCCTCCTCAACAACTATATCTTCCCGAGGGTCCCACAACTGTAAAAGTGTTCTAATCATAGAAAATTAATTAGCAATCACTGATACCCTTATTCAAATGAGACCCTTCCCCTTTTGCCTTCTTTTTCTTATCTGTCTTTAATCTTGCTGCTCCTGATTTCACTGGTCCTGCCACTTGCAAACTCAATTTTTGCAATTTGTCAATGCAGCAATCTAATGCTCTATCAGGATCCCCTTTGAAGGGTCCTACAATTGAATGCTGTGTTAAAGGCACTAATTTCCTACACCTTATAGAAACTATACGTGATTTACTTTGAACCTTAATTCTATTTACAATACATTGTACTTCCCATCGATAATAAGCAAGAATTTTCTGTTCAGGAGACTCATAAAGATTTAAAGCTATATATGCATTTTGCCCTGTTTGTCTCCTTAATTCATCTTGCCAGCTTTTACCCCACGTGTGCTCTTGTTCACAAGTATGACACCACAAATCCCACAATAGTGATTGTTCTATCCAAAAAGTTCTTTCACAACCCCCACAACGTAGAGCTATCCAGGCAGCACAATGTGGATTGTGACAGTCAAGGCAATGTAGTTTCGCTGGATTCGTTAAATGAAAAGTTGATAATGAGTCAATAAAACCAATCAGCTCCTGGGCTGTCCGATAGTGACGTGTCAGTGCTCTGTCCAACGCTTCCGAGTACCCCTTCAATTGTAACAGTAGTGGTTGTAGGACTAGAAGCAGTTTCTTCCCCAGTCGCTCCCTGTCCTCCTCCGTGAGGCGATCCACCAGAGGCTGCATCAAAAACAAGTTTAGTCCACTTAGCAGGCACCCACAAAGGCCCTGTAGGTGAGGAAACACAAAGATACCCCCGACCCCAATATAATACTTTTGCAGGTTTTTCCCATAGTCCTGTACTTGGGTTCTTATACTTAACCCAGACCTCTGTTTCCTTAGTATTTTCCTGACCTGACCTCGGATGATGTTTCATTGCAGGGGGGGTATCATCTTCCCCAAAAATGCATAAATGGTTAATCACATACAAAACCTTAGACAAACATGCTTGTGGATCTCTCAAATCTTGATGCTTTTCAATATACTGCTTAAGGGTACCGTTTGCTCTTTCCACTATTGCCTGTCCAGTAGGAGAGTGTGGAATACCTGTCACGTGCTTAACAGACCACTGATTCAAAAGTTTCCGAACCCTAGCACTTACATAAGCTGGACCATTATCGGTTTTGATACTCTTTGGAACTCCCATAACAGCGAAACAACTTAACAGGTGTCTGATAACATGTGTAGCTTTCTCTCCTGCCTGAGCCGTAGCCCATATGTAATGACTATATGTATCTATGGTGACGTGCACATGCTTGACTTTACCAAATCTGGCTATGTGTGTAACATCCATTTGCCATTTCTCATTTATTTCTAAACCTCGAGGATTAACCCCGATGCCTAGACCTATCCCACCATTATGATAACTACATGTTGGACATGCTCTGACAATGGCCTTGGCTTCTGATAAACTCAGCTCAAAGTGTTTTGCTAAACCTCTTGCATTTTGATGATATCTACTATGTGCTTCTCTGGCCAATGTGTGCTTGTCAATAGGACAAGAATTATCAATGAGTAGGGTAACCAATTTATCTGCACATTCATTCCCTTCTCCTAAACCTTCAGACCACTTATGACTCCTAATATGAATCACAGAATATGCTGCATTTCTTTCTCGTAAAGCCTTCCTTAACTGTATCAGTAACTCATACAATCGTTTATTATTCACTTCCTTAATTGCTGCTTCCTCTATTCGTTTGGCTACTCCTGCAACATACATAGAGTCTGTGACCACATTTAAAGGCTCCTGTAAGTTGGACACCGCCCATACTACTGCTAACAATTCCAAAGTTTGTAAGCTATCTGCAGGGTCTGCTGTGAGGAGTTGATGCTTCCATTGTCCTTTTTCTTGCCAGGTAACAGCAGCACGCCTTGATTTCTTTCCTGCATCTGTAAAAGCTGTAATAGCTCCTTCTATGGGGCGTTCTTCTCTCAAAGGTGGAGTGATCCAGTTCCATTCTGTCATCCATTGCAAAACTCTAGGCACTAATTTACTAGTCTCTACTTTAGCAGGTGACACCAATAATGCTTCTTGTAAATTCTTTGAATTAATCAAGTACCAGTCCAATGTTTCTTTTTCCATAGGCAATCTAATAGTAGCAGGTTCTCTACCATCCACTTCAAGAATTCTGAGATGCCCCTTTTTGATTAATGCAGCCAATTGTTCAGTTTTTGAAGATATTGTTTTCTTATGCTGTAGTGGTGGTGATAACCACTCCAACACCCGTATCTCCCCCGTTTTCTTTTGCAACTGAGAGAGAGCACCAAGCAAGTGGCAAGGGCTATTCCAGATAGTAAGGTCAATGGGGTGGTCGAGTTGTCGACGAGACACATACCCTTGCTGTACACAGTTACTAATTTGCTGCAAAGCAAGATGATGCTCCTTTGTCAGGTGTACAGGAGTAGTAGGGTCCACGCCTCTTAACAAAGGCCGTAGGGCTTCTAGTAAATGATTTGGTATTCCCACAATAGGCTTCAGCCACTGTAAGTCTCCCAGCAACTTTTGTGCATCACGTAGAGTTTTAATGTCCAATTGTAATTCCAATTTTTGTGGTATTACTATTTGATCCATCAGAGTCCATCCCAAATATTT
Organism: Ammospiza caudacuta; assembly: GCF_027887145.1. NCBI lineage: Eukaryota > Metazoa > Chordata > Aves > Passeriformes > Passerellidae > Ammospiza > Ammospiza caudacuta. Next base: position 10,432,634 of record NC_080632.1, read on the forward strand.
CCAGGGCTTTGTAGTCTGAATTTTCTCTGCAGCAATAACAAGCGAATATGCAAGGGCTTGTGGATAAACGTAGGTGTCCCTTTTGTATATTGTTCCTGTACCAATTCATGGGCATGCATAAGACTCTCCCCTTTTAGTGGCCATTGCTTAACCATCACCGGTGTATCCGTTTTCCAGGTGAGTGGAATGGGGAAAGTCCAAGCAATGGCAATTACCCCAAAGGGTGCTGATTAGTTAACACCACTCCTGTGAGCATGTTTGATGAAGGAAATAGAGGCCAATGTTGTGGCCACGCATCTGGAGAAATGATGCTAGTATCTGCTCCTGTATCCAATAATCCATAAAGGGTTATGCTTTGATGCCCATAAGTAATTTCAACCTTTTGTTTAGGTCTATTTTGTAAATCCACAGTTAAAAGTGTAACACCAGTAGAACCAAAACCTTTTTCATCCCGTGTTTGTCCAGTAAATGATTGTATTCCCGATATCATTTGTGACAGTGGTACCAATTGTGCAATGCGTTGTCCTTTTGTAATTTTAATCGGAGGATAAAAGGTGTAAACCATGATTTGTATTTCCCCTGTAAAGTCTGCATTGATAACACCAGGCAAAACAAATAATCCCAACATAGTTGTAGAGGAACGTCCCAGCAATAATGCTCCACATGTTTGTCCATTTAATATAAGAGGGCCCTTTACTCCAGTGGGTATCCTCTCAGGCCGATTCGTCATTAGTGTGACGTCTACTGCTGCTGTTAAGTCCAAGCCGAGGCTCCCTGTTGTTGCGGGTTGCAGACAGGAGGTAGCAGCGATGTCACGGCAGCAGCTGGTGTCTCCGATGTCACGGTGGCAACTTGTGTCTGTCCCTCATTGCCGCATCGGTAACACTTGATGAATGGTCTCGAGCCTCCTTACGTGACCACCAGTGAGCCGCTTCGGAGAGGAGCAAGAGCAGCTAACACCTGATTTTGAGTAGACTATGCTTTTGCAACCCTAATCCTAATTCCTTTAAGGCTTCTACTATAAATGCCTGTGAAGCTGTTGGCATTAATGCCATTCACTATAATGCTTCCTCAATAGCCCAATTTGCCCCTAAAGTAGCTAGCACTCTTTGGGTTGCTGGATTGCTATTTTGCAAGGCACACTACTTCAATAGGGCCCTGCAACACCAGCCCGATCTGTAGCAATAGCTGCTCTATCGATAAAATTTCCAAATGATTCTTCTCTACCTTGTTTAATGCCCATATAAACCGGTAACCCTCCTGGCTCTTTAACCATGTCAATTGCAGCACTCACTAACCACATAGACTCCCTAAGTTTATCTTCTCCCGATATCATCTGTGCCTCTGTACGTAAAAATGCCTCTAAGCCCATCAGCTCCTTTACTGTTACTCCATGTAATGGGTCATGTGCATTAAACAACAACTGCTGATGCTGAGTAAATATCAACCGAACTATTCCTCTTAAATCATTAGGACATAAAACCTGAGTATTAAAAAGATAATCTAGCATTTGCTTAACAGGTTCACTTTTTACTCCAAACTGACTAACCGTAGAACGCAGCTGAGTTAACAGCTTCCAATCTAAGGGAGTATATTCTGCTATATTATGCGTAAGGTTCCCCTGTGCATCATACTGTGGTGTGTATGTTACTGGACATGCAAGACTAGAGGCTATTTCCACCACTTCACCATCTCCCATTTGCATTACTTCTTTCGCCAAAGCAGCCCAAGCTTCCCTCCTCTGTTTAGCCATCTCCCCCCATGGATCACGGTGTGCCCCTGGGATGGGATCTGGCTCTTTAAGGGTGCTATGCTGCTGGCGCTTCGGTGCAGACACCGAGTTTTCGCACGGGGAAGGCAGTGAAGCAGAGGCTGGCTCGCGCGGGGGAAGCACCCCCCCCCCCCCACTGGAGCTGACAGTGAAACCGGAGCCGGCTCAAGCTGAGCCGGGCTGCAGGGGGCAATCAGCCCCCCCGCTGGAGCCGACAGTGAAACCGGAGCCGGCTCATTGAGGGGAAGTGGCGGAGGCAAAGCTGGCGGCGGAGGCGAATCTGGCTTGCTCCCACCCCCACTGTCCGACCCGCCTGAAGCTGGTGGCGGAGGCAAAGCTGGTTTGCTCTTACCCCCACCATCCGACTCGCCCTCCCCCTCTGACAGGAAAGGTGCAGACGGTTCCACTGCGCCTATAGGAAAATCCTCCACACCACTTTCCTGGGGACCCTTAGGCATAAGTATCTTAGTTACAGAAGGTGCCAGGGGATCATCCTCACGACCATACCCTATATTCCTCTTATGAGCTTCTGTTGCCCTTTCTGCTGCCTTTCTCTCAGAGACCTGCTGAAGTAACGTGTTATACACCACCCGCCATAACTTTCCTAAATTCTTTGCTGACTTATCATCGTCTAACACTGTATCCCACAATATTTCCTCAAACTTCTTCCACTCTGCTAGCTCATGAACTGTATAAGGATTAGAAAAGATACCCTTAGCATGGCCATAGGCTAATAACCCTGGTAACTCCTTTTTTAAATCTATCCCTTTTATCTCTTGCCACTCTAAATATGGGGCGAATAAATCATATGCCGCTTGCCTATTCATACCTATTAATCAGCGCGCGCTGTTGCAGCTCTCCAGGCTCCGGCGGACACGTATTGGCTTAAGTCACAGTTGTGAACCTTAAGGGTGCTTCAAATTCCGGCACCGTCCCTGCTGCCGGGACCCAAACCCAACTTCCTCGACCATGGCGTAATCCCTTTTTCTTTTAATCCGAGAAAAAGGGCAGAGATTCGGTTATGCCCGCATTCTCCACCATTTGTCGACGGAAGGAGACCCAGACATCCGTTTGATCATCACAGGCCCAATTTTATTGATCAGTACGGCGGGTTAAATACAGTTAATAATAAGCTTCATACATATTGCAAAAGTTGAGCTCAGGATTGGTCAGTTACATATCAGCACCTACGCCTACTTCTACATTCCTATGGTTCTACTTTTGATACTTTTCACATATTCTCAGGATATATTCAGGACTAATCTCTACTCCCTTTTCTCATGTTGCAGCAAGGTCACTGCTGACCTTTCCTTTTAGCTTGCTGACTGCTGACTTTTCTCCTTCAGCTTAACCAGCGGCATTATTTCAGCGTGGCCTTTCTCAGCTAACCAATTATTAATAATACTCTCCACACTGGAGTGCTGTGATAGATGGCTGTAAAGTTTTCAAAAGGGATGAGTGAGGAAGGAGAGGTGCGGAGGTAGCCATGTAGGTTAGGAAGAGTTTTGGTTGTCTCAAGCTCAATGATTATGACAATGGGGTTGAGTGTTTCTGGGCAAGAATCAGAGAGAATGATAACAAGGCAGATATCCTGGTAGGAATCTGTTATAGGCCACCAAACAGAAGGGAGGGGCAGATCAAATATTCTATAAGCAGTCTCACAATTGCTTGCCCTTCCTCTCTAGGGGATCTTCAGCTTTCCAGATGCCTACTGTCAATACAATACAGCAGAGAGGGAAAACAATCCAGGAAGTTCCTGGAGTATGTGTAAGACTATTTTCTGACACAGCAAGTCAGCAAAGAGAAGGCACCTGTTGGACCTGTTGTCTGTGAACAGAAAAGAACTAGAGGGTGATATGATGGTCTGAGGCAATCTTGGGTACAGTGATTATGAAATGATAGAATTTTCAATTCTCAGAGAAAAAAATGGAGGGGGTCAGCATAACTGCCATCTTAGATTTAGGAAGATCTGTCAAAGGGCCTGGTTGTCAAAGTCCCTTAGGAGGCAGTCCTGAATGGCAAAGAAGTCCAGGTTTTTAAAGAAGAAAATCTTCAGGGTGCCAGCTGCTCTCATGTGCCAAAAGACAAGCTGATGTGGAAGAAGGCTATCCTAGCTGAACAGAGAGCTTTGGCTGGAATTCAGGGTAAAAAAGAGAATATATTACCTTTGGAGGAAGGGGAAGGCAACTTAGGAGAACTAGAAGGATGTTGTGAGGTTATGTAGGGAAAGAAATAGAAGGGACAAAGCCCAGAAATTAATCTGTCTACTGCTGCGAAAGACAACATAAATGTTTTTATGAATACACCAAACGTTTTCATAAATACATAGAGAAGTGTTGGACAATGTTCTCAAGCACATGGTATAGCTCTTGGGATGTCCTGTGCAAGACTAAAAGTCCCTTCTGACTCAGCATATTCTGTGATTAGGTGACCACGAAAAAAAGGAAGGCTAAGGAGGACCTCATTACCTCAAAGATGTGGGGAGATGCCGCATGACAAAGGATGAAGAAAAGGCAGATGTGCTTAGTGTCATCTTTGCCTCTGTTTTTAAAACAAGACAGGTTGTTCTTTGAGTCCCCAGCCTCATGAGCTGGAAGACAGGGATGGGGATCAGAATGAAGCCTGCATATTAAAGGGGCCATGACCACTGACCTGTCGTATCATACCCAAGTCCGTGGGGCTGGATGGGATTCACTGAAAATTACTGAGGGAGCTGTCAGCAAAGCTCACCAAGCCACTTTCCATCATGTACCAGCACTCCAGGATAACTAATGAAGTGACAGATGACAGAAGGTTGGCAAATATTATGCCAATCTATATGAAAGGTTGGAAGGAACATTCAGGGAGCCATAGACCTGTCAGTTTGGCCTCAGTGCCAGAGAGGGTTGTGAAGCACATGCCTTCACTTGGTGTGTATGGGGCTACTGGGGAACAGGCACAGCCAGTTTGGGTTTAGGAAAGGCTGGTCCTGATTAACTAGATTTTCTTTTGTGGCAGGGTGACCCTGCCTAATGGATAAGGAAAAGACTGTGGATGTCTATCTGGACTTCAGTAAAGCCTTTGACACTGTTCCCCACAGCATTCTCCTGGAGAAACTGACTGCTCATGGCTTGGACAGGGGCACTCTGCCCTGGTTAAAAACTGGCTGGATGGCCAGAGAGTGAAGGTGAATGGAACTATGTCCAGCTGGAGGCTGGTCAGAAGTGGTGTTCCCCATGGCTCAGTGTGGGGGCCAGTCCTGCTAAACAAGTGGTTTGAGTGCTCCCTCAGTCAGTTCAGAGATGACACTAAGTTGGATGGGAGTGATGACTTGCTGGAGGGTAGGAAGGCTCTGCAGAGGGATCTGCACAGGATGGATTGATAGGCCAAGGCCAGATTCAACAAGGTGAGGTGCTGGGTCCTTGTGCCACAACAACTTCATGCAGGAGTTGGAGGAGAGTGGCTGAAGAGCTGCAAGGAGGAAAGGACCAGGGCATGCTGGTCATCAGCAGCTGAACATAAGCCAGTGTGTGTGCAGGTGGCCAAAAAGGCCACTGGCTGGGGGTGTAGCCATGAGTACCAGGGCAGAGATTGTCCCCCTGTACCAGGCAAAGGTGATACAGGGGGACCATGTGTGCTGTGTCCAGTTTTGAGTGCTGTGTCCAGTTTTGGGTTCCTCACTACAAGACAGACCTTGACTCTGGAGAATGTCCACATTCTGGAGTAAGTCCAGAGAAGGGCAATGGAGTTGTTGAAGGATCTGGAGCACAAACTCAATTAGAAAAAGCTGAAGAAGATGGGGGTGTTTGTCTTGGTGAAAAGGAGGCTCATGGGAGACTTTATGTCTCTCTACAACTATCTGAAATGAGATTGTAAACAGATGAGGGTTGGTCTCTTCTCCTGGGTAACAAGTAATAGGATGAAAGGAAATGGTCTCCATTTGCACCAGGGGACTTTTAGATTGGATTTTAGGAAAAACTTCTTCACCGAAAGGGTAGTCAGGCATTGGATTAGGCTGGCCAGGGAAGTGGTGGAATCACCATCCATGAAAGCACTCAAAAGGCATGTGGATGTGGCACTTTAAGACATGGTTTAGTGCTTGGACTCAATGATTTTAAAGAATCTTTTCCAACCTAAACAATTCTATGATTCTATAAAAACACTCACTACCAAAAGAAAAAAAAAAAAAACCCAAAAAACCATCATAGGTATGACACTCTGTTTGGTAAATGGATCTAGTGATGTTCTCTCATATACTTCACTGGTCCCCAAGTATCCTTTGACTTCTGCCAAGAGTCCAAATAGCTCACATAATTTTTTAAGGTAGGTGGAAATCCTGCTCATAAGTCAGGAGTCAGGAACTGTTTCTTGTTCCAAATGTGCCATAGACTCATTCTAGATTTGATGGAACAAGCAGCTCTTCAAGAAGATAAAGTTAATTTAAGTTGGCAGGAAGATGACATAACTGACATAACTTTGACATAACTTCAAGATCTAAAATGGACAGGTTTGAATTATCATCTATTTCTTTTTATTTTAAGGCAAAAACCTAAATAGTTTATCACATGGATTCCTGTGGTAAGGCTGCATGTTACATTTTCTGAGTCATGTGATTAATACCAGATTGGTGGAAATCCAATTGTTGAATTAATTTGTGTTACTCTGTGGTTTTTAAAATGGACTGTGACTCAGTCACAGTCATAGCTAAACACAAATTCAAAGAGAACTCCACACAAACACGCTTATTGCAACCTTGGAAAATAGAGCACAAAACCTGAAAATAAAAGAAAGGTGAGAGCCAAGATAAAGAAATAACAGGGCGGAGGCAGTTCTGCTGTGGTTTGAAAATAACTCTACTAGTGCAATGATCCTGCTAACTTTTCCCCAAATTCCTGATGAGCAGTTCAGATTGAACAAGTATAATTCTATTGGGCAGATGTACATGGGGAAAAAGAAAACATGTTACACATATTTTTATATGGATTGTGAAAGTTAGTGGTAGATACAAATAGCAACACAGTGCTCATATTTGACAGTTTTGTTAGGAAATTACATACCACCACACTGCATGTCATTATGGTTTTAAATCCCTTGAGAGAAATGGCAGAGAACATTTTATAGTCTCTTGAGAGATTGGTTTTGCTCCAGATGACATCAGATCATTTTACACCTTATAAATCAGTCTAAACAGATTTTCCCTACGCAATATGTTTGCTCTAGAAAACTGGTTAAGGGAAAACAGATCAATGAACTCTTCCTTAAGGTCTGTGTGTCCTTCTCTCTCTTCCCCATTCCTCCCCTCCTCCCCAAATTATGCCCTTGTAACAAGTAGTGACTCTGCAAATCATTTTCCTGTCTTTTCCTTGTCCATGTGGCTGCTTTGCTCATGGCTACAAGTGATCCCATTGTGGCTTAAGGAAAGTGGAGAGTATAGATAGATACATATTGAACTATACCCTAAACTAAGATTCCATCTCTCAATCTCTCAATTCTGTGCCTAAAAATTGATTCAGTTTGTTTAATGTGAAATTATTGTGTCTTCCACTGTATTTCCCTTGCTTACAATCATTATCTATCTGGGAGGAGATATTAACCCTCTGCTTTATTAGATGTTGTTACTACAAAGAAGCCAATCTCAGGGAAATGAACACTGTGTTCCCATATGATTTTTGCATAAGGATGCTTCTTTCCCTTCTAAGCTCCTATGTGCTTGTCCATTGTCTTATTGGAGTTGTTTTAATACAAAAGATTACACTGTGCACCTCCTGCCTTTTATAAACTTGAAAATTCAGAAAATAAAATAAGACCTATGCACAGCATCTTGTTGTTTGCCTTCATTGCACTGAGTTAGACAACAAGCTAGGAATCCACCCACTAAGGACACTCTATATTTGACAATGTGTCTATTTCTCCACATCTGAAGATTTCACTGAGGAAAAAAACCACAATAGGTGTCCTTTCATATTGTACTGTATACTTACAACTGCTTCTACAACAAAGGCCAATTAAAAGGAAATATTAATAGAATTATTAGCATGTGGCTTAGGAGAGGCAAAGGAAGAGCCATTAAATATTATGACTTTTAATATATGAAAGTACGCGAAAGACCATGAACATCTGAGGCTTTATTGGGTGAGTTAAGAGATAGAAGTTTGGGATATGGCAGACCAAAGCTGGAGCACAAGGCTGGGCTAGCTAGCCAGCTGTAGCAGGACCACGCCTCTCTTGTCTACCTCTATTTCTCTGCTACGAGAAGGGACACACAATGCTGATTTTTCCCTTGCTTGGTATTTGCAAATCCTTCATGCAAAGTTCCACAGTGAAAATTTGTATAACATAGCACTTCTGAAACACAGACTAGGAGTACAATAGATCATAGCACTGTAAAACAACAGGCAGAAAATTGAGATCTTCTTTCCCAAACTAAGGTCCCACATTTTAATATAAAAATTGCTATGGGATTCATGTCCAAATGGGAACTTAAAATTGGATAACTTAAGTAAACCACAAGGTATTCAGCACCTTCAGTGCTTTAAAAGAGTGAGGAACAGTCAGTCCTAGGAAAAGTGAGAGCTGTGGTTCCAGAAAGTCTACATATTTCAGTTACAAGACCACTAAACAGTTCCTCCTGGCTTAAAATGAACTTCTGCATATGGCAAAGTGCCATTCAATCCCACTTCATCATTAAAGAAAAAAAAAAAAAAAAAAAAAAAGAGAGAGAGAGAGAGAGAGAGAACAGAAAAAAAGAAAGATACATTTTTTGAATTCTTTTCAAGACTATTTTCATTATCCTTTTAAAGACCTTCTATAAGAGCACAATTGAACTTTGTCTATATCCATCCCATCCTCTGGTAGAATACAGATCTGACTCACTTTAGGGCAAAAAAACAAAAGAGATGGACTAAAGAAACATAGACCAATCCTTTCTGAATAAATATTCAAATATCCTTAAATACACATTTGCACCAAATGCATTACAGTTGCTACAGCTCTTTTGAGTTGGCATGGCAGGATGGGGTGATGAGGGGAGAGCAGTGGATGTTGTCTACCTCATCTTCAGCTGAGGTAGACATTGTGTCCCACAGCATCGTTGTAGTTAAGCTCAGGAAATGTGGGTTAAATGACTGGACAGTGAGATGGATCAAGAACTAGCTGAATGTCAGAGCTTAGAGGATCATGACGAGCAGAGCAGAATCCAAGCAGAGGCCTGTAGTCAGTGGCATTCCTTAGGGATCAATACTGGGTTTTACTCAGTCTTACTCACAGTCTTACAAACAGTCTTACTCAGCCTGTTTGTCCATGACCTGGATGAAGGGACCGAATGCACCCACAGCAAGTTTGGTGATGATACAAAACACCTGAAGGCTGTGCTGACCTTCAGTGCATGAGCTGGAGATGAGCTGGAGAGCTGGGCAGAGAGAAACCTAACAAGGTTCAAGAAAGGCAAGTGTAGAGTTCTGCACTTGGGGAGGAAGAACCTCAAGAACCCACACAGGCTGGGGGCTGACCTGCTAGAGAGCACACACTTTTTGTCTGCGTGCATACAAGTGTGCATGTGCTATACCAAATGTGGGAGAAATGCTGCTGTCCTAGATTTTTAACTGCTTAAATTGTTTAACTTAAGTTACAAGTTAAGTTAAATACTGTTGAATTGAAGTACTAGTTTCAATTGAATTGAAGTTCTAAATGCTATTAAATTAAGTGCTGTTGGGCCTTTGGGCTGTATTTCCCTTTTTCCTTCCCCTTTCTATCCTCAGTGCGCCTTGACCATCTAGTAAGTAGTAGAGGGGGCCTATAGAATCTATTATATTAAACCTGTTTTTGCTGATACTTTTGCCACTGATTCTTTAAACAATTTTAAAACACTCATTCATGACATGGGTGCAAGTGCAAACCAATAACAGATGAACAGATGTTTGAGAAATCACAAATTTTTACCATTCTTACTTAGTATCAGAAAAGGTATTAGGATAAAAAGTTGTGTAATAGTGCACTTGACAGCACCTTGTCAAGTTAGCTTCATTATTTATTGTTTCTAATCTCTCTTTCCTGTGTTTCTTCAGTGAGGGTCTGAACGCAGAATCATACAGGGTAGAAGAAGCCTCCAGGGCTCACAAGTCCAACCTCCTGTGTCAAGCAAGTCCAGGTGGAGCAGGTTGCCCAGTTGAATTCTTAGTGTTCATTCTCCTGATTATCCATTTTAAATATTCTTTTGATGCAGCAAAGTGTGAAAGAAAACACCTTAAAATAGGTCCAAGTTGTAATACTACAGAATTGGCAGCGCATCTAAGCAGCACATCCAATATCTGTATCAACTGTAACTTTGTGAAATAATAAGAAATTGTTTAGACTTCCAGCTGCTCTTGCTCATTTTGCCTGAACAAACTTTATAAAATTCTGCTCTCAGGGGAGATTTCCTAGAACAAAAAGATTTGTTGAGTTTTTTTCAGTGTGGAGCAAAACACTAATTTTTCTTTTCTAGTCAAGTAAATTTCTTGCAAGAATATTGCATTTTTTTTGTGTGTGTTTTATAAGAGCGCAGAAAACCAGATGAATAGTTGAATACTACTGTATTTCATCCCAAAACAATAGCTTGAAAAACGTAATGGCCATTCATAACAGTGACTGTGGGTCCACCTTCTGGTATAAGTTTGTCTCAGTTTAAGACAATTTAAAAAGCATACAATCTGACAATCTGAAAAGAATTGCTTCACCTTATAGTTTTAACCAGTCTATTTCCACCATAAGGAGAAATGAATATGAGTTTTCCTAACACGCGAAACAGCGACAGGCAAAAAATAACAGTGAATCACCATTAGATACAAAATTGCTAAATGTCATTTGCCCTCCGGGAAAAAAGAGAAACTTTAAAATGGTGGAGTGACCGCCCCTCCAGGATGGTGGCCTCCCCAGCTGGCAATGCGCTTTGAAAGACGAAGGGAAGCTGGTGGCAAACCTGTCCTGGGAAGGCAGGAGCTTACAAAGCAGATCTGGTGGCAGACAGAAATCGTGGGCATTGCTGGTGTGCCTCTGGCCCCGCAGAGTCAGGCTCTGGCTCGCTGGGTGCTGGTGCTGCTGTCCCACGCTGGGCTCCGCTGGCATTGGTGCTGCTGCTCCTGAGCCATCGCTGTGTGGGGAGGGAGCAGCAGGGAACAACCAGGGTCTCAGCACGGACGTGTGGGTGACCCGACCCCGACTGGCTCAAGCTTTGCACGGTTGACGGGTGTTGTGAAATTCACTCTGAAACGGGTTCTTATTGTAAAATGCAGCTTTTTGGGTTGCTACTGTTGTGAGCCCAGAAAAACCCACCTGAAACAACATCTACCTTGAGCAAAGGCCACGAGGATAAAGAGCTCTTGGCTCGGGTGCTCCAACATTTTAAAGGGATTGGCACCACCCGCACCTGCCACGCAGTTCTGCTTCTGGCTGTGGCGCTGGGCCTTAAATTGTCAGTAACTATTTTGGGCACAGATAGGTATGGAATCCAATAACATTTTGGATTTCCCAGGACAGAGTATAGCACAAATGTGTTTTAAGTCTCAGGCAGGAATTCTCTGCTTTCAAACTCCTGCTAGAATATGGCCATGTCTCTCACAGGGTTTTTTTTTCCTGCTAAAGTTGCTTCTTAAGGCCAAGTCTATTTAATCAGAAATTATCTTTTCAGATGTTCTGGCTGCAATGGTGACCATATTGAAGTTGACTCTACTGACTAAATTCCCTTCAGTTAATAGAGGCAAAATTTCAGCATATATGTTTATAAAACATTTCTTCACAGTACTCTCAAAAATTTCCAACCTTTTCCCACCTGTCTTTTCAGGTTACCATAATTTATTACCATTCATTACCTTCGTGACACATATTATAAACCTTTGCAGCTACATTCTGAAGAAGTCTTCAAAAAAATTTTAATACTTTTAGTTGGCTTCCTAGGAAAACAAGGCTTATGCAGTTATGCTGCCTGTTCCTCTGTTCGCTCATCCCATTGTCTTTGATCCTGTTTTTCAATTTCAGTGAAACCTGATGGAAAATAGAGGTCTCACAGACATTAGATCCATTTGTGAAAAATGCCAATCACTTGTTTTTAAAATTTTAAAAGTTTAATAGTAATAAAATGGTTATAAAAATAGTAATACAATTAGAGTAATAATAATTTGGACAATTTGAATTAGGACGATATGAGACAAATATGATAGAAATAAAGCATTATGGACATCTGGGTACCTTTTTCTGGGCAGCATAAGCCCGAAAAAGGACCCTCGTTAACAAAGGATTAACCCTTAAAAGCAATAGCCTGTTGCATATTCATACATGCAACATTCATACATTCATACTTCATACATGATGCATAAATTCCATTCAAACACAGGATTCTGTCAACTTCTTCCTCATAAGCCTAACAGTGTCATCCTGCCTGTGCTTGGTGGGAAGAAGTTTGTTTCTCTTGGTAATGGATCAACAAATTCCCTTTCTCTGAAAGATTTAGGTGTCCTGCGACTGCTATCTCCCTGCGAGTCCTTTCTTTAGAGAAAAAAAGTATCCTACATAACATAGTTTCTATTTTAACATTTTGTTATAACCTAAAGTTACTAGTAGTGTTACTACACTACTTAAGAGAATTAATACAGCATTACTTTCTAACACAACACCTATAATATTCATTTTAATAGTTGCAAAAAGCCAATCATAAAATACACATTTTTCACACATTCAAGTGAAGTAAAAACACTCAATTCAACGCTTGAAAGTTAATGGTTCTGTTCATGTAGCTTGAGAACCTTGTACTTGGCCTGAAACAAGGCACGGTGTGCTCTGTGTCTTATGCAGGGGAGTTCAATGGCGTGGGACGGGGTGGGACTCTGGGAGCATTACCTGGGCACAGGTTGTTTGGGGAAGGCAGGAACTGTAGATTCCATGGCCTCCAGAACAACTCGCTGCTGCTGCAAGGGCGGCAGCTTGCTTTGACAAGGCTACAAACAAGGCCTACAAACAAGGATGGTGACGACAGGTATTTTAGGGCTGACGGTGCACTCCCACACGGGAACAAATGTCCCTGCGGTTCCCGAGGGGCTGAACAGCGAGGGCTCAGGATGAGCCTCAAGGATGAGCACTGGTCCCCGCTGCCTGCTGTGGGCACCAGGGCGGCTCGGAGCCGTCCCCGCCGGGGTTCAGTCGCAGCCCTCGCCCGGCGAGGCTCGGCACCTTCACCCAGGCTACCGGCGACGAGGCGAGGTTAAGGCTGGACCTGAGGAGGAAATTCTTCACAGAAATTGTGATTAAACATCAGAATGGATTACCCGGGGAGGTGGTAGAGTCACCGTCCCTGGGGTGTTTAAGGAAAAACTGTACGTGACACTCCAGCGCTGTAGTCTAGCTGACATGCTGGTGCCCGATGATGGGCTGGAGCAGGACGATACCGGATGTCTTTCTCCACCAAGCTCATCCCGTGATTCTCTGGGTCTGCGCTGCCCTCGCTGAGAGCGGCGCGGCAGCGCTTGGCCTCGCCAGGCCGCCGTAGGGGGCGGGCCCGTGACACAACCATGGCGGCGCCCGTCGTGCCGGAGAGCGACAGGTACCGGCGCTCCGGCGGCGCGGCTCCCGCCGGGCCGAGCCGAGCTGGGCCGTACGGGGCGGGGCGGAGCAGAGCAGGTACCCCCAAGGTGCCGGGGCGCAGCGGGGCCAGGGCCCCTCTGACACCCCTCCCTCCCTCCTTCCAGCATCCGCCGGGCTGTGTCGCTGCTCAACGCCGTGGACCCGGGCCGGTTTCCGCGGCTCCTCTCCCGCCTTCTCCAGAAGCTGCACCTGAAGGTTGGCGGGGAGCTGGCTGGGGGTCGTGCGGCGCTGGGCGGGGCGGGGCGGGAGTGGGGGCTCGGCGGTGGTGGGAGGACGCGGGGCTGGGCCTGGCCGCAGGTTGGGAAGCGCGCCTGCGGAGCCTGAGCGCAACCTCCGCCCCTCCCCGCTCCGCTCCTGCCGAAGGATTTTAGATCTTGATTTCATTCATCACTAGTTCTTCAGAACTGTATCGGGAGGATGAAGTAAAAGCCGGTAACAAATGGCCTGAGAAGGTGAATGGCATGCGAACGAGTGATACTTGTTGTAGCCCGCCTCTCCCAGGTGCTGCTGCCTCCGAGGGCGCTGTCTGAGGACCCCCGAGTTGCTTGGCCTTTTGCAGAAACTCCTCCTCTGCCCTCACGAATGTTGTCCACTGAAATCGGATTTGATACCCGGTTTGCAAAAAGCCAGTGATTACACGCTCGAGCGAGACATTGATTATTTATTTCAGATTTGTGCAGGCTCGATTTTCAGTGGCATTCCCTAAGGCAAGCACCCCAAGCATCCAAACTTTTTACCATTTATACATCTTAGCAAACAAAGGCTTTAGTTTTCATTGGCAATAAGTTACATAGTTCTTGTTAGTTAATATTCTGTCTTCTACTGGTTAATGATTGTCTCGCTTCCCAAGAAGTAGTCTGCCTACTCTTTCTTTTTTTTCTCTTGAGTCACTGGGCTTCTTGGGTTTGTGGTCTGTGAGCCAGTGGTTGCCGATTCCTCCCAGGAATTACCTTTCACCCAGTCAGAGCTAACTTCAGCACAGTTGCTGAATTGGCATTATCAGTTTCTCCCTTATCTTGGGAGTTCTGCCGAATGTCCTTGAGGCCCATAAATTCTGCATTATTTGTGTTCACTGTTGGTGGTACATCCTTCTTCCCAGGTTTTGTTACCCTTCCCCTTGGTCTGAGGTCACTGATGCATGTCAGGCCCTAAACCTTAGCAAGGCAACTCTTCCATCAAGTATTTTGTCTTTCTGAATCTTGCACATCACTCAGAGCTTGTTAGCTGCTCTGTGTTTCATGGGTTAATTCATCTTTCTTCTTGATTAGGCTTAAAAGTATGCAAAGATTAACCATCAAAGAACATCCTTTCTTAAGAAAATGTTACATGTTCTGTGTTTTACAACACAAAGGAAGAACCAAATGGGTGTGCATTTGTGGATGTCCAGCAACTAAAAACACCTCTGGAATTGAGGATAAAAATTAAATCCAGAGCTTTTAGTGAATATTTCTGTCACCTTTGCATAAGACGATTATTGATTGTGAAATCAAAAGAAATAAAATAAAAACAGAGGAAGAAAGTTTTTCCCAGTGGTCAAATGTCAAATGCAGGCTAACTCTAAACTTAGTACTAAATATTGCTGGGGAAACTGAAAAATGAATCTTACACCAGAAGTTATTTTGTTAGTTTCATTGTCTTACGGTGTCAGATTTTGTTTATTCCATTGCTTTGTGTTTAGAAAAAGTATAAAAAGAAACACAGAATTTGTTTTCTATACACATATGCATATAGGCTGAATGGTAAAATATTACAGGAGCAGCATGGAAAAAAATGCAAATATATTAAAGATTGTAAGTGTGGGACTGTAAGGACTAATTTGATTCAGCTGCTGGTTTGTTTGTTTGTTTTTTTTCCGTTAACATCACTAGCTTGGATGCCACTGTTATTGCAGAGAGTTTTCTCTGTTTTGCATGGATATTAACGGCTAGGTAACAGGAATGCATCACCAGCTTTTTGTTTGTTTGTTTTGTTCTTTTTCACTACTCCATAGCATTTTAGTAGCTCTTCACAGTTTTAATTGTCATTTACATGAGCTGAAGTGATTATTGTAATTCAGCCCACTCAATCTCATGAGTAGTTTTACTTTCTAAAGTACCTAAGTAACTAGTTAAATTGCTGGAAGCTTGAAATGAACTTCATTGCCTTAGCAAAGCAGACACTGGGAACTCTGTGTTTCTTTTTAACAACTAATGATTCAAATAATGTTTCCATTTTGATACTCTTGTTATAAACGTTGTGATCATTGAAAGTTTTGTGTAATTGCCTCATTTTTTTATTTGGACAGCTAAATTGTTTTGCTTGTCTAGCTTTGCAGTTTTGGATTGCTAAGTGTTCTAAATGTCGTGTTTGTTAGTAATTGGGTTTTAAAAGAAGGCAATATCTGGATTTTAAATTACTATTTAATTTGCTGTAGTATAGTAAATACAACTGCTGTATTTTAAAAGTACAGCAGATTCTCAATTGTCTTCAGTAACTCAGTAGGCTATAGATTCAAATTTGACTTTCAAAATAAATATGCATTAGGCCTTTATTTCCTTTGCAACAGCATGGGTGATTTTTAGAAGGGTATCCAGAATGGAAGACACATACATAACTAACTTAACTATAGTTTTGCCTTCTGTTTTCTGGGGTGTGATTTAACTAATGCAGTTTGTATTTGCCTTATTTTTATTTATAAAAGTTTGTTGGAGATGATCTGATAATTGAAAGAATAATATTTCTGTAGTGTCTATGAGGTACAAAGAGAAAGCTTTTTCTTCTGATGTATGTCAGATAATCCTGTGGTACTCTGTAGGCTTTTAGTTTTTGTTTTCAGTGAGAGGAATTGAAACTGCTTTGTGATTTCTGTTTAGAAACAACTGGATAGCCGCTGTGTTTATAAAGATGAGGCGAAAGTTTTGATTCTGATAAATATGGTCCTTAAATAAATTGGTCCTTTGATAAATTGGTCCTTAAATGAAATGTCAGGACTAACCATTTTTGTGCTTCAGGCTGAAAGTACCTTCAGTGAAGAGGAGGAAGAAAAACTTCAAATAGCTTTTTCATTGGAAAAACAGGATCTTCATCTGGTTCTTGAAACTATATCATTCATTTTGGAGCAGGTATTTTGTTTTCACTATTAGGCATTAATAAATGTATTTTTTTAATCCAGCTATAGATTTCAAAGATAGGATAGTGAAGTTAAAAAGGAATTAGTGAAAATATATCTGTAGTAGTTTTGTATGTTTTGGGGTTATGATTTAACTGCTTTTTGTTTCAGGCCTTTCTGATTTGGATGGGACTAAGTTCCTTTGTACAGTGGTTTTTCAGCTAATAAATAATTATATAAATAATATAAGTGAGGTCTGCAGTACTCCAAGGAAACTCTTGAAAATGATGAGATATAGTATTCTCTCTTATTCATCGCATTGAGCCAGCCATGCATTTTTAAGTTCTTGTGAGGAAAATCCTAGATAACATTACTGAGCACAGCTTAACTTACTTTAGGAGTCAGTTATGGAAAATTTTCATGCACAGAAGCAGACTGTACTGAGGTGGACAGGCACAACTAACGTAGCTCAAGAATTTGGAGGAGTGGACGACTGCATGGTGTAGCACGGTGCAGTCACCTTGTAAACAGAGAAGGCTTTCTGATTCTGTGGTCTACCTCTGCTAAAGCTGGGAAGCTGTTGTATTACCCAGTAAATATGGTAACTGTTTTAAAAATTGTTAAGCCTATGTTGTTATCTACCCATTTAATGTAAATATAGAAAGTAGAGTCTTGTACAGAGGGCACGCATAATGATGGTCTTTTGGTGGATTTAAATCTGGTCCTTTCTTACACATGTCAATTTATAATCAGTTTACTTAATTAACACATTCCACTGTATTAGAAATAAAATAAATAATCGTCCTCATGGCTCCCATCCACCAAAAATCAAAATAAAACCTGAGGTCACCTCCAGACTGGAATTTTTTAAAATTTTCATCTCAGCAAAATAGCAGAATTACCTTGTCCTGATTTCTCAGACTGCTTAATTTATATTATAATTACTGAAGATGAGCAGAAAAAGCAGTTAATTCTCTTCATGATTTTTATGCATTTAAAAAAAAAAAGAGGGAAGAATATTAATATCTTCCCAAAAAAAGAGTCCAAGATGGACTACATGTTGGATGAGAATTCTTTGTTTTCCTGCTGATAGTTGTGCTTCTTGGAGCAGCTGCTTGTTCTCTCAGATAATAACTGTTTTAACAGCACTTTGGTCTGTGGAGGTATTATAGATAAAAGGACTACCCTACAGTTTTTGCCATGTATGTTGCTTCTTTTTTTAACCTGACCTGGTGATGACACAATCCTGTTTTGAAAGTGAAGAACCATTCCACAAAAAAATTAACCCTAGTAGGGAAGTAATATCTAACCCATTCAGTTTAGGCAAACTTCTTGGTTTTTCAGAATATTGCCTTGTAGTTTAATTTTGCTTGAATAGTGTGAATTTGGAAAAGTTCACCTTTCTTGATGGTCACAATTGGCTTCAAAGCCCATCTGTTTTTCACGGATAGCTGCTTTGTGATTATGTACAGTGGAAATCTGTACATATACTCAGATCTGACTTGTGTCTATATTTTTTTGTAGTGTGTCTGTCTTGAGAAGAGTAATTTGTTACACTGCATTTTGAGATAGTTACAGTTTTCCATCTAGCAAGTAAGAGGGTTAAGATGAAAAGGACGCAGATAGTTCCCCTAGCGGAGTTGCTACTAAAAATCTTGTGTGAACATGGTGGACATTTGTGCTAGAACATATCTGCTACAACCTGTAGAACAGCACTTGGCAACAGCAGTTATTTTTCCTTTAACAGGCAGTCTACCACAATTTGAAGCCTGCTTCACTGCAACAGCAGCTGCAAAGCATTCACCTGGATCAAGACAAAGCCGAAGCATTTGCTAGTGCATGGGCAGCTGCAGGTCAAGAGACGATTGAAAAGTTCAGGCAGAGGGTTTTGACCCCTCAGAAGGTAAATGTGTGTGGCTTTTCTTCTGAGAGAGAATAAAGTTGTATTAGTTCAGTTTAAAGCAAAGAGTTTTAAACTAAGGTGCAAAGTTTGTGACAAGCCAGGTCACTTACAGGTACTAGATAAATTTGATTGAGACAGTCAAATTCTGTTGTCTTAAAGAGATGTTACATGTTAGCTGAGCTGCTGTAACTGCTGGAACCCAGCTATAAATGCAGTATTAGCAACCTGCATAGTGTTTGTGAGCAGACTTTACAACATGCCCGGGGGACAGTGTGTTCAGGAGCATTTGTGGTGATTGAGCTCATTGAGTTGGTCATTCTCTGTGCTTGTATCTGAGCTCCTGCCATCTTTAATTTTGTAAGCTGGTTGCGTAGTGAATTTTGCAAGATACTTATAATTTTGTGATTTTTTTATTATGGCATATAATCTTGCTTCCTATGTGCCTGTTGTGCTTAAAACTTGCTGCAAACTTTGAAAGTCTTATTGTATCTTTAGACATAGACATCTATATCTATGACAAGGTATAATAACATCATTTTGTTGATTCATAATAACCTTTCAAATGCATAAGGAATTGTATATAGAAGACACCAGTGTCAGCCAGGATAAAATTTTTAGAAAGAATTGTGAAACATAACTCAGTTATTCTTACTTTATTTTTAGCATTGCTTTATATCATGTTGGGATAACTTTGTTAATTAATGATTTGGTGAGTAAGATAAACACAGAAAATAAATTTTATAAATTAAGTATATATGATACACAGAACTGTAGTTATGTAATTTTTACCAGCTTGCTTGCTCCTAAATAAATCTAGAATTTCACTTAGGTGTAAAATTCACATTTTGAGAATTTTGAAAAGATGAGGTGTATCTGTGGAACAGACTGAAGATACTGAATTGCATTGCAGTTGATTTTTTTCAAAGTACTTAAACTTGATCTTTTGTAAAACTGGGTAATTTTAGACACAAAACTTACAGGATTCTGATATGCAAAATTATAATAACTCATGAATCTAACAGAGTAAACAGCTGATAGTATAAGTATACAAAAAATTTAAAAAAAGGAATCAGCAAGATATTTTGCGTTTCTGGATTTTTTTTGAAATAATGTTACCAATGGCAAGTGTACAAGTCCCAAAGTTTAAATGGTCAGTGGGACGGTAAGTGTAGAGGCAGGAATGACTGTCCATTGAAGGAGGTAAGTAATTTGAAAACTTGCCTCCTTGAAATTGAAGTGAAAAATGAAAGGTCATAAGGTAAATTTTTCAACATACAGAATATATGTGCAGGATGGAAGGCAATTCTGAATGTGGCCTACCAATCAGAGGTCTTTAAAATTTTTCTTCAGGCAGACTATGCATTAATACATGTTTTATTGCTGGCTCCTAGGCCTTTGAGAAACTAATAAAAACACCTTTCATCCTCTTCCATTTCCAGGTTGTACTGTTCATACCCAAGGTCCTTCTGTGACCTGGTTTGAGAATGACCTTGCTCTGTTACTTGTCTCAAGTTTTGTCAGCCCTGCAACATACAATGTTTGTGGTGTATGTTACAGTTTTGGAGGTTCTTTCTGACTTCAACACCATCTGCTAGGGCAATGGTGTTTTCCTACTATATTACATCCCATATAAAGAAGTTTTAAACTGTCTTTTTAATTGAACTTGCAGGTAAGCAACTGCAAAAATATTGTAGTGACATGTACTTGTTTTTTGGTCTGAAAGCAGGTTTAAATAGAGGTGTGTGCCACTACATATGCTTAAACCATCATTTTATCTCCTACCTTTTTGCTCAGATAACAGGTTGAGTTTCAGTTCAAGTGTAATTTGAGTTGGAACTTGAATTTGCTTTCTCAGTTTGTTTTGAATATCTCTGAAGTATTACTCCTGTAGACTTGATGTTTATGAGAGTTTTCCTTAAAGATTAGGTTCACAGAACTAATTGCTGAATAAAGAATTAATTCTGCTAGCAAGAAGTAAAATATTTTTTGAAATTGCATTGTAATGGAAGAAAAACTTGGCATGTCCTTATAATCTTCTGAATCTCTTTGTAATATCTTACAAGTGCAGTAGGTGACTGCATTGTTTCCTTCAATATTGTGTGTAATTGCATATCTGCATGTATTTTCTATATTACCTTTCTGTACCTTGAAAAATAGTGGGCAAAATATTCTCCTACTTGTGCATTACTGTATTAGCCCATTTTCTGTAATGTTCGTCATCATCTCTTTAACTGAAGTTAGAAAAAAGTTCTGATCCTGACAAGTATTTAGAGAAGGGTGATTGCTTTTTCGATTACAATAATATACAATCTAAAATTCACAATTTTAGATTACAATGATATACAATTTAGGTATTTATATTGATTTAGAGATTATATTAATTTACTTCTTTGTAGAAAGAGATGTGTAGTCAATTATTAATATCCTCTTCAACACGTAAATACAGGTGTAACATATTAAATAATTGATCCTATATATTTGCCCTCTATATTGGTAATTATATACATGGCCATATATGAATTCCCAATTTACATAGCTTTTCTTCACGTAAGGAATTAAAAAGCTCTCTTGTGGCTTGCTCTCATATGTGAGGTGCCCTTCCCTATCCTTTCCCTGCCCTTCCTATCCTTTCATCATCCTGGTGGCCTTTGCTGTACTCATTACAGTATCTATATGACTCTTATACTGTGGAGCTCAGCGCTGATTATGCTGCTCCACGTGAGGCCTCACATTGTTGAGTACAGGGGAAGGATCATTTTCCTCAGCCTGTGGGCAGTACTTTTCCTGGAGCAGCCCAGGATGGCTCACTATTGACTTGGTGTCCACCAGGAGGCTCAGGTTCTTTTTCACAAGGCTTTCTTCTGGCTGGACAGCATCCAGCTTGTACTGGTGCTTGTCCCCTCCAGTGCAGGACATTTCACTTCCTCTTGTTGAACTTCATGAGGTTCCTGTCAGACCATATCTCCAGCCTGCCCAAGTCCCTCTGGATAGCAACACAACCCTTTGGTGTACCGACCACTCCTCTCAGCTCTTCTCAGACCTCACCTGGAATATTGCATGAAGGGCTGGCTGAGGGGCCCCCAGCATGAGACAGACACAGATCTGTTGAAATGGGTCCATAGGGCCATTGAAGTGATTCAAAGGCAGGAGGACCTTTGCTGTGAAGGCAGACTGAGACAGTAGGAGTTGTCCTGCCTACAGAAGAGAAGACTCCAGAGAAACATTGTTGTAGCTATTCAGTACTTAAAGGGGGTTTACAAGAAAGATGGAGAGAGACATTTGACCAGGGCATGTAGTGGCAGAACAAGGGGCAATGGTTTTAAATGGAAGGATTATGGATTTAGACTGGATTTAAGGGAGAAGTTCATGATGAGGGTGATGAGACACTGGACCAGGTTGCCCAGAGAGATTGTGGATGCCCTGTCATTGCAAGTGTTCAGAAGATTGGATGGGGCATTGATCAACATGATCTAGTGATCAACATGTTCCCAGCCCGTGGCGGAGAAGTTGGTCTAGATGATTTTCAGAGATCTGTTCCAATCCAAACCATTCTATGAGTTTATGAATGCTAATTGTTGGTTAGTTTTTCTTTTCTCTTTCATGTTCTTTTAAAAACACGTACCAGCTTTTTGGTTAGCATTGCATATTTGATATGGACTGTTGCTGACCTGTTTAGGTGGTGCACTACATATGAATTCAGAATTTAGTTCACATGTAATTCTTTTGTACTTTTGCTTACCATCTGCTTCCTCCACATTATTAACTCTGAATTTTCTTTATTAGAAGCTTTAGTGGGTGTAAAGGGTTTGCTTGTGTGGATCCAAGTGCAGAATCAGGATCATGGTTAACATTACTGAGGTCTCAATAGCTCTGTTCCAACATACACAGTGTCCCTGCACACATTCACAAGACAGAGTTTATGAAATAACTAAGATCTGTTTGGAATTTTATATTGTGTTTTACTAAAATCTGTGTGTCAAAATAATTCTAAGTCTTTCCTGACACATGGTACCTAGAGGTTGTCTGTTTCAGTAGTATTGAAATGCTGACAGTACAGTATTTTCTGTCATGTACACAAGAAGGACTGGGCTGTAATCCATTTCTGTTTCAAAACAATAAAAAATGGCAGACAGTTTAATTTTTTTTTTTAATTAGGGATATGGTTTACATATTAAGAGAACATTGGAACCTGAGTGATTGATTAGCTTATGGTCAAAAACTAGTGGGTAACTGAGTGACCAAGTTTGTTGTTTCATAATAGAGCAAAAAATTTGACATTTTTGAGAGTAGGCCAGTTATTATGGCCTAACCACTAGTTATTATGTGAAATAATTTCATAATTTTTCTTTATTGATGTGCTATTTCTTTATTGATGTGCTATTTCTCTTAAATCAGATTCTTTTCTTGCCTGCAAACTACAAGTTGTTAAAAAGTAGCATTCTGAGTTCTAGGTCTGTTAGTTCTGAGCAAGAGATACCTTCATTAGGATAAGTCAAATTGTGTTTATTAGAGCAGCAGAACAAGTATTTCCTAGAATACTCATTAGGTGAAGTTTTCTGGGGCATATTAAACACTATTTCTAATAGTTTCAGAAAAAAACATTCTTTTTGAGCAGAGGTTTTTGAATTTTTTTGTGCAGACTGTTTAGCAGATAGGGATGTTATGACTTGAGGAATTAAAAAAACCGTGGAATTAAAATAAAGCTGTACTGTTTAATACTGCTTCTCACTTCATCTTTTGATTTTTCTTTGCTGAATTATTGGCAGTCTTCAACTGCACAAAGTTATTAATTATGTATATTCTGCTGTTGCATTAGTTGGTTCTTTGGTCCTTACTCATATGGCAGTGCCTTTATTAGATGATTTCTGCTGATGATAATACAATCCTAGTCTATTAAAATCATGGTATTTGTATATTGTTTTTCTTTGAACGCATTCTTAATCTGCCCTTTAAAATGATAGGCTGGTAATAATAGTTTGATATTAATCTGATCCACTTTATAAGTCTTTTCTTGGTAATGTACAAGTTTAGAAATGAGGGCACACTGATCAGATGAAAATGTATTTTTTCCTCCCTGCAAAGAAGAGCTGGATTTTTGATAGGGTTCACTATGAATTCTCATGGCAGTTTTACATCAGTTTTGTTGCTTTTCTCCACTTCTTCTCCCCCTAATATTCTGTTCTCTGTATGTGTTTTGGTATTCTGTGAAAATCTTTGTTTTAAAGGCAGATCAAGCTGAGTGCTTCATAACTTTCTAGTTTTGGAAAACTATTCAGGGTATCGTTAAAGTATCTATAAAGAAAAAGATAAAAGTCCTGGGTTGCCAAGCAAGAGGAGTTTTTTATAGCTTTCAGACAGCATTGCTTAATATAATGATGCGTGGGAATGCAACTAGTGAAATTATGTACCTTAAATTCTTGACAGAGCTGTCAGTTCTGTGTCTTGAGTGCCTATTTGAAGCCATATGGGGAAAACTCTGAAAGTAATTTTCTCAGAAACAGGCCTTCTTGCTAATGGGTGTATATGTAATGTTAATGTGCTAAATTTCCTCTGCTAAATGCTGGCACATCTACAGAAATACTCTGAAACACATGCATACTGTGGTTATGCCAAAAAAAAAAAAAGAAGAAGAGAATTGGTGTGCTCTGTATGTATTATGTCGTTTTTTTTCTGATACCAGAAGAATGCAAAATAAGAAGGAATACAGCTCAAATGATAAGAAATAAAATTTTACAGTTTCTTGTTGGTATCTGATTATCTAATTGTTCTTACAGTGACAAGCTGAGGTCACAAAAACAGTGTTGTATACCTACGGGTGTTGTCACAGTGAATTGTGAATCAGCCTGCATTATGTGATGCCGATGCACTCACAAAGAGACTGCAAATGATGAAATACAAAGTAAAACCACAATTTTATACCTAATGGGATTATTTTAATCACCTGCTACAGCACAAATGAGTCTTAGTGTTTCACTCACTCAGCTTTGTTAGTAGGAATTTTAATTGTTTACAGTTTTTAGATACTACTTCTTAAGGTTTTTTTGATGAGTTGCTTCCTATCCTTGCCCTCTTCTGCCAAGAAAGTGTAAATTATGAAGGTTGGAAGAATGTACGTTCTGAGAATGTTTAGGGAGATCTGTATGTTTTGTTCTGTTCCTACATGCAAAATAGCATTTTAAGAGGTTATAAAATGAGTACTGTCCTTGTCTTGTGGAACTTCCTGTGTAATACAAAACATAATTTTTCATCAATATATAAAAGAGGTTTTGGAACAGGAGTCTGGGTGTGTTTTCAAGGCTTGAAATGACAGGTAACTTATGAGGATTTTTTAATGATTTCTAAAAATGTTTGCCTTATCTCTAATTAAAAACTATCCAACTTAATCTTTCCTCCATTGGATCTTGTTATATTTTCTGCTAGGTAAAAACACCAGTCAGTCATGACTTAATATAAATGGTCATAGACTGGTGTACATTTTTACTGCAGCTGTGCCCACAAATTTGCCATAGACGGAGCACAACAGCACGTTTGCCTTTTGCACTAAATGCTACGGTTTTTGAAATTGGAATGCAGTTTCTAATGTTTGTCATAGAGTCTCTTTCTGTTTCAAGCTAGCTGTTTATCAGTGAAAGATGAAAACTTGCAGTAACTTCAATTAGGGGAAACTCTTTTAAAGTTGTTGCAGCTTAGCACTAGTTTTACTCTACCAATGTCGTGTCATATTATTTCTTTTGTATCCTTCCTTTTGAAGCATACTGGTTCTTTTTTGGAATGTGTCTTTTTTCTGATTTCCTAGGTTAAAGAAGTGAGGGAGATTGAGTTGAATATTGAACAAAGAGGTCTGAAAATACCACTTTTCTTGGTATACATGCTAAGTAATATTTGCTGAAGAAAAAAATAATTTTATCCTTGAAGACAAAAATGGGAAATCAGAAGAAAGAAATCTCCAGCTAGTTTCGGATAAGTAATCTAGCCAAACTTAAATATTTGCTAATAAGGTGGATTTAGTGCATAATTTGTGCATATTTTCTTTTTAGAGTTAAATCCTAGTCTCTTCTATTTTTAATATGCTCTTAATATCTTCTCTGAGAGGTGAGGTACTAGCTCTTTGTTCTGCTCCTGTTGCTTTTTCTAACATTAATTACAAGCTGAAACGAACAGTTTACAGAGCTAAAAAGCTTACTGCTCTTCATTTTAATTTTTTTTGCTGTCTTCTGAAGTTACTGATGTTCTTTGGGGGTTCAAGAGTTGTACGGCAAACATTAAGTGTTTGGTCACATTAGTGAAGATTCTTCACATTCAGTGCCTCTATCTCACTTGCTTGGTTTAATCAATTGACAGTCTTTGACTAAATTGTTTTCAGTCTCTTGATCATAACAGTGCCTTCCTTTGAGGCCAAGATACTTTTCTTCCCCCCTGAGAACTGTGCTTCATTTGATCAATATTTACTTGATTCTGTAAATTCACTCTGTTGGCCTAGCCCAATCCAACTCTTTCCTTGCCTTTATACTACAGCTACTTTTATTTTTGTCTGCTTTGCTGATGGTCTCACAATATTGACAAGATTAGGACAGAATCTGGTTTAACATTGCATTCAGGTACTGTGTCTAAGTAGATAGGATCCATCCAGTGATTCTTACTTCCTTTTGCCTTCAAAAGGACTGAGAAACATTGCAAGAATGTCATTAAAGTTTCAAAATCCAGTCTTAAAAATGTAGTATGAGTCACTGTAGTTGACTATGCCACTTCTGCTTAACCTGGCTGTGCATATGTGTTATGACTGACTGTAAATAGAGACTTGTAGTTCATAAAAATCTTCAACCTATTGTAGTGAATCTGTTATGTGGCTGAGTAGTTGTACCCATGGTTTTGTTGACAGATACATACCATTTTTATGGGGACTGCTCTTGTGTTTATTTTGAAGTGTAATACTGTCAGCTGAAGATGCTAGTCGCTCATTTTGTAATCCATATATACAGGTAAAATATGAATGTTATAAATTTTAAACCTTTCATGACAGAGAAACTTATCTCTGAAACTTATCACTGAAAGTACAAAATGCCTCAGTAACCTATTTATGAAATGGGGATGCTGAATTTTATTGAAGTTGAATATGTTTGTCCAGTAGAGGGCCAGTTTTTTAACTACTGAATACTTTATTTTCTATTTTCTATTAAAAAATAGAAGTCTTTTTCTATGGCTGTTAAAAATGTGGTAACGGACTTCAGTCAGAAATTTCATGCAACCATAGAAAATCCAGCTGTTTCACTGTAGGCTTGCACCTGTGGAGCAATTGTTACAGAGAGACCTGCTGAAAAGAAGGTGCAGCATCCAGAACCTCTTCAATGATATTCATGCAACTTGACTTCAACTGATGTCAGCAGCAACAATGGAGAATAGAAATCAGTGTGTTTGTGCAGTCATTTCCCACACTCACAATGCTCCATTTTCCCGTCAGGAGCAAACTGGTGTTTGATATGGGACTTACCTTTAAGGAAATGCTTTCTTCCTGATTACAGATTATTTCTGTGATGAAGACCCTACCTGTGATGATTGGCAAATTTTGCCTGTCAATCATTGTCTTCTCTTAAAAATTTGCCCCTTTTTTTCTGTTTTAATATTCATTTGTTTTATTGAGTACACTTTTGGCTACATCCTGCTGCTATCTCCTCTGCAGTAATATTCTTCTCTTGAGATGGAGAGAGTTTTTGAAGGAGTGAATAGTCAGGCATGTTTTGTCACCCTTAAATCATTCCTAAATGATTTCTATCACCACAGCAGGCAAAAATTTTCATGTCTTATTTTGATTTTTGATTCTGGAGTGCTGTGTTTGCTGATGAAAAGTGGAATTGGCACCTCCAGCTGCGAATTTTAGAGAGAAGAATTAATGGTTTCCTCTGGTTTTAGGCTGGTGTGATTAGACAGGTATGAAGTTAGAGTAATGCATTGTAGACCAATGGATTTTTTTAAATATATAATACATATTTAGTCCTCTCCAGTCATACAAAACTGATACTTAATATATTAAAATGACACATACATGTTGCAATACTTTCTTTAAGTGAAAATTATTCATTTATTTAACTGTTGCTTAGTGTATTTTGTCCAGTTGATTATTGAAAGATGAGGGGAAGAGATCCTCGAACTTTAAACATGAGTATTTTGATTTTAGTTTTTTACAATTAATTGAGGAATATTTTGTCTTCCTTGCAGGAACTAAGCATGGCAGTTACTCTTTCAAGAATTAAACTGAGTGAAAGGGTAGCTTATACTCATTTTCTTCAAGGTTATTTGCTTAGAACAAGCAAAAAAAATATAAGTGAAAGAACTGCATTAGAAAATTTCTTTCATTGTGGAGTATTTATTTCCTCAAAATATTTTGTTGAGTGGAAAACATTTTAAAATGTTTTGTTGTCAGTGTGATACATACTACTGTAATAATAGGAGAAAAAGATTTTCTGAAGATGTCTTTCATATCCCATTGTCTCTTCACTGTTCATAATAGTTCCAATTAGAATAGTATTGTTGGCTTAAATTTCATAACACCTCTTTCAATTATTCCAGGAAATGTTTCATTTTTCAAGTTGGACTATTCCTCTGAAGTTAGAGGGAAAAATCACTGAAGTGAATGAGTTGATATCTGAGATAAAATGATGAAATTCTGATTTCATTTGTTAAAATGAGATGTAATTTCTCTCCTTTTGTAATTGTTTTTGGGACATTATAGTCCCTTGCTAAGGTACATTGGGCAAAGACATTAAGTTGTTAATTTTCCCCATTACTGCAAGCAGCACAATTATGTAGTGCACTTTTTCAGTTTGTCAGGTTTCATTTTTAAGGTATAGTTTTTGCTCACACTGGGGCTATTAAAGGATAATTCATTTTTTCTTCTACTTCCTCAAGAATAGGCTGAAGGTTGGGTTTTCATCTCGCTTTCATGCAGTCTTTGACAGTGTTAGTTACTTATTCTTAACACTAAAATAGTAGGCGTTTAAACTTTGCAATCTTAATATGTCAATATTTACTTTTAACTATGAATTAAGGTAGCCTGTTCAGTAGGGAGCCTTGATGTGGTGAAGCTGAACTTACCTCCAGAGTAGCTGCTGTGTGTAAGCTGAAGATACACCACATTTAGTAGAAATAGATGAGGAGAGTGTAACTTTGAAAAATACCGCTGTGCTCTTGTGCATTATTATGGTGTTTTTAATAGAAAGAGCTTCAAGCGTGTCAATTTCTTTCTCAGGCTATGAAAAGCTTAATCTGATGTTCAGTAACACCGAAGTTATTACAAATACCAAATCATCTTGAACTAAATGGTTTCTCAAAATAAGGATTAAATTATTTGTAAATAAATGGGTGAATCTATATACCAGTGGAGCATGACACTAATTTCTGTACTGCTGTAACTGACCTACTTTGTCTGCAGTAGTTCATTAGGCTTGAGACTAATGGAAGACTCTTTTCTGTGGTACCTGCAAAAAAAATGAGCCAGTAAGAAGTTATTGGCATTCTGTTTCCTTTATGCAATTTTTAAAAATCTCAGAAGAAATGAAGTCAATTTCACTACTTTGGCATATCCTCAAATTAATCAGACTGCCTGAGAATGGAAGTAACTATAGATGCACTTAAACTACCCTGAAGTCAGTATTTGAGTATGGATGTAAAGTCAGGAGACGTGGACATTATTTCCTGACTATGCAAGTCTGCAGAAGCATTCTGTGCCATAAAAAGCTGCTGGCAACCAAGAACAGGGGTGTTCATGTTAATCAAGTCTTTCAGCCCCACCAGTACCAGGAGGGGATGACCCCTCAAGGAGAGCACACAGAAGAGCTGGAGAAGAACTTTTTACACAGGCATGTAGTGATAGAATGAAGGGAAGTGGCTAAAAACTGAGGAAAAGGGCAGGTTTAGTTTAGATGTTAGGAAGAAATTCTTTACTCTGAGGGTAGTGAGGCACAGCAACATGTGGCCCAGAGGTGGTGTGGAAGCCCCATCACTGGAAGTGTTTGAGGCCAGGCTGGATTTGGCTCTGCATAACTGGTCTAGTGGAAGATGTCCATGTGTGTGGAGGAGAGGGGAGTTGGAACTAGATGATTTTTAAGATTCCTTCCAACACAAATCATTCTATGATTAGAAGCACTTAGCTTTCTGCCAAGATTTGAATTTGCAGAAGGAATGGTAGGACTTATTTTCATTTGTGCTCATATTACTGGCTTACAATTCTGACTGGGCTATAAGCTCGGTTTGCTTTAAAATTCTCCTCAGTCATGTTAGAAGGCTTTAGCAGTTCCTTAGCAACTTTGTGGTAATGAAAATATTTTGCTACCTAAGAAGGCACATGTTGGGCAGATTTTTGCTTTAAAAAAGTTCAAGCGGACAAACTAAACTGTAGCCCATTGACTGTGGAAGAAATACTGAATTGAAATAATACTGTTGAAAAACTGCATGATACAGCTGGTCTTCAAAGATTACTATTATATGGTAGTGTTCCCACTTTTATTGACCAATTACCTTTAGGCTATAAAACATTTGTTGTGGTACTAGTAGTAGACTTCTACAAATTGGATATGTTAGTTTGCCTATGCTATATGTTCCTTTCCCATCCCGGGCTTTCATAACCTTTTTTCCTTCATAAGCATAAAACCACAGGACACTTGCTGCCAGTTTAGAGTTGCTTCTGCATTCTCTCCCCACCAGGCTTGTTAAGCAGTACAGCGCGGAATTGTGATTTTCTCCCTTTTTGGGTTTTAAGATGAAACACTGGTTTTGAGCATTCTTCTTGGTCTTTGCTAACTGCTAATCAGCATTTATTGCTCTGCCGGGAGAAATGCTCCTGATCATTTGCTTGCCAGAAAGGTTAATACTGGATATGACAGGACCTTTATACCATTTTCCTGTAGGCAGGTTATCTGTAGTGGATTGTTAAGTAACATTTAACCTGTAGCACTGAATAATTGTCCGCATATTTTGAATCAAGCATGTTTTCTGAATATAACATTTTTATTCTATTTAGTGAAAGTTAGGTGTTCTGAAAGCAGCAAATCTTGCCAAGAAAAGGGTGAGCAAGAACTTGAGCAAAAAAGTTAGATCTTCATAACAGGTTAAATTTGATCTGTAAAGTAATTGGCTGTTTCATAACATTCTAAATGCCTGGTGGTTATAAAAATCTGAGTGCTGTTGATTTTGTGTGTCCAAGCAGTATTTCTCTAGTGTGGTTCTTGCAGGTTCATTGCTGTGTTGAGCAAGTCATCGTTGCTCTTACTTTCCATGAGTCTGTGCTTAAAGCGCTTTCTAAGGGACAGACAGGTGCCAGATCATGTATGAGAAACAGGAGTTTGCATGGTATTAGGGCATCCTGCTGGCACTGTGGTGAGAAGTAAGCTGCCACATCTGAGTGGCAGAGAGCCATATAAAATACTGGTTTTCTGTAGTTTCTGTAATGAAATGTTACAGCCCTTCCAGAGTCAGATAATTACGTGTTTCTCTGGGTCTGGATTGAAGGCACTTGAGACAGTAGTTAATGTTCTGATTCAGGTGTTTATTATTTCTTATCAGTAAAACAGTCTCACAACCATGAGTTCGGCAGTTTTTCATTAGAGGGCACAAAATGGCTAACAGTCTCTTGTTACAAGGTCTTTTAAGACTAAACTATCCAATTAAGAATTGACACCTAGATTATTTTCCCTTTTAACCCAATAACTGATCTCAGAGAGCCCCACTGCAGACTTTTCTGCCCAGGCACCCAAACCCAAGAAGAAGGAAGAAGAAGCATGAAGAAGAAACCCTGGACAGCACCCGTGCCCTCCATCTTGCTTCCGTCCACAACATAACTAAAAAATCCCCAAACCTAAATTTCTCACCAAGTGATACACCTACACCACTCTCTATATCTATTTCACACTTTTGTGGATTCTAGTCTATCTTAAAGTCTAGGAAACTTTTTCCATGAATGAGGGTCAAAGTCAGTGCTCCCCTGGGGGTCAGGACACTGCAGAGCAGACAGAGAAATATTCCTGGTGCCCTGGGTTTCCACAGGTAACTTACATGAAAATTGAAGTTTTCTTCTTTAAAATTAAAGCAAACTTCCAGTCTTTATGAGTGTGGAGACAGACAGGAGGTGTGATCTCAGTTTATCAGCCAAGACCAATGGAAAAATATCCTCTTTTCCTGCTCTGGTACTGACTGAGTATTTAAGGCCCTTTTTTCTGTTGTCCTTTAAAAATACTGGACCCTGCTCCAGACGTTTGGCTGAAGTTGGAGGTATTAGGTAAGAAATTTTAGGTAAATACATATTTTCTGAAATTCTGTTCTACTTCATTGTCCCTGTTTCACAGTACTTCCCCTTATTTTGTTCCTTCAAATTAGGCCCTTGCCAACCATTTTTTAGTGTCAGTTTCTTGTTCACTTGGGCTCTGTTCTTGCTCTTTCAGGTTGAAGTCCTGCAACATGCTCATTATTGACATTTGTTCTGCTTTCCTTCTCAAAGTTGTAGTCCTTCGTTTTGAGTCTGACAGCCTCGTTCTTGTATAGTTGAGATGATTAGACTGAAGTTCCTTGCCAAAGAAAATGTATTTCATTTGTCGTTGAAGAGTGTAAAATAAATATATCTGTGTAGTTGAGAGAAGTATTTTTGACAACTAATATAGAAACTTGTCCTATTTGACAGACTTCTTGAATTTTTTCTCAGTTTAAATTTAATTTGTAATAATATTTATGGGCAGCAAAAAGTGGAAGTAAGGAACTGTGGTGAAGATATACTGGGAAGAGACAATGAAGTATGCCAAAACACAATGGGTTGTAAGAGAAATGGTGGATTTTATGGGTGTTAATTTTGACTGTGTGAACCTTGATTTAACTGGATGGTGCTTGAGGTTTATGTCAGCTGTAAAGGCTGCCTTGACATTTAATGCACTGGGCTTTTTCAAGAGAGTGACTTTCACCCAATTGTTTTGCCATAGTTATATTAGATGGGTGATGATCTTATCTTACTGTGTAAAATGCTATGGTCTACTATTTAGCATGTCTGCTGGATAGGGCTTGAGTTGGAAAATCCAGTGTTTTACACCGGAAGAAAATTACTGTGGCCATCATGGACAGACCAGGTGATGTTTATGTACCTTTAAAGGTACTGCTCATCTTCAGTTGAAGGGTCAGATCTTCTTATCATAGGGGAACTAGCTGCTTTCTGGTGTGGATCTGCCCTGGGACAGCTGTGGGTGGCCGCTGAGAAGCACTGTGGGTGGGGGAGTACAGAGCTGGTTCAACGTGCAATGACACCTTACCTCTTCTGCAGCCGGTGCAGAGTGAGTGCTGGAAGGGAGAGGTGCTTAAGTTCTCCCGTGTCTGTGAGTCCCTACTGCCATGGTAATCTCTTCAGAAGCCTGAATGAAACAAAATGGACAGAACAACTGAGGATTTACAGGGGTTGTTGAAAGCTTCCTCATATCTTTGTTGCCCTGACTTATTTGCCAGAGAGTTCATAAAACAGGTCTGAAACATTTTCATGTGTTCTTACTATTGGTTTGGCTTATTTCTTACATTTATTTCCCTTTCTTTTTTCCAGCTTGAACCTGTTTACTTTTTGTTGTATTTTTTTCCTAAACATATCCTTGAAGTTAAATAAGTGCCAGAGACATCAGTGGGAATTTACAGCAATAAACAGTATATTTTCAACAGTGTTTAGTGTTGCAGTGACAAGGTAGCTTGCATATTTCTAACCTGCTGATAAGAAATTGTGAGAAGGAGGTCTACACTAGCTAAAAACACGGCTTTGTTTTCATGCTAGGCATGGAGAAATACTTCTCCTCTGCCCCAGTAAGTGCTTTTCAGTTAGTATATCACAGATTCTGGCACTGTTCTTCCATCATTCTTTTTTCTGTAACAAGTTTTATACCAGAAGTAAAAATAATTTTATAGTCCTTTCATATTTGAAAAAAAATGCCCTAAAGTATGTACCACCTTGTGACTAACAAATACTTTGCCTTGATATAAATGCTATGCAGAAATGTGTCACTACTCTCAAAAGGTTAATTAACATTGTAAGATGTCGAATGTCTTCTAAGTAAACGAACACAACCATTGCCAGATACATGTTGCATTTTTCTTTCAAGAAAATGGACCATTTTGATGCCTCAGGCAGCATGCTATTTATTCATTAAAATTTATTCTCATAGAAGTATATCTAAAACAGAAAACAATCATGACTCATACAGGAAAACAATGTAATTTTTAAGGTAAAGCAATATAAAACAAGAGTTACAGCTGCTCCTCAGCTATAAACTCAGGCCGGTCTGCTGCCACATGTATTGTCTTTGTTCTGAGCACTCTAGAGTATTCTGGGATAGATGTGTATTAGAAGTGAAATAGAAAACACAAACTTAATTTTTTTATTTTTGGTGGTTTGTTCTTCAGTCTACTCAGAGTATACAGTATTTAACAGCTTCAGAAAAGTCTTAAAGTCAGACTTCTGTATATTGTATATTGTTTTTGTCTCTGGTGGCATTGTCTTATGATCCTGGGTAAGCTGCTATCCTGTCTAAGGCTTGGTTTCTGTACTAGAGTAATAAACTCTTTAAGTAGCTGATAGAAAGTCCTTTGTAACATAAGGAGCAGAGGGCTTGAACCACAGTGACTGTAGTATGAAGAGCTGTCACATTCCAGAGATTGATGTCTCTGGTTTTGTCCCTAGTGATTAGCTGTTCTGTCAATAGGTTGTTTATGTTACCAGTTGCCTGCTTTGGCCTCCTTCCACCCCCGTAACCCATAACTTAGGATCTGAGTCCCTTTTCTGTTGACCATTATCAATTTTCTTAACTGAACTATACTTTTTTTTCTTGATAAAAACCGAAAAGTTATTTAGTTTGTTTTTTTTTTATTTTTAAGGTACTATCTTTATACTCCTGAAAGAGTCAATTTCTTAATTTCATTGAAGTTTGTGGAGAGAAAAATGTTTTCTAGTTCTGTCGTTCTGGTATAATTTCCTGGAAAATAGGGGCTAGCACAGGGACTTGGCAGAGTTGTCCATTGGTGTGATTGACTTGAGCATTTACACAGAATCCACTCTAGATTGTTCTGTACTTTTGGGTGGGATGGGTCATGCACTATTATTTTCACTATCCAAGATGTAATCAAATTAGAGAAAATCAAAATCAAAGCAGAATTATGGTTAAAAATTCATCTGCTTTTATAAGTTATGTAACTTTTCTTTAAAACATCTTCTAATTCATAGGCTGCGAGCCTACTGTTATTAAAGCTATGCTCAAAATGAAGTGGACTGGACTTGGAACATCTTCTCTGAGTCCCTTTATGTGGTCTGCACGCTTTCATGGATTTTATTTAATGTAAACTTCCTTATTTTAATGACAAATTGAAGCTTGAATGGTTGCATTGCTTGCAGAGCAGCTGCCAGACTTCAGGCTGACCTGCTGGCATTCTTCCTGCTGCTCTGTTCCTATAGCTGTGCACAGAGTCAGTCTGAGGTGGTGTCTTTCCCTTAGCTGTGGTCTTGACTGACCTCCCTAACAATCTTGTACTGGCCTTGGTGGTTTAGATACATCATGATACACAGTTTTCCTCCTGGTATGTGTAGATATGTGGTGGCCAGTGTTTGTTACATAGTTCTGCTATTCATCCTGCATACAGGATATAAATAATATAAATAAATACAGTATAAAGTACATTAGTTTGTAAGTGTAAATCGTATAGCTGCAAGAAATTTTCGAAGTTCTGTCCGTGAGCTGTGTCCATGGGAGGAGCTTTTACCATCCTTTCCTATCTTTCATCTAGACATTACTGACACTGTAGGATGCAGGGCATGTATTGCTGTTCGCAGTACAAGGCCTTTGGCATGGCTTTATTCTGTTAATGATTTTAGCTGAATTTAGCTATTAGATTGGTGAGAGATTAATGAAGATGTGGCACTATTTCACTTTTCCAAATCAGCTACAATATTTACTAGAAGAGGGGAGACCCTAGATTAAAAAGAATTTGTAAATGATCACATTAAAATTTGTAAATTTACATGTTATAAAGAATGTGTAAATTATTTTGGCAGATAGTAAGGCTTTGTATTTCCACTTCTTATTATTCACTAAGGCCAGGAAGATAATTTTGTGGAAGCTTTGTAGTTCTGTTGTTGTGTACTTCATTTGTGCATGAGCTGTACTTTAATAATGCTTGAATTTAACTTCATAGGAAAAAGGAATTTGAACAGTATTAAAAAAAAAAACTCTATTAAAAATTCTATTGCTCACATGCTTACCTGGGTTTTGTCCTTTCAGCATTAATGATTCAAAAAGCAAAATTATTTTTGTCGTTAAGATCTGAATATGGTACTACACACATGAGTAGATCTGTGAATTAAGAAATCACCATTTTTAGGTTGTTTACTATTTACTGAAAGTAAACAACTTAACTTTTTCCTGAAAGCAAAATAAATATGAAATTGAATCTGTAACTTTGCTGATAAACTTCCACAAGAAGAGGAAGCTACTGGATTTTGGATCTGTAGTTGTGTTCTATGGATTGGGTCCATCAGATCTGAGACACAGGAATTTGCTCTATTTGAGTGGTAGTGGTTTGAATGGTAATTTTGATAAGAAAAAAGTACATCTGTCCTGGAGTCCAAGATAATTTGAGGGAAATTGTATACAAATATTACGCATTGTATACAAATGTTTAATGTTTGTAGAATGTGACACTTTGTTCACTGACAGACCACTGGCAGGCCTGAGGATTGAGATCAGTGCTTCTGTACCATCTGACTGTCGTCTAAACTTGTGTTTTGTAGCTTGAAACAGTTGGATGGCAGCTTAATCTTCAAATGGCGGAATCCATGCAAGCAAAGCTGAAGTCTCCTCAAGCTGTGCTAGAGCTGGGAGTGAGCAATGAAGATTCAAAGGTAAGAAATATAAGTCAGCAGAGCTGGAATGAGTTGTCATGGTGACCTTATGTTGAAGTTCTATTAAAGGCATCCTTTGGAACTCTTAAGTGTTGTTATTCTTGTTATTGTTTTCATTTTTGTATTTCATATAAGTTATAATAAACTCTTGGAATTGTGAAATACTGATATAGTAGCATAAATATGCAGCAGACTGAGAGCTGTGTTACCAGCCCTCTGGGTATAGGGAATATGGTTATTTTAGGTCTCCAAAGTTTTTGTAGATAATTTATTTTTATCACATAGCATGTGACTGTAGTTCTTATGCTTTTAATACATAGCAGGTTGCAGCCTTCTACCATGTGTGTAGTTATGTAAGACATTGCTCATCACTTGCAACTTTTCTGTGCTTTTGATGTATATATGTGAATGATGACACTATGTGAGGCCACAGAAACCAGTATTTGGAGATTTTAAGGTAGAGTCTTAAGTTCAATGATTTTAGTGAGTTAGTGGCATATCAGAATCTAAACTCAGTAAAGAAGATAATTTTTTATTCATAAAATCTGTCTCTGGTTAGCCGGCATGTTTCAAATTAGACACGTGATTTGCTTTTAACCTTGTCTTGCTAACAGAAATTGAAATTTATTTCTGTGGTGTTTGTCAGAATGTTTACCTATGTCAGAACGTTTACTTATGAAAAATCCAGTATAAGGAGTTTGAGGGGAGAAATCAGACCTCAGTGCTGCTTTAGCATTGCACTTAATTCAGTAATTTTACTAATGAGAATGGAGTTTCTGATTTATGGTGAAATATGGTGAAAGCTTAAGTTTGTGCTTCTCACTAAGACTTGCAGCAGTTGTATTTTTTTCAGCAGTTCATTGCTGCAGATACAGGATCTGGACAAAATTTTATACCCAAGCTACATTGGTGAGCATTGAATACTGATTCAGTTCTTGTGGCAAAACTATTAAAAATTACAGACAGAAAAATGTCACTTTCATGTCAGATAGAAAGTTCTGTTTCTTGTACAAACAGAATTCATGTACTGGACTTTTTCTACTGTTTCCTCTCTTACTTCTTTTTGTGGATATGTTTGGATACCAGGATCAGAATTACTTTGATATAATTACAAGCCTAGAATAAACTATGGTGGGCATTTAGATGAAACAATGCAACAAGAAAACTGATGGTCTCACAGTACAGACATTAAAATTTAAAAATCTGGGTTGGTGTGAAGATCACTGCAGGATTACTTCCTAGTACATAGATTGACTAATATTTGCTTAGTGCTGGTAATTTTTCTGCTGTATCTTGCCTCTTTGTGGTCTCTTGGTGCATTAAGTATTGTATCTGAAAATTGTAGCTACTGGATACCTCTTCTTTTCCTCTATGAAATTGTGTGTGCCTTTTGTGCAGAAATGTGGTGTAAATTTAAAATCTATATTCTTAATGATTGGATTATTTTTTAATTTTTTTTTCATAATTCATGGATGTAATGACTTGATTTTTTTTCAGGAAAGACACAAAATGCTGTTACAGAGGAGCTTTTATGGTCTGGCTCATTAGGGGGCAGTAGTGCTCTTTGTCGCCCTGGTTCCTTTTTTTTTTTTTTTTTTTTTTTTTTTTTTTGCGATAATACTCAGAATCAATTCTGAAATCAGTCATTGTGGGAAGTGTTTAAGTGTTTACATTTCTAATCTGTATATGACAATAGAAGTTTCTCTTGTGTATAGAAAAAAATAAAGCCTATTAATAAAAAAAAAAATACTGAGCAAGGCAGATGAAATGGGCTATTATTTTCACTTTTGCTAACTTAAATTAATTATACCAATACATTTGTGTTCACTATAAATCACACTACTTGAAGAACATTTTAACTGTTCTTATTCAAGATGACATTTTAAATTAGTATTTAAATTATCTCTTCAGGAAAGATAATCATAAAACCTGTGGCTATATGGATGTTAATTGTGTGTTGAGAAATAAAAAGAAATCTGGTATATGCTGTATAAATATTTATAGAGTACATTTTGTCAGCTTCAGATGTAATGCAGAGTCCCAGAGGAATAAATCCATCGTAATGCAAAAGTAGGATGTTCTTTATTTCTTTCAGGTGGTTCAAGCTGCTAGTGACATTTGCATTTCCCAGGAAATAAACTGTTTGTGACTAGCAAGAGTTGTGATCGGAGCTCATGATTTTTGTTAAACTGTTTTTACTGGGTTTTGTTACAGATTTGCTGTTTGCGTATATTCAGGCACGGAATTGTGCTTGTGTTAGCCCCAGTGTGAGCAGGGGGGTGGATACTGTGGGCTGCCAGACACAGCCTTCCAGCCCAAGTTGTCCTGTGATCTAGACTGCTTTGGTTGCTGCTGATGTTTGGTATGAGAAAGAGAGAAAAGGAACTTCCAATTAAAAATCCAATTAACAGTGTTTTGTTATAATGATTAATTTTTTCAAATGTATAATTCATCTCAGAATCTGAGAGAAGTGAAATGTCAATGAACTAGACACATGAAACAAACTGGTATAATAGGAAACATATTTTTGATTTGCAAGATCTCTTTGCTTCCCTTATGATATTTTGATGAGTTTAGGTGGCATTTGAGAACTAATGTGTAACTTAGCAGCTGTGTATAAGGGTTTTTTTAAATCGTAAATTTGGTTTCAGATTTTTGGACTGTTGCTATCAACATGACAGTCTGGAGATTCTGTACAGGGTATCATTATTTTTATGGCTATAGGTTCAACTGACCAGTAGAAAGAGCACAGATTAACAATCCTGACAATTTTGATTGTTGTTAATTTGGATTTTTTGATTTGAAAACAAGGACTAATGCCAAAAACTGCTGTGTTTTTTTTAGTATTTCTTTCCTCCAGTAATCTATTTGGTAACTATTCACATAGACACACACTCTCACATTCCTTCCCACTGTTAATAGCGGTAATTCCTTAGGCTGTCTAGTCCAGACTTTTTTAAACAACTGTGATAAATTTCTATAACCGTACGAGAAGCCACATAAATAAATAATATTGAAGTGTGTAGAATGATTGAAGGGCTTCGGAAATGTCTCACAATTGGTGCTGAATATCTTCACAGAGGAATATGGGAAGTAGGAGTGTGTTCTTAAAGAGATGTTGCTATTACTCATCATTAACAAGATACAGTAAGGCACATTACTATATAAGGTATTTGTTACTGTGTATTTTCACACATTATCTGTAGTTACCATTTATGCTTGAAAATCGTTAGGATAAATAAATTATTCTTGCCCAGTGTTGTCTCTCGATAGTTATCCAATTTTCTTCTGTAAATCCGCTCCACAGATTTTATTAGATTCAGTTATCTAATTGCAATTTGTCCTATGGAAGGCTTTGCTCTTTTCTTGTTTTCCTTCTCCTAATTTAATCTGTGAATTTATTCTTAGCCATAAAGAACTTCTTGGGGGAGCTCTATTTTTCAGTATAAATACTATGTAGATATTCCTTGTGAAAAATCAATGTTTTGGTTCTTTTGTTCCTTCTTTATAGATGTATATAAAGAATTTTTACAGGATTTTGCCTGCTAATGCAAGACAAAAAGTAACTGATAATTTTGCTGGTTTGTTGAACCTGGTAGTGTAATACTTTTGGTAAAAGACAGATAATATTATCCTGATTTACTTTTATGTCCTTTTAAAAAATAATTTTCCCTAACATCATTATGGTTTAACAGGGGAATGTAACACATGAGAGACTGCAACAAATTAAGAGAGATGGGCAATCACTAACCAAATATATTTTAATCAGGACAAACGCCAGATTCTGCACCTGGGCTGGGGCAGCTCTGGGTATGTGGACAGACTGGAGAATGAGATGCTGAACAGCAGCTCTGTGAAAAGTGATGTGGGGGTTGATGGAAGTTGAATCTGAGCCAGCAGTGTCCTGGTAGCCAGGAGGGCCCAGTGTGTCCTGGAGAGCATCAGGGACAGCACGGCCAGCCGGGCAAGGGAGGGGACTGTCCCAGTCTGCTCTGCACTGGGACAGCCTCACCTGAGTGCTGGAGGCAGTTTTGAGTGCCACCATATAAAATAGATACTAATTTATTAGAGAATGCCCATGGGAGTGCAGCAAAGATGGTAAAGGGTCTGGAGGTGAAGTGATATGAGCTTCAGATGAGGTTGCTTGCTCTGTTCAGCCTGGAGAAGGAGAGAGTGAGGAGACATCTCATAGCAGTCCAGAGCTTCCTTGTGAGGGGAGAGGAGGGGCAGACACTGGTGTCTTTTCTGTGGTGACAGTGACAGAACCTGAGTGAACATTGTGAGGCTGTGTCAAGGGAGATTTTGGCTGGATATTAGTAAAAGGTTGTTCACCCAGGGGGTGTTTGGGCCCTGGAACAGGCTGCTTAGGGAAGTGGTCACAGCACCAAGCCTGACAGAGCTGAAGAAGCTTTTGGACAATGTTGTCGGGGACATGGTCTGACTCCTGGGGCTCTGAAGGGCCAGGAGTTGGAGTTGGACATTGATAACCCTTGTGGGCCACTTCCAGCTCAGGATATTCTATGATTCTAGGAAAATCAAACAGTAGCCTGATTACATTTGAAACTGAGGTGATACTACATATTCATCATTCCACTGAGTAAGTAGAAATCTAGAAATCTGGAATTGTTAAAATAATAGCATATTTGTTGGGCTTTTTTTCTCCTGTTTTTTACAGATTTTCTATCTATTTCCGGGCAGTGAACAAAATTTATACCTTTTTGCTCTGTTTACTTCAATAAGTACACCATTCTACTTTCTGAGTTTGCTATTGTGATTACTTTTCCCATCTGTTACAAAAAAAACCCAAAGCAAAGTAAATGAGAAATCTTCTATCAGAGCTACATCAGTTACTTAATTCACACTATACATTCTCTGCAGCCTGCATGGCATGCAGGCAGGACCTGCACATTGATCAATGTGTAAGGAAGTATGGTGGTACTTCCCTTTCCACCTCAGTTTAGCCCTTTGTTTTTCTCTGAAAAGAATTTATGTTTGTGGAGTGGCACAACAGTGGGAGTTGGTGGATGCTAGTAATATTATCCCACTTCTGAGACGTAGGAGGTGGCAGCGTTGAGCATGTTCTGCCTTTATTTGTCATGTCAGTCCTTGCCTTTGGGGATGATGCATTTATGTGATTTTTTTTTGTTTTTTTCAAAATAAGAGGAGTAATTTTTATCTGTAGGGACTTCAAAAAAGAGGACACATGAAAGTAATAATGCTGAAAGAACTATGATGAGGTCCAAAAATGAAACAATTGCAAATTGCTTCCAACATTCATCAGTTCCCTCTCAACCACTTTCTTTTCTGATGAGAGCATCACCCCTTTCCTTCTCAGAGCGCAAGCAGCCTTGTATGTACACCCTGGAACTGAGCTTAGTTTTCACATCAAGAGTATTTGTAAGTCTCTAACAACTGGAAAAAGAAAGTAAGACAGGCCTTGGGTGAATGCAAAAATATTTAAGAATTAGATTGAGAGAAAAGGGTTTCTTCATTCCTATTCAGAGGAGTTAACTGGGGACCTGGATAGCCTCAGACAGCACAGTCCTGGTTCAAGGTTTTTCTGTACTTCTGAACAGGCAGTGTTGCTGCTTTTGGCAAGGTGTACATCATTAAATGAGTTTTGTTCCAAGTATTAAACCCTAATAAATATTGCTGCTGTTAGGAAAGGAGAAAGTTCCCTAAGAGGAGGTTTCAGAATATGAGAAAGGTCCTCATATTTGTAGGAGTGGTAGCAAGAAAGACAGTATAATCTTGAGTGTAGGGAAAAACAGAGAAAAATGAGCCTGAAATTTATAACGTGATTATAACTTGATTCCAGCAGTCAAATTGCTACGGACAGATGACAGAAATTTAATTGCTCCACCATGAGTGACGGAAATTCTGCACTTACGATGAAGAGCAAATCCTGCATTAGACTGTTTGGTTTTGATCTGTCATAGCTATTACCTCTGATTAAATCCATTTAAATAGAGGAAAAAAATGAATCTGTGGCCTGGAATTTTTAAAGTGCTGAGAGGTTTTTTTTTTCCTTAGCAGCATAGAAATGCTTGCCTGTGTAACCTATGTTCTGTAAGTTTGGAGTAGTTTGACAATTTTCTTAGTAACTATTTTTCACAGGGTGTGGCTCCAGGAGTATGCGCTCACGTCTGGCAATTCTACCGCAGCGTGTACTTAATTATCTGACCACATGTGTGATTTTACATTATTTAATTATCTAGCTTATAGTAAGGATCTCTTTTCAGTATACTTATATTTCTTTCATCTGGCTATATGCAAAATTTGTGAATACAGACTATATCACATAAATTTACAAACCCTGTAACTGGTTACATTCTCTACACATGCTCTGCTCATGGCAGAATATTCTTAGGACTTTTTCCCTGTCTCTTTGTGTCTTGGAACTAAAGAAGAAGATGGTGCCAGTTGACTGTAGTTGGTTGCAGCCTTGGGCAACCTTGGTCTACACTTAAAAATGAATCTTTTGTGCAGGAGTAAATTTGACTGTCTGTAATATGTAGTTGTACTGTTGTCAGTCTCAATAAACAGCAGAAAAGTAGTTCAAATACTGAAGTTTAAACTTGGTGACCATTTCATTGCCAGGCAGAGTTAAACTTTAGGGCCTTGAGGGAGTTTAAAAAACAGAAAGATATGGTGAGCTTTTCTTATGTAATGCAGTTGTTTATAACATCTTTATTCTTAGAAAACTTGTTTCCTCTTAGCCCCAAACTGGTTTTGTAGTCTTGATACTTCAGTCTTTTTAGATGAATAAGACAAATCCCTGGGATTCATGGCAAATTCTCAGACACTTATATATCTTCTTGCCTGTTAGTCTCAGAAGCTATGCAGTGCCTTAACAGATGAACTGTTGCTTTTATTTGTACGTAGCAATGGAAGATAACCCTATTTGTTTAGTACTTTTGCTATGCTTTTGCAGAACTTCTGGACATTATTTTTCCCTCTGCTTTTACTGAGACAATAAGCTCTGTGGTATCTTCACAAATATGTAAAAAACCACCATCTCTTCCATGCCTGTTTCTTACCAGCTCTATGGTAGAAAGATAAGGTAGTCTAAGAAATGAGTGAGGCTGGGGAGAGATGAATGTGAAAGTTGAACTTGCTCTAACAGAAAATCTAATGTTACTAATATTACTCCTCTGCCTTTTCCTCTGTCACACTAATTTTGACTGCTGCCTTTGAGAATTGAAGGTGGAAGCAGGAGTTGACAAAGTATAACAAAAAGAAAGGCAACAGAGCTGTGAAGAGTCTGGAGTCTGATGAGAAGGGCTGAAGGATCTGGGGATGTTCAACCTGGAGAAAAGGAAGTCAAGGGGAAACTTGATGGCTCTCTACAACTGCCTGAAAGGTCATAGCCAGGTGGGGGTCAGTCTCTTCTTCCAGGCAAGATAGGACAAGAAGAAATGATCTCAGTTTGCATCAGGGGAGGTTTAGACTGGATACTAGGAAAATACCTTCACTTAAAGGGTAGTTCACATTGCATATGAAACTGCTTAATTTGGATTCTATTACTGGTGTAAAATAAGTAAAGTAAAAATACTGTGCAGCCCAAAGGAGAAGAACTGATCCGTGTCAGAGCATTTGCATCTTGGCAGGGTCAGGCCCCACAGCTTACTTTGGGATCACTTTGGGGCTCTGCATCCTGTACCGGGTCATGTTTCCTCCTCCGTACACAATCTGTCACATGTCTTATGGAAAGATACGTGCTTGTCTTTTCTTCTTGATAATGTCAATACTCATATCAGAAGAGGCTGTGAAAACAGTTGAATGGGTGACAAGGAGCAGCTGCCAAACCAATTCAGTACCGTACACATCACACCTTGTTTTTGTGTCGGGTACCTTTAAAAAACATCATGGTGAGGGTGACCATTTCCAGTTACTCTGTTGGTT
This sequence comes from Ammospiza caudacuta, assembly GCF_027887145.1. NCBI lineage: Eukaryota > Metazoa > Chordata > Aves > Passeriformes > Passerellidae > Ammospiza > Ammospiza caudacuta. The sequence goes on from NC_080632.1 coordinate 10,476,789, forward strand.
CATACCTTGCCAGCAGTTCTGTCTTGCTTAGACTATTACAAACTAGTTAGGTGTTTTATGTGACAGGCATCTCACCAGGTTTGCTCAGAGCAGTGTAGCAAGAGCCCACACTTCTTCATTTGCATTGTTTACATTTCTGTTCACCATTGTAATTCTCTCCTGTGCTTTACTTTTTCTTTGTCAGTTCTTTAAATTAATTGTTTTGTGAGTTTTGGTACAAAATGGTACTGTCAAGGAAAAGTAATCTTGTGGTAATGAGTTTCAAACCAAGCATCTTTGGGGGTTAATAGCATGGTTTTGAATTTAAAAGCAGTTTTATTGCCCACTTTGTCAAATTGCTGGACTTGCATTCCTGTTACTTTTGCTAATTTTTTTGTCATTTTGAAACTAATGTAATTGCTAAATCTGGCTTTTTGGAGAAATAGTGCATCTGTTCTTGAAAGAGTATAAAGTTAGTATCTCCTGTGTTGCTAACATCTGTCCTGCTCATGGCAATAAATATACAGTACAAGCTGTCAAACAGTATCAACACCAAGCATTTGACATCGAACAGGTGTCTAACAATGTTGTGACACCCTCTCCAGTCCCTCTTCAGGTGGAAGAAGGTAGGTCATCACCTCAATCATATGCAGAAGAGACAGTTTTCACTTGTCTTGTTTCCTGTTGTTTACCAATTGCAGGAGTCTGGTATCTGAAACTGTGTGGCATCTCAGTTTGTGCCACTTGGCTTTGTATGAATGTTTAACAAACTTTAAAAGCTGCTACGACAAGTGACCTTTTCCACTGGTTGAAATACATGAAATATGATCTCTTTCCTAGGAAAACCACAATCCACACCATGGCTTACAGCCTCTGAAAAAATCTTGTTCAGTATGATTGTATGAAATTACTACTAATGAAATAAAACATATTTCTAGAAGTGCATGCTTAGTGGCAAGACAGTAGAGAAAGATTTCAAGGGAGAAAGGAAAAACAGTTTTTTCATATTGAGACAGATCCTGTTACTAAGAATATGTTTGGAAGCCTTGGAGTAATGAATAGATAATACAAAAGGTGAGAGAGATCCAAAGCTACTGAAAATGCTTGTCTCTCTTTTTTAGTAATGCCTGATTTGCAGCTTTTTGTATTACCTCTGGTGTATAGAGGCAGGCAGCAGACTTTTAACAAGGTTAAAAATACTAGATTATTTCTATGTCATCTTTTGCAATGTCAACTGAAACAAGAAGTTGGGAGATACCTATGCTTGGAAATAAGTCGTGTTATGAGACTGGGAATTTGACAGCAAAACAACTGGCCAATATCTAGATTACTGTGGAGCTCTACTACTACTACTACTACTTCTAATGGTGTACAGTTCTTTGATTAGGGGAAACCTCAGAGAAGGGTTATGGCAACATGATGCAGTGCTTTTTTTTCAAGCACTGAACAGTCATTCTAAAAAGCTCTTGAAAATTCAACTCAATTGTAATTTGATTTTACTTTCTTAGTGAAATTGCTTTAGAATTCACATTACCATTTCAAACTGCAATTGTATGCTTTTGTGGCCTTCAGGAAGTCACAAAGCACTTGGAGCTACCCTTGACTTTGACATTGAGGCCTTTGATGCTTCTCTAGAATGATGTATAAGTAAGTTGTTTTTTGCTACTTTGAGAAGAGAAGAACATTTTTCTCTGAGGAACTGCATTCCAAGGGTGAGCCACAGACCAACAGCAGATCTTTTAAGGAATTGTGGAAATAGTAAGGCAGAAGAAGGATATGACTCCAAAAAACTCCCCAAATTACCCAAAAAAGGCATCTAATATGTCTGTTCTTTATGGATAGACAGATTAAATATATTTGCCAGTGCAGAGCATGTGATGTGCAGTGCTGTAACTTAAGCACTGCAGTGAGGCATCAGATTGTGGATACTTGTTCTAAATTCCTTCTTTCCTTCTGTGCAATAAAATAATTTGTTTTCAAAATATTCTAATCTCACTTGACAGACTGCTCGCTTTTTACAGTGATGTGGCTTTAGATGCTGGAAAAATAAGTAAAGAAGGGAATTCTATTCTTCCCACTGTTTTATGAAGCAGTTCAGTAATGTGCTTTCATCATTAGTCTTTTTCCTTTTCTCTCTCTCTTTTTTTTTTTTTTTTTTTAGTGGCTATGGAAATAAAAATTGTAGACCAAACATGGATCAGCCTTTAAAACTGCAAAAATAGCTTTGCATGTCAAAACCATAGAGCTACTATTTTAGTATGCGTCTTTATATACAGATAAGCATGTCCCATTTGCAGGCTTCTGCAATGAAATTCATATGTGTGGAATTGTGTCAAAAAAGGTTGCAAGAGCAGGGCAAGTTGAGTGTCAGGAAAACTGCACATTGTTACCACTGGAAACAACATCCAGTGCTGTTCTAGCAACAGGTTTGGAACAAGTGCAAAAGTAATCTGCCATTGTATTTGTACATGTGTTAATATCTTCATATTTACCTCAGAGCTTGAAAAATTAAATTATTCTTTGGCTTTGTGGAGACAAAGTTTTTTTAAGAAAAGTACCTGTTTACATAGAATCACTGTTTACTTATTTGCATCTAATTCCTAAGCATCCAATAGAATACTCTCTTCAGTTAAGGGTTTGAGGTTTCTTGTATGAGTGTTTTTTTTGGTGTTTTGTTTGTTTGTGTTTTAGAACTGTTTTAGTGGGGGGAGTTTGGGTTTTGTGTTTGGTTTTTTTTGTTAAAGAGTACTAGTGACTTTACTGAATGTAAAAGTGTTGAGAAGAAAGCCTTTGGGTTAGAAAGGTGTCTTGTAGTTTGTGCCACAAAATGACTTAAAAGTTTAATTGACCTAAAATGTATAAAAACTACCATTCCATTTCTGCCAATGGTTTCTCATAAAACTCCTGGATTTTTACCCAAACACTAAGTCGTTATGAGCATTCTGAGTTAAGGTTGGGCTTTGGTGTCAATAAATACCACATTCTTGGGCACTGTGGGGAGTCTGAATGCTGGAGATAATGCGCCTTGGAGCAGAAGAAGGCTTGGTGCTGCTTCCTTCCTGCCTTGAATCTTAATACAGAGAATCAGCTGCCTTCACTCTGCTTTCTGAAGTTGGCAAATAAAATAATGTGATGATGGCTGATATTCCCACAGGTGGAAATGTGGGGGAATGCTCTACAAAAAAATCCCAACATTTCCAGGGAGTATAAAATATAAAATATACTATATATAAAATAGGACACAGCCATACTAGCAGAAATATGGATGAGGTGACCAAAAGGTTTCTCCCTGTAATTTTTGATTGTAATAGAATAATTTCTTAACAAAAAAAATTATATATATATATGTGAAAGTAGTAAGGGACTGTATGTGTGCTAGTGACAGTAAAATCTGTGTTGCTCTCAGTTCTCTTCCTCTGTCTGTGGCCTGCGTGGCACCTGGAAACTAGTTCAAAATGGGGCAGGAAATTCTAGACCAAGGAGGAGAAAATTACCTCTGGAACAGGCATCAGGGACAATAGCCTATTGTGGGGGGTTTGGTTTCCTTGACTATTCTTGTTAGAATGTTGGAGATGTTTTTAATCCTTAATGATGCTTAACTTAAGTGGAATTTTTTGCATTGAAAGTAGATACCTTCGTCTGCAATTGTCAAGTATCCTTCAAGGCTAGCACAAAAGCAGTAGAACAAACTATGATTGTAGATAGAAACCTTGGAAACAAAAACAAAGCTAAACCCCTTTCTCTTTCTGGCAGTTGAGAATTGTGTTGATTCTCTCTCTAAATATATCAAACCCCCAAGTATGTGGTTTTTTTCCTGTAGAGAGTGAATGAAGTTCACATTCTTATAGTTGCGCCGGTCTGTTTGTAAAGCTGTGCTGCAAAATGGAGCCCTGAAATGAATTAGAAAATGAAACAAAACTGATGGCCTGAAGGTTTTTAGAAATTATGAGACCTTATGTTTCTGGTGGGATCTACAGAAAAATTGTATTGGCACTGAAAGGAATAGACTGATTTGCCGGTGGTTGTGAGTTGTTAGCATGGAGAGGGGTGCGACATAGCAAAGAAAATACAGCTTTAAGCTGTGCCCTGTTTTTAACTGTTAACACTTCTTTTTCACAAAATAACAGTCATCTCCCTTATTTTAGTAGGCATTTAAAGACTGTCATTCTGCTTTACAGATGTAGTGAGGCACTGAAATATGTATGTTTGTCCCTTTAGTATTGCTACTAATGCAAAGATAGGATGATTAAAACTTATTCTTTTCAGAGGCAGGAAAGATAAATTACTTGCATGGAATTTGTTAAAGTTGATGCGTTGGAATTTCTTTTTAATGAAATCAGTTAGAAGGAGAGAAAACAAAATATTTTGAAAAGTCCCACAGATTAAAAAAGCAGGAAATTGCTTAGCACCTTTTTTTTTTGTAATCATCTTTGTCCTTGTTTATCTGAAGTGCTATTTGATTAGATTGTTTTTCTGCTATTAGTAGTGTTGTTCACATGCTCAACCTAAAAATGACATGACTTTTACCCCAAATAATTAACTTTAAAAGAGCTGTCTGTATAAAGTTTTAGAGATGAACATATTTTGTACTGCTTTAAAATAATACCTGTTTTAAAATAATTTTCCATTGTGTCCAAACATAAACCAAAGAATGCAATAAGAAGAATTTGATATGTAAGTGAAGTACATAGAACTAAAAGGTACAGGTGTGAAATAGCAATGATAAGAAAGAAAAGCTTATGTGGTTGCAAACAGCATGCATTATGAAAGAGAAAACAGGAGAGCAAGAAGAATGGGAATTAAGGAAATGTCAGTGTGGAACACATTTAGAGTAAATATTGGGCAAATTAGTAATAGATAAGATAGAATGAAGCCAAAATACTTTGAGTTAAAGGATTAAGAGTGACATGAAATGTATGAAATTGATCAAGGCAGGAAATGAATGTCTGAGAATCAAACTCCTCTTTGAGCTGCAGGAATTAGCCTACTACTTTGTTTTCGCAGCTAATAATTGGTGTGTATCTAAGGGAGCTAAGGAAATAATGGATGAGAGGGATATTTCTCGTAATATATCCAGTGATTAAAAAAAAATAAAAAGAAATTATGAAAGTGCCCAAGAAAAGCCAAAAAAGGGTTGCAGTGATCAGGGCAACTGCAACTGAAATGAAGAGATTCTTGTCTGTGATTATGGTGATTATTATCAAAAGGATTTCAATATATGCCTTTAGTATTTTAAGTAACATTTTCAACGAGGGGAAAAAAACTGAGAACATCACTGGAAATAGCTAAATATGGTTTGGAAGAAATGGTTTCAAACTTTGAAAAGTTTGAAATTTGAAATTTTCACACTGGGAAAGTGCTGTCCTCAACCAAGATGTGAGAAGTAGACATTTGTGGGGTATATGTTGAAAATTCTCTGTAAAGCAAAGTACTTGGACTTGCAAAGGTATCCCTGCTTTAAGCAGGGAATCTGGGCATGGTTGGGCCAGATGGCTTCCTGAGGCCTATTTTCAAGGTAAATTTTTCTGCAGTTATGTAGAGATTTCATTTATGAAAATGTAAATAGGACCTTCTAAAGAACCCTGAAAAAGAGGCTGAAGAAATTAATGCTAATTTTGTATTTAATCTGCCCTGGTTTGCTTAAACAAGAACAGTGAGATAGAGTGCATGGGTTCCAAAGATGAACCTTTTGTGCAAGGTGCCTGATTTGTTTTTACTCTTCATAAAAAACACGCTGTACTAGTCAGTTGGTCACATTTTTAATTTTGAGTTTCACTTTAAGGTGTTCAACTGAATTTTCATTAGAAATGCTACTTAATGGGACATGTAAAAAAAGAAAACCAACCTATAGCATTGCAGATGAGTTCTTCAATGGAATTGATTCTCGTTAAAAATCACTCAATCTCTACTAGATAATAGAGAATAACAAGTAGCTCATAACCTGGCAGACTTGGGACCTATGTCAAACATTGATCAGTAGTATGATAGTTAGTATAGCCTGGCATTACAGTAATTATGTAAAACATGCACAATAAGGAGCAGTTAGACAAGAATGAGCACCAAAATGAGGTTAAAGCTGTTTACAGGATAAAGGACCAAAGGCAATGCTTGTTCTGTGCCTAGAGTGCAAATTCTGTGGTATTCCATATTTAATGTGAAAATAATATTTGCGTATATATTTATAATTCCAGTTACTCTGAGCATGGCTTGTAGTTTAAAAAACAAACAGCTTGAGACCTGGATTCTGATCTCTTGTGACTCTTTATGATTATGGATTTAGTTTATTTTTACTAGAGTAATTCTAGGGATTTAAGTTTGTTTAGTACCAATAAATAGAGTAGCATTTCATGGAAACTTTTTTCTATTTCTCCTATGAGACTGTAATTTGATTCTGCCTTTTACAGTGAGTGAGGCATGAAGGTTAAATATTAAAATTAATAAATTGTTTATCCCTGAAAATCTTCAACATTTGGAATGTTGACCTTAATTTTTGCTGCATATTCCTTTCTAAACTCTGCAGTGCTCTGGAGAAAATACATTTTTGTAATTGGTAACTTATATGATTAATTTCCCTTTGAAGGTCTGAAATTAGTGGTAGATTTGTTTTAACTTTTTCCTTTGTGTGTAAATAAGATTAGCATTTGTAAATTCCTTGATCCATTTTTGTTGTACTTAGAAATAGCAGATTTTTGCCACAATTGGAAAATGCTCTTTAGACTACTGCTCTAAAGGCAGTTATTGATTTTAGTCCAGCACTTTCATATTTCCTCATATCAGTGTTCTAACCTGTTGACTGTTACGCCTTGAATTCTCTGCTTTCTTTAGATGCTAATTTTACTACGATGTTAATGCGCTCTAGAAAAACTGTGAAAATGCTGTGGAAGTTTTGGATTCTGCATAGCTTTGCCTCTCTTTTTCACAAGTAACGAGCAGAAGCATTCCTTATTTTAATCCACTGGCTGCTAAAATTGCATCTTGTCTGTACTTGAGTGTGCCAAGCTGCGCACCCAGTTAGCGCCCGTGCCCGCGCTGGCGTGTGCCACGCGCCTGTGCTGCGCCGCCGGCTCAGGGCTGCTCGGCACACACGGCTGCTGCTGGAGCCGTCGGTGGGCGCGCAGTCCCAGAGCATCCCCTGGCACCTGGCATTACCCCTGCGCCTGCACGGTGCCTCCACAAGCAACGCGGGTGTCAGGATGTGCTGCTGGGGCTTCCCTTAGAGGGGTGCAGCCAAAACACGTCACTTCTGTCAGCCCGCTGCAAACACCACCAGCTTGGGGGTGCTGAGTGAGGGCAGCTTGCTGGGGAATGTGGAGTAGTGCGTGGCTGCATTTCTGTGGCATTGCTGAGCGGTGTATGTAGGATCACCTTATAAACCTATTGAAGGTGTTTGTAAAACAAAAAAAGTACAAGCCGGTTGTTGGACTGAATTCACATTTAGTTTTTGGAAAGTGTAAGGAACAGAAAGATGGTAGTAAAATATTACATTGCTGTAGTTAATAACTAAAAAAGTTTTTTGAAAGTGTATTATAAAACAAAAAATATTGATTATTATTAGGCTAAACCTTGGAAGCAGGATTTTGCTTGTTCTTTTTTTTTTTTTTTTCTTTAACCGTGGTGATCTGCCAGTGGAAGTTGCTCATCCTAAACATGCAATGCTTGCTGGTGGTAAAGGTACGTTTCGTTGTTGCAATACATAGTGGCAATAGTAATGCTGTTGCCTTCCTCACTTATTTATCCTAATAAAAATTATTTTTTTATTTAAAGTAAAGAAGAATCCCACACTAAAATATGTGCCCTGCATCCCTTTGGGTCTTGTTTATTTTGTTGATTAAATTCTAAAATTAGACTTTTGAAAAGTTTTGGAAACTTTTCTTTATTATATGAAACAAACTTTGCAGTGAAGAAGGAGTTGAGGCATTATTTTTTTTCCTCTCTTAATGCTCTTGTGAATTAGTAATGGAAACACTTTTTTCTGAGAATGTATTTTTGCATGAGGTCATAGATTCTAATCAATTAAATTTTCTATATTATTCCTATTTGTAAGTGGCTAAAAGTTAAAAACAAAAATAACTCCCAATCCACAACAACCAATCTGAATTCTGTAATCTGAAGCAGAATAACAGAGATAAAATATTAGCAAAAGGTCATGCTGCGTTTTGGTGGTAAGCTCAGGAATAGAGCCCAAGCACTTTCTCCTTGGAAGCAAGTTGTCTTAATTCTACTTCTTGTGAACAGAAGGGAAGAAGGATATTTGTGATGTGTTTTGTAACAGTTGATGGACTCTGAACTATTCTTACACAGTCAGATTCTCAGAAGTAATAAGCATGTCTGAGGCATAGCCACATAAAATAAGAAATTCACACATGCTTTTATTGTCTTTAATCCTGTGCTGTAACCATTTTGTAGGTCTGGACTGTGTTATTGCAGCTTGCTCCTTTGTTTTACTTTTAGCAGTACAAATATGACATGCAGAGCAACATGGGGCAGAGTAGAGGAGTGGATTTTGACAGTCATGATGTTTATGACACAGTTAAAACAGTGCGAATGAAACTTTAGATTTGCATCTCACTGGGGCTATCTGTTTTAAGTAAGGTTTTATGGAAGTGGATAATCTGAAGAAATCTTAAAATCACTGGGGTGTGTTGCCTTGCTTTCTCTTAAGATTTGCATTTACAGTGGCCAATTGTGCCTACCTCAGAGGAAGAGCTTATTTACAGCTTCTTATGGCATGTGAGTTGTGGTAACTTGTGACAAAAGTGAAAACTAGGCATAATTTTAGAGTAGATTTAACCTAATAGTTCTGTCTTTCAGGTCTGACTTGTAGACATATTCATTATTATTTGAATAATTGATTACAGACACTTTTATCAGGATATGTTATGTATTATTCTGGTAATTTTTTTGACATCACAATTTGATGGATGGCTTGCTTGTTGAAAGTAAAAAGCATGTTACTTACTTTTTCTTGATTAAATTTTTTTATGAGCAAGGGATTAATTAATTCCTTATGCTTTATCAGTCCAACTGATCTAGTTTATTACATTATGTTCATGATACCCATGGCCTTGGGAAAGCCATAAAAATTTCAAATGACCTCTCCTGTTTGCCCATGTCATTTAAAGGACAATCCTATTAGGGAAGATGGCAGCAAGCAGAAAGAAACATGCTACATGGAAAAAAAGTACCTTTTTGTCACTTGCTTCTATATTTAGGTTGGAATACCTAATTTGTATTTTGAGAGCCCGGATTTTTATAATCCAAGTAAACTAAGTGACCTGAATTCTGCATTTGAAATGTTGGTTTTAATAATGGACATTTATATTCATTTCTGGACCACGATTCAGCCTCTTTGCAGGAATCAGAGAACTCAGTGCAACAGTTACTATGAGCGTGGTACACAATCTAAATATATTTGTGGAGGCAGTTTTATAGCTGTCTGTTGAGGAGTACTGTATGACTTTGTCCTGAAAGATACTTTTAAATTGGCGTTTAAAAGGAATAAGTCCTTGTTTCCAGAAGTTCAGTATTTGTAAACAGGACATTGTGATTTAGTGGAACTGTGAATAATGTGGCAGGCACTAATATAAATTCTGGTCTAGTGGATGTTTTTGCCTAAATACAATAATAATACAATTTTTCAAATAATAGAATTTGATAATCAATGAATTATAAAACATGGATGGAAGTTGGAGCAGAGTTGTTGTGCACTATGGAGATACCTAAATATAATGTTACTGCTGTCATCAAAATCATAGGAGTCCATTGAACAGAATAATTGGATGCAGCACTGACTCAAAACAGTTGTCGCTTCATCTTTTTGCTGTGGCCTCTTTTTTCAGCAGCAATTAGAAAGTGTGTTAAAATCATGTGAAGTGTATCACTGTAGGGCACATGTGGAGACTTTCTTTCCTAAATCAGATACTACAGCTTACTATAATTTATGCAACCCAAGGTCGCATAAAAGATTTTATCATTACATTGTTTCAGACTTATATTTTAGCTTTTTCTGGTGTGTGAGCGTAAGACTCTACACCTTGGTTTTGTTTTCTTTTTTTTTTTTTTTTTTTTTGTAGTAGTGGTAATGTAAAAGGTTAAGGAACATTTTACATCTAAAATTGTGTTTCTTATGAACTCCCATGTTCCCATAGCAATTTTAGTAACCACGCGCTGTTTAACTGGAAGAGCATCTTGAGGATATTGCCTGGTTTCTCTCTACCTCCCATGGTAAACCTTCTGTTTGTTTTGTGAATTCAGTAGTCAGAGGTGCGTGGATAAAACTTGCCATCTCCTCCTTAATGACATTTCACAGCCAACAAGGCTGCCAAGCTGCTATGCAACTTTCCTTTTTACTTCATTAAGCAACACAGAGGAACAGATCACAACAATTATTTTCTACCATAATGCCTCATGTTGACTGAAACATTTGAGTCTTAGAAATAGAGCAGTTCCATAAAATAAAAAACATCTTCAGAACTCCAAGTAGGTCTAATGGGTGAAAAAAGTGCAGAGTCCCAGGTTAAGAAAACTGAGCTTTTTCAGATGAACAAAGCATGAGTTGAAAATGATGAGTAAAGGTTAAACTATGATTATCATAGTATATTATATTAGATATAGAATTGAAACTTTTTTTTTCAGCAAAACCACACTGAAGGAACAAAATGGAGCTAAGTGTTTCTGCTTTCCCTAGTGGTAACATTTGAACTTAGTGACACTTAAAGTAATCTGTGTACTATTTTGCAAAGAACATGAACTGTATCAAAAGTTCTTTAGTAGCTGTCTGACCAACCTGCATCTGTGCTGCTCTAAGGGTAGGGCAGCAGTAGTCTGATAATCCTCTGCAGTACCAAAATGGCTTGCAATATTAATTGTTTACTTGTGGTTATGGAGTTTGTGATTTCATATGTGTATTTTCGTTTTCAAGAGCTGTAATTAAAAAAAAAGAAAACATATTTCCTTCTTTCTCCCTGTCTTCTCTCCAACAACAAAAAATTGGCCCCCCGTTCATCTATAATAGTGGTTTTGGCACATGGTGTTTTGTTTGTTAAAAGGCAAATAGACTCAGTGCTTGTGTTAGCCTGCCTTCAGGGCTTTTTTGCTTGAAGCAGCAGATCAGACAAAATGTTCAAGAAGAGAAGGTGAAGAGTGGACAGTTAAAAAGTGCTCTGTGTGTGGACTATTGTGTCCATTTGAAACATGACTGTGGCCTTGGGAGAAGCCTGCAAGTCAGTTAGAATCTAATTTGATCTCGGCAGAATGTGATAGCAAATCGTTAGTACATATATGTGTTTCAAAAGTGTTTTTTCTCTTCTGGGTGGGCATAGATCACAGTTAATGGCTGGGCTGTGGTGGTGGGGTTAACTGAGGTTGTGTCTTGCTGGAGACTTACTTTGCTTGTGAGTTCAGATTTCACTGGACACTGGGCAATCATTATGATGATGCATTTGAAGAAGAAAAATTGCCACTTTGATGAGCTTACAGTGTGACAAATTGGGGACAGCACTTGGGAAAGGCTGAAAGATAGCCTGCTGTTGTTTAGTGTTTTTACATTGCATTGAGAATAGATAGATTGTTACAGCAGAGGATAAATATATTATTCTGAGGTTTTTTGGGGTTTTTTTTGGTCTTGTGTCCTGTAAGGAGAGTAGGTTCTGGAGCTTTGCCCTTGTAATTTTTCTTTGAAGACTTGTGTTACTACTCAATTTACATATTGATGGAACCTCCTGTCAGCTGCTTTCAGAGTTAAATCAGTAACATGCAGATTACTTTGATAATACTATCTGAAAATATTCCAGAACACACTGAATTAATCTTGCACTTGAAAATGAGAGCTCTACAATTCTGATTGTTTCTGTCCTTCAGACAAAGCAGGACAAAGACAAAACAGGAGAATTGACTCTTACAGAAAGCAATTTTGAATTGTTGTCCCAAATTTCCACTATTTCTTTATCGGTGTTTGTTATTTTAGCTGGCTTATCACTTTAAATTTAGATTATGATTTCTAAAGTAGTGTCTAGTCTGTGAGATTCAGCTATTTTGATAAAATAATTTTACCTCTGAAAATATGACTTTTCATTGTCTGAGATTCTTTACTTTTTCTGGCTTCAAAAATTTTACCCTGATCTTCTGGCCATTTCAGCTTATTTTCCAACACAAACCTGAAATAATGAAAATACTGAATTATTTGAATTGAAAATGTAGAAATTGAGCTTTATGCAGCAAGGTAAGCCATGACTTGATAAGTAATCAATTTTGCTAATTCTGCATTGAATTGATTGTAGAGGAAACCACTGGGAATTCTCTTCTGCTATGTTTTAGGATTTTCCCTGCACGATTTTCTGTAAGGAGTCCACAGAGATCACTTTGTTGAGTAATGGGTTAATGTAATTAGTTGAGTAGACATAAATTCTCCTTCTGCGTTTAAACTAATGAAACTGCAAAGAGGCTGATTGTATTCCCCTGCTGCAACATGCAAAACCAGGAGATTTTTTAATGTGATTTTTAAGAAAATATGGAAGTGCAAAAACTAATTTCTGTTACTATAATAAAGGCATTACAGATGCCAACTCCTCATTAGAATGATACTCCATAAAGCATACAGGTCTATACAAGTCTACAATATGTGCCTACTGACACAGTGATACCTTGGAGTACTCATGCAGTATCCCAGAGCTGTGGTGGATAGAGTGGAAGAAGACAAAAGCAATGGAGAGCAAAAGGGAGTAAGTTTTTTGGACAGATGACGTACAGAATTTCTCCTGTTAAAATACTGGGTGTTGTTTGTACTGTATGTCTTAATCCACTGCAAAATACTCAGTCATGCTTGAGAAAACTAAAAGATGCCAAACCAGAACCAGACCTACCACTGAGTTTCCAGTTTATTTTTATTTTCTTCAGGAGGTTAAAGAAAATCAGCTCTTCTGCACCAGGAAAGGAACCGATAGAAACAAGTATGCAAGAGCCAATAATAATGGTTAGCGGTGCAGTCTGTTAAGTAACAGAGAGATCAGACTGAAAATGTTAAGCTTTTTAAATAGAACTTTTAATATCCCATTATCTTCTTAATTGGACTGTAAATCAGGAGTTGTTTTAATTACCACTAGAGATCTTAAAGAAAAAGTATGAGCTGATACCTTATTAGTGTTACTGTGGTGGTTGACAAATCTGGAAGCACCAAGGATAAGTTGTAGAACCCCCTTCATTATTAAAGACAAACTTAGTAGCTCATAGGATACTATGAACACACTGCCAATCAGTTTCCTTTGCTGTAAAGTTCAAGTGTATGCATTGTGCATGTAAGAAGTGTCTCGGCTTTGATTAACTCTGCCTGTAGGGAAGAGCTGTAAGGTAAGGGGAGCAAGTATACAAGTGGTTCCTCACAGTTGCCAAGTTTTTCTCTGAATGCTATAGCTTGCTTTTGTATAAACTCACAGAATGATTGTGAAGCAAAGCCTAAAAATGAAGGCAGTAAGGGTCTTCATGCTCAGACCTGGTCTTTCTTATGAATTTGTTATGCTGAGCTTGAAGTACTACATGCTTTCACAAGGTAAAAGGGTTCCTCCCCCCCCCCCAATTTGCTGAGATACTGCATTATTTAACAACTTCAAAAAAAAAAAACCCAACCCTATGAAAGGTGACTGGACATTGAGGGCTAAAGTAACATTTGCATCACTGGTGTTTTACTTCCTTTTGCTACATTTGGGGTTGGAAATATTTCTGAGAAACACCATATATGAGAATCTTGGAATGTTTTGCCCTAATTTGATATTTGTACAGTGCTTGCACGGTACAGCTCAAGTGACATAAAAACTGAGAAGACATGATTTTGGGAGACCATGCAATACTTGCTTTAAGTGCTTATGGTGCTATAAGCTGTGGTGTTTTTAACATGAATTTTTCAATTTGCCTTTATTCTCACAGGTTTCATGAGAGAATCTTAGATTACATTTCATCTGAAAAGAGGTGAGCTCTTTTTGGACTGAAACCTAAGTGCCTTTTCTTGTTCAGAAGGAGAGCTTTTACCATGGTTGCCAGACATAAAGATGACCACCTGCATACTTGTTTGCAGTGTTTCTTTTAATGTTGACATTCACATAGCTATCACTGGATTACTCATAAGGAGTAATTATTTGCTGGAAAATACAGAATCTTTTCTTTTATGAAGACAATGGTGAGTAAAAAATGGTAAAATTGAGATCAGGATTTATTCCCACTTTCTAAAAGGTTGAAACTTTCAGATCAGAGATTCTGTTTGCATGTTGTCTCTGAGTTGGTTCAAGAAAGAAATAATGTGTTTATAACATCTGTTAATAAATGTTTGATCAGTTGATCATTGTAATGTCTGGAAGTTGGATAAAATACTGAAACATAGCTGGATAGCTATGCAACCATTCTTTATTTTTTATTTACTATTTGAAATTATGATATTTAAAATGCAAATAGTCTACAGGTAAATATCTGTTCCTGTGGAATAATGTAGCCTTTTTAAAATAAATAAATTTATAGTAATGTGTCAAGACAGTATTGAGAAAATAGACCCCAGCCACCTTCCTTGAAAAATAAGTCATAAATCACTCAGTATTATCATTTTTTAAAAAGTGAAAACAAATCTTAAACAATGCTAATGTTCAGATCAAAATGGGTATTTGTGGCGCATGTGGCTGTCATAAACCCAACAAGCATCTATTGTGTGGTTTCTTCTGCTTTCTTGTATTTGCATTTAATTGGGTTTAATGTTGTGAAGTATAAAACTGGTTTAGATGTGAGGGATTTCTTCCATACTGTAATTTTGAACTGCACATGGGAAGTACTGAACAATACATACAGAAAGCTACATGTACAACCCATTTACTCTAGCGGACCTAATTATTTGCAGATAAAAAAGGCAGTTTTAGTCTGGAAGACTGGTATTCATGCTTTCACCTCTGTGCAGTGAAGAACTGTCTGCTGTTTCATCAATGCCTGTTTCAGACAAATGTTTTTTCTTCTTGGTTTCAGCCATTGCTGTCACTACACCACAGGTGATAAAGCAATAGAAAGTGAATTTTTATCGTCTGGAACCACTAAATATAGGAAAGAGAGAGAATGATGCATTTAAAATGCTCCTATTTAAGATATGTAAAGCAGAATTAAAATTTGGTTTCTTATCAAAGTGTAAGGTTTCAGTGCCTGAACTGACTCCAGAAGCAAAGCAGCAGTATATGAAGCAATGCTACTTTCAGGCAGGTTTAGCAACACACACCTAAGCTTCTTATCTTGGTGTCTGCCTTTCACAAATGCATACAGTGGCCTACTTAATTCTTCCAATTATTTTAACAAATTTCTAAATGCCTGCAAGCAGTGGCTGCTATGTGGGAAAAAAAATTCACCCACAGCAACCCCACCTGAAATGCTGAAATATTATAGGTTCATCAGCTTTTTCCTGTTGTAGCATCTTTTACAGTATTTCAGCTTAATTAGTTTCAGAACTCTGTTTGAAAGAGCACAGCTATATTTCATGTCCATTGAAGCTTTCATATTTCTTTGAAGTTTTCACAGTGTCTATAAAGAGTGGGAAAGGAAATACTTCATGAAATTTTACAACAAGAATAAAATATTAAAAATAGTTTGTAAGCTTAATAATCATAGGAAAAAGGATTTTTTCTGTTGTTTTTTACTTTCATGTGTACACTTTAGAATTATAGCTTTAACTTCCACAATTCTGTTATTAACAGTGCTATTAAAAATGTATAATAAACTATTAAATAGATTTCTGAAATAGAGCAAGAACATCCAATGTTGAATACAATACTGATTTCAATTATATAGCGTTCTTATCATGCATCTTATTCTAGCCTATCTTCTTATTAATGATATATTTGTTGGAATTTAATACCATGGCACATGGTTTTGATTTTAGAGTTTTTTTTTGTTTAGTTAGTTTTTCTTTCTCTCTAAGGAACAGTTTGGTGCTCCTAGTCAAATTTCATGGCTTCCAAGTTAAATTTCATATGAAACGTAGGGAGAAAATATCATGATGCTTATGTTTTCAAAAGAAAGAATCCTAGGAGGGAAGCCTTTCTTAGTAGCATCCAGAAAGCAGAGGGTATTAAATTCACTTGTTTTGTATTGTGCAGTATACCTTTGTTTTGGCATTTGTTATCACATGGCAGTAGCGTCCATCAGGGACTGTGATTTAAGGTTACTGGTCTAGATGCTGTTCATCTCCATTCTCTGCTATCTCAAAAGTATCACACCAGTCTTTACCTCAGGGGGATAGTCCTAGTCAGTCACTGCAGGAGGCATCACGCTGTCTGTGCCACGGCCTCGTCCCAGTGAGGGAGGTGTGCTGGTGCTTCCTGTGCTTCCAGGCGGTGTCCTGGGGACCTGCTCTGCCCAGTGGTTTTCTGTGCTTCAAGCCAGAGCTGTTTGGAGTAACTTTCCTGAGATGAGATTTTGTCCTTTTATATTCCAGCTTGAGGAAAACGAGTATTGCAAAGGAGGAGTGGAATTAATATATGTTTTACTTCAGGCTAAATATTCAACCATGACCTGTGTAGTAATTTCAAGTTGAACTCTACCACAGGTAGTGATGTTGGTCTTGCGGAAGAAGGACATTATGAATTTTTTCTGATCGTGGGCTTGTGCTAAGTTATTGAACTATTGCTTTGGGTAGAATAGCAATAGACCAGGGCACTTTGCTGCATGTTTCTATTGTTTGTAACAAATTGTCATTTTGCCTGTGCCATAACTTCATCTAAAAGTAATATATTTTATTTAGTCTGAGTATTGAAGTGGTATACATAAGGTAGTGCATACTCAAGTACTTGAGAAAAGCACTGAGACTTGAAAATTGCAGTAGAGATGTACCTAGTTTCTCAGAATATTTTGCTGGGGTGTTTCAAATATGAGTTTTGGACAGAACAAATTGCACTTAGAAAACAGATCAAAAAAAGCAGTCTGTTGTAAGGCTGTCATCTTGGGGTGCAGATATATATTTTTAGGCAGCTGGTCTGAGATTGTCCTGTATATAGTCACCCGTAGGTAGTGGATATTAATAACATGGGCAGTTTTAACAGATGCTGTGATCAGATAAAGCTGTCTTGTGGTTGTATTACACTGTTTTTATGTCACTGAGAAATTGAAGCACATGGAAGAAACCACCCGAGGGTGAATATCACAGCTCCTGATACCCTGCAGATCCATACTATGATTTAAATAGTTGTAAGTGCTTAGTTGGATTACTATAGGGCAGAGCACACGTACAGCCTGTATATTTCACCTTGTCGTTCTTCATCTTGTGTAAATACTAATTTTTTAGTTGTATTCTCTTGTATTGGTATTTTCATGTTTTCTACCCACAGATGTGGGATATGCTTTAGGGATATAGGGTAAGAGCTACACAAAGGATGATTAGATTTTCAATGTAGATTTAGAAGTTTGGCATATTTTTTCAGCCATTTTCCTCAATCATCATCTGTTTTCAAAGACTGTACCATTAAAATAAAATCCCTCTTCCTGATCTGTTTCAAAACTGATGGACAAACCATAAATAGGAAAATCACGTTGTCTTTTTGTAGCTCTTACACTACCAGGAATGTCTTCCTCAGATTAGCAGCAGAAGGAAAAATGACGATGAAACAGAAAATTAGTGATGGTGTTACTTTTGAAAGGTAACTTTTAAGTGACAATTTTTAAGGAAAACATTTTCATTTAAAGTATTATTATTATATCTTGTTTGTTGTCATGGAGTCCTTCATAATGTTAGTGAATCAAGTGACTTCAGTCATCAAATATTTCTTGTCAAATGAGTGATTTTTAGAGAACCAGTGGAAATGCTGGTGTCTACTGAGATTATTGTATACTTCCAAAGAAGACTAAATATGTTTAAGCAGAGAATGCTGTTTTGCCTGAAAGGACAAATCTCACAGAGAAAGGTTATTGCCAAAGATACCTAATATCCTGGTTATAGGTGAAGGGCTGCGTGCTAGCAGAGTGGAAAAGGAATACAGCATGTATGCTGCTCAGCCTAATTATAACATTACAGATGGCCATTACATAAGGAATGCCTCCAAATCAATATCATCCATGCAGAGAGACTTCTAAGTGTATACCTGATCCTGAAAGAGCAGCAGCTTGCTATTTTCCCCCAGGAATCTAGCAGTTGAAGCAGCAAGGAAGACCTTCCCTTCCAAGTTACATTCTTGGTTGTGCTGATTTGGTATTTACATTTGATTTTCCCTCCCTGATCACCATGCTTCCTTCCTTAACATGGTTTTCTTTTTATTGTATGCATGCATCAAGCTGAACCACATATTAGATGGAGACTGTTATGCTTTATTAAAAATGAATTATGTATACCCTGGTTAGGATTTTTTCATTAGAAGGAAGAGTAGGGTGACACAGAGACTGAATTTTGCTGAAAGGGAGTAAACCAAGCTAGCGAGGAAATAATATGCCAAAACCACAGTTGCCAAAGCTACATTTGTCTTCAAGTGCCTACAGAAACTGGCCGTGAGCTTTCAATAACAGCTGTAATTAAGATTAGTGTGTTAGCACGCTATCTGCAAGCACAGGCTCTAGCAAACTGGAAGGAAAAGTAACTGAGTAATACAACAGTAATATAACAGTGGTGGGAATTGGGCTAACAAGTTGCACCATTTAAGTGATGTTTAGGCCTAACACAGAATTAGACAGTAAATAATTTACTATATTTTCATACTAAATGAAAATACCTCCCCATTGCTAGGTAAAGAGCATGTCACCTTTCCTGCCCTGGGCAGCACATAAAGAGGATTGTGTTTGTATCAGTGGTTCTTATAGTTCCCATTTGTAACTAAACATACACTTGTGTGTTTAGTTATGTTCAATTCTATTACCATCTACTTTTAAAATGCAAAAAAAAAAAAAAAGCTACTTTGATGGTGCAATCTGCACAGATTTAAGTAGTGCAGTCTTCCACCTGTGTATGCACAGTTCTAGAATATATTGCTTTTTTACAGCTGACTGGGTAGAGAATTGTGAGGGGTCTGAGCACCAGGGATTTTGGATTTGCCTATGCATCTGTCTTGCTGGATGCACATTCATAAACTAGCCAGAGTAATGCAAATAACTAATGTTCTAGATGAATCAAGGTAATATTAGAGGAAGACCATTGCTGTCTGCTTGGATTTCTGGACATGTGTCTTTTCATAGCAGAATACTCTTCATTAGGATAATGTGCAACTTTTGGGTAGATCAAGCAGTGTTTTTAAAGTGTGCTGGCCCCCGTTTGAAAAAAATAGGTGCCCTGCTAGGTTGCTATGTGTAGCTTCAAATAAGCATTACAGATTTAGCATATGGACTAAATTGAACATACTTAGGCATGATACAGATGGCAAAAGCACATTTTAAGCTTTTGTCAGGTCCCTTTAGTTGTTGGGTTGCATGATGTAGCTACTCCAAATTATGTAAAGCTACTAAATAGCTAGTACAGTCTTTTCATGTGTTACAATTTTTATGCACCCTCATTTATTTTTTATCTTTTAATTGGGACCTTATTTTTAAAATGCATTATCTTTTTAGCATTTAAATAATGAAATTTATTTTCAGTATGATACAGCCTTTGTATGAAATGATACATTGCATGACTAAGTTACATTTCTTGAAAGATTGAAATCCTTACCTAAGGTTCTCACAATGCCAGGAGCTTGCTTATATTAAATAGTGTGGTTAGAGTGCTTGGCTTGTTGATTTAGTTTGTTCTACGTTGCAGTACAGAGCAGCTGTTAGTTTATTACCGGCTTTCTATGGGATTACAATATAAGGATGGGGAGAAGAAGCTGGAATTTGGCAGATTGGTTAATTATGTAAAACAGCATGAGCTATAAAGTTGTTGTCTGGTGCTGCAGCATTGGGATGTCTTGCAGACATCAAAAATACCCTAAGATTTTATTTACAGGAGAAGCTGACAAAGCCACCTCTGCACCTTTAGGTGCACTAGTGGTTAGGTCAGAAAAGGTTGGTATTTTGGCCTTTCAGCTAGAGTCTTCAGGCTGAGGAATACCTCAGAGTAAGGAGGTTTTGTAGGCAAGTGTGTGCAAATGGTTTTTCACGCTGTATGTATGAAGAGATAACGTTTGAAAGAAATGGCAGTCAGAAAGTCATATACTCATGGTATATGAGCTTGGAATATGAGTAAGGCACAGGCCTATAGAAAAAAGGACTTCTGAGATCTTCTGGCTTTCAGCAGCAGTAGTACTGTTTATAACCAAACCAAAAAAGCATCTTGCTCCTGGGATATTCCTTACCTTGACTACTGCTAGCAAAAACTATTGAGTGTATTGTTCACCTGGTGATGAAGGCTTCCAGTTCCCAGCACCGCTTGTTAATACCCACTTCTTGTGTGCCAGTGTTGCCTATAGCTTAAGAGTTTTTCTCCTTCCCTTTTCTTACATCCCTGGTTTGTTTACAGAGAGTACTAATTGCCTCTCAGCTTTCATTTTACTACACTAATTAAACAAGCTTCCATTGGTACCCTCTTTATACTGTCCTCTCTTTGCTTCTGTGGTTGTTCTTGTAGCTTTCCCCTACACATGCTGGAGCTTAAATCATGAATTTTCTAAGACAGGTGACCAGAACTATTCACAGAGCTCCAGATGAGATCTTACCAGTTTCTTGTAGCACATCCCCATCTCTATTGAAAATTTGTCCCTTGATATAGCAAGATTGCATATGTATTTTTGACATCTGTAGCTCTTGGACAGGTTGTATTCATCCCAATTGATTAATACATCTAAGTCATTCTCCTGTTTTATTGTTTTGACCTGATGATTCCCTAGTAGAATTACAGTAGAAATTTTTCCTGTTTCCAGAATGCTTGACCTTGTCTTTGTGCTATTGTATTTTGTCATTACTATCACTTTGGACCTTGAAGGCTATTCAGTTCTTGCACTATGATGTTCTGATTTTGCTCTGTATTGATACTAGTTCAAATTTTATTATTTTTTTAGCCATCATCAAGTATTATATTTATGATCCAGGGCTTTATCTTTATTTTTGTTATAAGGTAATTTTTCACAATGGTTTGTAAGGACCTCCACTCTTAATCTCACTTACAGTTCAATGGTTTCCTTCCACATTGTAGTCTCATTTTTTCTAGTGAAGTCCTTGCTGTTTTGCATTCAGTTGGGTTTTCTGTATCTTACTTACTAGTTTGCCTACAATATGGTATTTTAGGATTTAGTGAAGTACCTGTTTTTGTAAGACACATTGATTTCAGTGGTCTAAAATATTAGTTATTTTCACAATGAGTTACCCTGGGCTATTGTGCTTCCAGCCATTTTTATTTGGGTGAGAATCTGTTCATTAAAATGCAATATGAAGTTGATGAAAATGCTAAATGAAGAAAATTAGGTTCTTCAGTGTCAGAAGAACCATTAGTGACTCTTAGCAGTCTCTCTGAATTTCTTATGAAGTTTTCTGAATGTAAAATGTGATTATCTGTAAGCTCGTCTATGCCTTTTTATGAGACCCTTAATTGTAAGACAGTCTAGGCATACTTTTCAAAAGTATATTAGGTAACTGGAACCCTGGTGACACTTCATTTTTGGATTATAAAATTAATGTAGGCTCAGAAGTACATTGAGTTCCTGCTTGCTTCATGCTGTGAGAACGAGGCAGAGCATTTGACAAAAATTTTTGTAAGATACTAAGTTTTCTTTTTTATGATGAAAAAGAATACCAAAGATATTTTAAAAAAATCGTGAATATTCCACTGGCA
The DNA here is from genome assembly GCF_027887145.1 of Ammospiza caudacuta. Classification (NCBI taxonomy): domain Eukaryota; kingdom Metazoa; phylum Chordata; class Aves; order Passeriformes; family Passerellidae; genus Ammospiza; species Ammospiza caudacuta. Next base: position 10,498,504 of record NC_080632.1, read on the forward strand.
GGCCAGCCACAATATTACAGAGCACCTTAATACACTATTCAAGCCTGTCTTTCTTGAATGGAAACATATGCAAATCTGCTGAAAAAGATCTGTTATTAGTGTATGCCTGCCTTAACTAACATGACTGTTAGACATGATTGTTAGATCCTATCTGTGTCAATCTTGCTAGCCTTCATCTTGATAGTACCTGACTGTCTCCTTTGTATTTAAAAATAGAAATGACAGTCTCTCTCCCCCTACCTTTTTAGCTTGATTAGTTCATAGTTGAAGGTGTGAGACACTCGAGGGAAAAGCTAAATTGAAGGGTTGAGGCTCCATTCTGCATGTGGTTAAGATGCATTGTTCTTCCAGGAGCAATTGCTGCCGTCTTGTCTTTTGTCACAGTCACATGAAAGTCTTCAACTTCAGTGCTTTCTATTGTTTGTCGGTTGTGCTGGTGTGGAAGATGAAGGCTGTTGTGCTGATGGAATAGGGAATGGAGAGGGAAACCAGCCTTTCAGCAGCTGGTGCAGTAAGAAACACTGGGAGATACTTAAGGCTGTGCTCAGGACACAGCAAATGCTGCACCAGGGCAGTGAGTGCTCATCTTCCTGTCGTGTAGGCTTTCTAAACTCATTTATGTGTGAACTGTATTTCTGTTAACGTGCTTGCAGTGTTTTCTCATCATGATGATTTAAATAATTCAAGGCGGAGGTCAGGTATATGTGGTACAATTTGATTTTTGTCCATCATGGGCAGTGATGGAATGAAAGGTTACTGTCTATCGATGACTGTGAGTGGTCTTTCTCCTGTTTTTATCTTAGTGTTTAGTAACACTGGCACCATCAACAATGTGTGATGCTAAGCAGCAGCAAAGAAAACATTACTGTACATGCATCTATACAAAAAAGCTCTTTCAGTGGTTATACAACAGAAGTTGGTAGGATAGGTTTTGTGCCAGGTAAAGAGGCAGTGTTTGGACTGAATACTGTTCAAGGGAAAAGGAACAGAACTTCCTTAGGGGCATGAAAGTATCTCTTTCTTCCCTATACTGTATAGATCCTATCCAAAGAAAACAAAATGTGTGCTTAGTTCTTTCATGATTCCTCAAAATTATTTTAGCATTGGAAATTACACTTGTCATTACTATCTGGCTGTAGTCAACATTATTGTAATTACTTGATGTGATTAATGTTTTTTAAGATTCCGTAATTTTTTGCAACAAGAGCCCTCTTTAATGTGAGTAGTATCATATGAACAAAGAGAAAAAACAGATAAATTTACTGATAAACCTCATTAGTGTATTTTGAGTTCTCTATATTGCAAAAATGTCATTCAGGGTTTTGTCTTTTTGGTAACTGAAGATATTTAAAAATACATGTTTCCACTTTGATAGCATCAGATGAGTTCAAATGCACTAGGGTGAGTCTGGGGATTTTGTGCAGCTCAGGGAATGTGGGGGACAGTGTTTAAAAATGAGACAGTTATGAGAAAGAAACACTAATAAAATGTGAATGTGTCACTTAAGGCTATATGCAGAAATGCAATCTATAGATATTCATCCCCTCCTTCAACCAAATATGCTTTTTTCTTTTGCCAACAGAGGGCCTTTAAGTAGCTGTGTATTGCTACATCTCTGTGTTGAAAATTATCCTACCCAGGGGCAGGTTGTGATCCTTCAGTGCTGTGTTGGCAATTATGAAATGCAGGCCAAAGAGGGAGAAGATAAAAGAAGAGAACTTAGTGCATTTTCCCATGGGAGATAGGACCCAGGGCACAATGGAAGAGGCATCACAGTGATGCCAAACAAACTTCTGGAGCATTCAAGCTCAATTTATTTCCTCTAGTAACCCTGTTTCTGTGAAAATACTCCCAAGTGGAGCAAGGAGGGAGCGTGGCCAACTTTCTCTTCAGGCAAGTTTGGTTTAGGCACTGGAATTGAATGTTAATAGATTAATTTGGAAACTTACTCAACCTGAAACTTCATCTAAGAGAAAAAATGCAGAACTATAATGTGACTGAAAATATTTATTCTGATAAATTTTTGCAGATGCTGCAGCTTAATAACCTTCTGAAAGTGATGTATTTAAGCCCTGTATACCTAGGTTTCAGACTGTCATAGACATTTAAGAAATAATGCAGTCCTGCCCTCCAGAAATACCCTGTGTTGTCAGAAACACAAAATAAAAAAGAGAATTTCTTGAAACTCACTGTTATTAGCAGTAAGTTGCCTCTCTCTTGTATAAACTAGAGGAGTTTTTTTTTAAGAATTTCAGAAGGCATAGGAAGTTGATCCACAAAGATAAATATGGACCTCTGTTTGTTTGTTTATTTATCTTGGGTTGGGATTTTTCTTAAAATGTGAAACTTGATGCTTGTCCCTTTACTTTTTTTTTTCAGATGGAAAGAAAAAGTAATATTTCATGTAATTTTTCAAAGATCTCTTTCAAAGATCTCTTTCAAAGAGTCTTTCTTCTGTGATGTGCTTGAAGACTATTATTTTTATAATGAATAATTATCACTGTTATTATTCAGATATGCTTGACCAAAAAGAACTTAGTTCATCCCATTTCGCAGTTACTACTATTTGCAGTTAAAATCAGAAGTGACTGTATGTCCCTTTTTTAATGCAGAAGCATCTTGAATCCTTCTACATTACACCTAGGTCATAAAATGAAACTTGTTGAGAATCAAACATAATGAAGAAAAAGGAAATTACAAAAAGAGAGATCAGGAATAAAAGAGGTGGATGTGTAGAGGATAAGTCTGATGAGTGGGAAGGAAATAGGTGTGCCAGAGCTCCAAGATTTGGTTCTAAAACCCCCTGTGCTTTGGAAGAAACTAACTTAAAGGCTGTAGCCTGCAAAATTCAGGAAGTTAGTGTGGGTCTCTAAGAAATGTGAAAAGTATTTTAATTTCCCCTTCTAATCTTCTAATTGTAGAATACAACTAATGTACTAGAGTTAATATTGTGAGACTGTTGTAGCTCAGAACAGGCCAGTTTTATTTGTCTGTGAAATGAAAGGCTGGTTGGAAACTCTGAAGTATTGTCAGTCTTCATGTATCTAGGGAAGATAGGATTATGTTTCTGTGTAATCCTATACACATAGCAGAGTACAGCAATTAAAATATTGACCATTATAACTCTATTCGTAAAAGCCACTTAAAAAAGTGGTACAGCACATACTTACATTTTTATTCCTCTTTTGGCAGGTCCCAGGATCAGTATTTTCCTTGGTATTGGTGTCCAGTCATCCTTGCAGTTGATATTTAGGATATTCTTTTCAGAAATATTCTAGTTACCAATATATATTGGTAACTAGAAATACGTTTCAGTGAAGTTGTGGAAATAGAGCATTTAGAGTTGAGATGTAAAAGTAGGTTATAATTGGAGGCTTATGTGGTTTTTGGCTAAATCTAAATGTAATTCATTGTAAATCTAATATGCAGATAAAAGAAGTCCTTATACAGAAGATTTAATTGTCTAGTGGCAAGGTATTTTTTTTCAGATAAGTGTTACAGGTATACTTGCGTATGCATTCTGGACTGACCGTATGGTTAAAGTATTCATTAGTATTTTATATATTTAAACACTTCGTACTTGTAGGCACTGTTAAACATTCCTATATAAACATTTTTTGTGTAAATGTAGATGGGAAAAAAAAAAAAGACTAGCTTCCAAGTTGCTCACTAAATTATTGATAATTATCTAGCTATGTGCTACTTGCTGATCCTGCATTGTACTGTAAAGTATGTGTCATGATTATTGCCTGCCATTAGGTTGGAGCTGCTAGCAGTGATGTAATTTCATCTTTGTGTTGTGGAATTGGATGCAACTACTTACCTAAATTGAGGGGGTTTTTTTCTCAGTATAGTTGAAAAGAGCTCCTGGTTTGATTGCAGGAAAATACCTACATTCTAACAGTTTATTTTCCTGCACTAAATGGAAAGTTTCTGTGTTAGTTACTTGAATCTGACCACACTGATGTGGCTTCTTTATGAAGCTTGTGTCACCCAACCCATGATTTGCAGAAGTACTGCTCCGGTACTTCTTGCTTCCTGGCTTTTTAAAGTATTCCTGTTAAAAATCAATATGAAGAATTTGCTTGAAACCTTCAAGTCTTTAAAAACTGCTTCCAAATTTTAAGTTGTCTCTACGTTATTCATGAATAAGGTAAATAACTTTGTCCATTGCCTGTGTTTGACACTGGAATAAGAGAAACAGTGGGGATTTTTTATGGTTATAATTTATTTCTCTTTCCCCTTTTTTCACTTCTCACTACAAAAATATTGGCAAACTATCTCTTAGAGAGCACCAGCAGCCTTCTATTCTTAAGTACATCTCTAAATAAATTAATGTACTGCCAAAATGGAGTCAAAGTTGAAGGATAGTAGACTGACTATCAGCAGAAGGTGTCAATGGTCTAATGGTGAAAGAGACTTACCATTTTTACCAGACACTCATTTGTCCTGTATTTTGTGATTTTATCTGTGACATTTGTCACAGCACTTTGTATATTTTTTATAGCATGATAGCAAATGTTCAATAACCTGATCTGTGGTGTTTAGGCTCACTCTTACCAGTTATCAGTTTAGAAAAATCAACTTTTAGTTTTGCAGTATTGGATTTCTTTGCTGCTATACCTTCATCCACATATACAACACATATACATAAGAAGTAAAGCTTAGTCTGTTATAATCCAGATTCATCATTATTTGCAAACCAGTAGGAACCAGACATTGTGCTTGGCCAAAATCACTTATGAAACTCAAAGTCCTTTCTCACCATGTTAATTTGATCTTGTATAAATGTCACCAAAACAAATGACAAAGTAAAATGCCACATGCAAGATACACATATATGAAAAACTGCTGCAAATAACACTGACTGCAGTTTTTTCACCACAGATGCTCAGCCTTGAGAGTCAGTGCACTTGTTTGAAGTGTTGCTGTTTGTGAGAAGGAAGATTGTGCTGTCATTTCATTGAATATCTAATTGTGGATTGATGGGGAAGCAGTCTGTAGAATTGATGCATGTTTCATAAATGATCTTGAGTTAATTACTTGTACAGTGTTGTGGAGTTTAAGGCTGCAGATTCAGGCACAGACGTTAGAGGGTAGATGGGAAAACTGTCTGTGTAACATTCTTTGATTGCAGGACAATGTGCTGTTTTTTCATAGCATTTCTCTCTTTTTAGAAGGTGTATAATGATGTGTAGACAAAAGTATCAGGACGAAGAATAACAGTTGTGAGATAAAAAAATTGGGATATTCCTTGAGAATTCTTGGAAAAGTTAAATGAGTGATTGCCAAAAATTAGTTAAGTGAATTTAAAAGCACAGTCTGAGGCAGACAACTCCATAGAAAATTTTAGCCCAAGAATTGTTTCGGCAATGTTGCAAAAACTCTCCTTGAACAACCCCAAAATCCTATGTATATTCTTATGCAAACTGAGATTGGATGAAGTAGTGTAGTGTATATGAAGACATTAGATAGCTTGAATGTATATGCATAGTCTTAAAGAGAGTTGACTTATTTCTTTTATAGGTCAGTACTTCTGTAGTAATTTTTAATGAATTCCTCATACTTTGGAAATTTATTTTAAGTTATGTGTAAGGCCTTAAATCTTAGTTAAAAGGAAAATGTCTTACATGTTGCTCCACTTCCCCTAAGTTTACTCTGTGTTACTCTGACCATTTTTGTGTCAGTTAATATCTTAATACACGACAAGACAAAAGCTTTCTTGTAGAAATTTTTGGATACTTCTCCAAGACTTGCTGTAATTTGACAAAATAAGCAGTTTAGAGAGAGAAGCTGTTACTTGTTGGGAACAATACAGCATATTCTGCTGTGATTTGGTTGCTTGTAGCTATTGACTAAATTTGAGGCACTTCTAAATTTGTTCACAAGATGTTTCAGAAATATTTACATGCTATTTTTATTACTCCAGACATGTTTTTTAAAAAGGCACAAGACAGTTAGAAACTGGGCTCATGTTTTATTTTATCCTATTTTTGAAAAGGAAGGACTTTTAAAAAATCGAATTGGATTTTTTTTTTGCCTACAATAAAAGAGTGCTAAGCACTAAACAGGGTCACAAGTTTTGTAAACTTGACTTAGTAGACAAGAGATTTTAGTTTGCATTGTGATTTATGGGATCTGGGATTTTAATATGGTAATTGTGGACTAAGCATTTTAAATACAAGTCTAGAATGGATTTGAAGCTGATAGTGATAAAATATTGCCTGTTATTAAAGCAATTAATAGACATTTCTTAACAGATATGCACCTATAAATATAGTTGCCTTTCATTTTTTATTTCATAACTATTGCATCATTCATTTTAATGGCTTTTATGTGACAATAAATTGCAAAAAGTTTATCACTGAAGTCAAATCTTCCTCTAAAACTCTCTCTGCACATTTTAAGATAATTTAATCTTTGTTCTTGTAATGTGCATTTTGAAATACTTTTTTGACTGCACCATTTGTTACATTATTTAAAAAAATACGAATTTTAATAAAAAGTGAAAGTCTCTCCCTCCAGAATTGAAACCCCAAATAAATTACAGCTAGCGTTTTATACAGAACAGAATTAGTGATTCCTTTATAATGTGTGCATTAGCGTTTTCTGACATTGCCCTGTCTTTATTAAGGATTTGAGACGAGTGCTTACAGTTAAATTGCTTGACATTACTTATTATAATTTTGCAATTATATTGCACTGATAGAGATACCTAAAATATAAGTTGGCTGACTAAACACAATACAAGTTTATACTGTTGGATTAAAAAAACCCAGGCTTTCTTAAATGTCTGATGGAATTTCTAGTCATGCCTGACTGCTGTGGTCTCATTGATGTGAGTGGACAGCTCTTACATGTTTAGATGTTTAAATCACTTACAACAGAATGTGTAAATTGGATGGTAATGTAGACTAAAAATTTAACAATTTCAGCCTCTAGACAGTGAGACAAAGACATGTTGTAGGAGAGAGAGCAAAACATGTGGGGATGTGCCTACGTAGAGGAGTATTACAGGAGAGCAAAAAATAGAAGCTAAGTGAATGAAGAAGTAGCTCAGCTGGATTGCAAATTGTATGGTGATTTGATAGAAATCCAAGTTATATTTTTTTATCTCTTAAGTTCTGATTTATGCAGTCCATTGTGCTTACAGTATCTTGGTCCTGGGTAGTTTTACAAAACATTATCTTTAGACTTCCTTCATTATACAGTTATAACCAGTAATTGCAAAACCAGGATTTTCTTTCTAGGAGCAGAGATTACTTTGCTTAGGACAAAATGCTGTATACCAGAAAGACACAACACCTGCTGTTCAAGAAATAGTGAAAATGCAAGACAGCTCTTCAACTTCCACTCAGTTACAACTAGAAAAGCCTTTAAAATATTTTTAAATTTTTAATTCTGTAGTGGGTTTTTTTTGTGGCCTGTGTACGATGTGTGGGAAACCCAATCGTGAACAAATGCCTGGTTAGCATGTTTATTTTATGATCAATTCATACATTGCACCTTCCTATGCTTGCAAGATGGGCTGCATAATAAGCTCAGATGGTTATTATGGTGTTGGACTGATCTTGATGTTAAAAAACAGTCTGTGAAGACAACTGTTTGTGGTGCTGCTTTTTCACTGTGTTTTGTTGGAATGTAAAAGAAATGTATTGTTCAATTGTTTTCTTTCACTATGTAATTACAACAGTATAGTTTATTCTTCTTTATTTTAGCTACTGGTCATTCATTTAATCAAATGCAGCCTGAAATTATGATACATATGAAAGTGTATACTGATTTGGGGAAGATAAATTTCTCATAATGACTCAATTCTTCATAAGGCATATTAATAAATAATTTCTAATTTATTAACTGAATCCTTAATTTATTCAGCAAACTTTTATTTACTGTTCCCTTATGGCAGATCCAGATTTTGAGTGAGGTTGGGGGTGACTAAACTTGCTGAACACACAGATCAAGCTATTTTTGACAGTGTAAAACCTTGAGCAGGAAGTTTGAACTGTATGTTCTCCAAAATCCCTTTCATCTTCACCCACTCTCTGAATCTGGAAAGGCTTCTTGAATTGCCTGCATAGATGGAAAAGTGTAAGGGTGGAGATGCAAAACAGGATCCTGCTCAACATTGCTGGATTTGCATTAATTCTTCCTTACTGCAGAAAGTTAGCTGTTTTTCCAGATACAGGAGTAGCTGGGTGCACATGCTTTGGGTGCCACATTTAGTGGTCTGGCCTGAAGTGCAAAACAAGACGTGGTCTTTGGACTGCATGTAAAAGTACTAATGTTAACTGCCCAAGTTGTTCTAGAAGCTACTTTACATTTGTACACTTCTCTTAGTGAAATGGAGAAAGAGGCAGGCAGGAAGTAATTGCTGGAGAACAAAAGCTAATTAATGGGAATTTGTGTTCAAGCCTTTCCTTGTAAATAGTTCTTAACTTTTGTTTGCTTATCCCAATGGCAGAGATTCTTAGGTTTCTTCTATACATTCTACTGGGGCAAATATTCTTTCTAGCTCTATGGATATTAACATTAACTCTCTCTGACTGCAGTTTGGCCTGTTTATTAGTTTTGCCATGAAAAAGACCATGGAACACAGATCTCTCTTGTAACAGTCTTCTGAATGTATCAAATTCTGAAATATATGCCCTTCATAAATTCTTTTGTTATAAACAGATTATTTTTCAGTGTTTTAGTTCATCGTATTCTCTGAATGTTACTTCGTGCTGGTGCTTTTCCCTGAATTCATTTCAGTTTGTGCTCATTTTATGTGAAATAACTGAAATCGGACACAGCTCATGCTTTTTCTTCTACAAAGAAAAATCCCTAAACAAAAAACCTCTGTGTCTTGTATGCAGCAGTTCTCTTAAAGCACTAGAGAGGGCAGCATCCTCCCACTGTTTATTCAGTTTGTGGCCTGAAGTAGGTTCAGGATCCTTTTCTACAGAAAGGGGTCACCTCTGAACATTTCAGCATTAAATTTCGTTCAGTAATGGTGGCATGGTTCCTTTGTTGGCAATGGCTTTGTTTTCTGTTTTCTCCAAATCTGGAACCAATTTTCGTTCTGTAGTAAAAGAAAAGGAAAGGGAGCTATCTGCATTTGAAACACTTGATTATTAGAGTTCTGAGAGGTTGATTGCTTTTTTTGCATTTTTCTTCCTGTTTGCACTCTTCTCCATCCCCCTTACCCCTACCTCCCAAAATCTGTCACACTGAAAAAGAGATTAAAGAGGAGCATTAAAGACTCTGTAGAGTCTGACTGCAGAGGTCACTCTTCTATAGAGAAAACAATCTAAGACGGTTTTTTTTTTCCCCAAGGAGAAAATGAAAAAGTTTCAGGAAAGAAGACCGTAATGCAAATCTTTCCATTGGAAAGTCTCTGAAAAGAACAAAAGCTGGCTTAAGAAGATCAGAGAATTCTTCATTCATTTTGATGGGAGCAAGCATGACTCTTTACTCTTGGGGCCTGAGCTTATGGAGAAGAATGCAGCTTTTTTTTTTTTTCCCTAGGAACACTTGAATCTATTCCTTGGGTTTTATTTCATATTCCATTTCCCAAAGAAACATATGAAGAAGAATGAATATATCTACATGTAACTCTACCATTTTAAATCATCATTTAAAAAAATAATAATTCCAGAGCATCTAGTATTTTCTGCATCCTGTGCAGGTCTTGTCCACTGTGACTAAATGATGCTCTATGGCAGGAAAAAATAAAAGTGATGAAATGTTTGCATGTTATGTGGTTACTGCATGAAGGAGGGAAAAAGCAGGGAGGGTGGAAATTGTTTGTGTAATTGTCTTGTCTGGATTGCGCTTCAAATATACTGTAAGTCTAAAGCAAAAACAGTGGTAGAGATTTGTTAGTCACAGTAAATTTAATATGCAATTGATTTCACTTGTGTGTGGCACTGTATTAACTTTACAAGATATTTTTCCATGGAGAAGTGATATTCATGGAGCCGTGGTTACAAGGCACATGTCATTTTTAGCCGCTCATGTTTGTGCCAGTCAAATGTCTGAGACATGTCAGTGTAAATATTATTCTGAGTCCTCTTCAGAAACTTCTCTTGAAAAAAATCACTTCAGCATCCTTTGTAGGTGGGTAAGGCACACTGTTAAGTACAGGTTAACTTAGTCTGGATAAAACTGAAATGTGATTGTATTTGGAGTTTTCGTTACAATTACAATAAGATGCTACATTGCCTGATAGTTATCATGTTGCCTTGTCTGTGGCCATGAGTATAGGATTGTGTGAGGATATAAAATTGCTCGTTTTTTTACTGGAAAAAAAATCCCGCAATACCATCCTTTTACTGAAAAATCAAATAGCCTTATTTTTTTTCCCCTTTTACAAATTCTTTGAATTTCCTATCCTTTAAAGCTCATTATCTGGCTATAATCACTTTAGACACTATTATTGAGGGGAGGATTAAAAAACAATGGCATTGTTATATGAATAAAATTGTATTAACAATAAGGATGGTATTTATTGCAAAAATAAACTCAGTTACTGGAAATTCTTCCTCCAGCCCTCAAGCTTTTGTTGACATGCAAAACAGATTTTAAGTAAGTAAATGAATTAAAATATAAAGCAAGCAAACAAACTGACATATGCCTCTGGCCCACTTATAGTTTCAAATGACTTCTGAAATTTGAGATTGAATTCACTTTTTTCCCAGAAAATATCTAGGTATGCTGGTTTATAACTTATAATTTATCATTTGTAACAGCTGCTAGGTAGTGAATTTTCATAAGCCCTGAATGCTGTGAATAGTGTAATTGTGATTTTTTGAAGGTTAATAAGAGGTGTTATTCTCTACAATCTTCCATATTCTTTCATTAAAAGCAATGAAAACACTGGCCTGAAAGACCATATGAAACATGGAAAACAGTGGTGAATACACATATCCATCCACATGCTACTATTCTGCATGTTTAATTTGCACAATGGAGTCTCACTAGTCTATCTCTCAGAGCAGTATCTGTTTTAAAAATCAGATCTTTGTCTTTTTAATTCTTGACTCTCTTTTATTATGCATTGCTGTTGGACATCCCATCAGGATGGAGTTAAACACTTCCCTGACAAAGCTGAAGACAAGTATTATCTTTCTTTACTTAAGTATATTTAATGGTAAATATTTATGGACCAAACTTTCTCAACAGTGTAGGCTAATTCTGAAACATAATTTCCACTAACTATAATTTCCACTTTTGGAGTAGTCAGTGCTCCATTGTTTAGGGAGCTTTCTTTTTCTGTTTTTCATGAGTCTTTGGATTCTACGCGTTTGTCGTCAAAATAACTGAAGAACAGCATTGTTCTGAATTCCTCTTTTTCAGCTTGAGTCCATTGTCACATCTTAAGCTGTGGTTCTGCTGTCACAAGAGCTTTTATTGCTGTTTCTGAAAACACAGAGCTCCTGTAGTAAATCAGTAAAGCCCAGCCTGGTGCCTCGGGAGGGGCTGTCACACCCGATGCTGCTGCCTGTTGCTGCGGGCACGGGGGTTATCGTGACCTTGCTGTTTATTGTGCCAAGGCCAGCCAGCTGAATGCTGCTGCTGCACGAGGAGGAGTTGGCTGCTGCTGGCAAGCAGGAATGCTTCCTCTCATCTACAGAGGTTGCTGTCACGGTCCCTTGTGTCTCTTCCTTTAGAAGCATGTAGGTTAGATACTCCACTGGTAATAAACCCCTGCAGAAGCTGCATAGATTTCTGTTGTTTATTAGTAATTATGTTGCAAAGATTTTTTACCTCTTTCAGAAGCAAGTTCAAATGTGCTTCTTTTTAGAATTGCTGAATTTTATAATTCAGAATGTATATGGTAGTCCCAATAATGGAATGATTCATGTGGCAGCTCAGACCTTTGGTTTCTGGAAATTATTTGCATTACCAGCTACTGTGAGCACAAGTGTGAGAGAAAGAGTAATATGATTATTACAGAGCAGGAAAATATATGCAGGAATTGGAGAGACAGGAATGGCTGGGAGAGTCCACAAGGTTATTATCCAAATCTTGGTCTTAAAGTTTGTATTTCTTCACAGAAACTGACAGCAAAGAGATTTCATATGAGTTTCTATTATGACAGCTGCTGCACTTGTGATTTCATTTTGTGAAGCATTGCTATTTTGAGCAATGCTTCATATTTTAGTTCTGCAAGTTTTACTCAACAGTGGATATTTAAGGAGTTGCTCAGCTTTTTGTATGAACGGTGCCGTTCCTAGAGGAAAAGTGTTGGCTGGTATATCAACACTGTATGTATTTCTCCTGCTGATTAATTAGATCTAAAATAGTTCAGATGTTGAAATAGCACTTCTCATTGCTAATGGATACCTGTACTGACACCTAGTCTGAAAGGGAATCTGCTGGAATCTTCGGCATATATTTAGGAGTTACTGAGTAGACCTCTCTAACCTTTTCCCATTTTCTATGTATAAATATTAAAAGCTCATATTTTAAAATTCATTACCAAAGTCAGGTTTTTCCCTCCCGTCCCCAGTTATTCAATTTCTATAATTTTTGTTACTGTTATGCTGCTTTTGTAATCAGATTCAAGAGTTACTAAATCATATAGTGAAATAAGATCTTTTCATCTTAGGGGATACTAGCATAGCATTTAATTGTTTTCATAGTAAAATAATATACTCTAATAATTAAGGCCATGGTACTTCAGTGTATTTACTGCTGCAACTGGTATGGCTATGTGTTTGAATATTTATGTTGATTGCATGAATCTGTTTTGGCAGATAAATACTTTGTCATATAAATACTTAAGCACAAATATGGGCTGGGCAGAGGATGGGTTGAAAGCAGCCCAGAGATGAAGGATTTGGGAGTGCTGGTGGATGAGAAGCTGGATGCAGTCCAGAAAACCAACTGTATCCTGAGCTGCATCAAAATCAGTGTGGTCAGCAGGGCAAGAGAGGGGATTCTGTCCCTCTGCTCTGCTGTGCTCTGGTGAGACCCCACCTGCATCCAGTGCTGCATCCAACTCTGGGGTCCCCAGTTTAGGAAGGACGGGGAATTGTTGGAATGAGTGCAGAGGAGGGTCACAAAAATTGTCATAGGGTTGGAGCAGCTCTCCTATGAAGAAAGGCAGGGAAAGCTGGGGTTGTTCAGCCTGAAAAAGAGCAGGCTCTAGGGAGACTTTATTGTAGCCTTCCAATACCCAAACAGGGCCTATCAGAAGGCCAAAGAAGGACTTTTGACATGGCATGTAGAGATGGGACAAGTGGGGAATGGTATTAAATGGAATGAGAATAGATTTATGTAAGATATTATCAAGACAGTTCTGTACTGTGAGGGTGATGAGGCACTAGCACAGGTGGATGCCCCATCTCTGGCGATGTTCCGGGTCAGGTTGGGTGGGGCTTTGAGCATCCTGGGCTGGTGGGGGAGTTCCTTCCCATGGCAGGGGACATGGAGCTAGATGATCCTCAGGGTCCCTTCCAAGCCGTACCATTTTAGGATTTGATATTGAAAAGAAAGTGTCATCTAAGGGGAGAAATTAATAGGGGTAGAATGAAACTGAAAGATATCTGGAGCTGTGTGATTCTTTTATGCAGTTTTATTGTACTTGGGTGTTTTACTTTTGCTGTTGCAGCTAAGTTTTTGACCAGTATCTATCTCTGAGAACAATGAACTTTTTTTTTATTTGGTCTCTTTTCAAAGTCTTCCCTCCTTATTTTTGTGTGTAAGAATTATCTTTCATCCTAACACTTTTCTGTAATGCTTCCTCCGACATTTAAAGAGCAATTTTATTCCTTAATTGCCATTGTATTGCAATCCTATGTAAGCCAGGCTACTTTTGTTGCTAGTGTAAAAAAGCTTCCCATTCTCAGAAATTCCTAGCATCCTTTTCCTGTTCTTCTGCCAACTTGAATCATATTTTTTGTAAATGGATCACCGGATTTGCCTGTCTCAGTTCTGATGAGGTCTTACTGGTACCCTGTGCTGTGGTTTCCAGAGTTTTCCACCAATTTTATGGCTGGGTTCCTGTTCTTGTCCTGTACTTTACAAGATAGTAAACCTTGTGTCATCTCTGCAGTCAATGTTTGTGTTCTCATCCCCTAGCAATCTGAACCTCTTATTTTTTCCTTCCAATTTTGGAAAAAAGGGCAGAGGTATCAAACATAATTTCTTCCCTGCTAATCTTGAGAGCAGGATGTAGAGTGTTCTGTAAATCCTTGACTAGATGAAAAACTACAGAGTGATTTTACATACCATCTGGCAGAGAGAGCCCATGCAAGAAAGAGAAGTCATAAATGCCTCATCTTACCTGGGCCACACAAGTATGTGTGCACACAGGTGCATAGCCTGTTAAGGACCACACTTAGCAGTTATCAGTTTGTTAGCTTTCCAAGTTTTGTTTTGTTTTCTTTACTTAATTACATACTCGGCGATATGTAAGATCTGTTTCCTTTCATTGCCATACAAGTTCTCAGATTTTTTTGGTTGTTTTCCTGGTATGTTTTAAAAAAATGCCAAGGTCTTGCCTTTCAACTCCTGAAATATTCAATAAGATTTCACTGTTGTTCTTATATGTTATTGTGTGGGAGCTCTAATCCAACAGACCTTTTCCGTGTGGTAAAAGTTGCACCTGTGATACTTCTTTTCCTTTCATGGGACTACTCAGATAGTTGGAAATTATCAGATTTATATGTTCTGTTGCCTTGGAGCAACTGGGGTGAGAAGATAAGAATTACTGCATCTGCCTCAAAAATTGCATGGGGGATTTATGTTTGTATTTTCTTAAACAAGGTTGATTCATTCATCACTTCAGTTGAGTACTGAGAAAAATGACATATGCTTTCTGGGTTGTTAAGTTTTGTTTTGCTTGTGGTTTTGTTTTGATTTGTTGATTGGTTCTTTTTGTTATTTTTTTTGTACTCTTGTTGGTATGTCATGTTGGATGGTGAGATTACTTCCAAGCCTGAAAGCAAGGTAGTCTTGGATGCTAAATACATATGCTTCAGAGCACTCTAGGGTCACTTAAATGGTTAGTTTAAACAAATGACAATATTAAATAGAGACATACTTTGATAAAAGTGCAAGTGTTGGAGTATTGAAATGTGTAATCAATATACAATAATACTGCAGCAACAGAAACTGCATCTGTTGAGTTCTTGCACATTTTGTCACCTTTTAAAATGTTCTTCTGAAACAATGGATTTGCTATATTTTCAGAAAAAATTCTCTTGGAGTAACATCTCTCTTGATAAAATTCTAATTGTGTGTGAGTCTATATTGACTTGTTGGAGACATACAGAAACTCAGTTCTTCTCTCTGAGATTACTGATTAAGTGAACAGTTATAGGTGACTGTTGTTGTTGAGGGTTTTTTTCATCTGTAGTAAATGGATCAGTATGTAAAGTCCACTTGAAATATATTGAAAAAGCAGTCTAAATAAAGAACTCAAGCTAACTGAAATGTGATTGAAACTCATTACTTCAAGTATAGACAAAGGAAGTTGGTTTTGGTCTCAGGAAAACAGGCTGTATGTGAGGCTGGCAATTTTATGGAAGTGACATTTGTGAACAATAGTGTTACAAGAACTCCTCTTACAAGATAAAGACATGTTTGCACATATGTATCTCATGGATATCATAATGTTTAGGGAATGCTTAAGCATAAGTGTACAATCAGTGTTTCAGATCTGTTCTGCCATCTTACTGAGAGGAAATTGGACAACAAATCTAGCCCGGTTATTTTAGTTTTAAAAATATATCCAGTGTCCTCTGAATTGTTTACTTCTTTTATTCTTAGCATTTCTTTGCATTCTTTATTCTTGGCAGTTTGTATATTTACGTGATATTATGGATACTAAGAGCTGGATTGTTAAGAAACAAAAATTTACCTTTATGAAACTTATGTTCCGAAAAAAAGCCTTTCTTTAATATCCATAAAATTCAAGATCACTTTTTCACCTAATTTCTAGCACTTAAATTAGCTTTCACTGTGCACGTCAACATGCTGTGGGTCCCATGATTCTCATGTCGTTTTTGTTTTATTTAATTCTGAACAGAGGCTAGAGGGCAAAAGTATAATTCAGCTTTATGGGGTAATCTTAAAGAAGCTGAAGCAGACTGAGTAGATGAAGTATTATTGCTACTTGTTCTTGAAAAGAATGACTCTTTAGTTTTGAAGATAAAAGATACAACAGGGTGCAAATCCAAAGAAACTTACCTGTGTGGAATGAATGATTGTTGTCTGTTATCATTTAATTTTTCTATGGACACTGACCACCCTTCTAAGAATGTTTTATGAGAAGTGCTACAAGTAATGTGATAAAATGAAAATGGAGAGCCAAGAAATGCTACTTTTAATGTCCCTTGCCTAAGAATGAAAAAAAAATTCTGTTTCTGAATTCCTTTGGAGTCCCCACTGTGGTTCCCCCAAGTAGCTGGAGAGGTGCATGGCTGATGGCAAGAGTCTTTGGCTGCAATCTGGCTGCCAAGGAAAGCATCCAAGTTCATGGGATAAAGCAGTAGGAGCAGTATTTAATAAATACAGTGCTGTTCCTGCCCCAGCAAGCCTGAGTTCCCCTTCTGTGAGATTCTTTACTCTTTCTTAGCCACCCAGCAGCTCTCAAGCCTCCACTGAGTAAACTCAGGCTCTGGGATTGTCATCTTCCTCTAAGTCATATGTTGCTTTATGGTGCTATAAGTGATGAATCAAATCTTCTTGATGGAAGCTTTTTAATAAAGGTGAATTTTAGACTGCTACTGACATGCTGAAATGTAGTGACCAAATCTGAGAATTGGGTAAGACAGAGTAATACACAAATGTAGCCAGGACAATAGGGATGGTCCTAAAAAGACAACTTTACTTAAGCAGTTGCTATTGTGAAGTAAAACAAAAGTTTGTGGGAGCAGAAAAATTTCTCCATGTTGAGTGGAAGAATAAGGCAGTGAGAAAACTAATGAACATTTCCTTAATGAATTGCATTTTGATGGAAGGTTTTGCATTTGTGTAATGTGTCTTATGTGACTAACAAAAGGACAGATCTTCACAAGAGGTGAGGTTTGGTGGGTGCCATTGTGTGTAATCCTTTTCTAGAATTGCACCCCTTAGGCTGACCTAGTGGAGTACTGCCTTCCCTAATGCCATATAATGGTAATTATTAAAGTTTTCTGGAAGCTGTATAAAAGAAGTTATCATTTGGATGAAAGTGCCATATTTTACAGGAATTATTCTTTCTTAAGTATGCTCATTTGAAAGTTCAAGGATGCTGTATCCTACTAAGCCACTGGTGTTTCTATTTTCAGTACTTTGTGTGCTGCTTGAGTCATATTGATTTCAAAATACTTTTATAGTGTACAAAACAGGAAGAATGTAATAGCCTCATACGGCAACTGAGATGTTGGTGTTTTTTTTCCCCTAATTAAAGTATTTATTAAAATTGCAACAGGAATTGCTCAATGTAACAAGAACCTGCATTTTCTTTGTTTGCAACCCAAGCTACTGCTTGAACTCATTCCAGCTGTTTCTTGTTATTGTTCAAGTGGAAGCATTATCTGCTGTGGAAGAAAAGTAAGGGATATACTTTCTTTTAATGTCTTTTCTAAATGTAGGAACATGCAATTTTGCAGGTCAGAAGTGGGGAAGTCTAACAATACCAAATTACTGATGAAATAATAATTTTCCTTGTGTCTGTGTTATCATTGTTTGATCTATTTATTTGAATGTCATTATAATAATATCGTGTAACACCAACTTGCTGTAATTAGGGTACTTTTTGTTTCCCTTACTCTGAATATTCTAAAATACACAAATTCTATCCACACAATGGATAGAATTTCATTTGTGAAATAGTGTTGGCAGTTCACATTTACATGTGGGTTTTGTTTTGTTTTAGTGAGAATGCTTGCACAATTTTTACTTCTAAAGTAAGCTGCGAAATGTAGGAACAGTGTTAGTGTAGTGTTAGTGTTTTCTGCTTCTAATATCTATGGGTACCAAATACTTGCCCTTTCTTCAGGCAGAAAGAAAATCCCTAGAGCACCTGCTTGGTTCCTCTCAGGAGGTTTTAAGTTCTGGGATTTGATGGTTCCACATAGCCGGTCATGTCCTATGAGTGATCAACAGTCTGCCAGATTTCCTGCACAGACATTAACAAGTCTGGTGGAAATCATCCGGTAGGATTTATTTTTGTGCTCTTAAGAGACTTGATTCATTTTTTCCCCTCATACATGCTTGTGATTTCTCTGAAGGGCAGGGACAAATACCAGAGCCTGAAGCCATCACCATCAATGTGCACCTTCGTCCTGGAACAGAGAAAGCTTGCCTTTTGCTGTTGCATGATCCCCATACTAGGAGGGAAAGGTGGGTTCCCATGGGATGCTAGGTGTTTTAGCTAACAGCATTTGAACAACTGTGCACTCAGCCTCTGGTTTCCACATACAATTCATACCCTGAGTCACATGTGGCTAGACACATGTGTTGCATCTGAAGAAGACCATCTGAAGTCATTGCCTGTTATAAGCTTAGGTCCCACATAAGATAAGCCTTTATTATTACTGATGGAATTCTTGGTTTAAAGAAGGAAGATACCAGTGATAATGTTACATTTGTCAATATAAAGGCTTCCCAAATCTGAGGAGTGCAGGGTAGTTTGGACTTTCTCCAAAGCTTGAGGAGGTGACTGGGTTATTTCTGTAGCTGCTTGTAAACTGTAACAATAGCAGCTTAAACAGAGAAAAATTACAGGATAATTTTGAGCATGGGTAAGTCTTAAGCATTTTGCCCCAAAATGCATAATGAACTTAAAAGAGCAGAATATCAAGTCCAAATTTCATAAGGCATAAGCCTTGCCTTTATCCATCTTCCTCTTGTACTGCTGATCCCTGCTCTTTTACAATCTTTTAAATACAGCCTTTTTGCAAGCTGGTCCTTTGCTATTCTTACATCCTCTGCTTTTCACTTCTCCATACCTTTACTAAGATCTCTCTTTCTGTGAGAATACCTCAAGAGTGTGAACCAGGCTGTGCTGAACAGCAGAGAAATGGGAGGATGATGTAAGGGCAAAGAAAAGGGTAATTAGAGCATTCAGTATTCAGAAGTATCTCCTCAAAGAATTCACATAAATGGAAAGAAGGATTAGGCCTCTGAATTAAGGGTCTGCCAGGAAATCTGTTGCTTTGAAGACCAAGGAAATAAATGAATAAAAGCTTCACTAACATGGGGTTAAGATTATTCATTGGTGCTCTGTAGTTTTTGAGGATGTAGAGAATAGCTAATACAAAGACTCTAGAAACCAGAAAGTGCATGATTTAATGTGTTCGGCTTCCCCTACAGGATTTTAATTCTGAATTTCTGGAATCATGCCTTGCTATATCTTTACATGCTCTACACAGCCTCTGCAGGTGCTCTAACAGCTCTGGGCACAGCACACCTGGGCTCTTTGCCTGGCAAAATTTGGATTTTAAATAGGTATGGTAAGTAGGGGCTTTTCCCAGCACTGAGATTACTCTTCACAAATTATACCCGACTTGCCTGGGGTTTCATTCTGAGATGCTCCTTTCATTTACCCATTGCTATACTTTCAGGATTCATTGTCATATATGCCAGTAGGCTATTAGTAATTCCATGACACGGAGGCATTTTTGTTCATCTCTAGGGAACTTTTCCCACACAATCAATTCAGTTCAGCCCTGAAAGGAGGCATTCTTGATTCCTTGGGATAAATATATACTCTTTTCAAATCACAAGATGCAGCTCCTCCGGGCTGCTCTCACTAACAATTCCACTGGTTGCCACACTGAGTGTTAACATAGTGAATGCAGCTGGAGTGTTTGCAAATATGTGCTGGAATGCAAATGTGTGAATACAGCATAAACAATAACACATTGTTCTAGTTCATTCACATTTCTATTCATGTATCTTGTCGCAATTTTCAGGCCCCTGAGAACCATCATCTAGTCTGGCCCCTTGGCTATCCTTTCTGTATGGATTTCTCAGACAGTAGCTTTCTTCAGAAGTTCATCCTCGCGCTCCAAAGAAATGAAAAGATGGACAACCTCTACTAATTGCAGAGGTTTTCCTATCCATGGACACTTGTCACTGAGCCATTCCAAGAGACTGTTGGCAGCTCCCTGACTTTGTAACCAAGATCCCCTTGCTGAGGTGATAATTACATTATTTTTCGTGGCCCAAGGCACAGTCTAAAAGCATCTGAGGCACCAGTGGCACATTTGAACTGCAGTAACTAAGTTGGTGAAAATTCAAGACATGCAGAGTAAAAGAGTGTTTTTTGTCATATTTTTTACCACCTTAACTTTTCATATGAAAATGTAGATGAGAGTACTAGGCCTCTTAAAATACAATAAAACTTTTAGGCCAGGTTTAAGATTGCTGAAGTTCTCTTGCTTTATTCCTGTGTACATGGCTCAGCTAGTCCACACAGGCAGTAATTCATATGAAGAGGAGTTAGCACATTAGTTGCCTTAAAGGGAGATCTTAAGAGGAGCCAGCTGAGAAAAAATGCTTTTGTTGAACTTGAGTTTTGAGTACTCACACCAAAACGTAACAAGGGTTTGCATATTAACTTCTGGACTGTGTTTTCTTAGAGTCTTGGCTATGCTCTTCCTCTCTTAATTTTCTCTGTGTGATTGAGCTGTGTTTTGGGAGAGCCATAGTCTCTAAAGCCTTAACACTTTGTATTAATTTATCCGTGATACTTTGCCAGCTTATTATGAGAATAATGCTTGCCAATGCTCTCTATTAACTTTCATAGTTATCCTTGCAAACAGTAATTGATCTTTTGGTGAATTTAAATATCCTTCTTCAAAGGCATGCTGGGAGGTTTTTTTCTGTGGCTGAGCGATAATCTTTATTATATTTACCACTTTTAACAATGCTCTGGTTTCCCAGCTAATTAAATTGTGCAGGGTTTCTTTCTTTTTTCTTTTAATAGAAATGCTTTCATCTTCACTGCTTTTTTACCTCTTGAGATATTTTTAAAATTAAAATGATAATATGAAAAAGCCACAAGACATATGTTATCCAGTCTTGGTTTAGACATTTGTAACGGATTCTTGAGCCTCGAGTGAGAATATATCAAGAAAAGTTTAATTTACTTAACCAGAATGATAAAGGAAGTTTGTTTATTTTGACACAATAGTAGTCACATTTTAATAGAATCAACTCATGATCTGTTGATCATGCATTAAGGTTGTATTAATTTCCACTTCTTCTATTTGCTGTATTTTGAATGCAACTTTTAAAAATTAGTTGTTGAGGGGTCCTACATCACACTTCTTTTATCCTGCATATATGCTGCAATATAGGTTGAATTATTAGAACTTACTTTATTTGAAATAGTGTCTGAAAATCTATAGTAGCATATATGTGTTTCAGAATGCATATTTTCATATAGACTCATATATTTTTACTTTCCTTTTAAAACTGCAATGTTTGTTACTGTCAAACCCAGTTAAGTCAGTAAAAGGTTTTTTTCAAATTTAGTCTGGGAAGAAAAAGTAATTAAAAGTAAAACATAATATATTTTTTCTGGATCAGGAAACTATTTCTTGGTGCAAATGTGAGTTCTGTCTCACTAGCGTCAGTATTCTTTTATCAGTTTTACATGGATTCAACTAAATCTAAATGCTTTCTTCAAAAGAAATCAAAGTCTTTTAATTAATAGTCTTTAGGGCCTTTCCAGTATTCTGTCCTCAGAGTTGTAAAGGGAAGGTTTTGATTGGGGTTTTGTAATAAAGAAAATTAATTTTGTCTTTATCTTACAACCTATTTTATTCATGAAATACTGAGTAAGGCCATTTTGTTCTGCTGATATGTGAAGTATTCTAGAACTTTCTTGTGTGGAGTAATTTGGCTTTGTTAAACTAAATATTTTGAACATGTGAGTATGTGCTTTGTTCTCCTTAATGTTCTGTATTTTGAGAGGTTCAGCAACTAAGGCATACATGGACTTCACAAAGTAGAGACAGTTTTCTTCAGACTCTTCCATGCTGTGTAGAGCATCAAGATTTTGATTTAAGCATTTGGAATGCTTTAATCTCAAGGGTTAAATTTTGGGGGTTTTTTCAATGAATTTTTACATGAGCTGGATATACAGTAAAAGGATGGTAGTATTCCCTTTCTGGAAGCTGTATTTGAGAAATCTAGTGGAAAGATGGGAGCTTTATAAATTTGAGCCAAGACTGCTTATGTTGGGAATGGGGGAATAAGATGTTTCTGGTGAGCTGCATTACTAAGGGATAGTGAAAGGTTGCGTCGTATTAAAGAAAGGGTGCCAGAAGTTGGATGTTTTATATATTTGGGTGAAAGTATATTATGAGGGCTAGGCTGCAGATTAAAAAGAAGGGACCCACTTTTGAAATGCTTGAAATAACTTTCTTTTCACCATCATGTTCCAGGTAAGCATGCTTGCTAAGGACAATGACCCCTGCGGTGTGAATGAAAGTGTATTGTAATTAGAGATGCAGTAGGAGCTTTGGGCTCTACAGTTAGTAGCTATAAATGTGCTTTTCCTGATCACAGGACAGTGGTAAAGTGTAAAAGCTGCTCACACTTTCCTTACAGAGCAAGTTCTTTTATAACTAGCTAGAATTTATTCTTCTGCAGCACTTGATGGGCCTCTGAGTAACCTGGTCTAGTTGGAGATTAGTCTGTGCTAATTTGCAGGGGCTTGGACTAGATGATGCTTAAGACTCCCAGCACAGACCATTTCATAATTCTATGATTTCTTCTTATCAATAAGGCTAGAATTGAAAATATTTTAAAATCAAACCCAACCAGTCTGACTACAGTATATAAATTTCATCCAAAAGAAGCCTGGAATTCCATTTTCAGCATCTGTAGAGTGTAGGGTGGGAGAAGAAAGGAAGGGACCACTGCTGCTTGGTTGTTTTTTTTTATTCTGGGTGGTTAATACATGAAGACTGTGTTATGATGCAGGCTGTGCATAGGCTGTTGAGGACAGACTTGTGGGATAAGCAAGTGTGCCTGGTCTCGGGCCCTGACTGTACTTCGCAGCATGTGTGGAGAGCATACTGTCTCAATGTGAACACGTGTGATGCCTTAGTAGTTGTGTTTTGTGTTTGTTGTGTTTTCTCAGAGAAAGAAAAAAGCCTTTTACCATTTTTACAGTCTTTATTCGGGAATATTTTGACAGAAAATGTAGTCTCTGATCTGCTGTCACCTAGGCAGTGTACTGGAATGTTCTCACAGATTTTATGGATTTAGACGTAAAGGAACTGAAACTGAGGGAGACTTTGAATTTTATCACTGCAAAAATATTCAGCAGTTTTTAGCCAGTGTACTCTTTTGAGCTGCTTTGCTCAATTTGATAAATTATTCACAGATGACTGCAAATTCTAGCCAAATTGCTTATTTAAATGCATCATTACTGGACACCTCACCAGCTTCTCATCCATTTTCAGCACAGTGTACTTCTACTTCATTTCAAAGCTTATTTTGCTCAAGAAACCACTCTATTTTTCCTGATTTAATGGCTTTGCTCAGAAACTTACGATTTTACTACTCTTTTTAAGAGTAGTATTGCAACAGATACAATGCTTGACTGTAAGGTTTTTTAATGCTTATTTGGACCAGTTTATATGATAATGTGTAAAGTCATCTGTTATTTAATGAACAGTTGTTTATTGGATTTTACCATTCAGATTTGGTTGGTAGGTATTTCATACAGAATGGGTCAGGATTTCTGGATCCAAGATGTCATGGTATTTGCTATTCAAATGTTTTAGCTGAAATATGAGTGAAAACAGCCTGTGTCCAAATCCAAATTTTAAGGGGTAGACTGGTTCTCTTGGGTATACTACAAATGTGGTTAAATCAGTAGCATTAGAGACTACAAAATTAAGTCCCAGTGAAGGGGTAAGGGAAAGAAAAGATTAATTATTTGCATTTTTTTAATGTTGTTTTTGTATCATTTGAAACCCCACCAGCAACACAAATGAAAACCAGATACTTACTGCTTTTTGTCCTTTACAACAAAAAGCCGTGTCCTTTATCGAGCAGGCCAAGGCTGTAATAACTACAGTGTCTGCCCACACATAACAGTAGGTGTGGGAAAGTCCTGTACAGATAGGGATCTTGGTTTCTTACAAAGGAACTTATCAGTTGCCAAGATAACCCTGATGACTTTGTAGGCGATGCAGTGTGACAGACCATCAGGGGTTTGGCCAGCCGCCACCCAGAAGCACTGGCAGTCCTGAGGATCCAGCTGTCCACCAGACAAACCATTGGCCAGAGCTTCCAGCAGGTCTGGGAGCTGCTGCCCTCAGCAGCACCTGGAGCTCAGAAACCCCAGTGACAAGCCAGGGCTGGCACTGGTCTGGAAATCCCAGCCTTTGGCAGTGTCAGTATTCTTTGCTCTGCAGCAGCCCTCTGGACAGATTGGTAGAAAAGATGGGAACCCTTGTGTCCTTCCCAGTCTTCAGGCCCAGGGAAGCAGACAGAAGAGCAGGCATGTTTCTAGCTAGTGTTTTGTTAGAATTTGAATTTTTTTCAGGGATATGTCAAATTCAGCATTTTCTATCTGAAAGTTACTATACTGAAACTTTCTTAACTGGCTATATTGAAACCTTAAATTCTTTCAGCCTGAAAAAAAAAATTAGGAGATTGGAAGTTGGTGATATCTTGCATATGTGTGGCTACAGTAATATTGTTTATGAAGTCAGGGCAGAAAACTAAAATATCCAGAAGAGAGAAGGATTTGTATGTTTTCCATGAAGGAGCTTGAAACAATATAAAATGTTCTGCAGTTAATTTAGAAATTTTTTTGAAATTTGAGAGAGGAAAAAGATATTGGGCATAAGAAAGAGGTTGGAAATAATTATTAATTTTTCTTGCACTTTAATTCTGATTTACCCTTTAACAGATCACAATCAACAGTTTGCAAGGGAGTGTGCCACCCAAGTTTCCCTATATTTAATACTTAAAACCTCAAAACATTCTTGTGCTTGTATTCCTATTCTTGAGTATTTGTTCAACTTCTAAGCTCCTGGTTTAGTTTTTTAAAACTACAGAGCTTAATACCAAACATTTGATCTCAATTAAATATTTTTATTTTAATTACTAGCATACCAGAGAAGGGGAGAACAGTTTGTCCTGTTTCCAGATACATTTGAAAGCTTGATGAGACTTACTAGCAATCAGAGCATGATCAATGTGCATGTTCCTGACTGAATTTTTACAAAGATTACCTTGAGCACAATTGTTATCTTTGTGTAGTATTAATTAAACAATATATCCCAAAGCACATCAAGAGTGAACAAATAAAAACCCAGGTGGATGGCTGCTCTCATTAGATTATCTTCTTTTCTTTTGCTTCCCTTGTCTGCCTAGAATTGATATTTCTATTTGGAAATGCTAGATCTTAAAGTGGATGTTTTGAAAAGTTACTGCTGTTAATGTGGCAGAGTGGATTTATCATTTAGAGAAGGAAAGATAGCTGAGAGGAGGCAGGAAAAGCAGGTTGCCAGAAGCCCTTTTCTGTTGTGTTTCATTCTTGTGTGTCTCTGTGCAAATGCAGCATTTTGGTACTAAGACTGTAATACTGCATTATCCATTGTCCTGAGATTATGGTAGTTATGCAAACATCCACATTTAGCAGTAGGGTAAATTTTAATTTAGAATGAAGGACAATGTTGAAATGTCAGTTTCAGATAAGTAAAAACAATAACAAAATAAAATTTTGTCAGTCTTTCACCACTAACTGCTTGTAAAGACTGACCATTTCAAGACATGTTCAGATTTTTTAAACTTTGTGGTGTTCTCATATGCTGGAACAGTTCCTTACTTCTGTATCAAATCTGTAATGTATATTTTACACATATTGTCTCTTTTTTATCCCCTGTTCTTAAGAGAGAGATCCTTGAATGTAGCATGTAAAGATAGGCATTGTCTTTAGTGGCTTTATATTGTGGTAGCTATTGACTTGTGCTGAGAAACACTGCTCTTTTCCAAATATTTCTAATGAAAAGCATAATCTCCCTTTTCTTTTTCACCATCATAAAATAAGTTATTCAGACATGATCCTATACTATGGCTTCTATGAACCACTTAGCTTGAATTTGCTAAGTCTTTTGAAGTCTTTTATTAAATTTTTCTTAGTTCTCATGGTCTCTGATGTGTAAATTTACTATTTACTCTCTATTTGTCCATACAGATATACACTTGACAAGGAATTTGCTTGCTTTGTCCTTGTTTTGTTTATAGCTCATCTTTCTTCTAAATAAAAAACCGCTAATGATTCCAAAGATACCAATACATGTTACTTTTTTTACAAATTTGCTTTTAGAAATCAGAATGTGCCTCAAACATATCCTCACTTTTCAAAGCAATTTTTGAGGAATGGGAAACTTTTCTTACTATTTGAGGGAACTTTCATTAAAAACATTAAACCTGTTTTCACTCAAGTGCAGATTGTTTAGTTATATACAATTATTGAAGTGTGACAGGATCCTTCTACAAAATCTCCTAAATTCAGCTTTGTAGTTTAAATGTTCTTTTTATACCCATTAGCTGAATGAAAGCACAAGAAGAAAATTAAAATTAGTTTCTGTTGTGTATCTGAAAAAAGCATCAGAAGACTGCATTTAATGACAAATTTGAATAAAGAAAGCTTCAGGGTATGTTGGTGCAGAAGCAATTGGCTGTAGGAGATGAGATGATATGGAAACAGATAGGAAGATTCGAGATTTTCAATTTGAACAAGAGCTGACTGAGAATGTTTCTTTCTGTTGTGTGGAAATCAGTTATATGATAGTGGCAAAATTAAATATTCTGCATGTGTTCATTTAGCTACAGATTGGCCCTTTCGGGACTTATCTCAAATGCAGGAGTAAAATAAACTGCTTCTGAGAGTTTTGAACATTTTATTTCCTCTGTACCCAAGAGAATTAAAGGGAAAAAGAAGTAAAACATGGATCAATTAACTCCTTTTTCAGTTATTTTACAAAACAATACAGATTGCAGGGAATGAATCATCTGATGATATTTCGCTTCTTAAAATTTTAATGAAAGAGATTATTCTCTGAAGTAACCTGCTGTGCCTGTTTCACAGTGACAATATACAATATTCCCTGAAGCTATTTCTGACATCACTGAGTCTAGCATGGTTTAGGATGTTTGATGGAAAATTAGGTGTGGGAGAGATGCTGGTTAGAGTACCCAGTATCTCAGGGATGGTACACAAAACTGAGGGTCGGGGCAGAGTAGACTTTTATCTTACTAGCTGTCACATATTCTCAAACAAAATAAACAAATGGACTGACAATCTGATATGCTATTCTGTCACTTCACAGTGGTAGAAAGCCTGCTTCTGAGATTTTGTAGGTGTGACAAAGTCAAGGTACATGTTGCTATTGATGATGTGTTGTTTGTAGAACTCAAAGCTTTATGTCATGTTGGGTCATATTAGCAACAGCATTGCAATCAATGGGCAGAGACTAAGGTATGTGGGTGGGCTGCTTCTTTGTTTTGAGCTTCATGATTTTAAGGTTCAGTGGAGGCTTGTGGCACTAGTTGATCTTAGCTGTCAATGTCCAGTGGATTTTTGGTTTATTTTTAATGTGGCTTAATATTTAGCATGCTTTGAGAAACTAATAGTCTGTTATACCGCTGAATTTACTTTGTTGTAATAAATTTAGTGGTATAGATATCTTCTGATGTAGGGTGCATCACTCTTTAGATGAGAATTTAAGAATCTGGAGCTAAAAATCTGCCATTATTTCACTGCTTTCATTAGATTGTTCTGTAATATAGCACCTTTGTAAGTTTTCTCATCTTCATTATAAAATTAATTCAGATTTGTTCCCCATTACTTTAATGGCAAGACTCTTCCATACTTATCTGTCACAGTGTTTAGGAACCTTCATTTCAATTTGAAGTGAATATTTGCCTAATTTATGTTCATTTGTTTTCATTCCAATGTTCTTTTACCCTCTTCTTTCTCTCTGTTGTATTTATACCCTGTAATAAATGTAAGGAATCCTATATTGTGAAAGAATTTGAGGAAGCTGAGGTAAACTCTCTTCAAGTATCTTAATAATTAATTACTTCTAAGTTTCTTTCTGCCTTTTTACTGGTCACTCTTCTCTATATTTAGTGGCGTAGCATTGTACAACTGACATGGTTTTAAATGCAAAGTTTTCAGTACTCCTTAGGATCTGTATTCCATTTCTCTTTCTAGATGACCTGTACATTTCATGCTTGATGATGTAGAATATTATGTATATTATTTCCTGCATATATTGGTGCTAGATTTGCTAAACTTTCTAAATATTCAAACTAGCTCTTGCAATATAATTTTGATGTGATATTCTGTGCAGCATTTTATTTTCCAGTTATGATTATGTCAGTGTCATCAGCACAGATGGCTTTTGTTCAGTTCCTTTTATTTGGATGGACCTCAGAAAAGTATCTATTATGTATGACCTCTGCAGATGCACTGTGAAATCATAAGCTGTCCAAATGTGGAGCTGCTTTTTGTTGCACAAGTGCCAGTAAATTTACAGAGTTATCAAATACTGAACTACTTCTGTACAGAAGGACCGAGGCACTAATGTGCATTCAACAAGTTCTTTGTTTTCTTCATTGCTGTAAAGATAAAGATCAAAAAAACATGTTGTTAACTGGGAAAACTGCCTAAATGAAGAACAGAGATGGCCTCTGCAGCTTGTATTTGAGATTCTTACAAAGGGAGCTGAGGAGACACAGCAAGATCTTCAGCTAGAATTGTACTGCTGTTGTGCTGAATTTTATAAGCATAACAGGCTTGATCAGAAATTAATTTAAATAACTGTTAGGCTAATCTTAACAATTGCTTAGGTGTAGATACTGTTCCTGAAAATGCTGTGACACATACTATGAGAGAGAAAATCACTTTCAGCATCTTTAAATATTTCCCTATTTGTAGAGTACATGTCTTGTAGACTTTCTTTTCTTCTTCTCTATGTTTAATTTCTCTGCTTTCCTGCAGGACACTAAACATTGAGTGTTATTTTATGACTCAAGATTCATCAAATCATTCCAGTAAATTATGGCTTTACAGTGTTCTTGTCTTGTCCCTGTATTATGAGAATAATAAGCTTGCTTATTGTTTACTTCTGTAAAAAAGCAGTGAGCATATGTGTCTATTAAAAACCGTAGTGTTAATTAGAGTTATGTTAATACAATTGCCTACAAAAATCATGGAATTCTGTTAAAGGTGATGAAAATATTTCTTTCTTCTTATTAGAAGTTTTAAGCAGAAGCCTTGGTGAAAGACATCACACTCTTATGGTGGAGAGAAAGATATAACCTTAGAAAGTAAATAAATTGTTTAAATGTTGACATATGTGAATGCTACAATTTTATTCTTATTTAGCTTACAGTAAACTCCAACTAAGACTAAGAAATTTGAAGGGTCTACCCATATGTTCTTTAGATAAAATTTTAGCTGCTTAGGTCCTAAAACAAAGAATCAAACAAACAAACAAAAGGAACCCCAACAACAACTAAAAAACCCCCAATCCAGTAGTAAGAAAGTGTTCTTGATTGCTGTAAAAACGCAAAGAAATGTAATGGGTACTAATGCTCTAAAAAGTATTTCCTATGCTATAAAAGGGTATTTGGGAAAAGTATTTAAATACTTTTCAAGGAATAGGAATTCTTTTACTTACTAAATTCAGACAAGTTGTTGCTTTACTGTTGAAACCCTCTGAAATCTTGGTAGAAGGGGGGAAATCTGCTGCACATTCAGTTTTGGGGGGACTTGTGCTTCTTACCAGGCAGCTGCATACCAGCTTTGCAGTGGCTTTAAGTGGCTAAGCTATTATGGGAATGTAACCTCATTCTTCTGCCTGAAAGTCCTTGTGGATTTGAAAAGTTGACTCACATTACTCAGTTTGCTCCTTATGTATACAAGTATGTCAGCTGAACTCTCCTGAACTGTGCTGCTTTAACCAGCTGCTTATGCATAGAAATCAGCTGTCTTTTAACATAAGCTGATAAACAGTTGACAACTATAGCAAGTCATTATCAGATTTGTCTGGGTGGAAATCCTTTTTTACATTAATGTGCTGTCACGTAAAGCTGTATGAAATCTTGAAGCATATTTAGACATGTTTAGGCACAGTCTAGTGTTTAGCAGCAGGCTAGGAATTTCTGCAGTAGAGCAGCAGACTACGATTTAAAGAAATAAAGGGAGTGAGTAGATGAATTGAAGTGATGGCCTTGCATAGGGGCATTGCACAAGGAAGGAAAAATATTTTACCATCTAGAGAAGCAATAGATCCTTTGGCAGGAAAAAATGAATCAATTACATACTTTTTGTAGTCTGTATAAGTTTCTTAGTATTTTTTCTGTAAATTTAATGTTCACTAATAGTTAATATTTTTATTCAATATTCGATAGAAAGAGGGCTCATTGGGTTCTTAAATTTGAAAAGTGTGAGTGTAGAGGAAACAGTATATACAAAACCTGCAGAAGCAGCAATTAAATCAATTACTGTACTTTGTGTTTACTTAAAAAATAATATAATATTCTGGTATTCCTAATTCTCAAGGGCAACAACCATTTTATTAAAAAGGTGTCTTTAGGAATGGGAATGCAAAATTGAAGGAATTACCCAGGTATTGAAAAATATACAGTGAAAAAAATGCATGTTTGCAAGAGAGTTGATGGTGAGCAATAATTCTGTTTCATTACCAATGATAATAATAAATTTTTCAGAATCCACATGGATTCTTATTTTTAAAAATAGAACTGGAAGCAGGACATCATGTTTTTCTGAAGTTCATTCATATTTCAAAGTCATATTTGGCCTATTCCTGGAGTTAAGCATGAGGTTTTTTTCCTGAAAGGAAGTGGAGACTTCACAAACTGTTAGTTCTTATAGAGAGAAAACAAGATTTTCAGGAAAGAGAAACTGGAATAAAAGTGGAAAAAATGGAACTGAGAGTTAAGGTGCTTTGGGAGTTAAAGCAAATTCCTTCTTATTGCGTTTTAAAATGTATCTTTCTAAAACTGAGTGGATAAAATGCAGTATAACCTTTAAGCAGCTACTTAATATATTCTCCTCAATTTGACAGTGGCATGACAATTAACAGCTGAAGGGAAGGCATTTACTGAGATAGCAATACGACTGTCATTGACTCATACTAACTTTATAAACTGGGCTGGTACATCAGGAAGTGTTTTTAATTAAAGCAAAAGTATTGGTACGGTCACGGAAGTAATAATCCTTTGGAAAACTGTGCTCAAAAATGTGGTGGCAGACTTTTTATGTGAGTTTCAGGAAGGATGGAACAAGTCTATGAATAGAGGTTGAAGGTTATTAGACAAATAATTTCACATGAGACTGAAGAAACCCAGCTGAATTCTGAAAGAGTTTCTAATGGGAATGCACAGATATTACCTTTAAAGCCATTGGTTTCAAAGTGTGCACAGAAGAAACCTGAAAATATTACAGATTTTTTAATCTGGAAAGCTGATTATCTTTTAAGGGAAGCTCTGCCTGCACATTTCCTTTATCTTTTTCATTCCAAATTTTTGTTCCATAATTTCTGGCATTTTGGTTCATGGGGTGACTTGCTGGGGAATTTGTTAGGTTTTGTGTTCTGAGGTAAAATGAAATTGAAGTGCTATTTGGTCTGATTCTGTAACACTAAATAAAAATTTTAATGACCAAGAGTATTTCCAAGTTAATTTTTTTAATTAAACCCATGCACAGAAGGGTTATTTTGATAGTGTAAGTAGATTGTGGAAAATAAATTAGCATTTGATGACTTTGAAGGCCAGACACATTGTTTCAAGAGGTAGTTTCAAGAAGCTTTGACAGTGATACCAGAGTGTTTGAAATATTTACCCTGCAAATGCATGAAAGGAGAAGAGAGTCCGAAGAGAATTTACCAACTGAAATTGGTGGAATTTAAATGGTGTTGCAGTTCTGGTTAGCAGAGTGTGACAGAATGTGTTTCTTTCTGGACCATTGAATTGATTTCAAGTTTGAAAAGTTTGTAGAGGGCTTTAGGATCAACTTGGATTAGGAATCGTATCAAGCATCAAATATGCCTTTGATTTTCAGAATTCTTTGATTTTCTGATATTATTGCAAAATAAAATCTGTTTCACTTTCCATGCCTGGAAGTGTTCAAGGCCAAGTTGGATGGATGCCTGAGCAACCTGATCTAGTGAAGGCCCCTTCCCACACAAGCCAGTCTGTGATTCTACAATGAAAATTGCTTGCTTCTCTAAGATTGAGTCTCTGGCTTCCATGGTATTATTAGATATTCCTGTAACAGGCTTCAAAGTCTCTTGTTGAAATAATTTACAACACAGGAAAAAATGCATTTTCTATCTTAGTTTTGTTTAATGGTAATTTTTCCTCATTTATTTTTTCTGTCCTCTGCTAGTTCTACTAGAGCAAAAACAAATACAGCTATGCGTTCTAAAAATAATGACACTTGGTTTATCCTCACTGTATAAAATGCATGTGTCACAACTTTCAAAAAAGGAGTTTGAGACAAAAGGTTTGCTGATTGAGAAAATTTGTATTGTCAGTCTCTTGCTGTACAGACACGTGACCTGCTCATGTTAAGACTGGCATTCTGATTCCATGCTAATAGGCCCATTGTTATTAATATATGCTGCCTGCTTCTGATCTGCTCTGCTTAGAATGCATGAGGGTTTTCAGTGTGTGTGACATTTAAGGGTTATGGATTAAAAAAATTAAATTCTCCAAAACAAAAAATAACTCATACATTTTTAACAGTTTATAAAAGAGCTATTCTACATTTTCCCTCTAGCAAGATGGTACAGTATTAAATTAAATATTGTTATTTCTCTGGCCATGTAAGACTTAATGTTCTGGGCAAAGATATTAATTGTCTTTTGAAATGGACAGATGGTTTTGCCTAAAACCTGCTTGTTAATTAATTGGATTTTTTGAAAAATAAGTAGTTTTCAAATTAGGTTTGAGTCTCATTTTTTTTTATAGTGACTTTTTCCTTTTGTAGGCATGAGGATATTTTCAAGAAGTACATTGTGTGATGGAACATCTTCTATTGGATTGTGAAAGTAGAATCTAGGTAGGATAGGAGTTCAGATGTCCAAACCTGGATTGAAAATAAATAAAAATAACTCAAGAGTCAAGGTGTTACAGCTCTTCATTACAACATGATGAAACTGAATTTACTGATTTATACAGATCTGCACTTTACACAGTAAAAGATATAAACTGCTAGTAGAAAATGATGTATGAAACACGTTACCACTATTAGAGTCTCCTAAGCTTTTTCAGAAGTGCCACTTTTAAAACTTCAGCTGTTAGTGTTGAGGATCAAGAAGAAAATGAAGTCAGCAGAAGTGTTTGCAAGTCATTTCATCTTTCTGCAAAAGCGAGAACTGAACATCAAAGCTATGGCTAGGTAAACTTAGCAAGAAAGCATTAGACTGTACAGTCAGTATAATCTCATGCTGTGCTGCAGATCACACACAAACCTGTGTACAAATGTAGTATATCTTTGGTAAGTTCTGGGGGATGCTGGAGAGCTCACTTGTGTACATTTTTTATACACTTGTGTACAAGTTCTTTTATTCTACACTGGTGTAGTATTAATTCACTGAACACAATAAAACTGATACTTTTACCCTGTTCCATTTGCCCCTTTTGTCCACTGATATTTATCTTAACTACAATAAAATGGTTTCATGCTAAGCATTTATGTAAAATGTGAATGCCCTTGAGGATATTTCATTTTTGTTAGAAATTATCTGTAAAATGAGTTTATTTATTTCAGGTGCATTTTTTCTCTCTGTTATTCAAAAAAGCTTGAAGTGAAAAAAATGTTTTAAAGAACAGAATACAAGATTTTAAGTAATGAATGCAGCATATATGCATCTAATATTTTCCCACAGATTTTTGGGCAAGATTTTTATACTAGAATAAGAGTAGTGCAGAAGGAACTGTTTCTGATCTAGCATGGATTGGCTTTGTGATAGGGCGCCCCAAAAAAAATTAAACAGCCCAAATAACGTGTTCACTACAGTTCACTGGAAAGCAGCTGTAAGAAAACAAAAAAACCCCACCCGAACAGATTAAATAATAAAGCATTTACTGCAGTTCACTGAGAAGTATCTGTACTGGCAAAAATAGTGGGCATACTTTGAGACTTTAACATCAAGTGAATTAAAGATTCTTAAAATTTGTTTAATTAAAGGTGTTAAAAATTATTGTACTGATAGAGTAGAAAGTTTTTATCACTGCAAAACTTAAGAATTTTACTTGACTTTTAAAAAAATATATTTACAAAAAATTTTCTCTGTTCCTAGTGAAGCACTCTAGTCAAATCCTTATTCAATAGGAGCAAGTTGATTGTAGGTACATTTTTTAAATAGGTGGACTTTGTGTTGGTCTGTAACTGTGGTCCCCCAAAATTGCTGTTTGCCATGGAAATACAGGGACAGACTGTTACTGAAGCCCAGGTATCTTCTAGCTGGGTGTTACAGGGATGGCAAAAGAAGGAGTCTTTCCCCCCTCCCGCCTAGAACACAGAGTGACGACAGAAGCCACTCTTGCAGAGTCTTGATCCTGAGGTCTGTCTTGTCCAAGGTCTGTGTTGATCTGTAGATTGATCTCCATGAACTAATTACTTTCTTTGTAATCCCCAGTCACAACTGATTTCACACATTTTCTTGATTGTGAAGCTATTAAAATAGCTTCCACCCATGGTCTGGGTGGAAAACATTATTTGTGACAAAGTTATATTTAGTTGTAAAATTCTTGCATTATTTTGTGCTTTCAACTGTAGCTGTTCAACTAGAGAAGATTTTGGAGCTTTTTGTAGTCAGCAACTAGAAGCAGTTGGCTGCTGGGATTACTTGAAGTAACTGAAGTAAATTACCTTAACTTTTCACTAATTTGTGTAGGTTTTAATTGTGAGTCTCTGTCAGTATTTCTTGGTTTCCATAAAACAGTGTTAGAAAAACATACTCGAAACTGCAACACTAGGGAGATGATGCCATGCTGCATTAGAGAGTGGTGTAGAAAATACAGCATTTTCTAGTAGCCATTGTTATTATTATCATTTGAATAATGGCCTGTGAGATTCGTTCTGGTATGGCTTCAGAGTAGTGAAATATTCCAGACGACTTTTGAGTAAGAACATTCAGCAAGTTAATTTACAGCCCCATTTTGATATCTATCTTCACCTCTTCAGTCTCTTGTTTGCTTGGAAGTATTGCCACATACTGGCCTGTAAATAGCATTTTCAGTTCAATTCATAGCCAGTCAGTACCCAGCTGTGAAATAAACAAAGTCTAATTTCACAATTAGGTTAGCGCCATGGAGTCATAGCATGATTTCACAATCATTAATACTATATCTCTGCATGGCTGGATTGCTCACAGTAGAATTGTAATGTCGGGTACAAGATAGCCATTCTGTCACATTAACTGGAATATATGCAGCTAATACAGAGTTTATGCCAGCCTTGTGTTTTTATGCTGTCTTAGATTCTGAGAGAATGGGCTGTGCAACCACTAATGCAAAATTAATGTATTGACTTTCTATTAAGCACATTTTAGCGGTTGGAGGTAATCTAGCTCCTTGTATTATCTGACCATAACATTTTACCTCTACACTAAGAGTCCTGTGGCCCAGTGGTACTCTGAATGGTAGTGTCTAGAGAGGTGTAGCTGACTAATAGCAGCAATTTTTTATTCAAGAGCTCTGGACCCTTTGAGTATTCACTCTTATACATGCTCTTTATGGATATTTTACTCTCTCTTTAAAGTTTCAGAGTTATTGAACTTTGTGCTGGAATTCTTTAACCAGACTCCAGTTGCAGCACTTTCAAACTGCTAGTGATAAACAAACAGGAGGTCAGTAAGTCTTCAGATCTTTACTATTCAACAGCCTTGTCTCTTGTGAACTTCATTGGCCTCCTACCAAGTTATCTAGATCATCTTTCTGGCTACTCTCACTGCTTATCAGTCAGTATCTATTGAAATTACTTGTGCATCCAGATCTACATCTAAAAGAGGCCCATCTAAAAGATGTAGTTGCCAGCTTTTAGGGATTTTGTTTGGATCAGCTCCTTCTGAGAATTATTTGGAGAAATTGAATGGTCATGAATGGGTTGAAATTGTATTCCTTGTCCGTTCTTCAGGTAAGGGATGGTTATTATTTGTTGCCAAACATGGTTCTTTGTTATGAGGTGAACTCCCTAAGCAGGTAAGATCTTTAATATTTAACAGAATAAACTAAAATCTCCTGTCACAGAGATACATTTTAATGCTGCAATTGTTACAAATAGGTGTATAGATTTGAGACAGTTTAAAGAGATGGGCAGTCTGAAATGAGTAACTTCCTCCTTGATTCCAACTAATCCCTTCCCACCAATAATGAATGAGATAACCAATGGATGTAAGTGAAGAAATAACAGTTTAGTAACGAACAAAGTGGCAACAGGCAAGAATAAAAAAGGTAACAGTAAATAACGGCTAGATAGCCAACTGCTGCAAACTCACCATCAGCTGGAAATGCCCTTCCTGATACTGTGCCCAGCAGGGATGGCCTCAGGCTTGTAGGACCGAGGGACGAGACAGCAACAGATCCGTGCCAGAAGGCAGAGCTCTCGGGGCAGATGCAGCAGCACATGGAGATCTGGCGGCTCCCCAGGGCCGGCACCCTCGCCCAGAGGCCCAGCAGGGCGGGGGGCACTCGGTGTTCCCTGTCCCCTCTGTCCTGGGTCACTCGGTGTTCCCTGTCCCTGCTGTCCTGGGTCACTCGGTGTTCCCTCTCCCCTCTGGCCTGGGTCACTTGGTGTTCCCTGTCCCCTCTGGCCCGGGGGGAGGTTTTTGCCAACCTTAATGATGTGTGATTCTGAGAAATTAGTATTTGCAAACTGACCTGTAACATCTTGCTATTCCATTTTTCCTTTTGAAGAACTCCTATTGTTACAGGGCTTGCAAGGGTTTTTCAGGGTGAAGAGGGAGACAAGAATGTTGATCTCATGTTCAGAAGGCTTGATTTAGTATTTTATTATATATATACATTATTACTATACTAAAAGAAATAGAAAGAAAGATCTCAGAATGCTACCAAGCTAAGAATAGAAAAGGAATGAAATAACAAAGGAGCTCTCTCTGATTCTGTCCCAGAGAGAGCTCGGTCCTTGATTGGCCATTAATTATATACATCAACATGGGCCAATCACAGGTGCACCTGTTGCATTCCACAGCAGCAGACAACCATTGTTGACATTCTTTTTCTGGGGCCTCAGCTTCCCAGAAGGAAAAATCCTAAAGAAAGGATTTTTATGAAAAGATGTCTGTGACACTCCAATGTTAAAAAGACAAAAAAAGGACATTTAGTTTAAATATTAATTTCATATCTATCTTTGTGAAAAGATTACACCACATTTACTTTTTATTGCTTGCTCTACCATTTTAGTTTTGCATCATGCAGTGCTGTCTTGGAAGAGAAAAATGTAATTAATTGGGAGCTAAATGGGTTCATTTTGAGAGAGAAGGATAAAAAGTGTCTTGGTTTTGATACTTACTGAAACCATTGCAGCCAACCTAAGTACTGGATTGTGCTCCTGCTATCTGTAAAATAATCTGAATCTAGTACTATATTCCTTCATATTACTTACTGTCTTTTAAAGCAACCTGTATGATTCAATAGCACACAGACTTGAAAATAAAAAGGGCTTTGATACCCTCTGTCGAGTTGCTTATGTTAGCCAAAAATTGTTGTTTTCTTTCCTGAGAGGATATTACTTACACACTTATGTTCATGGTCTGGCTTTGAAGAAAATGGGGGGTGAGAGATCTTATTTCATCTTTGGTATATGTGAAAACACACAGCACTTGTATTTTCAGTCCTTAGCACTTTGTTCAGTTTTCAGTAAGCAGTGAGAATTCACACCACTCCACTGCATCAAGCTTTAAATAATTTGTCAGCCAAAGCAGTAAAGGAAAATTGCTGAAATTCCATTGTCTGAAGTCCAAAATAGCTAATTTTGTGTCATTAGAATGTGTGTAACCTTCAGTGACAAATGAGAAAGTTGTTGCTTGATTACTTTTTAGTATAGTGGTTGTTTCCACATTCTTACTAATTTTGTGGAGTCATAATGAGAAGACCACATAATCTATTACTAATTCTTGTAAAAAGGCAAAGCTATTTTGTCTCATTTGACAAACTTTGGTTTTAATAACCTCTTCCAGTTTTGCACTGTGGTCTGTTGTCTGAGAAATGTTGGTGTTTACTTGGTCAGGCTAGTGGTGTAATGTAGTTTTTTTCACATCAGTGAGACATCTGACATCAATGTGTCATTGATACAAACAGGTAGCTCTGGTTCAAGGCTTTGCTGGGTTGCTTATGGCAAGGAAGAGATACCAGCACTTATTGTAGATTATGAGCATTGTAGCAAAAGCTGTAGATATATTACAACCCTTAGAATACAGTAGAAATGGTAAGTAGGAGACGTCCTCATAAAATTAAGTAAATTTTTAAAAGGATAAAATATGTATTACTTTACAAACAACCTTATTCCCTAGGAGTTTTGCCTTTGATTCTACTGCGGACTAGACTGCTAGTTAACATCCCTCATTCCTGCATGACTTCCCTGTCTTTCAGCAGCTGAGATTTGTGTGCAAGTCCCCAGCTGCTAGCTGCTGGAATTATTTGCCTGCTGGAGATCAAAAACATACTTGCTGACAGCCACTAGCATCCCTTTAGCACAGAACAAAACAGCCCCAAACATTTTATCTTTGCTGATCTGCCTAACAAAATCCAAATTTGTGATACTTTGAGTGACCCATTTCAAACAAAAAAACCTAATTTACAGATTATCTAATCTCAACATTTTGTGAATATTTAAACAGATTTTGGAAAGGAGTTTTCACATCAGTTACATTGATTTCATGTGGGTCTCAGCTTCCTTAGATCTTTCCCCTCACTGCTGGCATCTTTTATCCAGCCGCTTTTCTTGTGCCTCAGTAGAAACAATAGATACTTTCAGGTATTCCAGCAATGAAGGTTCTTTGTGGTAAAACAATACAGCATTGCAGTTTCTTACTGAATCAGGTAGGCTCAGAAGGTCATAATTCAAAAAGATGCCAGCTTCCTCCGTTCCTAAATGGAGGTATAAATCCTTCTTAAAATGTTAATCATCTGCAGGGTATCACCATATAATATTTCTGTCAGATCTGTAGCTCTAGATGTGGACACAGATGATAGCAACCCAGGTTTCTTCTCTGGACAGAGGAGGTTTGATCTGGCTTTTTGACAAGGGGTGGTTTGGATGACAGTTTGAGTTTCCTCGAAATCCAGCTTCAGACCCAGCATTAAATGTGTAACTGATTAGAATATAAAGTGTTTGTAACTCCAGGTTAATTATATCAGCTGCAAGCAAGCTGTGTGAAAAGCTCTTCAAAACACTCAGTGCATGGTGTTGAGCTGCTCTTCTTGCTAATAGAGGGTTTTGACCATTGTATATCAAGATGCAAAGAGTTTTCAGTCTGCCTTTGGTGCTGTAAGTTGAGCTTTGCTGTTCTAAGATACCTAAGGTGCATTGTTTGCCATTTAAGCCTCATAATCTTGCTGGATGACAATACTAGGCACTTAATATTTATACTCAGTTTTGTTAATTTCCTAGAATTTTATCATTTTCTGATCACAATAATGAAAATATTTCCCAACTATAGCTATGTGACATCTTTTTAATGTGGCATCAAATCAAAATGGCATCAGCTGTGGTCAAATCTGGTGATCATGTGAGGTCAGAAAAGCTTGAAAGCATTTCTAGTGCCAGCATGATGCTTTCCATTTCTTCAGCAGAGGTTATCTGTGAATAAAATAATAAAAAGAAAAGTGAATTCCTTATCAGTTGAGGTGAATGTAAGACTGTTGTGTCATTTTTGATGTGAGCTATCTTTAGAATGGAAATATGAACTCATTGGTCTTCATGGCTTTGAAGACTTATACATGCTAGCCCCAGTGGAAATAAAAGAAACACAGAATCACAACTGCCTGGTTTTCCTTGCAGAGTTCCTGAACTTAATTTTTTAAATGTTGTTAGTTCTGTGACAAGTGAAGTGTACCAAAATGGGAAGATAAGAATTTAATTTCTTCTGAGGAATAAAACCACTTATCACAGTATAGCTCTGATTAAAGAAGAAAGTTGTATTTTGATAGTTACAGACAGTATAAGCAATATGCAACAATTAGGGTGTATATGATTTCTCGTGAACTTTTTCCAAACTTTATACAGTGAAATTTAATAGGGAGAAAGCCTGTTTGGGTGGGTTTTGGAATTGGGTTGGGTTTTTTTGTTGTTTTTTTTGTTGGTTTTTTTTTTTGTGTGTTTTTTTTTTTTTTTTTTTTTTTTTTTTTTTGGTTTGGTTTGGTTTTTTTGGGTTTTTTTGGTTTTTTTTGGTTTTGGGTTTCCTTTTTAAATTTTTAGTAAGATTGCTTCTTCAGAGGGCTTTCTGCCATATTTGGAGTACAGTAGAATTTGCAAAATTAGATGAGAGATGGAACAGGAAGATAATAATTATTGGAACATGTGTTCCTCAGATTAATCTGTGACATTCTTAGTAATTGTGGCAGCCTTTCAGTGAATGAACCAATTTTTAAATGCATGTTTTGTTGAATATAAGGTTTTTGGAAATTATGCGTGCTTTGCTATTGAATCCTGAAAATACAACAACATTCATGTGGATGGAGGCTTGTTGCTCATAGTGACTGAATCCTTATGGAGTCTAGTGAGGAACCAGTCAGGAGCTTGTACAGTGTGCATAGTTATCTTCAAAGAAGGAAAGGGCATGTGAAGGTAAATACAAATACAGAACTGACATAAAGCAAGTCAGCCTTTCAACAGATCTCCTATGAGCCATTTTCCATACCTGCAACATACAGGGAAGTATCGACATAAAAGACATGCTTTTAAGTGATAGGCATACACTGATACACATCTACTGCCCATTTCTCCAGAAAGCATGTTTGCTTACTGTGATGTTTTTCTTAAAGTGTATTTAACATAATCTGCAGAGAAGTGTCAACCCTCATCTCTAGATTTCTGGTTTTTAAAAGTTTTCCATGCAAAAGTATTATTGAAAGGCCAACCAATATAATGATGGTACTTACAGGAATGTAAATTCCTAGGAACATTTTGCTTGGATACAGCTATTGGAAGAAAAGGCTTTTCAATCTCTCTTTTCTCTAGCAAGATGGTATTTACTCTGACACAATGTACTGAGGTGAAAACTGTAGTTTTGGGGTTTTTTTCTCAGATAATTATCTCAGTTTTAAAAGCATTTTTCTTACCTACTGTGGAAAAGGGACCTGTCTCCCTCTAATGCTCTGTGATCTTCCCAGCCTGTGTGATCTTTTTAGGAGTTATGTCCCATTTCCTGTCCATAGTTTTGCATCAGTTAATTCAGCCAGCAATGGGTATTTTTGGAAGGATGGAGAGGAACAGGAGTAATGAAAATGGTAGTGACTGACAAGTCTTACTGCAGTTTGGGAGTATGTCAGGTGTTCTGTAGGTGATCAAATGCCTGCAGAATCTGTTGCTTTACTACCAGATTGGACAATAAATTCATTCTTGCCATCTTCCATGCAAAATGATCCTGAATCTGCTGGAGTGAGATTCAAGATTTATCTGTATGTATCTCCATAAATTCCAGTAACACGTTGGTTAGATCTCAGGAATCAACACAGGATTTGGTTAGGATGCTTGCATATATGTTGCAAAGAGAGGGAAGTATATCTTTAGTACGATGCAGATCATGATCTCCCTGAATCCACAAGGAATTTGAGTTTCTTAAGCTTATATGAAAAAGAAATGCAACTTTGAAAGGTAGAACGCAGTATGTTTATGAACTAGATGTTAATATGTTGGTCAGGAAGCATGGGTTAGGGTTAGTATCTTACATTTTATAACAGTTACAC
This sequence comes from Ammospiza caudacuta, assembly GCF_027887145.1. Taxonomy (NCBI): domain Eukaryota; kingdom Metazoa; phylum Chordata; class Aves; order Passeriformes; family Passerellidae; genus Ammospiza; species Ammospiza caudacuta. The sequence continues at coordinate 10,540,432 of NC_080632.1, forward strand.
ACCGAAACTTGAAATGCATGTAATTTGGTAATAAAACATGATTTTTTTTCTCTACAAAAATAGTAATTTGGTATTGCAACTGGAGATAAGCTTTGAAAAAGAATGAAGTTTGAAGGTTACATTTTTTGATGATGTGAAAGAAGTTTAATTAGGAATATATTAGTCTGTATTTAACTCCCAGTGTTTTTCTGAATCCCTGAGCTGAATTACATTCATCTACAGCTGTAAGAATATGAAGAAGTTTTAATTACTGTCTCTTATATGCAGAGAGTTAACAAACAGGTGTACTTCTAAGAAATGCTGGTCTGTTTTAATGCATATGCTCTTCTTAAAATTGATCTTCCTGACCAAGCCACAGAAACTTTTTGATAAATTCTGTGAGATACAAGTAGAAAAAGTCGTAAGTGCCTAGGTGAATGCACAGTTCTCTGGGACCCAAGCAAGTTTAAAGGAAGTCTGAATTAATGTAGCACAAAAATTGATAGGTCCAGAGGGAAATGCACACTACTAAGAATCAACTGGGGTCTGTTTAGGAATGAATCTTAATTTGTCCATACACTGATTAGCTTAGTTATCCATATAATTCTGTTATATCTGAGATTTTAAGGATACCTAATAGGAATAAATTGGAGAATGGATAGCAAATGTGAAAATATTCTTCTCTCAGACCAAATGGAGATGTGGCTCAAGATAGTATTAAAGGTAATATTAGAATATGAGGACTGGGATGTATGTTATTTCACTTAGTTATTATTAAAAAGCTTTGCTGAATATACTCTTATTTTTTACATGTGCTCAGTCACATAACATTATCATTATCAGCAGACATTTAGCTTATAAATATATTATATAATTCAGCTTATCCCTCCATTTGCTTCAAAATACTTGGCATTTATTTTTCAACATCATTGAAGTAGTTATAGCTTTGCAGTTGAGAACAGTAGTAGCTGTGTTTTTGTGTTCAAGACAGCTTTAAACCAGAGGTTTGGCTTTAGTTTATAACTTCTAGTGCATTACTTTATGCTTACACATGGGGTTGGGGACTTAAAAGTGTGGAATCGCTGTGTAGTATGTAAGGTTGCAAAACTCTGTCATTAGTAAAAAGGCTTTTCTCAGTAGCACATTATGAATATCTAAACTTTTGTATTAAAAACACCCAACAAACCACTACAAACACATAAACATCTCCACTGTAAAACCAAACAACCAACCAATCCCTAAAAGCAAAACCCAATCCTTTGTTTATAACCCGAAATTTGCCTCTGCTTTCTGAAGTATTTTAAGGAGGCAGTTTTTGCTTGTTTTCCACAGAAACGTTTTGCAGCAAGAAGGTATTAATGATTGAAATAGTTAGCCAAGATAATGGGAAGTTGGAGACTAACATATCCTGTATATTTGTATCTTCATCATTTTATGCTGATGATAGTGTTCAGCTAAAAAAATTGCCTGTTTGGTGGTGGTTGTAAGCTAAGTATATATTAAAAGACTGTGGCTATTTTGTAGAATTAGCCAGACATTCAGAATGGCTGTTTTGGTTAGGATAACATATTGATATTGACTGGGAATACAAAGGTTTTTTCTTCATTTTCCTCTCATTTCTCTTTTCTCTTTCCTGCCCCCCTTCCACCCCCAAAGGAAATTTGGTTTTAGAGACTGATGAAGACGTTATGTTTTTTAAAATAATAGCAGACAGTAAGTGAGAAGATACTTAAGGGGAGAAAACAACCCTAATCAGTTAAGCTTATTAGAATTTCACGGTTCTCAGGAGGCTGTGAGTTGTAAATTGATACAACCCTGGGGTGACAGAAGAGGTGGAATTAAATCAGATTTCATCTAGATGTATGCAGGCAAAATGGCACTAAAATCTAATTTTTACACTTAAAATACATTCACTAGTGATACATGTCCAAACATGTTAAACCACACATTTCAGAAAGCTTATTACCATATTCCTTGCAGTGAATTCAGAATGATGTAAAGATTTTTCTTGGTGACAGTTGCAATTCACATACACCTTTCCAGTAGTAAATGCAGTGCTTTGTCATGTTTTACAGTAGATGAACACACTGAAGAGCAACTTTATTTAGCTAATGTGCTGCACATACTCTTTAGCTACACTTACTGAGCATATTGCTCCAGTGCAGTCCCTGCCACCCTTCATGGATATTGTGTCAGACAAAAAGCCTGTCTCCTTGTTTTCAAAGCAGCCCAAAGAATGAACGTTTGGTACTTTAGAGATTTCTTTGTCTTCATAAAAATATCACGTTCAGCCATGTTTATCTGATGCTATGAAACTGTCACACTCAAGCCTAAAATTCTTAAAAGCAGGAGCTAGGAGTTAACACTGGCACAGCAGAAAAATTGGGGATGTAACTAGAAAAACTTGGATTGACAAGGTGTGACAATGGGAATAAATTCAGTTTGGTTTTCTGGTTGCTCGGTATAGTTTTCTTTCACATGAAGATGATAAAAAGAAAGAGAAAATGAGATGCCAGAAATGAGGGGGAGAGTAGTGTGAAGGTGAGGGCTGGGAAGATATTTATAAGGAAAGAGGAAAAAAATTATACACTTGATAAAAAGAAGACTTTAGACGTCCAGCAAATTGCTGTTTTCTTATTTACGTCTGGAAAAAACATAGTAGATCAGAGGCAATATCTGAAAACTTGTATGTGCAGATAAAAGAAGTCTGCTTAACTGTACTTTTCATAAATAGGTTGAGGCTTTGTCTGCACACAGTGACATTTAATTAAGTAGGTAAGCTGAAAGTGATTTTTTTTCATCCTGTGTTTTAGTTACAGTTGAAATATTATTAGGGTTTTTAGTTTTATATGCTCATCTGAGTAAAATTCCATTAAGTATATTAGGAATTTGCCTGTTCTGGGGGGTTTAGCAATAGTCTATCTAAACAGTAATTTTTAAGACAATTTTGCTGAGTAATTGAAGAACTGGGTGGTAACCTCATCTTGTGGTGCACAGTTTTAATTGCACTTGTTTATATTCACACAGAATAAAGCAAATAAGTAAATAATGGAAATCTCAGCTAAAAATGGGGGGCCATCAGCCACCTGAGGAGTAGGGTTTTTTTTAGGGATCTAGTTATGATACAACATTTTTGTGATTTGTAATAGGAACTCCTGACCACATAATAATGATAATTTGTCACCATCCTTAGCGGACTCATGCTAGTGAAAAATTTAATGTAGTAATATAACATTTTTAACTGGTGTCATACATCTGTATGGTTTTTTTTGTACACCACTCTCTGTTGAAGTGGTATAGTAGATGTGCCAGGTTTTTAGACATACAAACAAATGTGTTTTTGCAGATGATTAAGTGCAGATAAGCAACACATTTCATACAAGATTGTTACACCTCTCTCCCATTGACCCTCCTACTCCCACCCCAGAACAGAAACATGACTTGCTTTCTTTTAGATCTCCACAGGCATTTGCCTGACACAATCCAACATACATTTTGTCCTAGTTATCAGAGTATGACTATTAAATAATTATGGGAAGAGAGATCTCATCCTTTTCATAAAGCAGAGTGGGTTTTTTTAATAAAGTGTAAAGAGTATCTGAATTAAAAGGTCTGCAATTTTTTTCACTTGCATACTTTATCTTCTAACTAACAGTAACTAATGTAGGTAGAAAATACGAAAGACAAGCAGGGAGAGAGAGAAGGAGAATTGATTGTGCTTGCTGATTTGAAGAAGTACCAGAAGATGCCCTTCTTGAATGAGACACAGAGACTGGAGAAATGAGATCAGATGGTCAGAGGTCTTTCTCTGCCCCTCTCTGGTGGCATTGCAAAACCATCACATCAAAATGCAGTAGACTTCCAGAAATCATTCAAGAAATTATCCTAGCTATTAATTGTGACTGATAAAAGATATCTTGTATCTTCCTTTTGCTGAACCTCATCTTTGCAGTTCTGATTTCTTCTATTCAGTCACTAAAATCCTTCTAGGAAGGCAAACGGCAAGCAAAATCCCAGCTGAAATGGTAGATGCCTTTGCTATTAATGTATCTTTCTTCTTTCCTCTACCCGCTTTCTCTTCTGAAAAAACCCTTGTTTGCTTTCTTTTTTTGTTTCTTAGCTGTTAGAAAGCCTTTAAAAATGCTTTTACTTCCCCTGTCATGGCATTATGCTCTTTGGAGGGAGGATCAGCTGGAGTCATGGCAAAGAAAACTGCTGTCCTGGTAGTTTTATTTTGTATTCACCATACGATTCACAGTATTGCATTGTTCCTTCCCAGAGGGGGAAGATTGGTCTCTCATACAAATCACTGGTCCTTTTCTAGGCTGAAATTGTTGGAAGGGATCTTTCTTTCTGCAGAGTGAGAAGGAGGAATTGCACCAGACAGGCTGGCCCCAGTCATTTTATCTCTTTCCTGTGTCTCTTACAGCTCCTTTTGAGGAGCAGGCACCAGGCAGTACCTATACTGTGTTCCCAGGGCTTCTGCTGGTCTTGTGCATTTGGTACGCCAAATTCAGTGACATTATTTGGCATAACTTGAGACTTGCATTGCTTTGAGTACACAGAATCTGGCCCTCAGCCTTGTCTGTATGCAAAAGTGTCCTTGCTCATTTAAGCTGAGTGGATAAACAAGTGTTTTTCTATTGACCCAAGTGGTACATGAAGTTGCTACCAGTTAAAGAAAAGTGGTGTGTATGCATTATTTCAGCTGATAATATTTTGTGAGTATTTTGTGAATCCAGAGATTCAGCTTTCACAGAGCCTCATTATTGTTCATGGTAGTGCAGCTTTTATCCTCAGGAATGCCTCTAACCCTTGAAAAGTCGAAGAAAAACAAAGAGAATGTGCAGAAATATAAATTTACTTTTAAATAAATAAAGGCACAAAGTGAAGTAGAAGGAATAAGGCTAGGAACTGTGTGGTTAGATCTGTGGTTAGTGATTGAAGGTAGCAGGCTCCAAGCAAGTTAAGCAGGACAGAAGTTTTAATTCAACCCCCATCTTCACAGACATCAGCACATGCATGCAGAGGATTATTACCACCATCTGTTTTATCTACAGCAGTTTTCATCAGTTGTGTTGTTTTGTGGGTTTTTTAAGTGCTTAAGCACTGCTTTGAAGCCATTGTGTTAATTGTTAACTTTGGCTGAATCTGCATGGATGCCTATAGCAGTGTCAGCATGCTAAGATTGGAACTGTTGGATTAATGAATGAAGTATCAGCTCTGTGCCTGTGCAGTACATTAATAACTGTGCCAGTTCAATCAAATACACTACTGACTTTGTCACTGTGAAAAGTATTTACCAGATCTTAGATGGACTGCTGAGAAAGATGAATGTAATCTTTCATTTTAGTCTGACTTAAAAATAAGATAACTAAGTTCTTCACTTAGATTATTTTGTTACTGTTCTTCACAGGGGGAGACTAGATATACTGATAGATTTGAATTCTTCACTTAAACGAAATATACATGTATGAGGAACATTGTAGTGAATAGAAGGAAACCAAAGGTTATCTTTCATATAGCTTAATCTCATATTCTGATTTACTGGAGTTAATGTTGAAAAGAGAAAAGAGAAATGAAGAAAAGAGAAGGAAAAGAAAAGGGAAAAGGGAAAAGGGAAAAGGGAAAAGGGAAAAGGTAAAAGGGAAAAGGGAAAAGAAAAGAAAAGAAAAGAAAAGAAAAGAAAAGAAAAGAAAAGAAAAGAAAAGAAAAGAAAAGAAAAGAAAAGAAAAGAAAAGAAAAGAAAAGAGAAAAGAAGTATGCTTAATCCTTAATTTTTTTAAAATTGTGTTTTCTTTCTTCTTTACAGAACCTGAAGAAGGTGTTTGTAGAATTTAGCCATCAGGAGCTATTTGAGTTCTACAACAAGGTCTGTAGATTTTACAATATTATAATTTTCTTTGTGAACACCTTATGCTGCTCAGCAGGAAGTGTTGCCTATATGAATTAAATAGAATAAAACTGGAAAGAAGAGATCTGACTTTAAGGCTGTTGGATTCCTTTGATCACATAAACCATTTTCAGGAAGAGCCTGTGCATTCACCTTTGGAATAGGCAGGGCTTGGGTCACTGTAAGCATACCTGGCAGCTGGATCAGGAGCAGTAGCTGATTATTGGCAGTGGGGATCTCTCTGGAAACAGCATCTTCATGTTGCATCTTCAGTCAAGATGCTGGGCTCGTAATCCAGTCAAAATTAACTCTTATTTTTTTTTTTTTGCTTGTTATTATGCATTGGAAATTCAGAGGAAAACATCTGTGCATGCTAAAGAGGTAGTATTTAGACAACTGTTTCTTTAAAATTTGAATATTTAAACTGCAGCAATGAATTCTAATAGCTTCATGTAAAAACAAGTATTCATGAGTACAGGATTTTTATATTGGTATGCAAATATATTTGGTATGCGTAGTTGAAGATATTGGTTATTTCTGTTTGCATGTTTCTAAACAACCCTTTATGAGTGGAGGTTTTTTCCTCTCTTTTTCTTTCCTTTAAATAGCTGGAAACTATACAAGCACAGCTGGATTCCCTTACGTGATGTTTTTGAAGACTTATTTCTCCATCACGCTCCTGCCACCTCATTATTTTGAATTGAAGATAGATTGCCAAGCTGCATTTCCTGAAGGATTCAGCGGGTTGCTTCTTGTAAAATTATATGGCTTATCTGCTTTTCAGACCAGTACCATAAGCCAAGAGTCTTTGTCAAGGGTCTGAAGATTCTAATGGACTTTCTCTTATTTGCTTAGCAGCTGTGGAAAATGCCTTCTTTACTTACAGTGGGGAAACACCTTGCCCAGACCCTCCTCCCCCGGCCCCCTTCCTCCCCACCTCCCCAAAGAATGCTACCCTGCTTCAGGAATATTTTTTTCATTCTGTGTGTTACTTGATTCTGGTAGAAATTTGCATGTTAGTGAGAGTGACCAGGAAAAAAACCCTCTTTTGTAGACATAAATGTAAAAGTTATAAGAAAGTACACAGCTAATAAAATCTCTATCCTTTTTAAATAATACTCACACAATTGATAATGCTTCTTGCAGATTTGTTAAAATAAATTCAGAATTTTGAAAATTTATTTTGGGGCTAGTCAAATTTCATTTCTCTGTCTTTATTCTATTTTAGTTTGGTGGGGTTTTTTTTTCTTTGAAAAAATCAACAATATCTCTGTTTTCAGTGTTTACTCTTGACACTGAAAATAAACATGGTTCTTGGCACTGCATGCCCACTAACGAATGTAAGAAGTGTGATGTATAACTGAGGGGAGAAATCTCAGAGTATAAAATAAAAAAATACTGAAATGATCTGACAGATTTCTGAAAGCTATGTTGATCCTTCCTCATGCTCTTTTTACCGCCAGCATTTTTACATTGAACAGGAAAAATTGAAGTATAGTGATTAAAGGCCAACTTAGTCATACTTTCACCCATTAGTTCCAGATGATTCATGAGCAGCAGGAGAAAGGTGAAAGTCATCTTAGTTCTTGTTTCTTGACAATTTGTGTATGACTCCGGGCTCTGGGCTTTTAGAAGGCAAGAGGAAATTTGCCTGTTCAGAAATTTAATTTTTTTTCTTCCTGATGCTTACTTCAGGGATGGTTCATACCCAACCGGACAGTTTCCTTCTTTGCTCATGACTGTAGGTATAATTATAACCAAAATGTATGTTTTGAATAGCTGGTTTCTCCTGAATAGTTTAGGTCCTCCTGTACCAGATTTCCTGCTTTGTTGCTTTTTTGTGCCTTTTTGTTGCTTTGTTGTTAGGGATTGTGCTGTCAACTTTAGAATACTGTAAGGTTTGCACAAGCTGTCTGAGCTGAAAATTATTAGGTTCAGATGATAACAGCCTATGTGTGAGTGAAGGGCACTGGAGAGAGAGCACACACGTACTTACCGTAGTCCTTAGCTCTTTAAGGAAGTGCCAAATGATACTTTACTGCTCTGGTGCAGTAACACTGTTACTGTAGAAAAAGAAGAAAGTCACCTGGAAGAAGAGAGTCAACATTGCCCAGCAGAATACCCTCAGCTTTCCACTATAGCTTGTGAGGCTGGCTGCCAAAATCACATCTTGTCATAAGCACGTGTGCCATTTTGTCTGGAGATACAGATGTCACCTCCTAGGTGTGGTTGTTCAACAAGAGCTTGGCAGCTTGCTTATCTCACCCATGCATAGACTGGTGCATGTCTGCAGCTGGACACATCCCCACCATTGCCTCTGCTTGCTGACAGTAGCAGTGCTTTGTAGTCAATGCCGCTGAGGGAATCCCCTTCTGCGTGACATGTCTTCTCTACCAGTCCTGTGGCACAGTATGCTTTGTGCAAGACCACTGCTCTTGAGCCTTTTCACTGAGTGTTCAGAGCTTATGTTCTGGAAATCAGGTCTAAAGAAAGTTCAGACCTTCCTGTGTAGATACAGGACATGCTAAAGCAGTTGTGTTAGGGGTTTAAGTTATCTTTGTGAATGCAGGCAGTGATTGATGAATCCTGGAGGAGGAGGTGAAGGCTGGACTAGTTTTGAGAGCAAGAGCCATGGACAAATCAGCAGGCATATCTTAGAAAAAGAAGTCAGGGTCAGAAGAAATGGAGCACAAGAGAAACAAAGGAGAAGGTAGAGAAATGGATATTCCCAAGGATGGAATTTGGGTATTGGAAAATACCAGGAAGAGAGCAGAAACATTGGAAAATAGGACAAAAGTATATATACAAAGAAAATATTAACCAGAGGGGGAGATAACCTTATAGTAGAGTGAGAGTAGGGGAATCAGAGTAAACCAGAATTAGCTATGGAAACTAGCCAGTTGTATAACTGCATCTAGTATTTCAAACTAACCCAGAAGTGCAAACCTTGGTGCAAAGCTGACCAAGATCAAAGTATGGGATAGTGAAATACAGATTTTAAATCTAGCTTTAATAGTAAATATTTTAAAAAATTATAAAACTATGTTGAAAGGGATGAAAAAGCCTAAGACTGCAATAATTTTGTAAAATACAATTAATGTTTTTCCTTGTTTGCAGATGACTGAAAAGATTTACAATTTCTTTACAGTGTCTGCCTTTTATTCTTTACTAACTGTACTGAATTCTTAGTGTCAAAAGCTTTATTGTAAGAAGTACAGTGGTTACCTTTAGTCAGGGACTGCTGAGAAATAAACATTTAGTTGAAAAAGACTTTTCTGTATGTAGTGGGAAGCTTTGGGGTTGTACATTGTTACAGAGCGAGGACATCCTGTACCATCTTAGAGAAGAACACTGCCACTTAAATTTAAGTGCTACTGACTAAGGAGAGAAAATTGGCTAACTGAGAAAGAGCAGAAGACTTTGGGGGTTTTGTTAGGTCTTGCGGAAAAGAAAGCTTTTATCCTGGTTGCTTCTCTCTGGGTGTGAGTGAACCTGGAGAGGGGAAGATTATTCTTCTCCTGAGAGAAGCTGTCTCTGCTTGGTTTGTATAGAGTCCTGGTGTCACACAAGTGTCAGTGAACAAGAGGAAAAACAAGCACTGGCACAGACTGGGTCCTGTGTGGGTAGATCTGCCTGAAGCAGGGACTCAACCCAGTGCCTTAGGGGTGGCAAAAAGAAAATCTCTTCTGGGAGGAAGGCGGCATGTAGACTACACAGAATGACCATACCAGGCTGGTGTGAGAGCCTAGACAGGCGTGTGCATTCTGGAGGTGTTCAAGCTGTGGTTATGGGTACTGGTGAAAAACAGAACACTTAAGTCTCAGGGCTGTTTTGAATGGCCCTGAGAAGAATTTTGAAATTGTTTATTGCAGAAAACAAAAGGGATGCTTTTTCCATGTTCAGGATCCTAGCGTACTGGCCTGTAATATCTCTTGGACATGATCCAGATTTGAAATTACCAAGGCTTCACATAGTGTTGAAGAAGATATTTGCAGAGATTTATTGAACTCTAAAACTGGAAATTGGAATGAGTAAGAATTACTAAATCTTATTTCAGATTTCCAGTGCATTTAAAAAACATTTGATTCATCTTTGTTCAGACACTAAAGACAGTATTTTCTGTGACTGTGCTTCTTTCAAAACTATAATGTCAAAATCTGCCTCAAATGGACTGTTGGCAAAATAAGGAAATCTTTTGATTCAGGTGTAACAAGCATCAGTAATATTTTGATGTGAAGATTTGGAGTTCTGGACCTAAGGGAAAGCCAGTTCTCAAACTGCCTCAAAAACACCAAATTAGTGGTGAAGAGCAACCACTTGTACATCACTGAGAAGAACCAACACTAACAGCATGTTAGTGCTTCTTGAGTACAAATGCATTAGATTATCTTTGTCTAGTTCAAACTTGGAGATGTAATTCCTGTTTTTTAAGCAAATACAAAATGTCTGAAAATTTTTGCATTTTATTTTTGTTGAAGTAAAATACATAGTTAGACAAATATACCTTTGCTGTCTCAAATTTTCACTGTGAAACCTATTTTGGCTCTCCAGAGGATGAGCCAAACGAGCTTTCAAATTCTCCTTTAATTTCTGGGTTTGCTGACACATAAATTTTGAGTAATGACCTGCAGCTTCATTTCTACAGTCTGATTTTAAGGGCTGTGAAGTCTTGTTCTTTCAGAGTGTAAAGAATTTATGACATGCTAAAATTCTTAACCTTGGTCAAAGGAAGAAAAGTGGTTATTGTTATAAAATAGCATGTGAAGCTCCTCTTCACACTTGCTCGTATTCTCATACTCTTGATTCCAGCATCATCAGTAACATTTCATTGCTTGGCTGCATTGGCATATCGTATCTTCAAAGATTATGAATACTATCTTTTCCATTATATATTATGGTAAAATAATGACAAAGCTTAGTAATGTTTGATGACCAGTGAATAAGTATCATAGCACTTTGTGTTATAAGCTTTTGTAGCTTATTTGACCAATGAAAATGAGTAACATTTTGAGCTACTGTGTGGAAGTTCCTTTTCTATGGAGCAGATATGAATAACAGTGATTTTGAGTAGGTGTGTGAACCACATTGCTGCTGACTGGTACGCTATTGATGGTGTCTCATTAAGATAAACTAGTAAAATACTTTTATCTGCAATTGCATAAGTTGATTTCTAATTTCCATAGAAATTAATCAGTTTCGTTGGATCTTCCCTTGACCTCCTTAATTGTTGATCAGACCAAATTATATGCTGTGATTTTAACTGAAATAAAGTGTTTAAGACCATCCCTTCAACCCCTCATTATTTTGTTTCTCAAGAGATAAAAACTACTGGTCTGTTACAAATCAGATAGTGTTCATCTGTGTTCAGCTATGCATCCAGGAAGCACTTGCCCCTCTCACTTAGAGGAGTAGTCTTTTTTCTGTTGAGGTCAAAATATGTTTCATGGTTATCCAATGTTTTTCTCTGATTATTGAAATCATAGGTAGGCAATTTGGAGACCTGCTCATGCTGGAAATATAAATGTCTTGATCCGCTGTTCTAATAAGATTATTACATTTTTAGAGCACTTTTGACTTGTCATCAGTGTTAAACATTAATTGCCCCTTTATGGTAATATAAAACATACATTCAAGAAAATGTGAATGCAGATAGCAGCTGCCTCTGAGATGGCTGTGCAGGTCCACAGAGGCCGGCCACAGGCAGCTGTGGAGTACTAGTTCTGGCACTGGACACACTGAAGTGGCATGTGAGCTCTTTTGGAATTCACCCTCTGGTCATTCAGGACAAGGCAAAGGGAGGAGGAAGCAGCACTCCCTGTACAGTGCTAACAAGATTCCTCACATCTGCACTGTGTTGGAAGGGTCATCCCACTAGGGTTAATATGAAGAGCTCCACATACAGGTGAGCCACGTTTTTTTCATTTAGTTCCCATCCATGGTTTCAGTAGGTAGGGCGGCTCTTCAATAAATTGTATTTCATGGACAGCATGAGAACACTGTGCTTTTTCTGTCATGCGCTTCTCTGTTTTTCTGCTTCCTGGGTTAAAAAATGTTTCTTTGTTAAAAAAAGGAAAAACCAGTCTGATTTAAGAAATTATGCAGTTAATTATGTAGTAGCATTTTAAATATTGCTTTCTTGTTTTTGTTTCTGATTTCAAAGTGTTTGTCATAGCCAGTATTCTTGTTGGCAGCAGAGAATGAATCTCAGTGAGGTCAGTGAAGCCCAGGGATTGAGGAAAGGACCATGTCTCCTGTTCCTTGTACTCCTCCATGTTGATCCCTGTGGGGCAGCTCAGGCTTTTCCTTTGTTTTCACCTCAGACTGCCTGTTAGCTGAGCAGTTGCTACCTCTTTCCTGGATAATAGTGCATCAGGAAAAGGTCAGAGATGCTGACTGCATTGGAAAAAAACTTAAGTCAGACTACATGTTGTTAGCTGAGCTCTTTATTTTGGAAGGGATGAGAATGTTTTCTTCATGCAAGCTGCAGTTTTGCTGAGGTCTCCTCCCTGTAAGGGAAGAGTACTGCTTTGCACATCAGATGAATCCCTGATATCTCTGTCAGGAGCTATGCCTTGTGATGGTAGATCTCCACCATCTTCTTCTCTTCTAATTCCTAGCAAATTCTTGCTACTTCTACCTCATACATAGCCTGGAGTGAGGCACCACAGGCCTCAAGAACAGAAAAGGATCTTTCCCTTTCTTCATCTGTGCTCCCAAGAGGATCCCTACTCCTCTCTCAGCAGTACAGTGTGTTCACTACAGTTCCAGGTAGTATCCTTCCTACAAGCTTTTGTTGAGGTTTTCTCATCACTCCAAATTTGAAACTCACTTTGAGAAAGGTCCAGAAAAGATCTGTATGAGAAGAGGAGTGAAAAAAGACCAGCCTTTCAGGATATTCCATTTCAGGGGTATTATTCACTATTTGGCCATTTCTGGAACAAACTCTTTGTTCAGCTAATCAATGATAAAATTTATTCTTTGCAGCCAAACTGCCTACTTGAATAAAATTACTATTGTTTCCCCACATCATCCTTATGAATCGCAACAAGCTAAAATATCCTTGGAATTGGATTTAGGGCAACAGAAGTGAAGTGCATCAGATAAATGTAGAAAAAATATATAAGTGTGAACTGATACCTTCGGAGCTGTGTTCACTCACTGTCTGACAGGATGAATGGCAGTGATCCCAGTTTCTTAGGTAATCTGATACTAGATATAATAAAAAAGCCTAGTTAAAATAGATATAAAGAGGCAAAAAGGACACAAACAAGCGAAGCAGAGTTGTGACAGTGTTCACAGGAGTCTCTTGGATGAGGCAAGAGACGAGAATGTCGATTCCATGTTCAGAAGGCTTGGTTTATTATTTTATTTTATATATATTACATTATAACTATACTAAAAAGAATAGAAGGAAAGGTTTCCTCTCAGAAACTAGCTAAGCTAAGAACAGAAAAGAATGAATAACAAAGATCTGTGGCTTGGACAGAGAATCCAAGCTATCTGGTCTATGGTTGGCCATTAATTGTAAACATTCAAAATGGCCCAATCACAAACACACTTGATGCATTCCACAGCAGCAGATAACCATTGTTTGCATCTTGTTGCTGAAACTTCTCATCTTCAGCAGGAAAAATCCTAAGAAAGGATTGTCACAAAAAGATGTCTGTGACACAGAGTCTCCTTTAAGCAAGAGAACATGGTATTTCACTGAGGATATTTGAAGTGAGAAGTTTTCTCAGGTCTTACTTGTGGCAGCACAGACTGTGTGTAATCCTCATTGCAGTACCCAGTAAGTGACTTGGAGTGCTTTTAATGTCCTCCTGCTACTGAGCTGCTTCTTCTCATGTCCTGTCAAATGTCACCCCTGCATCTACCCATTAAAATCTGTTTGGCAGCCTACTGATTGATTCCTGTGGGTCTGTAGTCAGAAGAAGGACAGTCTGGGCAATCTTCTGTATGTCAGGACAGAGGATACAAGGTCATGAATTACCTCCAGCACTACTGGGCAGTACTGCTCTTAACTGCTTCTCCAAACAGCACGCAAATGAGAATGCAAAGTATCTCAAGTAATTTTAGTGTCTTTCTGTCTGGACGAGATGTGTTTGCTAGGGGTTGATAGACAAGGTTTTGGGTGGGTGAGTGTCTCTCTCAGCGCTGAAGTTGATAAGTTTTACGATCCACCTTCTGTCTGAGAACAGAGAAGTTTTAAATTAATATTTAGTTGAAATGCTCAATATGAAAGAGAAGCCAAAGGTGGAGCTTATTCTGCTGCCTGGAGCAAAGTTCATGCTTTATCTACTATGTTAGATGAATAAAATCCACCCTTGAGTTCCTTTCAGATGGGCCTGGATATGAATGTGTAAAATTATCTGAGCAAGAGGTCGTATCCCTGTGGTATAATGATTTCAGCATGTTGGAAGAAAGGAAATCTCCTATTAATCAACCTTATTCCAGTGTGCAAGGTCACAGAGCATGAACTTGGTACCTTATTCTGCGTTTCATAGCCCTGCCTAAATCAAACCCAGGCTGCAGACATGCCTGTACTTTTTACTTGCCAGAGTAGCCCCATTGTCATAAGTCTCTTTAGTCAAGTGATTTAGGTGGTTTCAAATCAGACAGAGCATTCAGCTGCCACATTAGCCCACTTCTGCAGCCAAGGTGTTAGTCCTTGAAAGTTCAGCCCTTGAGAGTTCTGTCAGCCTCCAGATAAAGAAACCACATCTCTTGTATAAAAAGATACGAGGGATATTCTTATCACTTGTATGAAGATCTACTCTACCTCTTGACTAACAATATATATGTGTGTGTGTGTATGTATATATGCACATATATTTGTACGCATATATCTTTGCAGAAGAATTCTGATGACTTGTTGATCAGTCAAAGATGCTGCAGATTTCTTTGCATAATCTTTTCTCCTTATTTCTCCCTTTCTGCTTATATTTCTCCTGTATTTAAAAGCTGATTTTTTACCCAGTCTGGGAATACAGTGCAGCAATAATCCCCGTGGTATATTGACATAAGGATGAAGAAGAACAGGAAAACACTACTGTGCCAGCTTGTAAGAGACTTTGTCTTCTAGGAAGAGCCTGCTTGGAGGGAAAAAAACCAAAACAAAACAAAAAAACAAAACAAAAGTTAATTTTCATAGATTTAGATTAGCTTATTATACATGGAATGGTTGTCCATCCCTCTCCCCAGCTACAAGTCAGCTGAGATCTCACTGTTATGCATCATGTTAACAGCACATTATCTGAAAAATGCAGATACCTATCCATAGTCTCTAGTTTTTAATCCATCAGATTTCATGAACATGATCTCTGAGGACAGTTATAAGCCCCAATAATAAAAATTATGCATCCTATGAAATCATGAACTGGAATTCTGGTTCTCCTTTGGATTTTGTGAGAACCTTCCTCCAAACTCAGTGTCTTCTTTGACCTCTTTGCTGATGGATTCTATCTTTTACTGATTTTACCTTAGCTCACTGAGCTAACTGGTTCTGCTCACAACTTTCCCTACACTCTTTAAGTTGAAATTAATGTTTTGCCATGTTCTTTCCCTATTTGCTGCATATGTACTCTGTCAACTTTTCAAAAGAAGGATCAGGAGTTGCCATTTTTCTGTCAACAGTCCTCTGCTGGTGTGCACTTTTGAAGGACTTAGTACAAATCTTAAAGTCAGTAAAAAATCATTCACAATTAGATTATATTGTATAAAATTGCACTATTCATCACAGTGACACTCAAGATCGCTGGTGATACGTGGGAGTGGTGAAATAAACCAGCTAAACAACTGTAAAGATCAGAAAACAGTAAAACACAGAAAAAGGAAAGGAAAGGAAAGGAAAGGAAAGGAAAGGAAAGGAAAGGAAAGGAAAGGAAAGGAAAGGAAAGGAAAGGAAAGGAAAGGAAAGGAAAGGAAAGGAAAGGAAAGGAAAGGAAAGGAAAGGAAAGGAAAGGAAAGGAAAGGAAAGGAAAGGAAAGGAAAGGAAAGGAAAGGAAAGGAATAATTGGATATTTGGATATTTGGACACATGGGCCATGTAACAAATCCACCTTTATTAGATAATCAGTCCTCCTGCAAAACTAATGTTTCCTTTGCTTCTTTAAGTGATTGTGTAAACTGTTACTCTATGGAAGTTTTGCTGCATTAGCAAGAAGATCTTTCTGTTATCTGTAAGTACAGTCTGTTTATTTGAGTACACAGTGGTTTTCAGTCACTTCATTGAGAAGTAAATAGGTCTGAAAATGTCTGAGACAATGTGGAATAGCCTTATAAATTCATTTTACTATCCATAAGGAATGATGGGAGCATTATGTTCAAAAGTGCAGAAAGTTGAAAACATTGATGCTTCAGAAATACCAGTATTAGAAACATATTTTTATAATCAGAAGAAAAAGGGCAGCATGAAACATAGATGGCAAAAACCACTCAGAGTCTTGTCTATGCGTCTGATGAGATTTATGATCTGTGGTCCTGGCCCATGCATTTTTGCAATGCTGAAAAAGCAAACACAAGGTAATGGAAAACAATTATGAGTCATTCCTTTACTTCAGAGGTGATTAATGTGACACGGTCAAGTTAAATCCTCCGAAGAGACATCAGCTATGTTTTCCATTGATGGGTTTTGTTAGCATGTGTTTGATACTCTTCCACAGGAGATTTTAATTTCCTGCTAAAAGATATGGTTCATGATCAAAACCAAGGTATACATAAATACTAGCTTGTAAGTATCAGCTTGTAAGACTGATGGTTTTCTTATCAGCAAATGATAAGGAAATCTTTAGTTTTATGACACAAACAACTCTGAAGTAAAGCATGCGGAAGTGAATTGAAATATTCTAATGGACTTGGCTGCAAAGGATCTAATAGCATCTCATCAGACCACCATATTCCTGGTCTGTGTGTACTTGCATTTAAAATCTGAAAATATTTGTTGTTCTAAGTGAAAGAAAGAGTGGCACTCAGAAACATAGGCAAAAAAAAGGATGAGCTCAAAAAATACAGAGGCCCTTGGAAAGGCTGCCAAATAAAACTATCTAAAGCCCACATCCACAAAACTGGATTGTCACTTAGGGCTTGCAAGCATTATTGAACACTGATCTGGCTCCCTGTGCATATTTGCAAACCTACTGGTGTCACTGCAGAGGGCACAAAGTTACATTTAGCCCCTCAGTAGTTTCCCTTGATGTGTGCACTTGATGTGTGTCACTTAAGGTATTAATCCAAGAGCTTAAAACTGTCTTTCATCCAGTTTGTCTCCAATTTCTAATGGGAAACATGTCCTAGGGTTGCTTTGCCACCACCCCCAGCACTTCAGTCCTAAAATGCCTCCATTCAGAGTTTTGATTCCACTTTTGTGTGTGCTAAGTTAGCCCAGCTCTTCTATTGCCTTTCTCAGTTTCAGCAAATCTTGTTGGAGCAACATCTTCTCTGGATGGGAGCTGAGCCCAGAGGTTCTCTCCAGTGTAACTGAATCTAGTTTTGTGGCTCGGCTGGATAGAAGTGTTTTGCAGAAGTTATTTCAAATTTTGTCTACTCTTACCTGTCATCAGGATGTCAACTCTCAACTCACATCCCATTTCTGTGCTTAGGAAGGCAGAAGATTGGTTATATGAAACTCATTTTTGATGTATTGAGTGCAGTTGTATTCTAAGGTTACAAAATCAGGTGCTGTCCTACAACTCAAAGCTTGAGGTGAATGTGTTCCTTGGGATGTGAATGCCATCCAGGCAAAGTCTGTTCACTCCTTGTTTCCCTCCATTTCCTTAATATCAGAGACAGGTGAACTCAGGGCTGTGTACTTCCACATACACAGATGTGTCTTGGTTCGTTGTACTGCTGCAGAGGGATACATCTGTATTGAATTAACCATTTGCAGAAGTATTTAGCATTTTATGGTCAGTTTGTTCCTAGGAAAATATTGGAAAAGCTCAGTGATCTCAGGGTTTATCTGACACTTAATGAACAGTTTTTTGGACACAGTCATTTTGGCATTTGGAAATGGATGACTCATTTATAATACATTTTTAGGGGCATTTCAGCAGCTTTTTCCCACTTTGCCCCCTTCACTTTTCACAGTTCCTTTTTTTTTCCCCTAGACTTCACCCATAGCTACCTATATCCATATTCACCATATGTGTAGTGCCTGGGTTTCAAAGGGTCAATGCTGTTCCATTCTGTGTGGCAAATAAGCTGTTGGTGGCACTTCAGGACCAGATTTAGGGTTTGGTGGCCCTGGAAAGGGGAGAGCTGAGCAAGCCAGTGGGGCTCAGCTCCTTCTGGCATTATTCTGCCACGTGGACTGCAGTACTGTGACTCCTGCTTAAACCCCTGCTAAAAGCCTGTGTTTATTCTGCAGGTAAATTCCTTTTCCAAGTCAACATTTCCCAGATTGCTCTCTGTCACCTACTTGTTGTTATTCCCCATGGAGAGCTTCTGATACTAAAATTCTCTCTGTCAAGGCATACAATTTAGTACATTCTTTGCGTCAACCCTGAGTATATTGTGTCTTTGCTTTGTCTTGTTCTCACATTACTCACTAATAAAGATAGTTCTTATTTTCTATCAGAATTATTTTTCAGGAACACATAGTGTGACAGATCTCTGAGGATTAAATTCCTAGGTAGTGTTCCAAGGTTTCCTGGTTTCCCGGTTCTCTGTTGTAGATAAGGATCAACATGCGAATAAGATTTTTTCTCAGGTCCATGTTAATCTCAGCTCTTGGGCACTGTTTTCTTGCTTTGTGGGGAAAGTGTGAAGTGGGTGAGTACATCCTCCTTTATTCACGCAACTATTTCTCTTATCTGGTGTTTTTAGTATTCAGACAGTATAACTTGAGTTTTTTCCTATCTTAATTTCTCTTTTTTGTTGTTTTTGTTTTGTTCTGTGGTGTGGGTTCTTGTTTCTGTGTGCAGCTTTTTCTTTTCTTCTCTGTTTGTTTGTTTGGGGATTTTTGCCAGCTTTTGGTGTTACTATTTATGCAACCTTTATTCTTAACTTTGATCAGATATTTAGGAAGTTTGCTCTATTTTTGCAGGATCCCAAGCATCAGATGTTAGCCTGTACTTATTCCTCTAGTACTGCTCTGTTACACTGATGATCCACAGAGGAAGAATTGCTTTAAATGTGCTGCCCACTAAAGATAAAGATAGCTCTTAATTCACCTTTTTCCCGAGAGACATCTTCAGGCTGTGAAAACTTTTAGGAGAGATATAAAGTGATAGAGAGTTTCTCGTAAAAGAGAGGCCAAAGGCTGCTTGAACTAAAGCAAAGCAACATGGCATTTCAGTCCCAAAGATTTTTGCCTCTCCTTGCAAAGACCTGAAATGTAGTCAAAGGATGATACTGAATCTTGAATTTATAGACACGTGGTTACTTACAACTTGCAGACAGAACTACAGAATATGGCCTTGCTGGTGAAGTTTGAAGATAGCGAAGAAGCATCCCTCTGATGCAATGTCCAAGAGAGATGGCTTTTTTGCTTCAGGAATGTCTGAGAGGACTTTGGTGCTTCTGTCTTTTTCTGAAGGACAGATAGTTTCTTGTGCTCACCTAAATTGCTTTTTTTATCTTTTCAAATTGATATGACTTCATAACCTTAGTCCTTGGGGTCTGTTGCTGATTTGGAGTTGGGACCAGGGTCAGAGGTGGGAGGATAGAGAAATTTTACTTGAGTGGAATTCATTTCACCACAAAGTGCTATCAAATTATTTATCAAGTGTCACATATATGAAAAGAACTGTAGTGTTTCAGGGATCTGGCAATATCTAAGAGGGTGACAGAAAGGTAATAAATTTTACAGGGACCTAAACTATTACAGAATCCTGTCTACTGCCTCTGTTAAGACCCATTCTAAAGGCATTACATCAGTTTAAATAGAGGGAGTACTTGCTCACATCCCCTGTTGGGTCTAGAAAGTTAAATGGTCAGCAGAGGCAGGGGACAGATAAAAAATTATCTGCTTCTTTGAATTCCACCAACCTTCATCTGTGAAGTTATCTTAGCCCATTGTAAAAACTTTAAAAAGTCAGTATGTGACAGTAGTGTCTAGTAATTTAAGTAAAAGAGAAGAAGAGGATCTACTCTCTGACAGTAGTAAAATTCACATACCAGGCAGTTTTTATTCTTTGATCCATAAAAGCCAGGTATTCAAAGTACAGCTTCATTGTCTGCCTCATTAGCTAAAATGGAGCCTAAATTGAAAGGGAAACAAAGTGTTTGTGTGTTTTGGTACATCTTTTAATATAGATAATCTATTCAAGGGAAATCAACCAAGCAGACTTGGAGAGTGGATGTCTGAAAGGAATAGCACTCACATCCCAAGACTTCTGTTTTATAATCATACCCCCCCTTGAATACTAAATATGTAGCTAATTGTGATAGTAAAAATAAATAATTGTCTAAGAATTTACATTGTTACAATATAAATAATAAGATTATGGCCCTTAAATTCAGTTGAGATCCAGATTTGTTATGTAGAGTCTATTTTTAATAATGTTTGTTATGTCTTTTGAATCCAGTTTTGTCCTCATTAGGGAACCAGAGGTGCTGTCACATAAGATTTCTTGAGGAAGGGATATCCAATGTCAGTTCCACAGCAGCAAAAGTAAAAAATGAGCACAGGCAGGTCAAAGCAGTGTTGTGCAGAGACACCTGGGTGAGGTGGGGCTGAAGTAGCTGCAGAAGATCATCTCACTACAGGATAATATATTTTGCTTCTCAGCAGAGTTGTGTAGCCAGAAGCAGAAGCAGGTGAAAGTAGCTCTGAATAGGCCTGCAGTCAGCCATGAGGATGTTTGTCATTATTGCAATGTAATAAGAACCCTTTTCTGGTTTCCTCTGCTGTGTTGATGTAGGATTCACTTAGTCTTGGCAGTCTGTAAGATGTTGAAACAAGAATATTGTTTTAGCTAAAATAATGGTTTAAGATCACAAATTTTTGGAGACCAGTGGTGACAAATTTAAAACTTTGAAAGAATTGTTTGTGTTCTTCCCCCTCTCCTCTACTGGCTTTGTAAGTAATTTTAAAACAATTTCCATTTTCTTTTCTTATATAGCTGGTCACTCATGCAGGATTCAGGATTCTGTGTGGAGCACTTTTTATTTGCACTTGATTTTATCTGACTTGTATCTGACTTTTTATACTTTCTTTAACTTTTGGAATAGGATTACTTGTACAACGACAGAGAAAGGCAGCCCAGATTCTGAAAGGGGCCTGTGGGTACTACTCTCCTGTGAACTGAAATAATTCTGGTTTGCACTGAGAATGCTTACTTATTTGTCAAGCTTCCAGGAGAGAGGTGGCAGAGGCAAATGCTCTGACTGCTGAACTTCAGCTGGGTGCTATTCATCAGGATCATGTCATGCTAAGAGCTGCTGCAGAGCTGACTCTTGAGGTGACTCCTGTACCCATTATTTCCAAAACTAGCACTGTCATCATTTCTGTCTGGACCATACGCATGGCAAAGAGGAACTAAGGTGTATGTCAGCTGTCAGAAGACTTTAAAGTATATCTCTAAAATGTACTTAAAGAAGAAAACTTTCAGACATTTCATACTTGCACTGGCTGTGTTTATATATCTGCATGCCAGATTTTGCCCACAATAGACAGCGACTTAGAAACCGCCTATTTGAAGCCTAAAAGGCAAAAGAGAAATCTCCAGCAGAAGTGACTGAAGTCCTTACCAGGCTTTATTTCCAGGTGCCTGGGCTGATGGAATGTGCTCTTCCTCAGAGGGAATCTGAAAGGCAGTTACCTGTTTTATAGACCAGTGTAAGATAAGACTGCAATGTTCAGCAGGTGTGGTGTCTGAAAGTAAGGACCCCTTACTGTGATACCTGGTTAGTCACTGTACATTTAACCAGCAATCTGTAGGGTGCTTGCATAACTACTTGTGCTTATCTTTAATGGGAGGAATAACAGCTCTCTTCCTTCTCACTCTTATCTGTTACCTCTGTGTAAACCTAATATGCAGAAAGAAGCTAAGTTAGGAATGGAGGTGAAAAAGTTCAGGAGTTCTTCCAAAATGCTTTTTTCCCTCTCTCAATCTATTTTTTTGAAAACTCTTTTTCCTGGAGAGGGGCTGATGTGCATTGTCAGTAAAATTCCATCTCTCAGCATTGAACAGGAACATGGAGGAGGCTCATCTGTCATGTCCCCCAAACATCACAGTGAAGAGATGATGTACTCTTGCCTTGGCCACCAAAGGGAAGGGATGCTTTTCATGCTGTGTAACTCATGGGCAGCTGACAAGGTTAAAAACATGGTTTCAAATCTGCCAAGTTATATTACAGATTCGATACTCACTTTTAACTTTTAATCCAGAGTTTTCAGGGAACTTTCTTGGGTAACTTTGCTGTGAACATCCTTCAGACTCGTTACACACTCTGGCAGCTTGAGTGAGACACTATCACTTGAGGTCATGAGTACATTAGGCAGAGAAATGAGGGGCTCTATATATACATATTTTGGTCTATGTTTACTCTGTGGAGAGGTTTGCTTTCTGTTGTATAAGTGTTCTTTTGATCAGTCTCAGCTGCATTTTCTTGTAAAATATAAAGATCAGAAAGCTGACTTGTACTTGGATTCTTTGTTGGAATGAGATTACCCAGGTTGTTTCAGAATTTCCAGAGATTAGACAGATTCCATTTGTTTCTTCTCAGAACAGATGGTGGAGTAGAATTTGAATCATTGAAGTGATAGTGGGAGAGAAGTTACAGTGGGGAAAAAAAGGGAATTTAAGTGAAACTTTTCACACTTTCCCTTTTTTTGCTGATTCCCAGCTTTTGTTTTTATGTGAAGAGTTTAATAGATCCAGCTTTCAGATTTGTCTCCATTGTTCAGTGAACTATAAAATCAGATGGATACAATCTAGAATATTCTGTACTTTTACCAGATACTAAATGGATACTCATAAAGAGTTAGACTTTCACCTCATGAGTTGAGTTCAGATCTATTTTAGTGGGCTGTTTCCTTCTTCATTCCCTGAAGTGACAGAGCTAAAATCAGGATTAATTCTCCCACTCTTTAAAATGAGATGGATGGATGAATTTAGCATGGAGTCTGAAGAAGGCACATCAAAGCCACCATCACTACCAAAACTGAAGCCCTGGATAAGAACTCAGTCTATTTCTAGATCATCCCTTTAAATTATTTCTGTGCAGATATTTTTTATTTATGCTTCTGTATTGTCTGCAGTTGTAGGATCACAGACCAGGCTAACTCAAGGAAATAGCTGGCACAGGGCAGTGACAGAGATGGGGGACTGCACTCTGGATACCAACAGAAAAGGCGAAACTGGACCCTAAGCTTGCTCTTTGTTTGGTTTGGTTTATTTTTATCAGTGCCTCTTGTACATGGCACAGATGATTGTGAGAGAATACATGAGTTAGTGTGCCTTGAGTCTCTGTGCCTGCAGCTCTTTCACCGACACCAACAAAATCCCAGAAATGCCTTGCTGCAGATGAGATGAATGAGAGATTTCCCCACTCCCCACACCGAGAGGCAGTCAATGCAGTGAGGGTTTTATTATTGGTTTCTGTAATTTCTGTTATATTGAATGGCTCCTCTCAGTGCTCCATGCACAGAGCTGAGAGGGCTGAGAGCTCACATGCCCTGGGCAGGGGGCTGAAAGCTTCCACAGCTTCCCTCAACACCTTGTGGGTGGGCTCTGCTGGCTGACCAGACCTTCACTGCATGTTTGATGTGTTCTTCCTTTTTTGCTCATGTCTCAGTTTGTTCTCTCTGCTGTTATGTGTCCAACCTCAGTACCTTAGGCTCCTGCTGAATGTCACCTCACCCCTGCAAAGGTCTCGGAGAAGCTGGGATACTTGAGGCATAGGCAATTGGATACAAGGTTAGGGCTTCGCTCTATTGGAGTTTTTATCTTTCTTTATTTGATCTGTCTTGACTTCCATCTGTGCTTTAAACTGTGCTTCTGGGTCACTTAAGTGGTGCTCAGGTTGTTAATTAAACTTGTCAAACTATTCTGTGGGGTAAGAGGTCTACACATGGTTAAAAAAAAAATCTATAGGCTTCCAGGGACAGATTCAGCAAAGTACTTACAGGAAGTGCCTAAATGGAGAGATGTTAATAGCCCTACAGACTTCAGTGGGATTATAGATGCAATTAAAATGATACCTGTGATAAAATACCTGGCTGCACTGAAGTCCAGTGAGGGGTTTCTCAGAGCTTCACCTGCCTTTCTGCAGCCCAAAGCCCTGGGTGGTTTCCAGGGGCTCATCTGCAGCCCCTGTGTGGTGCAAATGCTGACAGCCATGCTGTGCCATTGGCCTCCCCAGCACCCAAATTTCACTCCAGAAATCCCAGATCTGGGCTGGGAAGCAGGCAGAGGTGAGAGCACGGCTTTGCATGTGTCTCTCCCCTTTTCCTGGTGCATGAGCAGTGCGGCCAGAGCCGCTGGCTCTGTGGTCTGTGATGTGCTGGCAGATGCAGCCGCAGGGCTTCAGACCCGAGTTAGCCATGCCTGTCCCTTCCCACTCTTCCCAGTGATTTTCTGGCAGGGAAGAAAAGCTAGTTAGATTAGTAAATGTTTAGGCAGCATTCACTGTAGCTTCAGGAAACATGGTTGTGGTCAGTTTTATCTCAGTGCCATCCAGTACATGAAATAGCATAAAGAAAGAAGGGCAGAAATGCGGAATCATAAGAGGAAATTGTAGTAACACAAAAAAAGGGCAGAATTCAGAGAAGGACTATAATAGTAGTATAGGAACATAAAACTAAAGGTGTCACAGTTCATCACTGTGGGGATAAAAGGTGAAATTCTGTAGTTTACCCATTGCATACTGCTCACATGATTTTCCACCCCTCAGATACTTCAAATTGCTTTTCAACCTCTTTTCAAGCACTTCTAATGATAAAACATCAATTACAAGGCTGTTGTCACTTTGCCTTTATATTTAAACTTTCTGACTGCATTATTGAAATGTTTCAGCATAACACTGTCACCTAAAATACCCACAGTGCATTCAGCTGTAGGTGTTTGTGGGTTACTGTAAATGTCTCTGCACATATAGGCGTAAATAGCTCTCTTTTGATTCCCTAATTCAGAAACCACTGCCTCCTCCTCCCTCTGTCTCTGGTCTCTCTGATTCCACACAGCCTCATTAGTAACTAACCTTTAAATGCTCCCTCCAGGTCCAGGCCACTCTCCACTAAAAGAGACAGAGCATACAATTTGAAGCTTTTTGCAAGAGATGAAATTATATCCTCAACTCCCCTAGGTTTCATTTCCCCTTAGGAAACAAAGCAGCCTGAAGACTCTGGTGTCCCCAGGGGTCTTGCTGTGGGCAGCGGTGGCATCTCAGGTGCCTGTGGATTGTCAATGGCAATCCAAGATGGTCCTTTAGGAGACCCGGGGCTTGGCTTTGCCGCTGAACAGCTCAGGACTGCTGAGTATCCTGTCTGCTCCTCTGTTCAGAGCCGTGATTCATCTCTGACTCTGAGGAGGCTGATCTGAGACCCCCATTGCACAGGCATGTCCTCAACATCTAAGGCAAGGACTTAGTCCTACTTGATATTTTTAAATCAATATTTCATTAAGCAATGCTTTTATGACATTTCAGTATTCATCTACAGTAATTAATATAAGCCTTTTATCTGTGTAAATCAAAACACTTTGGGAAAGCTGAAGTGCATGAAAACTCTGTATTAAAGATGAAGAAATATGAATCACGCAGAGAGATTATGTACTTTGCCCAATTGCCTGGCCAATTAACAGTTTTATTCTTAATCCAGTTCCATATCCACAGGGCCACGTTGCCAGATTTTATCTCCTAAATGCAAAATATTCTACATCTGAAAAAAACTAATCAAGTTAATGTCACAGTCACTTTGCAATTCAAGTAATACTCTATTTTTAATGAATTTAATGAAAAAAAATGTTTGGTAAGGGTGTTTTTCTGAAATGTCTGTATTTCAACCTAGTCTAAGATTTTCATTTAATGACATGTTTAACACTTAACTGTTAAGCAACATGTTTAGTTTTCCTTATTTTAATGTTTCACTCTGGTTGTCTGCGCATGCAACTGGAAGAGAAGTCACAGACAAACCTTATTTCTAAGGTGTTTCATCACCAAAACTCAGGTGAAGAATACAAGTGGAAAGAAGTGTTTACACAAAATTGATGTTCTCTGGTTTCCCTGTGCTTTTTTTTTATTCCAAGGGGCTAGCAGCTTTCCATTTCATAGCAGGAAAACAACTAAACCAGAGGGACTTCACCTACACAAATGCATTTTGTGAGATAATTATTCAACTGACATTACAGAGCTTAAAAACTCTCAGACTTCATGGTCTCTGAAGACTAAATTCATTATATCTTAAACAAGACAAGATTCTCCTTTGGGAATTTTCTGTCTGTCTGTTTTTCTTATATATATAGTTTATCTGCTTAGGAATGGGGCAAGGAGAATAGATCAGCTCAAATTTGTTGATACTTTTGACTTTTTTTTTTTCCCTAAAAAAAAAAAGAAAAAAGTTGCTTGTTATTAGAAACATAACCTACTTCTCCTTATTTAGGCAGGCACATGCTTCTCTCCTCAGCTGAGACACAAGGCCCTATTCTTAGCTTCACTTTCATTTACACTGTGCCTTGAGGCAAGATGCACAGGATATAACAGCTCTGCAGTTAGGACTGGTTTAAACTATGCAAAATCAGAGCCCTCTCTAACATTACAGGCAATTTTAAGGGTATGTGAAAGGATGTTAGAAACCTGTTACAGAAACCCTATCCAAGGATATGTAACCTTGACAAGCAAGAAAGGAACATTAAAAATATTTGGAAATATTTGAGTGCAGTCACTCAGAAGGGTATGGAACCAGCCTGCTGCTTCATCCTTATGGCAGCTGAGAACCAGGAAATGTCTGCAGTCAAGGGTTGGCTCCCCAGGGGATGAAGCTTACTCAGTTTCACTGATGTTCATTTGCACAAATTGACAAACTGGACAGATTGGAGAAATTGACATACTCAGGGCATTCACCTGTGATGGATGCACTCAGCCTCCTCAGCCAAACTAGCAGCAGTCTGGTACAAACTCCAAAGGAGGTAAAAACTGGTCATAGGCAAGGCAGAATCTCCCCAGGGGAGCCACAAAGGGCAGAGTGACCCATGGAGCACAGGTGCACGTGGACTTGGAGCACCAAGCATGCTGTTAATGCAGGGAGAGCAGGTGGGTTTGCCAAGACTCATGAGCGTGGGTACAGGGAGTCTCATGGTTGCCTTTCTCATTGTATGCACTTGAACTGGGGGCCAACTGCTTTATCCCTTAAATATAACAGACTAATTGAGCTCTCCCTGCTACGCAGTGTGGCTGCATAAGTGTGATCTCCACTGGAGCAGGAATGCCTCTCCAAGTTTGAGATTCTTTACCTGAGATCAAGACATCCTTCCTTACCCCAGGCAGAGAGATACCTTCCTTGCAACACATCCTCTGTAAGTAGCTGATAGCATGCTAAATTAATACTGGTGAAATCATGTAATGGATGCCTTTGCAAACAAATTGATTCCTTTGATACAAACAATTGTCCAAGTCTGAGACTAAGATTGGCCCTAGGTGCAGCTAGGCTTCATCACGAGTTTAGAAAGCCGGGGATTCACTCTGAGCCTCGTGACTCAAGGGGAGAAGCTCCCAAACCTCCCATGTTAGATCTTTGGTCTCTGTCACTCTAAATGGATTCTGACTTGATTTACCTTTGTATGTTTCATCCATGAAGTAGGTAATAGAGTGAACCTTGCCACTGAGTTTGTTAATACACATTTTAAAAAAGAGCGATTAAATCTATTTTTGCCAATATCTTTGATGGTGATTCCTTGAGTGACCCTAAAGCATTCATTTGTGACATCACTGCTTGTTATTTCTCCACTGTTGCTTCAGCACTACCTATTATCCCTTTCTTTAAGATCTGCACCTTACTTAGCCCTCCTGTCTCTGTACCCGGATGAAAGGAAAGCAGACTAAAAACTGTACTTTGAATATGGCCTTCATTATCCCAAATTATTTCACAAACATCATAGAGTATTTGGTAAGAGTCAATCTTCCTGATAAAAATTCAACCCACAAGGTGTTGAGCAGAAGAAACAGTATGGAGACAGTTCTTATTCAAATCCTGAAAGGCATGTGCCAGCTTGGCTGGTCATGGCTTTGCAGTCCATCCCACAATATCCAAACCAGGAGTTTGCTTCTGCTGAAACGTAGCTGCTTACTGGCTGTGTTTGTGCTCCTGGGAGGTGATGTCCAGGGAGCTGTGGCCTGGGATATGTGCAGGGGATGCAGGGCCCCGCTGTGGTGAAGCCAGGCTGCGCTGTGGAGGTGCCGTCTGCTCCACCCAACACCACAGCGGGCATCCATCCTCTTTGGAAGCTGCGTGTGTCTGCCTAGCCCAAAATGGGCAGCAAGATCCCTCTCCCTCCTCATGAACCTCTTGAAGCTTCCCTTGAAGTCCCTGAGCAGAGGAGCAGCTCCTCCAGGTGTCTTGAGGGGGGCCTCCCCCCATTTTGAGGGGAAGACAAGAAGTGAGAGGAAATTATTTGTTTCTCTTTCTCCCTCACCACCTCTCCAAGTATGCTGGAGAGGGCATGGATGGACTGGCATCACTCCTCTCAGGCACAGCTGCTGCAGAGTTTGGCACAAGGCTGAGAGCAGTGGCCATGGCTTGAAATACTGACACTGGTGCCAGCAGCAGCTATTCTGGCTCCTAGTTTAGGGATTTTGAAATTATCTCCCCTAGGTGAGGAATCTGGCAAAAAAAAAATTTAGGCCTTCAAATGACAGGCATTTGCATTTTGAGTGTTGGGTGCGTAAAGAGTTAGAGGGGACTTGGTCTGTTACCATGTATCTCAGAGGCCTGATTAAGCCAGTTACTGCAGGGGCAGGTGTTTCTGTGAGGAAAGACTCTGGCTTCAAATCAGTATCCATGACTATTACTGAGAGTGAAGATAAAGCATCAATTTCATCACCACAACAAGGTTTTCAGCAATTAGAGCCATTGGCATGTCTTGTAGCTGGTGCTGCAGCAAAACTGCCAGAGATCTGGACATTTCCCTCATCTGGGTAACAATGATAGATAAAGGTGTAACTTCATAATTGACCAGGTGGGGATTTATATGCTCGCTGGTCTTTGTTCACCATGTGTCCTTGCACAGCACAGAGTAGTCATCTGTTCTCTGCTTGCTTGCTCCCTTGTTATACCTGAAGATCTGTCAATGCCATGCAAATAACTCTGCACTAAAAAGAAGCAAACAGAACCAGTTCCATTTCTGCTGCCAGGGCATATGCACAGAGCCTGGAGCATCTGCTTGGGCCAAGTTGGTGACGTGACACTGCTGTGTGATGGCAAAGACATCGTCAGACCTTCCTTCCCCCAGACTTCATTTCTTCACTTCTTACTGAAAACCTGTCTGCTGTGGTGTTTCATGTTTATTAAGTAGCTCTCCCCTTCTATGTTAGC
The DNA here is from genome assembly GCF_027887145.1 of Ammospiza caudacuta. NCBI lineage: Eukaryota > Metazoa > Chordata > Aves > Passeriformes > Passerellidae > Ammospiza > Ammospiza caudacuta. The sequence goes on from NC_080632.1 coordinate 10,569,774, forward strand.
TCAGTGCCAAGATGCTGAATGGTTGGAGGACCCATTCCACTAGAAATTTGTTGTTTGGGATATTCTCTGACAGATCAGATAAACTAAAAGACCCTTTGGCAGCATGGGTACAGAGTCAAAGTTGAGGATGTCAGGTGAGCTGGTATTGATGTACCTCACAGCTCTTTTTGTGGTTTGGTGGTTCCAGAGTTTTGGTTGCTAAAATGAGCTGTGCTGCTGCAGAAATGCAGTTTTCAGGAAGTAATTTTATAAAGCATTATAAAGCGGCTCTGCTCTGAAAAATAACCCAGGAAAAAGTGTGGTATAGGAGTCTGTATTTATTGCTTTTCATAACTGGTTGGGATCCATACATGAAGCCATGTCTTCTGCATCATTCTGCACTGTCCCTGGTAAAGGAAATGTGAAAGCTCATGAAATAGGGAAAACCTTTTTCTCCTTCTCTTGCTCTCAATGGTATCAGTTTTATGCAACTAGAAAGCAAAAGGTAGTAAAAATCTATTTCAGTTGCCTGAAATCAGCAAAAGTGAGAATTCACAGAGTGAGCAGGTTGGTTATGTGAGAAGGTGCTGCATGTGCAGTCAGATTTCAGTGTGGACTTTCACCATAATTGCTCACTCACATGAGAACACATGACGATTTGGAAGAAAGATATGCATTTTCTCCCCCAGGAGTAGCAGCTGCCCAGACACAGGATGATAACTGCCAAGGACCTGACTGCTGGTCTCTGGTGTCTTTTAGGTAAGGACCATTACTGCTGGCTCACCCTCCCAAACTGGAACTCAGTCCCCAGGCTCGGCTGGCCAGATGTGGTCTCTGGTACGAGCATTCCCTGAAAGCTGTGAGTGAGATGCCGCCAGAACAGTGCAACATCTTCCCCATCATGACCCATCCCTGCATGCCCCTGATCAGTGAGAAGGCCCTCCATCTCCCTTGCATGTTTTGTCTCAAATATGAATTTGTTTGCATGATGGAACTCCTCAGTTTTCAAGGAGGGAAGCTCCAAGACAGTCTTTGTGAATTTGGGGCAGCCAGAAAGAATGGAAGGGGTCAGTCTTGGGTTAGAGGAGCTGTAATTAGCCTGAATCAGAAGCTGAAACTTAAGACAGAAATGCATTTAATGGCAATCTCTGTTTTTCAGTGGTCACTCTGCCTCCAAAACATGCGTGATCTGCAGGCAGAGGTGGAGATGTGGCATCAGTGCTGGGTTCACCCTCTGAGCCACCAATGCCCTGCTCAGCCCTCAGGGAGCGGTCCCCAGCCCAACTTCAGCGATGGGGGCTCCCTCCTCTCTCCTGCTCACAACTGAGGTGTCATTTCCCCTGCTCACATCCATTCTGCAGCAGTGGTGATCCCTGGGGAGCACAAATGTATCACTGTTTCCAGAGAACCATGGGATGCTCCAGGAAAAAAGAAATCAGAGGCTGGTACCCTGGGAAAAATTTCCAAATCAGACTTCAAAGCTGGATTGGGTAGGGCTGCTGGCAATGACAACTGAAAAAAAAAAAAAACAAACTGTTCTTTTTGCCTGTATGTGTAGCCTCTTGGATAGTAATTATATTCATCCAAGTTATTTTACTATTCCTCAGGAAAAAAAAAATATTCCTTAAAAATATGTTTTGTATGCTAATCTGGCAATGTGGCTTGCCTAAAAAGAAGCAGTTAGCTCCAATTTCTTTTAGGAATGGATTGTAAAATGGTTGTAGGATTTTTTCCCCCTGATAATCAAGCTAAGTGGTCAAAAAATAAGTCAGTCCTTGGAATTAGTTATTGGAATTAGTCTTGACTTTACATTTTATTAGACCTAATTAAATATTCATATTAGATAATTCTTAATTGTCATTTTGTCATAATTAAAAAAGTTAAGGTTTATTAAGTGGTTTTTTTAATAACTGTTCTATGCAAATGCTTCTGTCAAAACTTAATTGTTATTTTGCTTGTGGTTTATTTAAGGCATCTCTATAGTGCTGAATATTGCATCTGAACTGACCAATCTTTATATTTCTTCTTATCATTCTTCATAGAACCATGGGATGGTTGGAAGGGACCCTAAAGATCACTTTGTTGCAGCTCCTCTGCCATGGATGGGAACACCTCACACTTGACCAGGTTGCTCACAGCCCCATCCAGCCTGGCCTTGAACACTGACAGGGATGGGGCAGCCACAGCTTCTCTGGCTGTCCTGTACCAGTGCCCTGCACCCTCACAGTACAGAATTGCTTCTTAATATCTAACCTAAATTTCCACCCTTTCAGTTTGTACCCATTACAGTTCCTGATGAAGGGTCCCTCTCCAGCTTCCCTGCAGGCCCCTTCAGATCCTGCAAGGCTGCCATGAGGTCTCCACACAACCTTCCCTTCTCCAGGCTGGACATCCCCAGCTGTGTCAGCCTGGCCTTGTAGGAGATGTGCTCCAGTCTTCTTCTAAAGTCTGTGGACCTTGGGTTGCTCCAACAGGTCCCTGTCCTTGTGTTGGGGACCCCAAGCTGGACACAGCCCTGCCGTGGGGTCTCACCAGAGCACAGCAGAGCAGAGCAGAGCAGAGCAGAGCAGAGCAGAGGGGCAGAATCCCCTCCCTCACCCTGCTGGCCGCGCTGCTTTTGGCACAGCCTGGGACACGTTTGGTTTTCCAGCTCCGTTCTGGGCTGTCCCACAGGCCATCATCCACCAGCAGCCCCAAGTCCTTGTCTGCAGGGCTGCTCTCAGGTTCTTCTCCACCTGGCCTGTAACAGCACCTGCCAGGTGCTGTTATGCCTTGATAATGAGCCTGGTGAGGAAGCCTGGCAAATATGGCATAAATGGATCATGTACATATTGCCAAGACTAAAGCTGAGAATTAGCTAATTATACTTCTTCTCCTTTGCTAAAAATTGCTGTAAGTTTTTTGCTTTCTCCTGGATAATAGTTGGTATTCTTCTTAAAAACAGTGCTAGCTGAACACAGTATGGGATGACTATGTGAAGAAATAGAGTATAGGGTGTTTTTGAGAGGATATCCTACAAAACTTTAAGCATTCTTTAGCTTGATAGAAAAGTGAAAGGCTGCATAATTTATAGTACTATATTGACCATGCTCTACTTCTGCTTCATTCATAAGTACCTATATTCAATGTGGTTTTCAAGCAGAAACAAACCTTTGCATGAGTGAGATCTCATTGGATGAGCAGCCAAATTAAGCTTAGAGTTCTCAGACCAAAAACAATTACTTTTTTGAAGGAAGCTGAGGAAAATGTGCCACTTATTGCCATTGAGCCTCTTGACACCAGTTCAGATTTCAAGCTGACTATCCACTCAGCATGAGATATATTTGCTTAAAATTAAACATGCCAAGAATCAGACTTCAAGGGGAAACAAGGCGAGTTTGTTGTTTCCACACTGGAAATCTCTATGTCTGCATCAATGAATTTTGGCTCCCTATTTTGCCTACTTAAATTAATTGCTAACCATGCTAAAATAGAGCAATTAGGGCCTGAAAGCTCTGATGCAGTGGTTGTTGGTGAGGGAACTGGAGAGTGGAACAGGGGAGGGAAGGGTAACTAGCGGGAAACCAGCCTTTATCAGGGCTAGAAAAATAACAAGAATGCAAGAGAGCTTGGGAAAATTTCAGTGAACAGACTGTTGGGCTCGGATACAAAAGTTTTCTGTGTGAAAACCTGGGATTATGCAGTGGGATGAGGGAGACGAGCCTTGCCCCAGCACGTCGCTCGCAGCTGCGATGGCGCTGCAGCTCGAGAGGTATCTGCCAGGATGGTACCTGTCACGTCTGTGTTTACAACAGCATTAGAAACACCCATTTCAGGGGTCTGCAAATCAACTGGAAAAATTGGCTCAGATCAGGAGCCTGGCTGACAAAGCTATGGTCTTAAAGCAATTGTAAAAAAAACCCAGATCATCTGCTTTTCCAATCACAGCAGGAGAGCAAACAAGTGGGCCTATTTTCTCTTTGGTTTTTTTTAGGGTTTTTTTTAATATTTCCCTAGTTGTGGTTGCATAACACAGGATATTTTTTATATTTTAAATTAAACCATTGGTTGTTGTTAACTAAAATTTGAGATGTGTGAGAAAGAAGTGTGAATGTATTTAGTAAAAAATATACTGATTAATACTACAGTGTAAGCTTTTATAAATGCAGAGCTATATTTTGATGTTGTAGCCAGATTGCAATATAGTATCAAGGTCAACATAATTTGAAAACATCCAAATAGATTTGGAGCAGGAATTGGTGGGTGAAGCAATATTCCCAGGGTGTTTGGAAGTTCACACTATATTTAATGATGGTCTCTCTGGCCTTTAAATGCACATTATCTGAAGTTTGCCTCCCCTTGCAGGGAGGCCCAGCATCCCTGCATCCCCAAAGGGGCTGGATGTGCCCCTCGGGAGGTCCATATCACTGGCATTATCTTTCCCTGAGCATGCAGTGGGCTGGGCAGTGAGGTGGGATCAGTATGGAGTGCTGGCATTACAGCTCCTCATTGCATTACTGCACCTGGGGCAAATGCCCCTATCAATATGCGCTTGTTTTTCAGCACAACAGATATCTGTAACTGGATTGTTTGTGGACAAGGAATCTCTTTGTTCGTGTAAATTCTCTGTGTGAGAGCTCAGGTGGGCTCAGTGGGATGTATCAATTCCAGCAGGGTCTCATGGCTCAAGCTGCTGAGTGCCTGCAGGTGGGTGTACTTGCAGGTGAGGTCTCCTGGCGGTCTGCAGGTCACTCAGCTCTTTGGTTGGCTTTGTTCAGTTTGGTTGCCTTTGGCAGAGTGGAACTCCAGGAGGCTGCTGCTTGTGCTGTAGCAATAGTAAGAAAGTTTCAGAGGGCCACTCATCTGTGAACTCAGCATAACTTGTGCCATTACCAACAGTGGTAAAATCTGGGACCTTGGAGCAAAGCCAGCTGTTTCTCCCCATTGTTGGCTGAGGCCTGCTTGTACAGGGAGAAGAATGGCAGCATCAAATGAGCAGGATTATTGAGGGGAAAAAAACATAGCAACGGCACAGCCTTGTCACTTAGTAACAAGGTAGAATTACGATGACAAAGGAGGGAACATATATAAATAAAATATTCAGGAATATACATATTCATTAAAATGATACCCAGAAAACAGAAAGAAGGGCAATAGCCAAGCATCTAAAAATGTTCTTTAATGAAAAAGAATCTTAAATATCCGTCTCTGCTGCTCAGAGCTCTGTGATATTACCTTCCCACATGACACTGTGCTATTTCAGGTTCTCCTGGCTTCCTTCCCCTATCTCCTCACCTCAAGTACATGAGAAGTCTGACAGATGAGCTTGAAAGTGTTGCTTTTTTGTTCCCAGACATGTGTTGCTGGTTTATTATCATTACTGTGTCTATGTGAATAATGTTCTTTATGTGTCGTCATGCCCAGTGCTGATGAATACACAGTGATATATTTCAGGTCTGAACAGCACCCCAACTAATTTGCTTGCTCTAAGAGGCAAATTTGCTGTGGGACCAAGAGCATATTCTTCATTGTTTTGATTGCTTTCCTTACCTCTTGGATCAGGTGAAGAGCAGGAGATGAAAAAGCAATGCTAGTAACCAAATAAAACTCCTTCTGTCCTTTCCACACCTCTACACACAAATTTATTTATGTCATCTTTAATTCAGGAAAAATAAAAAAAGCCAACAAAGAAAAACCAAACCCAAAATCAAAGCCTCAATAACCTAAAATTCAAACCACTTTCACAAAAGGAAAAGTGAGACCGTGAAAGCTGTTGCAAAACAAGGTTTTGTGTTATTAGATGTTGTTCTTCTACCTTGAATATTTAATCAAATGCCCAAGTCTGTTCCCACATAAAGTGAAAGATTAATCATTGCCCTTATAAATCATTCTCCTCATCTCCTTCTCACTTGCACTGAAGGTGCTCTCTTGTCTTTCAGTGCTGTAGAAGCTGCTACCCCTTATCACCACCTTCACTTTTTCTAAGGGCTTCAGCTGGGATTGTTAAGTAAATGTTAAACAGTCACCTTTATTACTTATTTTATGTATGGTAAACTGACTGCAAGGCTTTTCTCTTCAATCCACTGCTTTTAATAAATATTTTACCTTCCACTGCTGAAACACTCGTTATGAATTTTCATGAGCAACTTCACATAAGTCTTCTTAACAACTCTCCACCTGAAGAGGGGCTTCAAAAGCACTGTGCTGGCCAGGCAAGGGTCATCTTGTATTTGGTTTCTCTCTCTCCAGTAGAGTGCTTTCAGGGATTCAATGGAACATTTAACACAAAGAAAGGTGTTGTTCCAGGCTTCAGTCATCTCTGTTGATAACAAGTATTTTACATGACTGGAGGCTACAGTGTGCTTGTGTAGCAGTTAGTTTTGGAAGATCCCTCAGATAAAAATTACTCCTGTTTGGGAAATACTCAAAAGAATTCACATTTATATTTGGATGTGTACCAAGATCACATTTGGTGTTTTCCATCTGAAATTTTCATAGTAAACTTAGCAGCATGTATTTGAAGTATAGATGCATTTAAAATTTATCTGATTTATAAATATTAATGTGATCAGTTTGTCTGTGCAGCACCTGTCCATGATTCATAGAGATGATGAGGAACTACTGGGGCGAATAAATGACCCCTGTGTAAAAAGATCTACTGGCAGACAGCAATTGCATTGTCAAAAAGCTGAACAAATATTTTGCATGCATTGGCATTCACTGTGATGGTGACGCCGTGAATGGGGAGGGAGTCAGAGGAACCACCTCAAATGGAGGTGGTGGGAAAAAGCATGTTAGGACAAATTGATAAACTAAACATTAACAAATTCTCAGCACCAGATGGTGTTTACACAGGAGTCCTGAAAAAACACACACCACAAATAAGAATTTTCTGAATTGCTAACTATGTGTGATCTGGCACTACTATCAGCTCTGGGTTTAGAGGGATGCAAGTGGGAACATGATGCCAAGTTTTGAATGGGGCTTCAGGAGTGATCCTGGGAAGTAATGGTCAGTCAAAGATTTCATTTGCAGTGGTCAGATTTGGTTGGATGTTGGAGAAGAAACGTGGGTGTGGGGAGGAAGGTCAGGCTTGGAAGCCACAAGAACTCTCAGAAGGATACCATGAGCATGCATATTGTGCTTGTTCAGGCTGTGCAGCTTTCAGCAGAACCTTAGGGAAGCAATGACTCATAAGAAATGACACTTACTATGGAATAGGAGAAGTTACTTATGGGCTAACCTGCAGAAAAGGGAGGGTTGGACGAAACAGAACCTCATACATCAAGAGGAGGTCCAATAGACACAAAACCTGGGTCTGATGTTCAGCATCTTTCTAAGAGGCCTGGAGAAGGTGGTGCAAGCAAATAGTGACAACTGATGGAATATTATTCAGGATAACCAAAACTAGCCTTGACTCTGAAAAACCACTGAAATTATTCACTGTACTAAAACGAAATTCTGTGTTAGGGGAAAAGTGACTACTTATGTAAAATCTTGATCTCTTATCTCAGGAAAAAGTGAAAGACAGCTTGAGTCATTGTGGAATGTTTGCTAAAAGCATCCAAGCGCTGCTCAGTGGGCAAGCTGGCTGTTGGATTTGGAGCGGAGGCAGAGAAGTGCCTTTTCCTGTGGTGCAGAATTGCACTTTTGCTTCTGCATATTGGGGATGCCAGAGTACCCGTGGGGTGTGGGGGAGTGGGTAATCTGAAGGAAGAAGACTGTGGGGAGCAAGTTAAACTGGGCAGCAAGGCTGCACCTTCTGGCCCAGCCGTGTCCCAGACTGGCAGCAGCACAGGAGCAAGGCAGAGCACTGGTTCACACAGCCCCTCTGAAACCCACACTGCAGGCCTTGGATGGCTCTGTGTTTTGGGCTAAATGGGACTTTGTTATGACATTTCTCAAGGCAGTCCCAAGTTACCAGGCTTTCAAGGGTCTGAGATGAGTTATTACACCCAGGAGAAGAGAGGCAAGCTGGTGATGGATAGCAGGATGTCTGTCACAGCTTACATTTGTAGCTGGGCAGTTGCAGTTGAGACACACCTAGCCAGCTGCTAGTCAGAGGTTTTGGTTTTTTTGCCAGGACTTGTTTTATATGATGGTATTTGAACCTTGATTAGGTATTCTCAAAGTTGTCCTGTCTTATCTTACTCAGTTTCCCTGGCTGAAAGTAATTTATTTTTTTTTCCCCCGGAGAAGTAGGACTTGGCTCTCTGCTGTCCTAGAATTGCCCACAAGAAGAAAAAATAAAGACCAAAATGAACAATGAATGTAGCTGTTTTCCCCAATTATTCTGTATATGATGTATTGCTTTATTTTCAAGACACAAAAAATGTTATTAATGTGAATATATTGAATGGAACACCTTATTGTTTTTATTATGGTGACTTTCTCTTTTTATCATGTGGGAGAGCAATAGACTTGCATCTATTTGACATTTGAATGTTCTGCCTTTGGCTGATCTGCAGCTCTGTGCAGCATGATCCAGACTAAGAAAAGCTCATTTCAGTTCTTAGGACAGGTGCAAGTTTAAACATCAAATATCTCGCTTCTGAAATTGCTTGTGATTGTTTTTTTCTCTGCAAATGTCTGCATAGCTAGCAATTAACTGCATCCAGAGATCAAAAGCTAAATTGTCTCAGACAGAAATTGCCATATCAGAGCTTAATGCTACTTGTACTGTACTTTAACAATCAAGCAGTTCCACTGATCTTCCTTTGCTTGAAGGTGAAACCGGCAGGCTGGGCTTGCTCTGCAGCCAGGGAGAGCAGACAGGGAAGGAAAGGACTCCATGAGGAGCTGGGGAGAAGCACAGGTTCTATGGTCCTGAGTTTGTAACACCACAGGAAAATGTTTTTGCTTCCTCTGTAGGGCTACAAGAGTGAGAGAGGCTCCTCAGCGGGCCTGCAGTCTCCAGTGCCGCAGAAGCCTCCTGCAGCAGGGCAAGGCCTGCGCTGGCCCCCTCAGGCTGCTGGAGCCTGGGGCTGGCCGTCTCCCTGAGACGGGGCCCGACAGCTCCATCCTCCCCACCGGGGCAGGCGGGACCCAGCAGGGAGAGGAGCCGGAGTGTGGCTCCCCTCATGCTGCAGGCAACGTGGGCTCCGGGAAGCAGAGGGCTCGGTGCCTTGGCGACTTCTTTCCCGTGATTTGTAGAGAAGCTCCTGATGCCTTCGCCCTTAATTGCCTTAATTAGTCTATTATCCTCCTCTAGGGGAATTTTCCGCAGAAAGAGATGTCACTCCTTGAAATGTTTGACTGGTAGACCAAAAACTCCACTGTCAGCTTTTTTTAAATTTTACTATATTCTAAGTTGAGCTATTGTATTGACAATTTAGCATCTAATCCTATTGCTCTAATTCAGTCATTTGCCTGTGCATTAGGATAAGAATGATTTACGTAACGGCCTTCAGTCTTCTGTTTAGCAACAAAATATTCTGATTTTTTCTTGAGTTAAGTGTGATCAAACTGTGAACAGGTTGGCGAGTGATCCCAGGGGACCTGCACTGATTCTGGCATTGCTGGGGAAGATGTGGCTGCTCCGTTTTCTGCAGGCTGACTTGCAGGGAGCTAGGGCCTGCTGGCAAATGTCCCTTCTTGGGAAATTTGAAAAAAGAATAGGAAAATGTCTTGCTTGCCCCAGTCATGAGCAGCTAGGTTCCACTTGCCTGTATTTATCACTTTCTGCACCACTGATAAGGATTGTTTTATCAAGTTGGCCTTTATGTGCTGTTTTCCCTCCTTAGAGCAGAAAAGGTTTGTAAATGGGTTGTAAACCTTCCACTGAAGTGGCAGGATGGATAGTTTTTTGCTTTCAAGGAGACAGTCCCCAAAGAGATTACCTGCACCAGATTTTCCTGGTGAGAGCTGGAGGTGTTCACTCCCTTTGTGAAGACTGGAGGGCTTGGCATGGTCAGAGTTGCATTAGGTGCCCCCACAGCCTGTAATGGAGCTGTGGATGCCCCTGTCCCATTGCCCAAGCAATGCCACATGATAAAGCACAGCCCCCACCCCACGTGCCCTGCGTAGCGCTTTGTAATTCTGACATGTCATTCTTCCAATTCACCCAAATTTTCCGTTTCTTCTGCGAAGCATTTTTATTTTGTTTAGCAGCCAGGTTTTATACATGCTTTGTAGTTTTACATTCATTTTCTGTGGCTGGCAGATAACATTTTCCCAGTTGATTAAGTATCCAGTCTTACAAAGGTAGAGCTGCTGTATGTGACTGCAGGCACCTGAAAATTTGTAACCCCCTGTGGCAGATCATTAACTTCAGATCAATAGGAAAATCACTTTTTTCCATGGCTTTTTTGTAATACCTTTTTTTTTTTCCCCAGTGTCCAGATGCTTCTCAGGGAGGTGTTTTCAGAGAGAGCTGTCATTTCTCTAACACAAAATTGTATTACCAAAGAGCTTCTGCTGGTACTACAAAAATGCTGAAATGAAATGCAAATCTAGACATTAAAGACAATTGCCTTAATAACTGAGGTAGATTTCTTCGAGCTTTCCTCTTTTGAATGGTACTTCTTTTCCTAGGAAAGAGTATGGAGATAAAAGAATGTTTGTACAAAGAGCCTGATTTTAAAACCCTCCCTCAACTTTGGTGCATATCTTCCTTAAGAGGCCTGTGGGATAATACCATTTGCAGATGTCCACATCACATGATATTCTCCATTGTATTTTAACATATATATTTTTATTTGGATGTGATCTATATATTTAATTAAAATTACTACTCTGGGAGGAAAAACTGTGGATGTTTTAATTTTCCAGAGGCTGTTAATAGCCTGGGGTTTGCTTGTTGGAAGAATATATTTCAATGTTTTCTCCTCCTTCCTGCTAAATGATATGCTAACACTCCCTCTGAAGCTAAGCAAAGTCCATTTTCCATTTTGAAGATTATCCTGGGGTGTCCCTATCTGCAAGTCACCTCTTCCACAAATTCCCCACAGTCCTATTTTAGCATTTCCCCGTGCTGTGAGGTGGAGAGAGGAGCAGCTACCAGGGCTGCTGGGCACCCTGGGGAAGGTGGGTTGGCTCTGGGGTCAGGGACTGCCCAGTCCTGGCGTGGTATAGGGATTTTGGAGCTTCACCTCACTATGGCTCCCTCAGTGCTCCTCAGTGAGGGAAGGAACAGAGGAGCTGATAGTCTCTTATGAACTGTTGGGTCTTTAGGATGAGTTTTACAGCATTTAGTGCCTCTGTCTCTCATTTGTTACCTCCTTAGCTTTCAGACCAAGGAACTGGCATGCTCGGGCAGTGAGGAAGTTGCATCTGCAGCATGTTTGGATCACTGTAGCACTGATCCTATCCATTGCACAGCCACTGCCAATGGCATGTGTTAACACATCTCACCATCCTGGCTGGGAAGCATCCAGGTCCCCATCGTGTCCCAGGCTCAGGCCTTTGTCTGCATTACTTAAATGAATTCCTTTTAATGGATCATGTTGTTTTTCTTCTGCACTAGAACCTACTCAGGAAGAAAAAGTGGTCCCCCTGGTTAATAAAGTGTTAATATTTTCAGTCCCAAGCCCTTATTTTTATTTTATTTTATTTTCATGGCCTTAGTCAATACCATAAAGCCCCGAAATCCCTGGCAGTCTTTACCACAGAGATAAACACACAATGAACGTATCTGCACATCACAAAAAGCCGACAGTAAATTTACAAGTACTCAGTGGGATATGGGGCCTCCTTGCTGATAACCAGCTTTGGCTCTGAATGGAGCTGTACACTTGTGCCTGCTTTGTTGTGTTATGTTTTCCCCTGCAGATAGCAGCTCGTTGTGGGAAAAGGCAGGGACTGCTGCTGGAGCACACTCAGCGCCCTTGAAAACACATCTGTGCTGTGTCTCAGCTCTCCTGCCCAGTTTAGTCAGCACTGGTGTTTGTTCCTCTTTCTCTTTTTGTGCCTCCTCTCCCTTGTCTCTGCTAATAATTTCACAAATTCTCTCTGTCTTACGGGCCAGAGATAATTTCTATTGAAACTGACTGAGTTGCGCAAATTGTGAAATGTTTTTCCATGGTACTCTCTGGTTTTAATCTATGTTGATGTTAAGATTGTCCTCTCTGCTGAATGCTTGCTGGGGTGTAAAACATCTGCTTAGCTGTTATGTAAAGAAATACATTTATTAGGTAGTTAGTATAATCACATAATCTTGACAGACACCAATGCAGTCATAGTTCCATATTTTATGAAGCGGAAGGATATACAAAGAGTCAGGCAGCAAAGCAAAAGGAAAAAATTTTTTTTTTTGCTGCTGAGGGACACCTTTTCAGGTTTTCAGGGTTATGTTTCCAAAGTCTGTTTTCTGGAAAAAAATGTAGGGTCATTAGCTCTCTGTGAGTGCAACAGCTGAGGCAGGGGTGGAGTGACCACTCTGTGTCCAGTGCTTCCCAGCTGGAGGGGCGCAGGGCAATGTGTGCAGGACAGGGGCAGAGACAGCGCTGGTCCACTGCAGGAAGGTGACAATGACCCTCAACCATCTTAGTTGGTGGGAAGTGGTGATGTTCACATAGGATGTGGGGATGGAGCAGGGCCAGGAATCATTCCTCAGCATGGCCAAGTCTGGATGGAGGGGTGTGGGTGGTCAGGAGGAATTTTGGAGCATCCTTGTTGAGGTGTTCAGCAGTGAGCCGCTCCTCCAGGGTCTATTGGTGGCCAACAGGTCGTATCAATTTGTTACTGCCCTTGAATGGAAAGGAAATATTTTAATCCCTTGTGATGCTCAACTTGCAGCACAGTTGGTTTCAAATGTACACAGTTCTTACCAAGGTGTGTGCAGGAATGGGCAGGGATGGGGATGAATGTGTATGGAGACATCCCTGCACATGCATTTTTGGCAGGACTCCCTCGGCCTGCGCTGCCCAGCACTGATGAGTGGTGGGGCCTATTGGGAATCAATTCCACTGGAACAAATCCCAGAGATTCTGAGCTAATTGTGCACAATCGCCCCCAGGGGAGGAATTTCCTCAAATCATTTCAGTGCAGAGAGCCAATGGAGGCCACAGGGTTGCTTTGCTTCCCTCATTCAGGCTGGAGCCAGAGGCTGCCACCCACAGATCTCTGGGTTCACTTTGCCCACGACACTCCAGTCCAGCAATTGGAATAGTCTGCATCTGTGGGAGAGGTGAAGGCTAGAAATCTCACTAAGCATTTTAGTCATGCAAAATCGTCACCTTTGATTTTCAGAAAGCTGCTTCCCCCTTACCATCTGGTGCCACTTACCTCCCTGGAGACACCCAACAAAATAATAATATGGATTTTTGCGTGTGAGCTGGAGATAATCAATAGCAATCCTTCCCACAGCAGCAGCACAGTATGTGGAGCACTGTAACATTAGAGTGTAGGAGGCTCAAGGGATACAGAAGCAATGCCCTGCACTTGCTTGTTGCCCAGCTTGTCCTCCCAGTGCTCCAGCAAGCAGAAATTCTTGCTGCTGTGCTTGTGGTCTGTTTTCCTGATGTAAAATGAAAGCAGGAAAGGCTGAGCTACCTGCCTGCTCTTAGAGAAATGGTTGCTTATGGTGGACAAGCTGGAAAATAGTTTTCTTTCTGTTTCTTCCATATCTTAATGACCTCTGTTATGCTGTCAAGACCTTTGGTGATTTGCTGTCTCAGTGCCAGTCAGGCCATCTAAATCTGTTAACTGCTTTAATATACATATCTATGGAGTTTTCCACCCACAAAAGATGCAGGCAATTTGCATAAAGAAGGTATGAGTGACTCCTTTGGGCCAATTTCTTTATTTAAAAATTTCTGCATCACCTGAACTCCTGGTATGCATTGTCAACATTTCTAAGTTTTCTGGAAGGGAAAACGTCATCACTGAATAATTACCGAGAAAACCAAACGTGTCTGTGTATTTTTCGAAATGATTCAAAGATGTAAGAGTGTTTCATGCTGCAGGAGTGAGCCCTGAAACTGTGCATATATGAGCCTACCCAACATGATGGAGTAATGGTGCACAGAGCTTTCGGAGGAGTTGCTCCTCTTTTCCTTAAGCTGCCATTGCTCATGATGGAAGGCAAAAATATTTCTAATTTCCTTTTCACTTTGCTGGTGGTAGAAAACAAGACAACCCACCATGCCATGATACTTTTTCTGTGCTCCCCTGTCAGAACAGAGGAATGAAACTGGAATACTGCAAATGAATGTGTGAAATGCTCTCTCTCGTGCCACATGATAGCCAGACATGGCATCCAATTCTTTCCACACACACCATATTAATCTCTTTCAGAATTCAGAATTAATTGTAATAGGATGACAGAATTCTAGAGATTTCTGAAAAATAAACCAAATATGTTGTCAGTTTGCTCTGAATTTTTCTCATCTCTAGTGCACGATGAAGCAAAAACCCTTTAAGTATGTTGTAAACTGGTATCAGACATTTCTCAAATTAGCATTTTCTGTAGCATCATGTATGAATTAGAATTCTGTTGATACTTATTTTTTCTAATAAGCTGGTTATGTGGTACATTAGGTGTATGTCATTGTGTCCATTAACATGGATCCATTTTCAGCAAGTAAAATGTATGCAATTTAAAGGATTTTGCTAGCTGGTGATGTTCACTTTGGTATGCATGGATGGATAGTGAAGAAGGTGTCTTTTCATTTAAATGTGTTACCCTTTGGATAGGTCTTAATTTGCTTCACTCAGTTTACAGGGTGTAAATACATCTCTAAGTAAGATTGGATTTTGCCAATCAAATCGTCTTTGCAGCATAAAACTGCATAAGGAAATAATGGCAGTTTCAGTTAATTTTTGTTAAAATTATCACTGCAATTTCTGACATATCTTAATATTTTTGTGAATTTTAGGTGTCTCACTTCATGCCATTTTTCCCCACACTCCCACTTCTACCCTCCCAATAACATGTGCTATTGTTGTAGAGAATGTTACAAACACATCACAGGAGGATCTGTACTCTCAGTTCACCTGCCACATGCTGAGTAATAACATCAAAACAGACTAATCTTGTGGAAGTAAACTGACGTTCTGTTTAGAGCAATATTTACAGAGACATGAGAACTGCAGCCAGCACTCTCACACCATGTGTGTGAAGGATGATCTTTCTGCTGCTTCTAGGTCCTCCTGTTCAGCAATTTTGGCTCTGTCCTCCAAATTTTACCCAGTGAAGCGGCAAGAAAGGGGTTTTCCAGCTCTTGAAGCTCCTGCAGGAAGGTAAACTGACATTGTCAAGTGGCTGACAGCCACTGTGGCAGGCTACAAGCCAAGACTGGGCCGTATGTCTTCATGGATGCTGAAGTTTGTCCATCAGTGGACACATGGATTAGTTTCAAACTTTAGGTGCAAGTGCGCAGAGGTGATGTATTTGGAGAGGTGAATGCTTTGGGGGTCAGGATGGGCCCTCATCTTTAAATGAGTAGCTGATTAACTGACAAAGTCCACAAGATAATGCTTGGCCTTGCAAAACCTTGTTTGTTCCTCTGAGGAGCTGAAAAATATTTGTTTTGATGAGAGGGTGGCAGGACTACCTCAGGAACACATCACAGGGAGGAGGAAAAGAGGCACAGTTGTATCAAAGAGAAGGTTAGACTCCCTTGGAAGAGATTGACTGTAGGGGTTCCTGTGTTTTACCAAGCTTGGGAGCTCTCCAGCCAGGTCTGGAGGAAGGCCAGAAGGGAGTGAGAAACAGAGAGACCTCACATATTTTTACTAGCTGAATCTTAGGCATTGTTTTCCTTTGTCTCTTTACCTATGTCTTCAAAAGAATAAACTATCCCCTAAATTCTGAAGGTTGTGATTAAATGTTTCTCTTTTCATGTAGCCTGATATAAGGATGATGTGAAAGAAATTGGGCAGTGAGCTCACTTCCAGCAAAGTGCTGCCAAATCCATGCTGTGAGGCAGCAGCAAGTGTCCATGTCCCTTCTCTGTGGCTTTTGCTTGCTGCCTTTCACAAAATCAGCTTTCAGGAGGGAGGAATGTCTCTCCCTGACTGTGGTACCTAGGATGGCTTTGGCAGCTCCCCATGTGTGTGTGTGAGCATCCATATCCTGTTATGGCCTTGCTTGACCACAGGAGCCCTCCCTAAGGCAGAAACAGTGAGTTTCCTGGGGTGACAGCCTCAGAAAGACCAAGCCTGGCAGGAACCTCCATTTGTGTCTGGATGCTATGCCTCTGCCTTGCACCAACTCCTGCAAAGGAGACCCTTGCTCTAGGAATGTCTGCCCTCTTATTTGGCTCCCCCTGGGGATGTGTGTGGGCCCACATGAGGCTCCAGCCACAATACGAGCAGCTGATGAGTAGATTTTGTTAATGGGGAGGTAAAGGTCAACGCTGTGCTGGCTTTGATGGAGTGGTGCTCATAGTTTGATCTGAAGAATGTACCTGTATCATATTCCTCTCAGAAGAAGCTCTCAGTGTATCTGTAATCTGCTAGTGCACCTAGCAGCTGTCATTGGCAAGCTAAAATTGTGTTCTGCTGTGGAATGTATGAAATTATAGTCTTAAAAATAACTAATGGATCCAGGGTACGAGGTGAGACCCTGTGGAGTAGGTGGGAGAGGTTCCCTGCAGCAATCAACAGCCTTCAGGAGTCACTGCCCAGAGCTGATGGAATGCTGAAAAATGGTACCTAGAGACTGTACAACACCTACTCTGGGATGTTCACAGGGTGGCTGTGAGCATGGTCAGGCTTTATGACTGGGGAAGAATCAGAGACAGAGGAAGAGGGATCAGGGATGATTGACAAGGAACAAGTTCAGAAAAACAAGGGGTAAGAGACAAAAGGGGACAGATGTGTGTGAACAGGAATGGCAAGTGTACTTGTCACAGTTGATTGACTCTTGTGCATGCATGTGCATGTGTGTGCTTTCAGTGATAGCTGTGTGTACCAGCCCATGGTCAAGAGATCACCTGTTCAACTGGGATCCTGGCACCTGGGATGACACACTGTGTGAAGCATCCCTGGGGACTTGTGTGTGTGTGTTTGTGCACCAGAAGCTCTGAGCAGGAGCTGGAGTAGGGTTGGGGCTGGTAAGGCAGCCAGGGAGCTACAGCAGAGACTGCCTAAGGCCACTTGCTGGGGAAGAGGAACCACAGCCAGGCCACATGCATGCTCCCGTTTGGATGAGCACTCTGTCTGTGCTGGGAATAGAAGCTCAGCCTTGCTGCTGGGTGGATCTGGGGACACAGAGCAGCAGCAGCAGCCTCACATCTGTCAAGCCACGTCTTCAGCAGCCATGAGCACTGGGATTATTAAGTAATTCACTGATTACCTGAATACTGGAGTAGGGATCAGGCTTATCAGTGCTGCTGCAAGGAGGTTGAAAGTCTGGATTAGCATTCCACATAATGTTGACAGTAGAGATATGGACTGAAAAAAAAACCCAGAATATAACTCAATTGGGGTGAATCTAAGGTGGGTGAATATATAAATTTAAATGGAAGTAGTACACAGGCACAATATTAAGTGACAGCACATGAATGGGACTCTAACATGATACACATTTCTGCTTCACACAGAAAAAGTTCCTGAAACTACTGGGTCCAATTTTGGACACTGTATCTCAAAAAGAGGCTATCTTACTTGATTAAAGCCAAGAGGACAGTGGGAGTAGTACAGTAGACTAGAAAACGTGAAAAAAATTTGGACAAATTCCTTCTTTAGTCAGAGAAGAAAATTTCAGCTGGAGATAGGATGACCTTGAATCCAAAACAGGTTGTGGTACAGGGGGTGTTTACACTTGATGCTCTTGGACAGAAAAGAAGAGCTTGATTGGTGCCAAGAGAGATGTGGAGATCCTGGAACAGGTCCGGCAGAGAGCTGCTGTGTTGGTCAAAGCTCTAGAGTGTCTCTCTCACCAGAAAAGGCTGACAGAGTTGAGTCTGTTCAGCCTCAAGATGTGAAAACTGAGAGGGAACCTCGTCAGTGTCTCTAAGTGTCTGTGGGGAGGGTGCGTGAGCATGGACGGGGCTCTGCTAAGTGGCACCCAGCAGCAGGACAAGAGACAAGGGGCAGAAACTGATGCAGAGGAAGTTCCACCTGAAAAGGGGGAAGAATTTACTGTGCAAGTGACCACACACTGGAACACATTGCCCAGAGAGGCTGTGGAATTTCCCTGGCTGGATATACTCAAGAACTGTCTGGACACAATCCTGTGCCATGTGCTCTGGGATGACCCTTCTTGTGCAGATGACCCACTGTGGTCCCTTCCAGCCTTACCTGTTCTGGGATTCTGTAAACTGTGCAGGGAATGGAAGAACCACACAAGCACAGAGGAGGGCAGGGGCCACGTTGTGGGGCCAGTTCACAGCGCTGGTGGGGTTTCCAGTGCCCCAGCCCTGGTGTTATCAGGCAGGCATCTGCCAGAGGTGGCCCTGGCACACAGCACTCCTGACAGCCTATTGTCCTCTGTGGATACCTTGAGGAGGTCACACTCCCCAGTCCATGCATGCCATTGCTGAGAACACGGGCCAGGGTTTCCTGCCTTCACTGGGCCAGGGTTTCCTGTCTTCACCGGCAGAAATGTACACAGATCACAGCAAGATTAGTCGGGAAAGCACCAGGCCTCCCAGGCTCTGGGCTCACTGTCAACTGAAAGCCATGCCTCCCTCTAAAACTCTGCCGCCCTGATGCTTTGTGGAAACAAAGGGCTATTGAAAGCTGCTTCTAGCAAGAGATGAATGCAGAAAACTGTTTGCTGCCTCCAGGCTTAGTATATAGGTCAGGTAAAAAGTACAACGTTACCAACTCTTTGTAAATAAGTAATTAGGGCACTTAATGTAATTGAGCAGCATAATGAATAGTAGCGATAGAAATGAATTGCAAAAGGTTTCTGTCCTTCAGAGAAATGCATAGGTATGCAAAATGCATTTGCTGGTATGTTACTGTGTTTGTGAGTGAGAATAGTTATCAGAGAGACACAAAGAAATCTTAGGTTTTCCACTCCGTGTCCTGCTGGGGCAGATTTGGTTCCAGCAATGCACTTTACAGTATTTGGTTACCAGAACTATCAAAGGTAGGTGAAATATATACTTTTCAGACTCTGGTCCAAGAGGCTCAGTAGGTGTAGGCTGACAGAGCACTGCTGAAGGCAGCAGAGGTGTGCCAAATTACGCTCTCTGGATTTGCTAATGCACACTTGGGGGCAACACATCCTGCTGGGCCCAGCCAGCCTCTGCGAGCTCAGCAGATTTTGTCATCAGTTGGAAAACACCGTGGCAGGTTTTGGCTGTGTCCTGTCCCCAGGTCCCCCTCCATGAGCACCCTGCCTTCCAGTTTCTTCCTGGCTCTGTCCCCTGGCCCAGGAAGGGGTGGCATCTGCCTGACTCAAAAGCTGTTGTTATGAGTCAGTCTCTTAAATCGATCATGAAGTGACTGGGTATCACAAGGAGAAAAACCCTTTAATTATCTAATGTTAGGCTTTTGGACGCTGATGCTGGGTATCAGAGGGTTAAATATATCTGAACTTCTGTAGGCTGAATTGAGAAGATATGGTTTCTATCATATAATAAATGTTTATAGAAGTTTCCTAGATGTCGCTCCTGAATTACTGTGAGACTGGAATATTCATGAAGTATAACCCTAAGGGTAGCAGAGTATCTGGATACCTAGTCACTGCACCTTTATTTTTAATTAAAACCCACCTTTTTTCTTAATAATACTTCACCTCCTGTGCTTGCAGAAGGTTTAATCCAGCTGCTCTTCAACCGTGTAGCACACTGTTCATGTTTAGCTGTGGTCAGTCCTGGATAAGGATGAATGGGGAGTATGTTCCCAAGAGAGTCCTTCTGAAGGAAAACCAGATGATCCTTCTACCTTCAGACAGGTCATAGCAGGTGTTGCCTCTCAAGCCTGGGCCCAGCCTTTTGCACCTCTGTGATGTGCTCATCAAACCCACACATATTCCAGAGCCCAAGATGTTGCTCCTGACAAGGATCAAGAATACCTCAGGAGAGCTGGCAGTATAGTACACTTGGGACTCTATTTTATGTGCTTATCTTTAATGTAGTTCCCTAGGGTGACTTATGTATTTCCAATTTATTTTATGTATAATTTACTGTGCAAACTACAATTACAGATTTCTGTACTGCCCAACAATGCAGTTGTAAAGCACGACAGTAAATAATATCTGAGTGAGAACACATATTTTCAGTTCAGATTTGAAAAGAGAGGGAGTCAATCAGGCATGTAAATGTGAATGTAAATGTATCTAGTTTTCACAAAGGAAGGATTTTGCCGTTTACCAGGGTTTCTCTTTTAGGCTATAGAGGATCCAAACTGCCTGGAGTCCTGGGCTGCAGCCAGTTTGCAAGCAATCAACCCACAACACCATCCATCCAGGGGAAGGAGCAGAAGAGACTTCAGAGCAGGATATAAAAAAGGTACAATGTAGGAGGGGAAACCTTCCCCTGCTGAGTCTCTCCTTTCTTCCAAGTGCAGTCTCATTCCTGGGAGTGGTCTGCAAAAGAGCATTGCTCACCCTGGCCTCTTTGCTCTGGTTTCTAACAGCTTATCAGGTGACTGACTGCAGCAGCTCAAGTTGCAAAGATGGGGGAACACTCAAGCCAGTGTTAGGAGTAGTTATGCATGCACATAAATCATGCATGTGAATCCTGAACCATATATGGAACTGCAAAAGACCAAAGAAAGTAATTTCTGCAGTTCAAATAATGATTATTCTATTTTCAAAAAATATCTAGGTTACCAAAGCTTTATTTGAACCAATCTTGAAAGACAAATAAAATCATATGATGAAATAAAGCTAAGCCTGCTAAATGGAACAGCATTTGGCAAATGGCCTGTTTTATAAAACAAAAGTGTGGATAATTCCTCTCTGATGCATAATATTGGTCTAATAGGAAAGACTGTCTCAATTTAACAAAGAGCTAATTCAAGATATTTGTGAATGCAAGTAGGGTTGTTTCATGGAAGTTTTCAAAGGAATTAGTACTTTTCTCTTTCTTGAACTTTTAACTGAATGTGGGCTGAAGTATTTCAGGACTAGGTTAAACGTTGTTTAAAATGTGCCTTTTTAAAGCTCTCTATCCCCTAGGTTTTTGCTATTATGTCTTTCTACTTCTAACTAAACGAGAAATCTTTGAACTGCTCTTGTTGTGTGATTTGTTTGTGTGCTTTTATAGGTTAAAACCTTCTACATTCACATTTAGCTGTGGAGGAAATGTATTATTTTCCCTGAAATGAGCTTAGACAAATGCTTTCTGTTCTCTCAAGCCTGGACTCCCTCAGGTATTTTATGCTTTAAATAATCCCTCTGAATGGATGAAAAATGTCTTGTAACTTCCCAGCCAGCAGGGCGGGTGAGATAGTCTGGTGGGATTTAGGCACAGTAGTTTTCTCTTGACCTGTGCCCTGTTCTTGGATTCCCAAGGACGGGAGAGGATGGTATCCTGACACTTTGTAGGAGACCCTGCTGATGCCACTAGGCTTTGAGCTCTGCCACCACGTGTGTTTAGGCATCCTCTTCCTAGTCATCTTCTGCTTCGTTTTTCCTCCTTCACTAAGAGTTTTTTCTCCATACACTAAGACACCCCAAAAGACACATGATGATCCCTCTGATGAGCCCAGCTGCTTTGCAGCCCCCAGAGCTGTGCCATCCCCGGTGTTCAGAGTGTTTCTCTGTGCAAGGAGAGTAGGGTTTGCAGGCCTGTCCGGGCCGGCGGTGAGGCGCGCGCAGTGCAATGCGCTCAGGGCCTCCGGGGACGGCAGCTCTGCTTGCAAGGACCACGTAAATCCCCAGGTTTTCCTATCAGTCTGGCCACAGCTGTGTGTGCCTGCTCTCTCCCTCCCCCCGGGCCTGTGGGATGGAGATGGGCGGATGTGGGGTGGGTGGTGGGGGGCAGCACAGGGAGGCGCCCATTGACAACTTGGCTGCTGTGAGGAGAGCTTTGCTTTCCCTGTGCTTTAGCCCATGCAGAGTGATTTGATGCAGAGAGCTGTGCCTCACCTACCTCATGCTTTATTAGGCTCTTTTCCAGCTTGGCTGTGCATGCTTAAACAGACTTTGAACCCCATTACGTGACCTTTCGGGTCCTTGGCTGTCAATTGAGTTGCTTCCCACACGCTGCGTTCCCCATTTACAGCTAGAGCCAGACCTTGCCCTCTCTGTAAAGTATCATGTGAGTGTGACCTGCTGCCATTGTAAATGGAGCTTGGCTGTTCCAGCTATCCCTACTCATATTCCTCCTTTACCGAGAGAGCAGGCAAAGACAGATGTGTTTGCAACTTGGTTTTTGTGTTCCTTCCCCAAAATGGCCTAAAACCCAAACCTTGGATTTTTCTCCTCAATTATAGATATACTGATAAAGAGAGGTTATTGTTTGCAAATTGGTCCTACTGTGCTTAATTTGCCTTGCATTAGTGTATAGCACTCCGTCTACATTCAAGGCTGTCTGTGCAGGCTGGCTGGGGCCCAAAAGCTGTAGTGCCTTATGTCCCTCATATCTGTCCCTGGATTAATCAGGTTATAGATATTTGCTCCCATTGTGAAAAGACATTGAAAGAAAAAAAGAACCATCTAGGACACTGCTAGGGTCCCATCCTCCTCTGCCTGGGTAGCCTTTTTTCACTGTAGCATTCCCTAGTGTTCATGTGCTATGAATCATCCGTGGTTTGTATGCTTTGCATTTCTTAAGGGCTGAAGTTTGTGCTATTAGGTCCTTCACGCCTTACTGCAATGTGAAGTAATAATAGGATAATTATTTGGTGATGCTTATTTTTCCTATTACAGGTGCTGAGGTTTAACCCCAGTCAGCAGCCAAGCCCCACACAGCTGCTCATTCACTCCCCCACCAGTAGGATCAGGAAGAGAATCAGAAGGCTAAAAGCTTAGAAAACTCATGAGTTTGAAAAAGCAGTTTGATAGGGAAAGCAAACGCTGTGCACAAAACCAAAGCAAAGCAAGGAATTAATTGACTGCTTCCCAAAGGGCAGGGAAAAGTCCAGCCAGCTGCAGGAGAGCAGTGCTCCATCACAGTATCAGTGACATGGGAATACAAACACCATCACTTTGAATGTCCTCCCCCTTCCTCCTCCTTCCCCCACCCTATGTACTGACCATGATGTCAGGTGCTCTGGAATGTCCCTTTGGTCAGTTGGGTCACCTGTCCTGGCTGTGTTTCCTCCCAGCCCCTTGGGCACCCCCAGCTCCCTCGCCAGGCTGGAAGTGCAAAAACAGGAAAGGCCTTGGCTCTCTGTAAGCCCTGCTCAGCAATAACAAAACATGTCTGTGCTATCAACCCTGTGTTCAGCACAAATCCAAAACACAGGCCTGCACCAGCCACTTGTGAAGAAAATTACCTCTATGCCAATCACAACCAGCACAGCGTGAACACAATCATTCAAAAAAGACCTAAGCAAACAAAGTCCTTTAATGTGAGAAAATTATATCAAAATTGGCATAAATTGTACTGTTTTCAGCAAGTCTGGAAAAAGAATCAAAGTATATTTTAGATATTTATGGGTTTTACCTCTGAAAAGTGAAAGAAACAAGCCCACAATCAAATTTATAGTTTTCCTTTTCTTCACATCTACAAGATGTTAATTGTAAGTGAAAATACTGTTGATTTGAGAACAAGTAGGAATGTTTTTTCTGTTATGATAACTAGTTTACTTGAGATGCACAACAAATGCCAAAAGAAAGCAATTTTTCATAAGGAAAAGTCCTGTTGAGAGATCTGCAGTATTTATTCTTTTGACCATGATCACTCTTCGTACTCATGCATGTTACAAGATAAAGTCAAGAACAATTTTGCCTACTGCTCTGACATATATCGATGCTTGCCCACCCCACAAAATGTTTGGTGTGTCAGAAGGATACATCTGTCCCACTCTGGGATCCTCTTAGCATGGTTTACTGTGGAGTAAATAATTTTTCTGTGTGATGAAAGCAGAGAAAACTGATGTTTGCCTTAGTGTGCCATTAATGCCTTGGTTTTTTTTTTTTTTTTTGTTGTTTTTTTTTTTGTTGTTGTGTTTTTTTGTTTTTTTTTTTTTTTTTTTGCTTTTTGTTTTTTCCTTCAGCTGCACTTCTTATGGGAAGGAGGAACATGAATAACATGATTCCTCTGGGTCTGACATTACCTGGTACACTGCCAGCCCTTTTGGCAGGCACTGCTGCCAGAGCTGAGGGCTGGAGTTGCAGATTTCTGGTTTTTGAGGAGCCCTCCTACCCAAAGAAGAAGGCCGAGCCTCTGCCTTGTTTTACATGAGCTGACAAAATTAGCCTGTGTGGTTGAAGAAGCTTCAAGTTCTCCATAAATAAATCACAAGAAAAAAAATATCAACAACAAACCTTTTAATGGCAAAGTTAATTGTGACTTGCAAATGAAGAATTGTTTAATAAATTGCTGAAAGTTATATTTAAAAAAACAACTTGATTGCATAAACTTCTTTAAAAGCTGGTTTTCTGTTTGGTGCCTGAGGCTGCAAAGACTGAGCTTGGGGGCAAGGCTGAGAGGAGGGAAAGCAGGTGCTGCTATTGACTTGGCTGCTAACAGAATAGCATTAAACTAGATCACTAATAGCATTGAACTAAATCACTTATCTCTGTTTTGCCTTCCACCTCCTTGGATTTCTGACCTTGGTGGGTGCAGCTTTGCAGCTTTGATATATGTTACAGCATCTCAGCAGAGCCCTGCACATTTTAATTCTTGATCATTAGGTGATCTCAGCATGGCCCCTGGTAAATCACAGACTATTAAGTTGTCTGATGGCCTCCTTTCTCATCCTTCAGATGAAGGAAGGTGCTAGGGAGGCTGAGCCACCTCACACCCCTAAGGCCACATGCCAGCAGCCAAATAAAAAGCATGCAGCCCAGCTTTGCTTGGTGCAGAGGTGTTGGGATACTGCTGGTAGCTGGGCTGTGTCCTTCCACAAGGTCACAAGCCACCCCACTTCCTCTTTTGCATGCACTGACCACGACCAACCGCTCTGTGTTTTTCCACAGAGACACAGCTCTCTCTATTTCCCTTCAAGGCGAGATGCAACTGAGCCCATATGGCTTGTAGGAGCCAATCTTTCCTTGCATCCCACCTGAATTACCCAGTTAGGGTGGTAGGTCCCTGCAAACCCAAAAAACCACTGAGATTTGGCATTCAGCTCAGTTCATTTGGCAGCCACAAGCCTGTCCTGCTCACTGCTCAGTGCTGCACGACCAGTACAGCATTTTCAGGCATCTTGTTGAAGATCTTATGTAATTTAGAATGTTGATTGAAAACATATTAAATAAGGTTGGCCCAAGACACAGTCCTGTGAAAACCCTGCTGGATCTGGCCTCATTATTAAGCATGCTCTAGGATCTACCAGAGTTCCAGTTTGTAATTTGTCTTCATGCACAATTAATGCAATATTGTTTTGGAATCAAACCATCCATGCCTAGAATTTACTGGTGTTGGAAAATCATTGAATGGTAGAATGGCCTGGGTTGGAACGACATTAAAGGTGGGAACTTTAGCATAAACCACAACTTGGTCTCAAGGCAAGACTTCTTTCCATGCTCTTAAGGCTCTCAGAAAGACATGTGAATAGAAATATGGCAAGTGGTTGTAGTGGGTCCGCTAAAAGTCACAATGGTCTACACTGGGAGCCTGCAGATGGTGTGAGAGCAGTGCAGGAAGAGCTGCAGCCCTCCCTGTCTGTCTTATACTTACAGCATAATTAGGATCACATAAATGCCACTGCTGTTAACAACCATGGTGATGACTGTTGTATCAGAAAAGTCCCCCTGCCGTCTGCCTCCCAGGTGTTTGCACTTACATTTCACTTCCCATTAAAATGGTCTGCAGCAAGTGCCGGGGGTGTCAGAGCTGGGTGATGAAATTGAATTAGTTTGAATAACTGAATAAGTTTTAGATCTTGAACTGACAGCTTGTTCATATAGATCTTAAATGCCCAGCAGCAGCAGCATAATTTGCATTACCCAGGCAGGGCTGTTCAGAGCAGGAGGGCAGGGCTGCACACGGCTGGTGCTTGCTCTTAACCTCACTGCCTTCAGGAGCCCTGCCTTACAGGGAGAGACACAGACTCAAATTGAGTAATTGCAAATAAACCTCTTTCTCTTTCTCTTTCTCTTCTCCTTCTCCTTCTCCCTCTCCTCTTCCCCCCAGGAAGTGTGCAATTCCTTGCAGAAAACAGCATATATTCTGATTCATTCTGATTCTGCCTGATCCTGCATAGCACAGGCAGTGCTGAGGAGGGCAAAGTTTCATAAAGGCCTTTTGTATAGCTCATTCTGAAATCTGGCATCACCCAATGAAATGCAGACTGAGCAAGCAGATTTTGAAGAAATATTTAATAATTTATGTTTTACTTGGCACTTACATAGCACCTTTAATCCACGGCTCTTAAAAGACTTCAGATGTCAATAGATAATACAAACAGAATAATGTTTTATTATAATAAAGCCATTTTGCATGTTCATGAAGAGGCAGAAATTGCATTCCTAAAAGAATGAATTGTTTTATCTATAATCAATAAAAAGAGAGTCTGTAAGAAAGTGGGACATAGAAGTAGAAATCTTAGTTTCCAACTCTTCCTTGTGAACTTTTTGAGGAAATAGAAAGCTTTAGGGAGAATAATGATTTTATACTTTTACAAAAGTACCTGATTGACTAGCATTTTTTATGAACAGTTCTTTTAAGGTCTCTCACACATGGTGGATATTTGCCCTCCTCCTCAGTATCCTGCCAGCTGAAGGGGTGTTACTTCTGTATAAAGAAGCAATTTGAAGCCTCTGACTAGGTTCACCTGCAAATATTTTTCTTTCATATGTTATCAATACATGAGAAGTTGTCTGTAAATCCTTTTTTCCCCCAAATGCAAAACAAGTAATGGATGTCCACAAAAATCAGAGACATCATAACCTCAAGTCTCCCTTGGAGTTTCATTTTTTAAAATAGATTACATTTCTCCCTATCATCCAAAGTATACTTGTAGATTAGATTAGATTAGATTAGATTAGATTAGATTAGATTAGATTAGATTAGATTAGATTAGGAAATGTATGAGGTTTAACAGCTAAAATTTCCAAAAGCCCTTTCAATTTATGACAGTTTAGGCTTTAATAAGATGTAAAGAACAACTGAGAGGAGTAGTCTGAGACTCAGAGCATAGTACTCTACTGCAGTGCCCACTACCCAAAAGGGCTGGTCACACTTGATGTTGCTGTATCCTATAGAAATGCTCTTTAGCTGATGGTAAATACACCAGAGGTTGATCAAGTGGTAATGTGGTGGATGTAGCTCTGAAGATGGGTTCAAAAAAGGTCCAAAAATTCCAAATGGCATTCAGTGAGATTTTGTGATTATTTTACTCTAATCCTTTACCCAGAGGATAATAAAAACAACTGGTTCTGGCTTGTGCATGCTACTACTTCACATTGCATTAAAAGAAAACTAAGAAATTAAATGGAACTATTTAGAAGGACAATACCTTAATGTACAAAGCCCTTCAAAATAGGATGCTACATGAAGTACTTACCATTAAAAACATTATTATTCACCAGTACTTACCACACAGATATTATTCTGATATGCTATTCTAAACAATAGGGTTACCACACTGTGGTTTCTTGGGAAATGCATGGGTTTTAATTGCAGTACCATTACCTGCATTGATGGCGTGGTAGGATGTGGGTAAATGTGCCCAGTATTTTCCTCCGCAGGAGGCTGTTTGCTGCTGTCTGTGTGCCAGCAGGCTCTGTGCTGCAGGATGGCAGTGGTGGCCTCAGCCAGGTGGGTGCTGTGAGGTGATGCTGCTGGGGAGGTGCCACGAGCAGGGGCTGTGCAGCTCCTCCCTGCCCCACCTGGCAGCCTCTCACACCTCCTCACCCTGAAATTTCAGATGTGCTTTGCAGCAGTGCAAGATTTGGGAATGTGGTGGGGCACGAAGGTGGTGTTGGGCCAGTGAAAGGCCTTTTCACACTGACTGAAACACACACTTTAGGACACATGCAAATACATAATCTGAGTAAGTATGGTGCATCTGACAACAAAACTTGATGCTCTTATATGCAGACAGATAAGCTTATTACTATGTATTTTGTAGTGTGTTTTTGTAGTGTGTAGTTTTCATTCCACTTTTACTTTCCTCTCCTTTCCCCACCTGGCAGTTTTCCTCTCCTTCTTTAGGTGTTATTTGGCTCAATTCTTGTTGCAGTTACAGAAGTCTGCTTTCATTTTTCCCTTTAAACACATGGGGTATTGAAAAAGCCACATAAAAATATACGAATACCTGATGGTAGGGAGCCAGGCTCTTTTCAATGGTGTGCAGTGACAGGACAAGCACACACTGAAATACAGGAAATTCAGCTTAAACATAAGAAAACCTATTTTTTGCTGTAGAGGCAATCTAATGCTGGAATAGGTTGCTGAAACAATCTGTGGCGTCTCCACCCATGGAAATACTAAAAACACAAATGCATGTGGTCCTGGGCAGCTGGCTCTAGCTGAGACTGCTTGAGCAGGGGAGCTGGATGGGATGGCATCTGCAGGTGCCTCCCATCCTCAGCTATCCTGAGAGCATGTGGATACATCTGGTTTCTGTAACACACACAAATATATATTAAAAATGAAGGCTGCATTATGTGAATTTATCTCTGTCAGTCCATGCTGCTGCTCAGAAGAGTTTGGCTAACCTGTGTTGGGGGGTGTTTCAGCTCTCCAGTGCTTCCTCTCTGGCACAGCCGCAGTCACAGAAGGGACTGAAAACATCCTGAGACAAGAGGAAGGAGGAAAAGGATGTGTTTCAACTCCAAGTTGCTGGGATTGAAGACCTTCCAGGCCCTCTTGGCAGAGCTGCTGCTCAGGGATGGCAAGTACCCTCATGCTCTGTGCTGAGGGGCACACACAACAGGAAAGGAGAGCAGGAAAAGAAAGGCATTGCCATGTGCATCATGCCAGTCATGCTGTCGACTTCAGGGTCCCATTCTGCCAGAGCTCCCCTCTGCTCTGTAGCCAGGAGCACAGAACAGACCTGGGAAAGGGACAGCAGCTGAAAAAGCTGTAGGTGGTAGCCCTGGCACTAGCTTCCACCTAAAGTAAAAATAAACACATACAAAACCTCCACAAATAAATGAAGAGGAAGGCTAAGTGAAGAACATCAAGCTGCTTTGACAGTCTCAGTACAGCTGATGACTGATTAGAGATGTATCTTCGCTGAGGCCCAATTACAACTGAGTGTTTAATTGCTTCTGGCCAGCATCAGCCCCCTGGGCAGGAGGCAGCTGGTTGCCTGCAGCCCTCATTCCCCAGAGGAGTAGGGGAAAAAACTTTTCTGGCTCTGTGGATTGTTTGTCTTTGGCACAATTTGGAAGCAAATCAGTTATCATTTTTATTGCTGTAAAAATTACACTATTATTTTTCCTTTAAGTGAGGTAACCTTTAATTAGCTGCATGAGTGATAGCACGCAATCTCTCTTAAATTACTTAAATTTAGTCTCATAAGGTTTCTGGTTTTTTGGTTTTTTTTTTTTGTGGGAAGGTAGCAGATTTTTTAACACCATCTATTCCTACCCTCCTCATTTATGAGCCTGCTGCTGCAAGTCCTCCAACCCCTGATGTTACTTCCTCCCATGACTGTGCCTTTCATACTTCATTTCTGAAGGACAGGTGAGGTCTCAGACTCCTGGACACCTTGCTGTGCCTCATCCCAGCAGCAGTGCTTCTTCTGGAGAAGGGAGGTCCCTCCTCACATCCACCACAGCCAGGATGCAGTGTACTGGGGTAGCTTTGCAAGCCCCCACTGCTGTGAGCAAGATACAAGCTACTGTACCAAAACCTGAAAATTAGCAGTTAATTTGGCATATAATCCCAAGAGGAGTCTTCTTTTTAATAGACATAAAATATATTTAATATAACTTTAATATATCTTATATATCATACGTGCAAACCAAATTTATATCTATATTTTCTAGATATAATATATAGCACAATTTTTGAGCCATATATTATATCTAGAAAATATAGATATAAATGTGGTTTGCATATATGATATGCAAAAATATAGATATAAATAATGTGGTTTGCACATATGATATATTCTCTATATATCATATATGCAAACCACATTATTTACATCTATATTTTTCATATATATAAATTAGTATAGTTGGTGTTTTATGATCAATTTGCCACAGGAGGGTTTCTGAAAGCAGAAGTTCCTTGATGCTGGAGACATCCCATTTGCCTGCCTGTGCCTTGGCAGCAGGATGTCCTGTGAGCATCCAGGCGGTGCCAAGGGGCAAGGCAGGGGCAAGTGGGGTTGGTGTGAAGTGGGTGGCACAGCTCATGCCCAGCCTGTAGCTGCAGGTGGAAACACACCTCACCAGAGACAGCATTGGGGAACTCTGTGAACCCCTCCCTGGTGACCCGTGGCCCTCGCTCCCTGGGGCAGCAGCCTGCTTTCCTTCCTCCTCTCACACCAGCAGCTCCTCTTCTTATTCTTCCATGCTCTGGGAAAGTTCAGCCTTGTTCCTGGCTCTTTTTATTGAAACAGGAATATCCGTGTGCCTGCCGTGTTTGTAAATTCTTCACAAAAGAGAATTCTTTTCCATTCAACCCCCTTTCCTTTGATTCTCTGTTTCTGCCACCACTCTCCAGGCTTATGGAGCTGTGCCTTTCCTCAAACCTGCCAGTTATGCTGGGCAATGCAGAGGAGAACGTATGAGATGGTGACCTGGGACCTTGTGACTGCCCTTGTCCCTGCCGCTGGTTTGCAGGTAGCCTGGGACAAAATGGCTTCAGTCCTCGCTTTGCCTGCTCATAAAATGTGTTATCCAGCCTATTCTCCTGCATCAAAGTAGTCCCAGTAGGGCAGGCAGCATGATAAGAGGGAAAGGAGAGAGGATTTAAAGGATTTAAAAAGGAGCAGCCTGAATCACACCCTTGTTGAAATACATGAAGGTTCCCCTGTGCTCTCCAAATCAGGTTGAATGATCTGTGGGAGCAGGCAGATTTCTGGGCTGGAGGGGAGCAAAGACTACTTTTGTGCAACCACCACAGATGACTGGGAGTACCCTTTGCAGAGGCTGATGCTTGTAAGCTGTGCCCCTTCCTGCAACTCTCACAGCACCCGTGTTTTGCAGTGCCAGCCACAGAAATGGCAGTGACTCTGAGGTGTTCCCCTTCTCACATGGTGAAAGTCCCACAGACATGCTAAATCCACGTAAAGAACTGCCTCAATGATCTGAACTAATAGAGCAGCTCTTAATTTACATAAGTAAAGCAATGGGGAAAGACCACATACACCTTTATATAGGTCAGGGGTGTTTGTCCTTTCTCTTATATAACATAGTCACAGAATCCACAGAGGGAAAATTAGTTTTTATTGCTTTTAGACCAGTTTTAAGTAATGTCCTTTCCAGCATTAGAGCTAGTAGTTCAAACTTCAGGTAAATTTTTTCATTCAAAAATTAAGATGAACGAAAGAACTACTATTGAGTTGCATTTGTTATACTAAATGGCATGTGCATTTAAAAGCAAATACTCTGGACACTATTTAGTTTTCTGTCAGTCAGCCTAATGCATTTCATATTCTGTGTATCAAGTGAGATCTTGTATCAGCTCTAATTGTGGATGAGACCAGACCATCTAACCAATCTCTATGTTGAGCTGATTACACTGGGAGATTGAACCAAAGCTGCAGCCTGTGCAGCTCAAGAGTCCTGCACTTCAGAAAGTCCCTTCCTGAAAATCAGATTTCCCTCCACTGACTAATATTTGGTATTACTTATATCATTAAGTGTGTTTGTCTGCACAGGATTTTAAACTCTAAATGCAGGTGTACTACAGTTAGGAGATATTTAAACACATCAGTTAGGCTAAAGAAGAGCTATTTGAATGTAGATGTGAATTATTTAAATCTTTAATAACTGGGCACTCTGAGTAAAGTGTTTAGGACAGTAAGTGGGATGCATTTCTACTCAGAAAGTGTTTATATAACTGTAGTGCATTGATGTGGGCTTAATTACCTGCTGATCTCAAACATGAAATCTCAGTTAAATGCCTTTTAATCCTATTAGTACAACAGAGCCAGTACAGCAGAGGATGAACAAAACAGTGTTACAGGCTGCATCAGCCAAGCCCTTTTCCTTTGTCCTCTGTGTTTCCAACACATCCATGAGTACAGCTTCTAGGTGCCATGCAGAATAACCAATTATTTCCACACAATTAATGGGACAGGAACAAGGAGAGTGGAAGCAGGTCCTGAGTCTGCAATTTGCCCTCACAGGCACGGCACAGCCTTATGCCTGTTCAGCTCTGTCAGGTAACTCCTTTAGATTTACTGGCTTGAAGGGCAGTGGTTCTCATGGAGTATCAATGGCTGTCTGGCCTCGGTTAGTTTGGAAGAAGCTCAGCACCATTCTTAATGCGGTTGGCAATGTGGTCTCTTCAGGAGAGGCCCTGTGGCCCTGCCCAGAAAATCTGTCATTCTGTCCCAGTTTTAAAACAGTGTCGTGGTTTGACCGGAAATGGGACATCTGGGATATGTTGTTTTGCTGTGGTCACCAATGGGTGTTCGGATTTTAAGATGGGCACCTGGTTTGACCAGTGGGGCATTGGATCCGCCTCTTGAGACTACAAACCCCAGGAGTTAAAAGCAGGGCTCTCGTCCTTCAGAGCCCTCTTGGGATTTCCGGCGTGAAGGGCTGGGCCTCCCTGCCCCGGCCCAGTTGCTGCTGGGCTGGGGGAGGGGAAAGCCACGTGGCCCATCTGCGGTAGGCCCAGATTCGGTGGAAGGGTGTGGGGGGCATTGAGCGACCTGTTTACCCCCCCCCTTTTTTGGAGATGGAGAGAGAATGCAGCCCGTGCTGGAATTTTTACCTTGAAACTTGATATCATGTGCCGGCAGCACGGCTGGGAGGAGAAGGGGGGGGCAGCGAGCAGCCCAGTGGCCTGGATGAGCTTCTAACTCTTGTGGATAGTGAGAACTTCACGGAACATTCCCTTTCTTAGGAAAGGGATAAGGGTGGAAGATGAAGGAAGAAACAGGCCAGTAAGGGGGTCTGGCAGAGAGAAAGAGAGATGTTGAAGGAATGGGGGAAGATGGAGTGGCAACTTTGCTGGACTCTTTTGTTGTAGATCCATGGACTGTTTCCTGGTGATACAGAGGCTGCATTGCAGGGGGAAGCGGAGGCTCGGAGCCAGGAGAGTTTGGTGTTGAGACCCCTCGGCCCCAGGGGGTATAGAAGAAATGGGGGGGACAAAGGTCCCAGAGATGAGAGTGTGCTCTGCTTGGAACGAGACGAGGCATCCTTAAAAAGGCCCACCCTGAAAGCAGGCCTCTGCCCCATCCCATGCCTGGTGCTGAGAGCACCTTGGCATGGAAAGGAGATGTCACGAGATAGCAGGACTCCGGGCGGTGCTAATTGTGACAAGAAGTCCGTGCTACAAGGAAGGACTCCGTCTACTCTTCATAAGCTGAAGATTTGATTTTCTAAAGGGTGGTGCCAGACCGTGTGTGGATAATTTTGGGAGATGAATTGTACTGGGATCTGGAGGAGGAGGGGGAAGTCTTTCTGTGTAGTTTTCATTCTCCTTGTGATTTCTTTTTTTTTTTGTGTGTGTGTGTAGTTTAGTTAATAAACTTTTCTTCATGTTTAAGCTGGAGCCTGCTTTGCTTATTCCTGCTCACATTTCACAGCAGATATCAGGTAGAAGGTATACTCATGAGGGCTCTGGCTTTGCCAGGCCCAAACCATAACATTATTTGGTTTGCTGACCGGGAATTTAACCCGGGCCGTGGCGGTGAGAGCGCCAAATCCTAACCACTAGACCACTAGGGTCTAGTGTTATGGTTTGGGCCTGGCAAAGCCAGAGCAGGTCGCTCGATGCTCGCCCACCCTTCCACCGAATCCGGGCCTACCGCAGATGGGCCACGTGGCTTTCCCCTCCCCCAGCCCAGCAGCAACTGGGCCGGGGCAGGGAGGCCCAGCCCTTCACGCCGGAAATCCCAAGAGGGCTCTGAAGGACGAGAGCCCTGCTTTTAACTCCTGGGGTTTGTAGTCTCAAGAGGCGGTTCCAATGCCCCACTGGTCAAACCAGGTGCCCATCTTAAAATCTGAACACCAATTGGTGACCACAGCAAAACAACATATCCCAGATGTCCCATTTCCGGTCAAACCACGACAAACAGGGAGTTCACTGGGGGAAATTGTGTTTCAGGTCAAGACTTTCTTTGGGTCAGTAACTGTGTTGCCAGCAGTAATGCATTCCAACTCTTCCAGAGTGCACATCTGGATCCAAATGCTGCTCTCTGGACAACTTGACAAATTCAGTAGTTCACCAAAGTTCACATTTCTGCACCAACAGTAAATGTCAGTTCTTAGCTCACCTGCTGTTTGGATTATCCTGGGCTTATAAACATGAGCTAAACTCTCTGGATTCTGTTCCAAAAGTTTTCCTCCATTTGTCAATTACCTGCAGAACAGAAATTCTCCAGGGACCTTTCCTGGGACCAGAGACAAATATATCATCATGTACACTGCATCTTGCCACTGTCCCAGACTCTGCTTGAGGAACAAAGGACCAAGGAACAAGATAGTAAAATTGAGTAACTGGAGTGGGGAGGCAGCAGTAAGGATCAGTGCACTGGCCATGTGCTTTCCAAAGGGGAAGTCTGGTTAACTTGGGGAGGTTTGCTGGCTGAGGTTGGCAGGGACAACCAGTGCTGCTCCTGTCACCTATGAATAACACTTTGCTTAAATTCAGGGCAACTATTTCTGAAATACTTGCTTGCACTTTCTCCAAACTAGGCAAAATGAGTCCTAGGACATAAATCATATCCCCAGCCCTGTTCAGAAATTTTATTTAGTCTGTTGCAAAACAACTGCTTGTAAAATGTCCTGCAAGAAATGGGGTGTTTTTGCTTTGAGCCATGCTGGAGCTTTGGCCCTGTGTGTCTGGCTCTGCTGCCTTGTATGCAGTGCTGTAGTGCTTCTGCACTCGGGCCAGTATGCTTTTGTAACTGGACATAGTTCTGGGCAGAAGTGCATGTGTCTGAGTGCCCACACTGCAGCTGGGAGGATGACAGACACAGTAGCAGCACTGCATGGGCTCATGTATTGTCTAGCTAAGGACTTGAGCATATCGAGGTCTTGAGAATAGCTATGGATGGGGCAAAGTGTTTTATACATCAACATTCCTGCGGTCTTTATCATGTACAGGAAGTGCATCTAATGCTACATCCCTCTTAGCATCTATGAGAGTAGGACAGCTAATGAAAGGGCTTGCAGCCAGGCCAGCTCAGTTACCTCCTGTTTGGATAAACAGCTGAGCTGTCCTGGTTAGGAACTTTGCACTTCTGGGGACATGCTCCTTGCACATAGGGAAGAGCAAAGTGCTTGTCTCAGATGGGTGGATTATTAGCCTTTAATTAAGGAAGATCGGACATATGTCCAGATCTCTGAATAGTTTTGGATAGCTTCGCAGGCAGTTGATACCTGCTTTAACCCTATAAGTTTATGTCGTGTACTGTAGGCTCCACAGAGATAAGAAAATACACTGGGTCAGCCATGAGGACTATCTGAAACCTGAAACTTGGCTCTGGGCATTTTCAGTCATTGTTTTTTCTTTATTGTGAAACCACAGTGCTACAGATTAAAAGACTTGGTTTCTATCAACATTTTGCTTTTCTGTTTAGAGAAGAGATTTGACTATCAAAGAGGAAAATGTCCTTCAGATTGTGGGTTGCTGTGGTAAAGGCCTATCCTATTCTTGTGCTACCATCAAAAGGTAAAATTGGCCAGCAATACTATACACCACACCAAGAAAAGGAAAAAAAAAAGAGGGTCAGGAGAAACACACACTAGCACACACAAGTCCTTGAACTTCCACAAAGAGATATCATGTTACATTTTGCAGTGTTTCCTAGGAAACCATTACAGTGTAAAAGGAACTCTTTGTCTCCTGCTCTTTGTAAAATTGTTTGAACCACCACATCTCCTAAAAGGTTGCTTCACAGACAATTTATGCAGCCTTTAATAAAAGCTTAATCTGCAGTTTGCTGCACCATCAGAAGCAATATTTCTATCAGCAGTCTGAATATTTTAGATTCAGAAAATGGATAAGATTATGTAATAATTTCCAGAACTCAGAGAAACAAAATATTCTAGCTGGCTTTTTCTTTTTATTTTTGTTTTTTTCTGACATGGAATGACTTTCTCTAGCAGCAAGGCTGTATAGATATATAGAAAAAAAATGCAAAGAAAATCCCCCAAAAGGCAGAAATTGCTTTATGAAGCTCTTATCAGCACCTTTTTACTGGCACGTTCCCTGAAGTGGTTTGGTTTCTTTTCCTGTGAACATGGAAGAGGTTTGAACAGGGTTTCCACAATCTCTTACTTGCTATGGAGGCTGTGGCGCGGCGGTGCCCAGCGCTGGTGTGGGCCTCCTGCCAGCCCAGATCCAGCGGGTGGAAAAAAGGCTCGTCTGTCCTGAGCTCCCTGTGCCTGGGCCTGCCCCAGGCTGTGCAAGGTGCTCCCCAACACAGGGCAGTGCCCAGTGGGTGCTGGGGCCTTGCTCTGCATGAGGGCGGCCTGCTTGCTCTGGAGGCCGCGACCATCGCAGCCCCGCTCTGCAGAGACAGTGAGGGCCTTGAGTGCTAGGGCAGGGCATGCAGGCCAGAGGAAGGGAGGAGCTTCCACTGAGGGCTTTGCCAGTCATCTTCCATTATTTATCATCTTCCTTTAAATCCAGCACTTGACGTCTGCTATTTCATTTTAAGGAGGATAAATGTGAGGGCTCACAGGGCCTCCATGGCTGCCAGCAGGCTGTCCTGTGCTTCCCAAGCACTTTGCTTAAAGAGCTGACCTAATGAGTTTTTTTCCCCTCCTGTAGTCCCTGTCATTTACAGTTTCTATAATTTCCTGTCATAGCTACTTTCTTCCTCCCCCACCTCCTTGTGATATTGCAGGATTCATCTATAAGCCTGATGTTCTCTGACTGCAGCATGCTAGATTTGTCTTCGTCTTAATATATTATTTATGATGCTATTATTCCTTGCAGCGGACTGCCTGCCATGCTCTGCATACAGTTGCTGGTCTTCCAAATGCATCATGGCCAGCAAAGGAAAACACTGATCTAATTGAATTAACAGTGGTTCTGTTAGCCTTAATAGGGTTTGTCATGAAACACTAAGCAGATATGACAATGATCTTGGTTAGTCATATTTTTATCCCTACTTCTAGACATGGTTACTGTTAGCCAGATCAGTGGGGAGGGTAATTCTCCTTTGCTGATCAGTAATTGTGCTTACCCAGACATGTAGCAATCACTTTGGACTGATGGCTGAAATAAGCCAGGGACTTGAATAGCAGAAAGTTTTATATTCTGACAATAAACTTGGCTAATTAAAACAAGATGCAGATGGTACTGCCACCTAGCAATTTTCACCTCACTTACTCTGACTCCAATTATAGCTTTTCCCTACTGACTTGCACTGTTTAAATTACAGTCAGGGGATATATGACTATTTACCTGTTTCTATTCATACGAATATGTCTAACACATCATTGTTCTGCACAAGGCATGTGAAGATGGACTTAGTACTTATTCTGAAAAGTATCTCCACTTTTTAAAAGAAAGCAAAAAGAGTAATAAAAAGACTACTTAGAGACTCATTAGCAGACACATGCATCAGCGGGAAGCATATGAATATTGCACACACAATGTGTCTCTCTAACACTTGTTCATTGGAGCAGGTGCCATACTTCTGGGAAATTAACTTTAATTGGATAAATAGAAAACTGGCCTTAACTAAGGCAGTCCAACTCCCTTTCTTAGCTTATTATTTTCTTTAGACACTCTGAAATGCTTGATATTGATCCCATGGGTGACTTTCACTGCTCAGAGTAAAATATGTTTACAAGGAAAGGGTAAGACAATCAGTCATCAAAAATGGGTTAGGTTTGCTTGATCCTGCCTCAGTGCAGTGGGGTGGATAAGACTATCACTTGAGGTCCTCCACATTGCTTTAAACAAGCTATAAAAACAAGCTTTAGAGAGCAATAATCCATGTCTAATCCAGGGAGAGAACAGCCTGCTAATTCTGTGGCAGAAGAATTATCAGAACTGCATCCCTGAAATTTGTCTGGCCATCATGTGGATCACGTGTTACTGTTAGCGCTGATGCATCACCGTTATGGCACTTTATTCTGGCAACCCTTTCCATGCAAACCAGCTGTGTGCATGGCCATCCTACTGGCGGCAAAGTGCCCTGAACTGTACATGCTTGACCCAATTGCCTCATCTTCTTTTCACATGGAGAACTTTCAGGTAAAAAGTATTCCCTGATGGGTTTCCCTGATTCCCTGTTACAATGGGGCAGGACTTGAAGTTGTCTTTGAAACTACACTCTGGTGTAGTTTGAAATGTATGTCTGTTGGAGGCAGAGGGGAAGGACTGGGCACTGGACCAGGATTTATTTGCAGACACCTATTGTTTTAAGTCATTCAGCTGAGTTCAATTTTGTGCAAAAATATGTATGCAAATTAATGCTGATTGGAAGGGAACTTCCACGCATCCTCGATGACACGCTAAATGAGGTCAACATGAGTACCATTAATACGATGAATAAGATGACACTAACTTGAGTGAAGTGCTCAAAGCATCCTCGCTTTCTCTTGGCTTTCTTGTTTGTCCTGTTCACCCCAGGGAGCCTCTGCAGAGTGGCACCAGCAGCCCCTGTAGGGTACAGATCTCATGATTCAAATAGACAGTGAGTAGCTCAGTGGTCTCCTCCCCTGTCAGAAGTCACAGTGTCACTGCCTCTTCTGGGTGGCAAGCTGTGTGCTCTCAGTGGAGGAGCCATTCCTTGGCAGGGTGCTGCTGTGGGTGCCTGCCCTCTGCTTGGCTGGCCAAGACCCCACTGGGGCAGTGTATTTCCTTCAGGTCCTCTCTGATCCTTCCTGCCCAGCAGAAGGTAAGGCTGGTCTCTGTCAGAGGACCTGTATTTGCCATCTGGAAGTGCACCTCTGGGGGAGTGTTCCAATGGAAGAGTGCTTTAAGGGGCTAAGTACAAACTTTCCCTTTGGCAGCAGGTTTTGGACGCATGAACAGAGCAGTTACAGACCCCAAACAGTTTGCTCATCAGGGCACTTTCTTGCCCTCCCTCCTCTATGCCTATGTTTTAAGTGGACTTTCCTTTCACTGGCAAGAGATAAAGAAGCTGTGCAAAATGAGACATCCAGCACTGTTGGGCCCTTTTCTCCAGGCTTGTCACTGCTTATGGAGGAGCATTTATATTAATTTTAAAAAAAGAGATATATTAATCTTTGAATTGCTTCTGTAGGTGCTGCTTATACAAAGCATTTCAAACAGAAGAATAGACAAAGGAATTTCACAAAGGATTGTCTGCAGGACTGAAACACAGATCCCTAAGCACCTGGAGAGCTTTTGCTTTCCCACTGCTGCAGCTCTGGCAGCATGCAGGTCAAATGCAGCAGAGCGTGGAGCACTGTGTTAACTGTGCACTGCCCTCAGTCCCCAGGCTGGAGAGTCCCTCAGCATTCCTTGGGGCATGTCCCACGCCTAGCAGACATTCTCCCTGTGTGCACACCACACATCTGCATGCCAGTGTGCCCAGTTTGAAGGGAGCCCACACTGAGAGAAAACCAGGCAAGTATGTGGGCAAGGCACTGAAAAATGGTGCATGCAATGCTCTGCATTTGCGTGTCACATATGTGGCATGTATCACAAAGACAATAGGTCCTGAACAGAATGTACTGGCAGGGCAGAAAAGCCCCAATATGATCTGAGCAAGGATAAATTACTGGATTAGATCCCTTTTATCTATGGAGTCACACTTCACAATGCCTACTCCTCTCACAAAACGAGTCCATTAAGCCTAGTAATGGACATAACCAATGTTTATTTGTACCGTAGTTAATGGCTTTGCATAAGTGATCCCATTTACACAAAATCAAGGCAAAGAACCCAGATATGTTTCAGTGACTCTCAGGACTAGGGAGTCATTACTTTTACACTCCCTGTTATTATCTGTTCACTACTATTTTCTTGCAGAGTAAGTCTCAGACAACATCCTCTAAATTACGCCTGTGAAGCACAACAGATTTATGCCTGTTGAAAGAAAATAGTACAGGGTACTCTGCTATTAATACATAAAATCTGGAGATGAAGTCACATCTGTATGATGATCTATTTTGGTGGACCACATGTTCCTAAATCCCAGCCTTGCTCTTTTAAACTATCAAGTCTGTCATAAATATTTGATGATGAACAAGCTTATAAAAGCTAAATGCAAAACATGAATAGAGGGAGAGCAAATGTGTGATTTAACTTTTAATTAATTACCAGCACCTTACACTAAAGCCCATCTCCTGTAAGAGGCAAAAAAGTAATAAATTTCTTCCTCACTGTAACCTGATCTAAATTATCAGCATTGCATTTATTTGTATTTTTTAAAGGAAAAGGATAAATTCTCTAGAAACAAGAGAACCAGGAAACAAGAAACAAGGTAGAACAGTCTGGTTTTATTACCATATGTAATCAAAAGCTTTTATTTCCTATCTCTCCTCCTTTTTCTTTTCCTTTCCTGCCTTTTTTTTTTCTTTTACAACCGACATTAAGTGTGAATCACATGTTAGGGGGATGTGGAAATGAAGGGAAACTGGTGACATCACAATACTTTACAACTTTACAACAAATGAGAATCTGAATTTGTTGCATCTACGAGTGTATAGCAAGGGTGGAAAGCAAAGGCACACATAGGTTCATGAATCCCTCAAAGCAGAGGGTGGAAGAGAACTGGGGTTGGGAAAGGATGAAAACAGAAGACCCACCGAATACAAAATGAACATTTCAAGGTCAACCCAGTAAACTGTGTGTACTTTGTGAAGGCAGATTGCTGCACAAGCTGTTGCCATGATTATCCATCTCTGTGTTTTGGGAGGATGTTTTGAGGGATAATATCAAGGGAACCCTGCTTCAGGGGTTGGAGCTTCGTGAGAAGGTGTTGAGTTGGCTATTTTTTTAAAAAAATTACCTTGCTACCTACTGTTTTCAAAGGGTTTTCAGTTTGTTTTTATTAAAACAACAACATTGCTTTGGATACAGATCTATCTACTCCAGTCTGCATAGTTCACTACGGGTGAACAAAACTGTTTCATAAAAGAAGCCATGATGAAAAGAAAGAACATGCAAGCACCCTTGTTACACACTTTGGTGTAGACCATCCAGACCTTGTATATACCATCTATAAGCTAGTGGACTTAAAATCTGTCTTTTCAATCATTCTGAAACAAAACCAAAACCCTGAAAAACAAATGGAAGTATAAAATTTTAAAAAACAAATTGAAACAGAAACAACCACCTTACTCAAACATACTGTTCAGTAGAGATATATATATATATATATATATATAAAAAGCTTAGAAGCGATCCCCATCATTTTTCTACAGTATGTTGACACAGTTATTGTAACAGATTAAAAACACAGCTACGTTTTGCATAAACTGAAAGACTGGAAAGGAACTTACACACCTGCGTGCGCACACACACGCACACACCTGTGCGCACGCACACTCCCACACTAGCTACATGCACAGTCACACAAAAGAAACAAAGGAAAAAAAAACCCAAACCCCCGTTTTTCCCCAAAGAAGTATATGCAGCATCCTTCTGGAGCAGCAGGTAGCTACAGCAGGAGCCTGCCTGCCTGTCCTAGCTCCATGTGCCCTGCATGCTGCAGGATGTGCGGCTGGGTTTTCTGCAGGGCTTGGCCCCTCTCACCCGTGCTGTCCCCAGCCAGGGGATGTACCAGCTCCGTGGACAAGGGTGTTAGTAATTTTCCTGCTGCCAGTGAGAACCATCTCCACGCTGACATGCTGTAAAGGGGGAGCGGGAGGTGGGGGAAGGCAGAACCCCCAGCATGGTGCCTTGTGAGCATCACCACCAGTGGGTGGTTTTGAGAGAGGACTTGGCACAGCTAGAAAGTCAAATTTGGAGGGTATGGTGCTAGCGTAATTTCTTTAGGGATGTGGGGTTATGAAAATAACCACCACATTCTTCTTTCAATGCCTTTACTCCAGTTTTTGAAGGGGCTTGGAGGAGGAAGGATCAATAAATATTTGCATTACTCAGAGGGGAAAAAGAAAAAGGTTTTACATACTACAGCTCACAAATATTCACAACTGAGGGTGTAAGGCACAAATTTACATGTGGAAGAAAACAGGCTATTCACAGATATATTCCCACGAAAAACCCGTGTGATAAGACCATAATTTATGCATGGTAACAGCCGGCATATTAGCTAGTTCACACTGTTTGAGGATTTTGTTTGCCGTCTCACATGCAAGGTGAAATGAGATGGCACATCACAAGCTGATGCCTTCACAGAAAGTATTAGCTACTGACAAAGCCATGTTGATAGCAATGGTGCACAGATGTGCAGCTTTTAAGTTTCTCTTGCAGCTGCTTTAGAAGTTATGAACTTGCGGTATTTGTTGCTGTCTTAGGTCAGAGGCCCAGCCAGCTAATTAGCTGAGAGACTTAAATAGATATCCCCTTTTTAGTTCAGCTAACCAGGCAGTCCAGGCACGAAGTTCAGAAATCCAGCTCCAACTTATCTAACTCAGTGAATTTCTTGGAAAAATAAAAGAGTTCTAGTTACTCCAGTTAATGGGTTTCACGTTAAATAGGTATAACTTTCAAGGTACTTCTCTGAAAAGCTGCTCATGGGATGATAATGTAGGTCAGTTCCTTAAGAAAAACGAAAGTTGAACAATAAATAAGAGGAGTTACTTGTGTTAACAGTCACATGTTATTTGTTAAAAGAGAAGGGTAGCAGAAATCTATGACATAGTTTGCCCAAGCTGGCATTTAACTGCTATGACCAAATGACTGTAACACTGAAGGGCATCATTTCACAGTACCTGCTAGTGGTAAACCTCTGCCATTGTTAAGTCAGAGTTAGCTTTATCAATTGATTTTTTTTTCTTCCTTTTTTAAAAGTTTTTTTCTTTTTTTTTTCTTTTTTTTTTCTTTTTTTTTTCTTTTTTTTTTTACATTTGTATGGTTTTTTACATTTGTTTTGCTTTTCAGAGCGCTGTTTCCCAGTTCAGGAATGCACTGTGCAGTTAGGGGCAGGGGGTGAAATGTCACAGTCATTTTCACCTGTGTGCTTTTGGCTCAATGTTTTTGATGGAGGGTTAGTCTTTTGAGCAAAGAACTGGCAGGCTGTGTGGGTGAATCCTGCAGTTGCAAACCTTCAACCATGGGTCATATGGCTCGGGTTTAAAAAAATATTCCACTTTTCCCAGAGAGCAGAAATCCAACACATCTTCAGCTTGCAACAACCGTCTTCTCAGAGGAGCGAGTGATAACAGTTGCAGAACACTGGCTTTCTTCAGAAGTTAAGCAACTTCTGCTTAATTGCCATCCTCCTCCCACTCCCCCTCCCCTCTGATTATGTACATGCATCGTTGGGCTTCATGGACGTGGAGAGCGGAGCAAAGGAAGGTTTGGGAGGTACATCTGGCTTTAGCGAGGGCGTGCGTTTCAAGCCTGACCTCGTCAGGGAGTTGTAGGCAGTGAGGCTCGGCTGCCGGGATACAGTCACAGCCTGTGCCTGCGCAGCGTGGACCTGTATGGAGTCCACTCGCTGCGGGGCCGGCGGTGGGTTGTCACCCCGGCCGAAGCTCTGATTGCGGGACAGGTGGGACGAGTTGGAGGAGTTAGTGTTGTTTCTTTTGAGGGTTGATGCCTGATGACTTCTCGTGAGTGAGTTTGTGGGGTAGCTTCTCTTGTAGTCCACGCTGTAAGCAGAGGAGTGCATCTCCAGCCGCTTGCTCAGCCCGCTCTGTGACAGCGAGGTGCCCGGGGGCCCCAGGGAAGCCTCCCGCTGGGGGACTTTTGGAGGCATGCTGTCGAGATTTTCCACTAGGTTAACTCCATGGCTGGGGCTTTTGCTACTGAGGTGGTCCTTGATAGTTTTGTACTCAAGGGTGGCATTCTGGTCCTCCACAGACATCTGAGCACCATCGCTCATTTTTGGCTGGTCAACATACTCATGCTGGTAGCCTTGCTGGGCTATGGGCAGGACCACAACACTGGGGATGTGGCTGGGAGAAGCCCTGAGTGGCAGGTCAGTTGGTATCACTGGTGAGGCCATCGAGGGGATATCTTTTGTGCAGGCATTGATGAGGTTCTGGTTTCTCTCCCATTCCCGACTGCCTCGGCTGGGCTTTCTCTTCTGCTGCAGGGTTGGGGTGGACTCCGGGGTTGGCAGGGCAGCCAGGTCCAGATGGTGCTGGTCAGCTTTGATCAGCATCTTGGCAGTGCTGCCTGGGGTAGCCAGCTTGCCGTTGTGCATCAGAGGCGTGAGGATAGCTTCAGGCTTTGGCTCCTTGGACTGAGCATCCCCAAAGAGGCCACTGAGCTTGGAAACACTGCTCATGGAGCCACGGCGGGAGTGGGTGAGCTCCTTCTCCTTCCTCTGCACGGCAGCCATGTCTCTGCGGCGGTGGTCGCAGATGCAGTACACTACGATTCCCGAAAACACGGCCCCCATGACAAAAGCAAGAATCACAGCAATGGCCAACAGGGTGACTGGCACCAGCTGATCATGACCTTTCAGGTAACTCTCCCGAATCACTCCT
Source organism: Ammospiza caudacuta (assembly GCF_027887145.1). Lineage (NCBI taxonomy): Eukaryota > Metazoa > Chordata > Aves > Passeriformes > Passerellidae > Ammospiza > Ammospiza caudacuta. Next base: position 10,614,328 of record NC_080632.1, read on the forward strand.
GCAATAGACAGCATACAGAGGTTAAACAAACTAAAGACAAAGGAGGAGCGGGGATGGGGGGAAGGCTACTTATCATTAACTACTTTATTCAAAGGTGTGCCCCTGCGAGGTTGCTTTGTGTTTTGCCAGGGGGATTTTGTTTATCAGCTTGTTCAAATTTGGAGACATACTCTACCTGCCAGCTACATCATCCATGTACAGCCTTCAGCTTTCAGAACAGCTTTCAGATCTGCAGCTGAAGACTACAAAGTTCAGGAGTCGAAAGGTAATTTACTTGTAGCACAAGTACAATTGTTTTGAAATCCTGGTCCTGGCCAATTCACACTGACTTCAGCAGATCTTTTAGCTCTCCTCTGACATACTACTCATTCCTCACCTTCCTCTTTCTGATCTCTCCTAGGCTAATACCATCTTATTTTTACTATGGTAAGTCATTGGTATTCAAAAGCCTTTAAATGGAGGAGAGGAGATAAAGTCTTGGTGAATACCAAAGAAGTGCATCCCATATTGTTTAAGGCTTCTTTCTCTGTTCTTTATTCTGTTATCTATGTCATGTGTTTTATAAGTCAGTGTCACATGCCTGGGTTTCAGAAAGAGGCTTGAGTAACTATGAAAGATAGAGCACAATGTTGAAATTTATTGAGCCTGCTGGGTGACTGTCATTGCTATTTTAATTTTAAAAGCTCTCTCTTTTCTGAACACATGAATAGGTTGACCTCCGTGCTGAAGCCTATGCTTTCTGTTCTAAAAGACCTGACCTGATGCCTCATCCTGTGGTCAGAGGTCACTGTCAAATCCTACTTGGCCATCCAAGCACCCACTGTCTGAGGAGACACCTCCTCCACTTGAAGTCCCTAGCGCAGCATTAATGAATATCCTAAATTTCCAAAGTAAGCTTTTTTCCTGATAAGGGCACCAAGCTAGCAGCACTAATGAAACACAAGCAAAAAGCCTGTAATTTTTTTGTTGTGTTTCTTGTTTGACATTTTTTTTTTAATTTCTGGTTTTGTTCTCACTGTTTGCAACGAGCAGCCACAGTTTGACAAGGAACTGAAGGAATATCTCTCCAACCTCTTCTTCCAGAAAAGGCCCAAGTGCCAGGGGATTAAAAGCTCCACATGCTCAAAGGAAATGTAATAGTTGTCCTTATTTCGGGAGAGATAGCAAGGCAGAAAATACAACTCCAAGGCTCTCCTGAGACTTTATGAAGGTACAAAACTTTCATCTTGTTAAGCAACTCCTAAAATAAGGTTTTTTCATGTTTTTTGCACAGAAGGTAATTACAATCCAGAATCAGAACCAAACTATGTTAAAAGAATATTAAAAAGTTACCACTATTTCACAGAAGCCTTTGATAAGTATTCTGGCCAGATATAGTATTGTTCCCATTTTTCTGTCCCAAGTTGATTGCAGCATTTAGGTGGACAAGAGATATTTGCATACAAGAGATGAACTTTATATTTAAAAGCAAAACAGCTCTTGAAATCATAAGCACCTGCACGTGACATTGCAGCTGGGTGCCGCAGAAATTATTGTGCTGTGACAATACAAAGGATTATGATTTCACAAGGAGAATAAACAGCAAGAGCAGATGATCACTTAAGAAAATATGATCCGGCATTCACATAAATGTCCTAATAGTAAACTGTAAGGGCAGGAAAGTAAAACTCAGAAAACAATATATAATTAGAAACAATCTTCAAATTTAGTGTTTCTAAGACAACTCTCTTTTAAAGCCCAGAAGCTTCTTCAGAGGCAGACTCTTCTATTCTTTGTGATCAGCTTCTTTGTCAGCAAGAAGCAGTAAAACCTTATTCTGTAATTTAAATGCACGTACAAAATTGCTGTATGTAGAAGAACAGTCTAGTGGTTACAGCACAGTCAGCAGGAACTATATTTCACTGCAAAGGTGTTGGTCTCCTGTGATCCTTCACCTGCTGATATTTGCATCCTAGACTCTGCAGCATTTTGTGGCCAAATTTATTTACGCTTGTAAAACTGTTTGCAGAGATTAACCAGAGAATCAGATAGAGAGTCTTAAATGGATGGGAAGAATGAAGTTAGGAAAAGCTTCACCTTTAAAAGTCTCTGTACACAAACTTCTCAGGCATGGCCCTTTGAGAACTTATCCAATGTGTCTTGCATGGAAAAAACTCAAAATCTCTGCTCAGTGCCTACCTAAGGGTGTAAGTACCTACAGTCAAAGCCCAAAAGCATGGATTCATGACAGGAAAGTCATATCTTACTAACTTAATATTCTTCACTGAAAGGATGGTCAGTCATTGAAACAAGCTGTCTATGGAAGTGGTAGGATCATCATCCCTGAAAGTGATCAAAAAGCATGTCAATGTGCTACCTGGGGATGTGGTTTAGAAGAGATCACGGTGGTGCTAGGTTAAAGGTCAAACTTGATGATCCCAGAGGTCTTTTCCAACATAAATTGTTCTGTGATACTATAATTCTAATATTTTTTTATATATAGATTGGGAGCAAGAGGCTGGAGTGCAGCTGTGCGAAGGGAAATGGCATTTTTGGTTGATGGTAAGCTCAATGTGACTCAGCCATAATGGTGGGAAAAAGGGCCATGGGAAAAGGACCCTTTTCCATGGTGGGAAAATGGCTAACCATATAAAAATATTGGAATGAGTCAACATTCCAACACACAAAAATGATGGAAAGACTACAGGGCATCAGTGATGAAGTGTGGCTTAAAAT